>NC_047084.1:302917962-303542962 GCF_902459505.1 Geotrypetes seraphini | reverse complement strand
ATAACACACATAAAAACATCTTCAGAACAATCTTTATTTAGAAATCAGCGTTATTAATGACCAGACTTCTCTACTGACTTAAGATAATGTCAACTAAATGTAAAGAGGGAGAGAAGCTGAGCTGAGCAGCAGAAGCAGCTGGGAGGCATTGTCAAGCCCAGGCTGGAGAAAACTATAGGTGAGCGTTGAGGGGGCTGAAGAAAAGGTCTTGCAGAGGGGAGAGAGAGAGAGCTGCTGGGGCTGGAGAAGAACAGATATTCAGGAGAGAGCTGCCTAAAGGAAAGAGCTGCATGAGAGGGAGAGAGCCTGACTGCTGAAACCCCCCGCTACAGACAGAGTCCAACAAGAAGCAGAGAGGACAGCTGCATGGGGACCCCTGAAAGAAAGCGAGAGAAAGCCCAGGTGAGCCCCCCCCCCCCTCAAGCAGCCACATTCCATTCCCCTGAGAACTTTTATTTAGGAGCCTGCTTCCAAGAACTTTAATGCGAAAGCCTGCCTTTGAGAACTTTACTTAAAAGTCTGCCTCTAAGAACCTAATTTAGGAGTCTACCTCCATGAAGTTTGATTTGCAAATTTGCAAGCCTGCACTTGAGGTTTACTGATAGTCAGTAATTGCAGTTAGTGCAGTAAGGGCGGAAGGAAGCATAAAAACATAGAAATATGATGGCAGATAACGGCCAAATGGCCCACCCAGTCTGCCCATCTACAGCATCCCCTATCTCCTCCTCTCCCTAAGAGATCCCGCATGCCTGTCCCATGCTTTCTTGAATTCAGACACATTCTTTGGCTCCATCACCTCCTCCATTGGGAACCTATTCCACGCATCTGCCACCCTTTTTGTAATAAAGTATTTTCATAATTACTCCTGAACCTATCATCTTTTAACTTCATCCTATGCCCTCTCATTACTAAGTTTCCTTTCAAATGAAAGAGACTTGCCTTATGTGCATTTATTTTTTTTAAAGAAAACAAAAATGGGAGATTATCTAAAGTAACAGGATTTCCCATTTCAATAACAATAATATACAAAGAAATCCAAAAAAGATCCAAAGAAAAAAATATATCCTAAAAAATAATAATAATAATAATAGTACTCAGTAAATCAACACAACTTTACACCGGCAGCGGTATATAGTAAGCAATGTTATGCCTTACATCATCGCACCCTCCCTGCCTCCAAAAATATCACAGATGTATCAAGTAATAAGTCACTTATCTTTAGTGATTCTTCAATAAATCTCACAGGGAGGCTGCAAGCGTTGTTAAATGTAGTTTTCGATTGTCAGGTAATCCCAATGTGCAAAGTTCACTTTCATTTGTTCCAGTGTTCAAACAATTCCAAAAACTCAATATCACCAGTGTTCAAAATATAACCCTCTCAAATAAATATAATTAACAAGTCAAAAGCAAGCCAATCTCTTCCACAACACCGATCGTGTTTCACTCTTGCTTCGTCAGGAGGAAGAGCTCCATTTGGGCAGGAGAAGAAAATGCAGACTCCTTGCATTTGTCAGAAGCAAATGGTGGCCATATTGCAGCCTCCCGGTGAGATTTACTGAAGAATCGCTAAAGTTAAGTGACTTTTTTCCTATTACTTGATACATCTGTGATGTGTTTGGAGGTAAAGAGGGTGCGATGATGTAAGGCATAACATTGCTTACTATATACCGCTGCTGGTGTAAAGTGGTGTTGATTTACTGAGCACTATTATTATTTTTTTAGGATATATTTGTTTCTTTGGATTTTTTTTGATTTCTTTATGTATTATTGTTATGTGCATTTATGCCATGTAAGTATTTAAACATCTCTATCATTTCTTTCCTCTCCAGCCTTTCCTCCAAAGTATAAATCTTGAGATCTTTAAGTCTTTCCCCATTCGCTTTCCTTTGGACCAACTCCATCCTGTTTTTATCTTTTTTGAAGGTGCGGCCTACAGAATTGTGCACAATATTCTAAATGAGGTCTCACCAGAAACTTATACAGGGGAATCAATAACTCTTTTTTTCCTTCTGGCCATAACTCTCCCTATGCACCCAAGTATTCTTCTAGCTTTTGCCATCATCTTTTCAACCTATTTGGCCACCTTAAGATCTTAACATATTATCATACCCAAGTCCCACTCTTCTGTCGTGTACATAAGTTCTTCACCCCCTAAACTGTACCGTTCCCTTGGGATTTTGCAGCCTAAATGCAGGACCTTACATTTCTTGGCATTAAATTTTAGCTGCCAAATTTTAGACCATTCTTCAAGCTTTGCTAGGTCCTTCCTCATGTTATTCACACCATCAGGGAGGTCTACTCTATTGTAGATTTTCGTATCATCTGCAAAGACGCAAATCTTACCTGACTGTCCTTCAGCAAAATCGCTTACAAAAATGTTAAAAAGAACAGGGCCAAAAAACGAACCTTGAGGTACACCACTGGTAACATCCCTTTCCTCAGAGATCTCCATTAACCAGTACACTCTGTCGCCTTCCCTCAACCAGTTCCTGGCCCTGTCTGTCACTTTGGGGCTCATCCTGAGGGTACCCAATTTATTAGACACCTGTGTGGAATACTGTCAAAGGCTATGCTAAAATCTAAATATAGCACATCTTGCACACTCCCTCTATCCAATTCTCTGGTCACCCAGTCAAAGAAATTGATCAGATTTGTCTGACAAGACCTGTCTCTAGTAAATCCATGTTGCCTCAGGTCCTGTAATCTACTGGATTCCAGAAACTTCACTATTTTCTGTTTTAAAAGTGTTTCCATTAATTTACTTACCACAGAAATCAGACTTACTGGCCTAGTACTATAAAACTGTTTATTGTAATTGTTGCTTCTCATTTTGTATTTCATCACTGAATTGTTCAGTTTCTCTTATTTTGTGAACCACCTAGAACTCTTTGGGTGTTGGCGATATGGAAAAATTAAGTTGTTGTTGTTATTATTATTACTTCTTCCTTACTTCCACTTTTGTGGAGATTGACCACATCCACATTTCTCCAGTCCTCTGGTGCTACTCCTGATTCTAGAGAAGCATTGAAAAGGTCAGCCAGGGAGCCACCAGAATGTCCCTACGTTTCTTCAGTACCCTTGGATATACACCAAACTGAAATGAGCACAGAAGCCACTACTATTGGGGAGGGCTAGTTAGGAACCCCCTTTTTCTTTTTTAATTTAGTCAGTTTACATGGTCCCTTTGCCAAAAACCTCTTTCACTAACTGAAGGCAGGGAGTTAGGGTTTTGCTTTATTGATTTATTTAAGTTAGGTCAGTAGGCCAGTTCCTTGTTCTTTTTCCTCTTGGATCCCTTGTTGATACGCAGTATATATAGATTTTGTACCTCGGTGATTGTGTCCTTAAAAAGGGACCAAGCTTGCTCTAGCGTTTTTACAGTGCTTATCCTCTTCTTAATCTTCTTCCCCACCATGAGTCTCATCCCTTTGTAATTCCCATTTTTGGAAGTTCAGTATTTTCCTTGACAAGTTGTTCCAGGAAGCAATCGCCTAGCGCAGCCGGAGGTGCCTAGGTTCCAGTCTAACCCCAGATAGTTGAAATCACCCATGATAACTGCGTTGCTTCCCTTGGAGTTACTGAGTCAGCGATCTCACCTGCCTGCAAAGAGGTGGACCCCGAAAGTTCATGGTACCCAATGTGCGGCAACTGCAGCATTTCCAGAAACTTTCCTAGACTGGTAACACTGTGTGCACACAGATTTAGGGCACTAGGCCAGATTCATTCCAATTCAGCACACTGAGGGCTTCTTTTATCAAGCCACGCTAGCGGGGGTTAACGCGCGCGACTTTTCGTCATGCACTAACCCCCCGCGCTGGCTTAAAAACTACCGCCTGCTCAAGAGGAGGCAGTGGCGGCTAGCGTGGCCGGCGGTTTAACGTGCGCTATTACACGCGTTAAATCGCTAGCGCGACTTGATAAAAGGAGCCCTAAGATCTGAGTACTCAAGTTACCTGTAGATGTTCGTTGGATGATATTTACCTGAATGTGAACCTGTTGACACCGCTAGGAGAGGAAGAGAAAAAAATTTTGAGGACAAAGAATCATAGTCTGAATGCAAAGGATCTTCTAGACTGTATAAATAAAACAAAACAAAACCCAAAAACGGTGTACTGATCTGATGCTACAGTCCTTAAAGGTTGATGGTTCAGAATTAAGTTCTAGTTTTTTCAATAATAAACACTTTTCAAATATTTCAATAAATTTCCATCCACATGCGCTGGGAGCCCTACTCTAAACTCCTAAAGAACAGCTGTGTCGGGAGCAACCATAAAATCGCTTCCTGCTAATGTAATTGGACTGCGGCCGGATTGTGTGCCAGTAATATAATGTTACCAGTACTGTTATGATAAACACTTATCTTTCCCAGCGCTGTGCTGGATCAAGCCCACATGTCTTTCGTACACACTGCTGTATTAGTAACATTATATACTGCCACATTATATAGTATTAGTATATACTGGCATTATACTGTATAGTATTAGTAACATTATATTATTTATTTTATTTATTCAATTTTTTATACCGTTCTCCCAGGGGAGCTCAGAATGGTTTACATGAATTTATTCAGGTACTCCAGCATTTTCCCTGTCTGTCCTGGCGGGCTCACAATCTATCTCATGTACCTGGGGTAACGGGGGGGATTGGGTGGCTTGCCCGGGGTCAGAAGGAGCAGTGTGGATTTGAACCCACAATCTCAGGGTGCTGAGGCAGTAGCTTTAACCACTGGCATTATATAGTATTACTGGAATTATATACTGGCACACAATCCGGATGCAGTCCAATTACATTAGTGGGAAGGTCATTTGCACGCTCTAAGTCCATTTTTACTGCATGGGTACAAGGGTTGATTGATAAGTCATGGTTACTATTTTTTTCCCTCAAAAATGTGCCATCAGTGGAAATCTAATATATATGTTTGAAACGGTGTGACATGTACTTCTTAATGTTGCCACCGGATGAGAGATGAGTGCAGCGGTCTCTGGTAGGAGAGAAGCAAAAAAAAAAGATATTTGATATCATCGTTTTATTATGGCACACAGTGTACAACATAAACAACCTTGAAAATAGTCTCCTAGGTCACACACGGTTCATTGCCATCGATGAGGAAGGCATTGAATACCATCAGCTGCATTTTTGCTGCACTGAACTGCTATCTTGTTCGACTTTAGGTTGACATTGGGGGGCGTGATCAATTCCAGACCGCTGCACTCAACTCTTATCTAGCGGCAACATTAAGAAGTACATGTCACAAACTTTCCAATGTATATATTAGATTTCCAGTATTGGCACATTTTTTGAGAGAGAAAAAAATAGTTGCAATGACTTATGAATCAACCCTCAATAAAATGACCACTTTTTGTATTTTTTGGAATTAACGGCCAATAGCACATGTGCTCCTACTGCCATCTATTTTGTAGGCAATAAGGCCCAGATTCTATAAACGGCGCCTGAAGTCAGGCGCCTAAATCAGTGCACATAGATGATTTAGATTCCTAACTTATTTAATTAGATTAATTGGTTCAATAACTGGCTTAAATTAAAAATCTTATATTAAAATTAATTGCTAGTTGGGTACCTACCTCGTTAGGCACCTACCAGTTTCAGGTAGGCGCGTAGCCCGAGGTGCCTATCAGAAAGTGGGTGTGGTTAAGGATGGTTCATGGGTGGATCTTGGACGTGTTTTTTTTAGTAAGAGCCTAAATTGGTCTTAGGTGCTGGTATTTAGGTCAAGAAAACCCTGGCGTAAATAGGGGGCACCTAAGATTTTGCACCTACTGATGCCTAAGTTCAAATGTGCGATTCTATAAACGGTGCCTAACCAAAGATTGACAAGCGTTATGCGCAGTTTTTCTTGGTGCCTATCTTTTAGGTGCTGTTTATAGAATCTGGCTCACATGGTAATTGGTTAGTGTGCACCAATTAGCAACATGCCTACTCTCTACCCCAAACCTGCGCCTCAAATATATTTTATTTTTATTAAATAGGACACGCGCGCTGATCACAAAATTACTGAACTATGCCTGACTGTACCTTGCAGTAAGGCCATAGTTGCTTCGGTAAGCAGGCATTAGTGCTTTCCACAGCTTAATGGAAGGACCCTTTAGAATCTAGAAATATATTTAAATGACCTGGATCATAAAGCACATATTTTACTGAATTCAATTTAACAAACGCATTTACAGAAAACTGTTGGTGCTGCATTTGGATTAGATCTAGGGCTCCTTTTACGAAGCCGTGTTAGTGGTTCAGTGCGCGCTAATTTGCTGGCCACGCTAGCCACTACCGCCTCCTCTTGAGCAGGTGGTAGTTTTTTGGCTATCACGGGGCTTAGCGCGTGCTAAAAAGGTGCGTGCGATAAAGCCGCTAAGGCGGCTTCGTAAAAGGAGCCCCTAGTCACATCCAGAAATGCTCTGATCTTACAGCGAAGGAAAATATTATCACAATAGAAAAAAAAAAGTTTTAAGACCAAGCCTCGATTAGGATTAAGA
This sequence comes from Geotrypetes seraphini, assembly GCF_902459505.1. NCBI lineage: Eukaryota > Metazoa > Chordata > Amphibia > Gymnophiona > Dermophiidae > Geotrypetes > Geotrypetes seraphini. Next base: position 303,536,471 of record NC_047084.1, on the reverse strand, counting down.
ACACAACTGACTGCTAGTGTGGCACATTTAACACCCAACGTCTCATCTTCTAAAATCTGAGTCAGGTTTAAGTTTTCGAATAATATAGCCATTTCTAGAGCTAATTGTTGAGCCAAGTTATTCTTGACATATGGTGGTATATAATATATTTTTCGGAATTGGAATAAATGATTATTCTGGCACTTTAAGTACTTCCAGCAAATATCTTTTAAAAGTTTCCAAGGGAGAAACAGATGGTACCTTAGGAAAATTAACAAAGTAAAGTGTTTTTTGTTTTTTTTGCCTTATCCAAATTTTTAATCTTTCTATGCAAAGCAGAATTGCCTTTCATTGACATTACTTGATTGTCCTTCACAGTTTTAATTTTGTTCACATTCAGATCTGATTGGGTATCCAACTTTTGAACTTTCTGTTGCAATATATGAACTTGGCCTGAAGAGCCTTAAATTTCTGTAACGAGTTTGGAAACCTTTTTCACAGAAATTTCAAACTCAAAAGATCATCCCACAGTGTCAAAAGTAAGGTTAGAGGCTTTAGGAGGAAACAAGTATGTTTTATGTGTGGAAAAGGACTTTTATAAACCTGTGTGGCTGCAAACTGCCAACATGAGAGAATGTACTTATTAATATGCACAGTCTTGGACCCTATATACAGTATCCCCTGGATTCTATATATGGCACCCAGATTTGTGTGCCCAAAATAAGCATGCAAATTAATTAAGGAGCCCTTAACTACTATTAACTAATTATTGGAGTTAATTAGCATCAATTAGGATTTGTGTGCACATCTGGCTATATGCTATTATATAAGGCATGATGCCTAACTACTAGCATATAACTCAAAACGGAGCATGGCCATGGATGTGTCAGTGGTGCTCTGAAAAGCTGTGTGCATAGTTATTGCATACTGGTGTCCAACTCCAAAAGATGCCTAATTGCAAATCATTTAACTACCAAATTGCAAAAGAATGGAACTCACTTCCCATCAAAATTCATGCAACCACTGTGTATGCATTTGTTCTGCAAAAGTCTGAAAGCATGGCTATTCAAGAAGTCAATCTTAGGGGCTTAAGGAGACTCAGACTTTGTAATAAATGTTTACCTGTGTGCCTCCTGAGATTTCAGGTGTGCCATGACATACTGGGGAGGAAGAGAGGCAGAGGGAGAGAGGCCGGCTGACTGCCTACAAGATGTGCCTCTTGCAGTGAGAGGCACATCCTGTAGGCATTCAACTGGCTCCAGCGCCTCTCCTTCTCTCTGGCCCTCTTCCCTTTGTGCATGCACAGATGTCAATGTGATGACATCACGCATGTGTGTGACATCATCATGGTGACGGCCGCGCACTTCTGGATGCCTTAAGCCACAGCATCCTCTGGATGCCTTGAGCTACGTTTAGTGTCCTGCGGCTCGACAAAGTTTGCGGGACACTGCTCTATAGAATGACAATATTAGCGGTTACTTACTGTTATAGATGCCTTACCTTACATTACAGATTGAATTTTGGTAATTATTAGAATCCTGTGTTAATTATTGGGTTTAACTAACTCACAGGAAGGTTTTTTAAAAAAATATAAACTCCAAGTTGATATTTATCTGCTTTACCGCTGTCATAGGTAATCACAGCTTAAGAACATTGAGAGAGTTGAATCTCAGCTTTCTGCCATGAGTCTCACTTACAATCTCCCCCTTTTTTTTCATTTCCATGTTGCTTGAGTAGATAGTAATTATCAGTTTCTGCTCCTGTCTCTGCATTCCTGAAGGGTTTTTTTTTTTCCTACCTTCCATGTAATTCGGTTTCTTGCTGGAGACCTGTCAAATGTCTCGCCTAGTGCACTAAAAATATAATTTAATATCAGGCAGTTTCTATCACAGAATCTTATTAAATAGGCTGAACATGAGGTTTCTGGTACATAGTTCTGAAAATACACCTCAGTCCTGACCTCTAGAACTTTGCAGCCACATTAGGACCAAACCCTAAAGAACTCCTCCTAATACATCGCAGTTCAGATCTGCAGCATCCCCTGTGCAGTATCATAACATAGCTCTGCTAATATAAATAAACCCTGACCTTTAACCTCCCCTAATAATCTAGTAAGGAGGTAAATATTATGCAACTTTATATTTTCTTTTTTTATGGTAGCTTATACAGTGTGACAAGGCAGTGGCTGCTGCCAGAAGGATGCTGGGCTGTATAAAGAGAGGCGTAGTCAGTAGAAGGAAGAAGGTGTTGATGCCCCTGTACAGGTCATTGGTAAGGCCCCACTTGGAGTATTGTGTTCAGTTTTGGAGACCGTATCTGGCGAAGGACGTAAGAAGACTTGAGGCGGTCCAGAGGAGGGCGACGAAAATGATAGGAGGCTTGCGCCAGAAGACGTATGAGGAGAGACTGGAAGCCCTGAATATGTATACCCTAGAGGAAAGGAGAGACAGGGGAGATATGATTCAGACGTTCAAATACTTGAAGGGTATTAACGTAGAACAAAATCTTTTCCAGAGAAAGGAAAATGGTAAAACCAGAGAACATAATTTGAGGTTGAGGGGTGGTAGATTAAGGGGCAATATTAGGAAATTCTACTTTACGGAGAGGGTGGTGGATGCCTGGAATGTGCTCCCGAGAGAGGTGGTGGAGAGTAAAACTGTGACTGAGTTCAAAGAAGCATGGGATGAACACAGAGGATTTAGAATCAGAAAATAATATTAAATATTGGACTAAGGCAGACTTGCATGGTCTGTGTCTGTATATGGCCATTTGGTGGAGGATGGGCTGGGGAGGGCTTCAATGGCTGGGAGGGTGTAGATGGGCTGGAGTAAGTCTTAACAGAGATTTCGGCAGTTGGAACCAAGCACAGTACCGGGTAGAGCTTTGGATTCTTGCCCAGAAGTAGCTAAGAAAAAAATTAAAAAATTTAAATTGAATCAGGTTGGGCAGACTGGATGGACCATTCGGGTCTTTATCTGCCATCATCTACTATGTTACTATGTTTTTATTATTCATACGAGTACTATGTAGAAATTAATTTTACAGAATAATATTCAAAAGTCACGTGTGTAGCATCTACAAATAATTTTTTCTTCTGTCTTTGTTATCAGAATTATTTTTTCTATTATACCTGTCTCAGCCCCTGGTCTGCTTTCATTTTTTATCATCAGCTGATTCCTTTTGGTGGATCTTCTTTCCATTATACCTTTTCTTGTATGTATCTCTATCTATCTTTTATTCTGATATCTTCTTTCTCTCTCTTGTACTCACACACACTATCTTTCCCCATCTATCTTCTCCACCTAGTTTTTTTCATTCAACATCTCTTACTTGACTTCATCTCTCCCATCTCTTATTATTTCTCACCCTGGAAAAGTGACAGTATGTGAGTGGAAGGAAGTCAATATATACTTACTTGAAGTGTAAATAGCTTCTCCCGTTGACAGAGGGTGCTATAGCCCACTGTCAGGTTAGGTAGTCAGCTCTTTCCTTTTGCTATTTTCTTCTTTCTCTTTCTAAACTAAACTAATTTCCTCCCTTTGGTTTAACTGCTTAATACTATGCTTTATCATTTAGGGCCCCTTTTACTAAGGTGCGCTAGCGTTTTTAGCGCATGCAGGAAGTTACCGTGTGCTACGCTTCTAGAATTAATGCCAGCTCAATGGAGCGTGCGCTATTCCGCGCGTTAAAGCCCTAGCACGCCTTAGTAAAAGGAGCCCTTAGTTAGTGTAGTTGGTACCTGTTGTAATAAATCATTCCCAACACAACTGATTTATCTGTCTCATTTTACATGTGCTGCAGACACATTTCCCTCCAGTTTAGTCTACCCACCTCTCTCCCTTCTCTGTATTCAATGCATGCATTTCCACACTGAACCCTCCATCTCCCCTCTCCTAAGCTTCCACCCCAATTGCTTTATTTGTCACTACTGATCCTCTTATCTCTTACCCCTCTCTCTTTTATATTCTTCAATTCCTCCTCGTCATTAGTTACCAGACATCTGAATTTCCCAGGACATGTCCGGGGATCCAGACGGCTTTTCAAAACCCAGCACTTTGTCCAGGTTTGGAAAAGCTTCTATCATATTGCCATCAGGCAGGAGGGCATCCGCGCATGTACGGATGCCCTCCTGCCCGACGAGAGCAGGCAGCAGGGGACGGGGCTAGGGCAGGATTGGGGCGTGACAGGGCAGGGTTGGGTGGAACTGGACGGGCCTGGAGGTGGGTCTAGGGGTCCGGATTTTCCAAACGAAAAATCTGGTAACCCTAATTAGTGCTGTCCGATTCGCCAATTTGAATCGATTTGTTGTCCAAGAAAATTGGACTTACCAATTCAGCGACCATCACCCCCACACACACACACACACTCTGTATGAGATACTCCTCTCCCTCCCCATTTGCGGTTTCTGCACTCGCGATTTCACATAATCACAATTTTTTTGGGGAAGGGGGGAAAAAACCCCCATATTTTTGCCTTCCCCCCGGCATCCCGGCCTTACCTGGTGGTCTAGCGGATTTTCGGGGAAGGAGCGATCTTCCTACGCTCCTTCCCCGTGCAGATGGTGGTCTAGCGGATTTTCGGGGCAGGAGTGATCTTCCTACGCTCCTGCCCCGTGCAGATCGCCAATATGCAATCTGCACGGGGCAGGAGCGTAGGAAGATCACTCCTGCCCCAAAAATGCGCTAGACCATCAGGTAAGGTCTGGGGAGGACCGGGACGCAGGAGAGAGGCGGGGGTGGGTCAGAGCTTGATATTTGCGTTTTTTCGCCATTCACGGTCTGACTCCGCCCCTATCCCCCGCGAATAACGAGGGAGAAGTTTACTTCTGAGGCCTTTGGAGGCATAATTCCAGTGCTGTTTTTTTAGGCACCAGTAGGTGCCTTGAAATTTTTTTTAAAGTATCATTTTAAACGGTGTTTTTTTCACTTAACTTAGGCACTGTTTACAGAATCTGGGCCTCAGTGCTTATATTGGCATCTAACTAGGTGGACTTTATAGAATCAGCATCTAAGTGCTCTTGTGCTAATTATCTGCAGGTCTCATACGCTAATGGGAACATTAGTGCATAATCTGAAAATAAAAGAAAAAACCCTAAAACTGCTGTGTTAACTCTGGGCTTAGTGTGCGAGAAAGTCCCATGTTAGAAGTGCTAAGACTCACACATCGTTACACTCCTGTGTAACTTACAATGTACTGTCTGCCCAATAAATCATCTGCTGTTTAAAGTATTGGAAAAATGCAATCTGGAATGATTGTGGGGTTTTGTTGTTGTTTTTAATGACCAAAGACTACTCCACAAAGCCTTGAAAGATTCCCCCCTCTACGAATAGTCCTTATTTCTGATGAGAAGATGGTGCAGGGGTTACATATCTCAAAAATAATTTTTATGTGATTAATCAGATATTTTAGGATTTGAGGCATGTACTAAAACTAGGGTTATCAGATGTCCGGGAAAATCCAGACATGTCCTCTTGGAAGGACTTTCCAAAACCCGGTAGTTTGTCCTGGTTTTGGAAAGCCCCAACAAGCTCCAGCCGCATCTGGAGAGCCTCTGAGCATGTACGGATGACATCACACACATCCGCGCATGCTCCAAGCCCTCCAGACATGGCTCTGTGTGGGGGTGGGGCTGGGGGCGGTACTGGGCAGGGATGGAGGCAGAACTGAGTGGGGCTAGGGAAGAATGGGGCAAGGGCCTGTGTCCAGGGTTTTGCGGAAGAAAATACGGCAGCTCTAACTAAAACTGAGAGGTGAGTAAAACTGGGAAAATATTAGTAGAAAATAAAACTGTTTGTCAGAGAAAGTGAGGAGTCACACTGTGGCATTACCTTCCAGGAAAGGAATAGAGAATACATGTGGTAAAATTGGGAATAGAAAAATTATTTTATGGTGAAAATAATAAATGCTAACAGGCACTGAAGTTCATAGCATGATAGCAGGGAATTGGATTTTTTAATGTTTCTACTGGAATTAGTCCTCAGAGCCCAGTTATACGTAGTTTTGTAAATCATGTGTGTGCCTGGAGCATGATTATAACCATTACCTGTTTCTCAAAATATCAAAAAAGAAGTCCCACTCAGCATTAATAGAATATTTCCTGGATCTCAGACAGAAGGAATGCAGACCCCAAATTCTGAGAAGAGGAAGAGAGGCTGGTAGGGGACAGGAAATAGAGAATAAAAGAAGTGGAGAAAATAATGAGGAAAAATGCTAAATATAAGAAGAAAATGAATTTTTAAATATAAATGAGTCATGAAATATAATCATTTGGAAGAAAAAATGAAAAGGAAAAAGGGGCAGGTAAAGATTCTGAAGGTTTGTTTATACTTTCGGTGATGGCTTGTTAATTTATAGTGATTGAATTATCATTGTCCTTATTTGCCAATAATAAAAAACAGTATTCTACTGCTGTGCAAAGTAGAAGGGCTGGTGACTTTCATCCCTTGTTATGACAGCATAGTGACATCTAGTGGTGAAACGGCATGCACAACAGAATCATTTCTACAATAGAATTTGATTTGATATACCACTTAATACTATAAAATTTTAAAGTGGTTTCTACAACAAAAGAAATCCTCTTTTGAAGAAAAAAAATCCATTTAAAGCCATAGTACTGTGCCTTAGGTTTTCAGTAAGGAAGGTAAGCTAAAGAGCTTTCAAGATGTATGAAAAGTTGCATTATGTGTAACGTAACCATTTATTTTTTTCCTCAAAACAGGACAGGACAGGACACCCCCCTCCCGGATCCTCTCCCAGAACACCCCCCCAGAATCCTCTCTCAGAACACCCCCCCCCCCGAACCTGTTAAATATAGTGCAAAATATAGACAGCAGATATAATTTCTCAAAACTGACGCATTTTGATCACTAAATTGAAAATTAAATCATTTTTCCTACCTTTGTTGTCTGGTGATTTTATGAGTCTCTGGTTGCATTTCCTTCTGACTGTGCATCCTTTCTTTCTTTCTTTCATTCATTTCTTTTTCTCTCTCTCTCTCCCTGCCCCCCTTTCTTTCTTTCTGTCTGTCTTTCTTTCTCTCTCCCACCCCCCTTTCTATCTTTCTTTATCTCTCCCGGCCTCCCTCCCCCCAAGCCACCACCGCTGCCTATTTCTCCAAGCCACCACCGCACTAACAAATCATCTTTGTGCAGCAAATGCACAAGCCTCCCCCCCCCCCCATGTCAATTCTGACATCGGAGAGGAAGTTCTGGGCCAGCTAGGCAGCGATTGACTGGCCCAGAACTTCCTCTCCGACGTAAGATGATCTGTTAGTGTGGCAGTGGCTTGGAGAAATAGGCGGCAGCGGCTTGTCCCACTCCTTTTGAAAACAGGACATTTTGGCGTCCCGAAGCTGTGCGTGGAGACAATGGGACAGGTGAGCTAAAAATGGGACAGTCCTGTTCAAAATGGGATGTATGGTCACATTAATTATGTGTGACCCATGAACATGATGTTATCTCTGTATAACATTCCAATCTCCTTACCTGGAACAAGATTGTCATATTTGTTATTTCTTTTCTGGGGTGCAGGACAATTTTATATATTGTTTCTTAGATAGTTTGATCTACTAAAAATAAACTGGTTTTAGATGAGGTTTGGAGCCTGTTGAGAATGACGTTGGATAAGAACATAAGAACATAAGATTTGCCTCCGCTGGGTCAGACCAGAGGTCCATCGCGCCCAGCAGTCCGCACACACGGCGGCCCATCAGGTCCACGACCTGTTAGGTGGTTCCTGCCTTTCTAATCTATCTGTACCCTCTAATTCTATCTGTACCCCTCAATCCCCTTATCCTTCAGGAATTTATCTAAACCTTCCTTGAACCCCCGTAGCGTGCCCTGCCCTTGGTACTTGACATTTGCTTGTGCATACTTCTAAAAATGCCTTGTTAAGGATATCTAGGCCTTGAATATTTTATTATGCTATGTATAGATTGTGAGTATCTATAGCCTGTTTGTAATGCACTTTGTGAAATGTGAGTTATTAAACTTACCCCCCCCCCCTTTTACAAAACCACAATAGTGTTTTTTAGTGCAGGTTAGCATGCTGAATACTCTGTGCTGCTCCGGGCACTCATAGAGTTCCTATGAGAGTCGGGAGCAGCACGGAACATTCAGCATGCCGGCCTGTGCTAAAAAATGCTATCGTGGTTTTGTAAAAGGGAAGGATAGTTTTTTATGTCATATTTGTGATTTTTTAAGGAAAAGTTATGTCATTTTTAGCACTAGAATTTTAAACTACCTACATATTTTATGGTAGCAGGTGTGATAGAAGAATTAATCATTTATTGTTTATTAAACTTTTGTATGACTGGAGTATGGTAAAGAGAAATTAATGGTTTGTATATTTTGTTTGGAACAGTAGAGAACTATATTTGGTTTTATTGGTGATATGTGATCAGAATTATATGAAAACAAGTGATTATGGATGCTGTTACTTATTCATTCAATGTGAATGGTTTGAATCACTCAGTAAAGAGAAAGATTTTGTCCTATCTTTTTAGACCTAAAGCTGATGTGCTGTTTCTTCAAGAAACGTATCTAAATGGTAAGGAATCTGAAAAATTAATAGGGGGATGGGTAGAGAAATGGTATTATGAACCTGCTCAAAAGTAAAAAGGGGGTCTAGCAATTTTGTTTAAGAAAGGATTGCATGTTAGTTTCTAAACAGATTGTGGACATAGAGCATAGATGGCTTCAACTGGATGTAGAAATTGTGGGTACTAATATTTCATTGATAGATGTGAATGCACCTGTAAAATCCCGGTAAATCCTTTTTCCATAAATTACAAATGCACGCACATACTAATAGCTCTGCTCCTATGATAATGGTAGGTGATTTTAATCAGGAAGTGGATCCTATAATAGACAGACAACCTAGAACCGTACTTTAGTATCCCATAAACACATACAAGATTTAATGCACAATTGTGGATTGATGGATATTTGGAGGGTACTCAATCCGTAAGGATTTCACCTTTTATTCTCCTGTGCATAAATCTTTCTCTCGCATAGAATATTTTATAGTCTCTAAGGGCTGCATTCTGTATAGCAGTGTTTTTCAACCTTTTTACACTTATGGACCGGCAGAAATAAAAAAATTATTCTGTTGACCGGCATCGGTCCGTGGACTGGCGGTTGAAGAACACTGGGCTAAGTTGTGGACCAGACCCCGCCCATCTCTACCCAATGTCCACCCCAGACCCCGCCCACATAATAGTACTAATTGCACCTTGCACGTCCCTTGCCTCATCTGGAAGCCTATCTCTGACGTTGCAACATCAGAGAGAAGGCTTCCCATTCACGCACATGATGCCCATAGGAGCCACTGCCCGTGGCTTTGTGCACTGAATCAGTTAGGAAGAGGGAGCTGGCTCGAAGATAACGCCGTATCGATCGCACCATGGACTGGCAGTTGAAGAACACTGTTTTGGGCCTTATGCACGTGCTGGCCCTGTGGACCGGCAGGAAATTTCTATGGACCGGCACTGGTCCATGGACCGGTGGTTGATGAACACTGCTGTATAGGACACCCGCCTAAGTGGCTTTTGAGAATCACACATGGGTGTCCTATGTAGAATCGCTCTTTAACCGGCATCCATCTCACAGGCGATGGTTAGAGAATTGCGTTGCCACTGAGCTATTTGCGGCAAGGGAATTTCCCTGTCACGATCAGTTTGGTGGCCAAAGCAGGGAACTCGTCCCCCTTCCCCCACAAAGACAACTGGCAGGAGGCATGCCCATTCCCTCCTGCTGGAACCGCTGAAGCCACCCACCCCCTGAATGTCCATGGCAGGAGGAGTGCTGAATTCTTTCTGCCGCCACCACCCTGATGCCTAATCCCTCCTGCCACCCAAAACCCCTGAGACAATCCCTGGCAGGAGGAATGCCCACTTCCTCCTACCAGAAACCTCCCACCCAGATCATCGGCAGGAGGGATGCACAGTCCCTCCTGCCAAAACACCCCCCCAAAGACATGCCTCCCCGATCCCCCTACCCTCCAAGCCCACATGGACCCCACCAGTACCTATTTTTCATTGGCCGGCTGGAGGAATTTACTTGTAATACCATCTTTAAGACACAATAACAACTTACATCCTTATATTTTCTCGGTCACTGCCCCATCTCTATGAAACTCTACTCCTAACCATTTAAGAGAAGCTGCCTCTTTAAATTATTTCAAATCCAACTTAAAAGTATTCCTGTTTAAAGATGCCTTTAGGTTCTAACCGTCCTCATAAGGATGATTTCACCCTTTTTTTCTTTTCAGTTAAGATACTGATCCCTTTCTTTTTTTGAAATAATATATGTCTCCCCTCCCATTGGAGGAGACTTTGGCACATAGGCCAACCAGAATCGCAGGCCTCTGTCCCAGTGAATTATGGGATGCACTGGGAGTGGCCTTAAATTCTGATTGGCCATATCCTTTAGGCCACTCCCATGCTCTTTCCGTGGAAGGACTGCAGCACACTGCTTATTCCAATTTCCATTAAAGGCACTCCATTGCAGATACAACAAAACATTAAGATCTTAGGAATAATATTTGACAATAAATTATCATACCACGATCACATAAGCAATGTGGTTAAATCTACTTTTTTCAGACTGCGCCAAATTCGTTCCGTCGCCAAGTTCCAATGTGCTAAATCCCTGAATATTCTAATACATTCTCTAGTCATCTCCAAACTTGATTATTGCAATGCCTTATTTAAGGGCTTGACACAAAAAGAAATCAGACGTCTTCAAATTATTCAGAACGCCTCTATTAAAATAATTCACAAAGCAAAAAAATTTGACCACGTCACACCCTTGCTCAAGGAGTCACACTGGCTCCCCGTTGCACACCGCATTTTATATAAAATATGTTTGCTTACTTTTAAATCATTAATATTTCAAACCCCCGCTTTTATTTTTAGAGTTTTAATTCCTTACATTACTTCCAGAACACTGAGATCTCAGGATCAACATTTATTGGCCATTCCCTCATTGAGAGTCATTAATACGAGACGTCTTACTATTTTTTCAGTGACTGCCCCCCAGTCTTGGAATGATCTCCCACTTTATATAAGAGAAGAAAAGAATTTAGACAAATTCAAGACTAAGCTTAAAAGTTTCCTTTTTAATGATGCTTTTAGTGAATAAATGATTCTTCAATCCCTCTTTATCTTATATTTCCTTCTTTTTATGTTCGTCTTCCCTCCTAATGTCGTTACCTTTATATATTGAACTTGATACAGATTGTAACCTTTAAAGAATTTTCCTATTGTTTCTATGTTGTTTTTTTTTGGTTGTTGTTTGTTTTTGAAATATTGTTTGTCTATGTAATTATTTACCTATGTTTTTAAATATTCGTACTATTTTGTATATCGCCTAGAATGTAGATTAGGCGATTAATCAAACTATATAATAAACTTGGAAACTTGGAAACTTGGAGTAGGCTAAGGGAGTTCATTAGTATTTTAATGAGCTCTCCTTATGATGCCCTTCCCCCCTTTTATAATTGAAATTTTCCAGCAGCTCTGGAGCTGACTGGAGCTGTTGTGCATTCACAACACATGCAGGAACTCTATGCCCTCCCCAAAACAAAACAAAAAAAATGACTTCACCTGCTGTTCTCCCTCTCTGTGCATCTGATGGCAGCTCTGGAGTTGACAGGGGAAGCCCTGATCAGCTGATCATATCTAGCCAGCGGGGGATACCCTGATCAGCTGGGGCTCCAAAGTCGGCAGGGAAATCACCAAATCGGCTAAGCTGGCAGCCACGACACTCCCCTCTGCCAACTCTCAGCTAATTGTAGCTCTGGTGTGGATTGCAAACAAGCGGGCCCAGGTCAATATCCCACTCTAATCAGCATACTTGTAGTGGTAAGTGTGAGCCCATCAAAACCCAACTATAATCTACTGTACTGACATATAGGTGACACCTGCAGGCATAAGGTCTATTGTTGTGTACAGTTGGATACAAGAGGTTATGGGTGAGTTTTGGAGGGCTCACCATACAATGTAAGGGGGCTATGCTGAGATATGTACCTGGGAATACTATTGTTGTTCCTATTATTTCACTATCATCAGATACTTTGCAAATTTTAAAAACAATAATGCAGACTGTGGAATTATGGATGAGAGAGACTTCAAATTGAGACTTAATACAGAAAAAGTAAATTTTCTAGCCTCACCATATAACAAAATCAAAGAGGACATATCAACATTGAATGGGATTACTTATCCCATCATTCCGGTTATCAAAACCTTGGGTGCTCTTTTGGATCATAATTTGTCTTTTGATGCACAAATTAATGCTTTAGTTAAGAAAAGCTATTTCATGTTATTGAAACTTTAGACAATTAAATCCTATTTTAATTTTCAGTTTTCAGACTTCTTATACAATCATTGATTCTAACTAGAGAATGACACGGTGACAAAATTCATCACCGTCCCCGTCGATAACCGCGGGAAACCATCTTCATGTCATTCTTTAAGGAGAGAGGAAAGAATCAGAATATAATTGGGCACAACCACTGACCCGCAAACTTTGCTTTGAAGAATGCTGGTGTAGAAGGACTGAGGTTGAAATAGACACTAGAAAATGACATGGGATTATTTCCCGTGGTTATCCGCGGGGATGGGAATGGTGATAAATTTTGTCACCGTGTCATTCTCTAATTCTAACTCCCCCCCCCCACCCTTTTACAAAAGCATAGCACAAATTTTAGCGCCAGCCACAGTGGGAATAGCTCCTACGCTCATAGGAATTCTACGAGCATTGGAGCTGTTACTGCCATGGCTGGTGCTAAAAATCACGCTATGCTTTTGTAAAAGGGGGATTATGTCTTTTAGACTACTGCAATATAATTTACTTAGCTCCCTATAAAAAGAATATTAACAGATTACAGCTCATCCAGAATACAGCAGTCCGATTGATCTTTAATTTGATAAAATCCGATCATGTGACAAAGTATTATTGGGTGCTGCATTAGCTTCCAATTGAGACAAGGATACTTTTTAAAATGGGCTGTTTCTGTTATAAAACATTATATGGTCTTGTGCCAATTTATCTTGTTGATCATTTCAAATTTGCAGATAGAAAACTTACGATATTAATGTTTCCTAGAGTAAATGGTTGTATCTGCAAGAAATTTTTCCAGAGAATCTTGGCTTATGAAGTGGCTTCTTGGGACAACAGTTTTAGTAAACTGATATCAGGTTCCAGTTCTTATCAGGTTTTTAGAAAGATGTTGAAGACTCATTTATTTGATAAATTTTATAAATGAGTTTCTATGTATGTATGTCCAATTATTCTTTGTAAACTACTTAGAACTGAAAGGTATTGCAATATATATAAATTGATTTTTATGTTATATTATGTGAAGTTCATTGCAATATCCCTAGGGTGCCCCACTGCTCTGCTGGGATGACTGTGTGGTCAGTCTGCTAAGAATGCTGGCCCATCCTACATCCTGATGGTTTGATTTTTGTGTGTTTTCATTTGTACTTATTTTTTTCCTACAACAGTTCAAAAGATAGCATCATTGAGGGCAAACACATCTAGTAAATGGTCATTATCAGGAAAAAAAAAGTTAAGATGTTTTTCTGGTTTGAAAATGGTAATATTTTCTATTGTAGTTTTGGATATTTTTTTCCTAAAACATCTAAACTCAGATTTAGACATTATATTGAAAAATCTCTTCCAAATATATTTATGATCAGTAAATTAGAAAAATGAAAGCTACTGTATACAAGATAGAAAATAAATAAGCATAAATACAAGTATTGCTGTGCTCAACTCTCCAGCATCATGAACATCCAAGCATCAGAAATGAGAACAGAACTATTCAAATCAAAGGTTTTGAAAAAAGTACGTGTTCAATCCTATATTAACTCTTGGAAATATCATCTCCAGCCACAAATGATTTGGCAAGCCATTTCACAGGCTTGTAACAGTAACTACCAAAATTACATGATGAATAGTATCCCAAAGAATAGCTCGAAAAGAAGCAATCATCAAACAATTCTGCTGACTGGATCTAAGTGCGTAAGCAGAAGTATAGGGAATTAAATAATGAAATACGTAGAAAAGAGACTCTACAGGAGGTCCTGGATACAAATAAGAATTGAGTATCAGGATTAGAAGGGGCGATGACATTTGTAAGGGGATGGTCTTCAACAGGCATCATGGCTAGGTTTAAAATTACATGTTGACCAAAGGTTGGTAGTAACAAGAAGAGTTGATATGATGCGTGACCTGAACAACACTGCCGCCCATAACGCCACCTTTTTAACTCCTCCCCTTAATGACCTGACTAATGGGTGATTTTAACATGCTGGATGTTAATTGGGGTATCCTTATTGCAGGATTTGATTCTAGAAGTAGGGAGATCCTGTTCCAGCAATTGGTAATGGAATCCACGCAGGATGGGGTCTTACTGCACTTAGGCCCTGATTCTATAACGGGCGCCTAAATCATGCCTAAAGTTAGGCGTGCTTTAGGCGCCCAATCTAAGTGGTTAATGAGACAAGTAAGGGTATTAACAAGCAATTCTACAAAGGACGCCTAACTTTAGACGCGTTTTACAGAATCAGGGCCACAGTGCTTACAAATGGGGAAAGTGTTTCTGATGTTACAGTGGGTGATCATCTGGTATTCAGTGATCACTGTATGGTACTGTTTAATATTAAGACGGGTATAGAGAAAGCTCGTTCAAAAGTAAAAGTTCCAGACTTTTAAATAAACTAACTTTGTTCAAATGGGAGATTGCATCAAGGAATTGTCTGGATGGGAATGTCTGGAAGGAGTAGAAATGCAGTGGGCAAAACTGAAAGAAGTTATTGTAAGGATGACAAACATTTTTGAAGTCAAGTAAGTAAAAGTAAGAGGAAAAGAAGGCCACTTTGGTTCTCAAAAGTAGTAACTGAGAAGGTAAGGAATAAGAGGTTAGCTTTCATAAACTACAAAAGATTGCAGAAAGAAGAAGATGGGCAAAATATCTGGAAAGATTAAGAAAGGCTGGTCGAGTAGTCAGGAAAGCAAAGATACAAATGGAAGGAAATATAGCTGACAAAGTAAAATGGGGAGACAAGACTTTTTTTTAGATATATTAGTGATAGGAAGAAGTGCAAAAGTGGCACTATGAGACTCAAAGGTGAAGGGGAGGAATATGTAGAAGCTGATAAAGTAAAGGCTGATTTGCTTAACAAATATTTCTGTTGTGTTCATGGCTGAAGCACCGAAAGCAAGACTGCAGAAGACAAACATGAATAGGGATGGAGTAGTGGTAGACCCTGATCGATTTTCAGATTTGTACTAGCTGAATTAAAGGTATCTAGCTAAATTAAAGGTAGACAAAATGATGGAGCCAGATGGTGTACATCTGAGGGTATTAAAGGAACTTAGTGAAGTTCTGGTGGCTCCACTGACTGACCTTTTCAGTGCTTCTCTAGAGTCGGGAGTGGTACTGGAGGACTGGAGAAGGGCGGATGTGGAAGTAAGGAAGCAGGGAATTACAGACCAATAAGTCTGACTTCTGTGGTAAGCAAATTAATAGAAACACTTTTAAAGCAGAGAATGATGAAGTTTCTGGAAACTGGTGGATTACAGGACCGGAGGCAACATGAATTCAACTAGAAGTACGTTTTGTCAGACAACTCTGATCAATTTCTTTGACTGGGTGGCCAGAGAACTGGATAGAGGAAGTGTGCTAGATGTGGTGTATTTATATTTTAGCAAAGCCTTTGACAGTGTTCCACACAGATGTCTAATAAATAAACTGAGTTCCTTTGGGATGGGCCCTAAAGTAATAGACTGGGTCAGGAACTGGTTGAATGGAAGATGACAGAGGGTAGTGGTCAATGGAGATCTCTCTGAGGAAAGGGATGTTATCTATGATGTGCCTCAAGGTTCTATTCTTGGTTCTGTTCTTTTTAACATTTTTATAGGCGATATTGCTGAAGGGCTGTCAGGTAAGATTTGCCTCCTTGCAGATGATACCAAAATCTGCTTTAGAGTAGACCCCCCCCAGATGATGTGAAGACCTAGCGAAGCTTGAAGAATAGTCTGAAATTTGGCAGGTAAAATTTACTGCTAAGAAATGCAAGGTTATGCATTTGGGCTTCAAAAACCTGAAGGCACAATACAGTTTAGGGGGCAAAGAACTTATGCGCACGAAAGAAGATTGAGACTTGGGTGTGATTGTATGTGATGATCTTAAGGTGGTCGAACAGGTTGAAAAGCTGACAGTGAAAGCTAGTTTGCATAGGAAGAAGTCTGGCCATTAAGAAAAAGGAGGTATTGATGCCCCTGTATTAGACTGTAGTGAGACCTCATTTAGAATATTGTGTACAATTCTGGAGACCGCACCTTTAAAAAGATATAAAAAGGATGGAGTCAGTCCAGAGAAAGGCTATTAAAATGGTGTGTGGTCTTCATCATAAGGCATATGGGTCAGACTTAAAAATCTCAATATGTATACTTTGAAGAAAAGCATGAGAGGGGAGATATGATAGAGACATTTAAATACCTACATGGTTTAAATGTGCATGAGTTGAGTCTCTTTCATTTGAAAGGAAACTCTAGAATGAGAGGGCATAGGATGAAGTTAAGAGGTGATGGGCTTAGGAGTAATCTAAGGAAATACGTTTTTACAGAAAGGGTGGTAGATGCATGGAACAGTCTCCCGGACGAGGTTGTGGAGACAGAGACTGTGTCTGAATTCAAGGAAGCCTGGGTTAGGAGAGAGGAAGAGATCATGGTTACTGTGAATGGGCAGATTGGATGGGACATTTGGCCTTTATCAGCCATCATGTTTCTATATCTCTGTCTAGGCACACCACCTGTTTTCCAAATGCTGCAGCAAGTCACCAGTAGAGGCAGTGGTTAAAGCTCCTTTCTCTGGCTATGTGGCGCCTTTCTTCTGCACATCCTACCTCTTTGATGCAACTTCCTCCATGGCGATGCACTGAAGCATTTAGGGAATCAGTGGGGAGGGTAGAGAGAGTTGCCAGATCTAGCAGGGAAGGGGAAGAGATGCTGGACTTGGGAAGGGAGAGAGAGACCTAGAACAAAGCAGAGGGGGAAGATAAGGGTAGAGATACTAGACTATGGATGAGGGAGGGGGACAGAGAGAAGAAAAGGAAAAGAGAGAGAGAAAGATGCCAGGCCAGAGAGGGTAGGGGTGCAGGAAGAAAGGAATTAAGAGGAGACAATCTGGACATATGGATTGTGTGTGATTTTTTTTTGTGCTATACACAGAAATGCATTGCTAGTACTGGAATCAAAAATAATTGGTTTTTAGAATTTGTTGCTAACATGAAAAAAAAAATGTACATGCACTCAGTCACTCCTTAGAGGGAGCACCACAGGAGACCCTGTAGAGAGTTGAGAACCACAGAAGAGAGATACTTGGATCAAAGTAATATTCAAACAATACAAGTAGAATTTTTTTTTTTTTTAATTCTTGTAATATGCCAGATTTTGGAAATGTGCCTCTGCGCCGCCTCCCCCTGACTCCACTACTATGTGAATAATGGTATTAAATAGGGCCCATTTGGTCCAAGCTATGCCACTGCATGTGAATCTATGTAATAAGACAACAAATACCATTTAATAATAATAATAATAATAACTTTATTTTTGTATACCGTAGTACCACAAACAGTTCAGAGCGGTTTACAATGCAAGAGACTATACATATACAGCGAAGATACAATGTAAGGGAATGTACTATGCAGTTGAGAGCAGTTTACGATGCAGGGGACTGTACATATTCAGCATAGGTGTTTATACAGCGAAAATACAATGCAAATTTACAATGCAAGAGACTGTATATATACAGCAAAGATATTTATACAGTGAAAATACAGTGCGAGAGACTTATAGAGCAAGATACAATGCAAGAGACTGTATAATGCGGTTGAAGCGGTTTACTAGGCAAAGATAGTTGTACATATGTAGCGAGGATACAGAGTGGTAAATGACAAGAAAATGCAACCAGTATCAATTATGGGAGGATGCCGAGAGGGGAGGGGTAAGTAAGGAGGATGGGAGCATTGGATTGAGGGGGAGGAAAGGAGAGATCGGGGGGAGGGGGGAGGAGAGGTGGTAGAGTTTGGTTAATTGGAGGGGAGAGAAATTTATCATAGAGGTAAGATTTGAGAGATTTCCTGAAGGATGAGTAAGATGGGGCAGATGAGATGAGGGTGGTCAGGCAATCTGTCCATCTGCCAGCTTGGAATGTGCATCTATGTAAAAAGACAACAAAAATGAAGGGGTGATATTTTTAAAATGTGATACCACCATGGCCTATGATTTTAAGGTCATCAATTCTACTGACACTTGCATGCTGCTTATTAAATTATTCTGATACAACTTATCACATTTCTGTTATATGAATGTTCTACTGTGCTGGTTTTTAATTTTTTTTTATTTAATGTATGTTTGTGATATTGCATCATGTTATTGTTGTCTAGCTCTAGGTTTACATGATTGATTGTATTTTATGCTTACATTTGGGGTTCCTTTTACTAAGGTGCGCTAGCGTTTTTAGTGCACGCTAAACCCACGCTACGCTTTTAGAACTAACGCCAGCTCAATGCTGGCGTTAAGGTCTAGCGAGCGCGGCAATTTAGTGCGCACTATTCCGCGCGTTAAGATCCTAACGCACCTTTGTAAAAGGAGCCCTTGGTTTTTTTCACATTTGTTACCCTGTAAATTATTTGTATCAAGCTACATCTGTTGATTCACTCAGCATGGTGCGCTCCTCCTACAGGCATTTAAGCTCTGATTCTATAAAATAGATTGGAGTGCCTGCTATTCTAAGAGCCTATCTTAGGCCCCCTTTTATCAAGCCAAATTAGGGTTTTTTTTTATCACTGGCTGCTGCGATAAAAGCTCCAATGCTCATAGGAATGCTATGAGCATCAGAGCTTTTACTGCAGCAGCCTGCTTGATAAAAGAGGGCCTTAATTTTTTTAAATCAGCTTAATTGGCACTAATAATTGTAAACACTATTAAAAACCAATTAAAAAAATTAATTATCCAGTAGGCACCTCCCATTGTGCGGTAGGTATCTATACAGAAAGTAGGTGTGGTTAGCAGCGGAGTTTGGGCGTGGATTGACTTAGGCGCTGGTATATCAGGCCAGGAAAACCCTTGCTTCACATACCATCGCCTAATATTATGATGCCTACCAGTTGATTTAGGTGCCACTGGGCGTGATTCTACAAATGGTCCTAATTTTGATTGATATGCGGTAGATGCTGCTTTGTTAGGCGCCTACCAAGTTAGGTGCCAGTTATAGAATCTGGCCCATGGTAAATCTAAATACATAAATGCAACAAAACACAGGTTTCCAAGTACTACGCCTCATGCAGCCACTAGATGGTGCTATAGCACTTTAAAACACAAAGTACTGCCTCTGGCCCCAGAGATATAGTAGCTGGCATTAATTTGATGTAGAGGGTGGCAGGAAGGAGCTAGTAATGAAAATTTGCATTAGACATATGTTTAAGGAGACTTTTCAAGGTTTGAATCTATTTGTCAATTTGGTCAGTTATCTCTCTGCTCCACGCCTGCCATCTATTTCATAACATTTACAGTATTTTCATTTTTAATACAAAATAAGACAAACATTGTCCTGCCATCTCTGATCCCACCAATTCTTTCTACTTTGGATCCTATTTCTAAGTAACACTAGTTGGCTAATTGACTGGCACATAGGGCTCCTTTTACGAAGCCGCACTAGCGGCTTTATCGCACGCACATTTTTAGCGTGCGCTAGCTGAAAAGCTACCGCCTGCTCAAGAGGAGGCAGTAGCGGCCGGCAAATTAGCGCACGCTATTACGCGCGTTAAACCAGTAACGCGGCTTCATAAAAGAAGCCCATAGTTGGTTTTTTTTAATGTCTAGGTCCTTACAATGATTGGAATGTCTAGGTCCTTACAATGATTGGAAAAAAATTAAGGGACCCCCCCCCTAGATTCTGTCATTTTACTTTTGTTGTTTAATAGCATAATTAAACAAATTTAAGTAATTTGTACTAAAATAAACATCAAATAATACTTTGGATAACTGACTACCAGAATTCACTGCTTAATTACTTTTTATACCATGCAAAAGTCATGCCAGTGTGATGTCACCATTTACACAAACTGTGGAAATGGTATTTACTGAAGAACATATAATTGTTATCAAGTTTTTGCAACAAACATTACAGTGCAAAATGACTTATTGCTGAATTTGTGGCATAGAATTGGATATGGGGGAGGGAGTCTTAAATAAGCTTATGAGAAAGATTGATAAAATTGCATGGGAAGAACTTGATCAATGTGTGATTGACACTACAATAAAACAGTGGCATAAAAATCTTTATATTTGTGTCTCTGGTCAGGGAGGATTGAAATTAACCTCATTTATTTTGCGTTTGTTACTAATCGAAAAAGCTTACATATGCGTGTGCTAAACACCCTGGTCAATTGTTGTTTCATTCAGACTTTTGAGTCTTAAATTTTACAAGGTATGTGCAAACAGAATTCGGGTGTGGTAGGTGTATTGTTATTGCTTTGTTTTTCAATACATTTCTGCATGATTACTGACAATTTGACATAACATATGTGCACAGTAACTCATGTTATGAGGTAAAATGTGTGGGTTCCCTCATCTGTTCACCATGTGGTTCCAATCCAGCTCAAGTCAGCAGTATCTAAGATATTATTAACTGAAAGATAAGGAAGAGGTAGGTAAGGAGGAAAAGGTGATGGAAGGGAAAGGAAGTAGAAGTAAAAATCTAGATAAAGTACAATAGAGAGAAAAGGGAGGTATTACTCCATACATACACAAAGGAGCCAACATAGAAAACTATGCTGTGCTATAACACAATTTACTCATGATTTTTCCTTGCTAGTTATACTCCAGCATGGGAAAATCTGGGACTTCCAGCATGGGAAAATCTGCACTAAAACAGTGGACATGCAAACAGCAGAAAAGGAAATTGAGTTTCAGTTCAGGTTTATTTGGGTTTTTTTATACTTCCTTTAATGCTGAATCTTAGATGCAATGTGGGAGGAAAGATATCATCTGTGGTAAAGTGCAACACTTCACTTCATATGACCCAAGATCCTTGGTGGCTCAATTGGGCTTCTGAACCCTCTTCTCTCTGACCTCAGAAAAATAACCTGGGGGAGGGGCAGTACTCCCCAAACCCTCCTCCAGAATAGAAAGTCAGGAACGATGCTCACTTACTCCTGCCACCTTCTTGGAAAATTGTGGTGCCTTATTTGGCAGACTTACTGCAGAGTCTGTCAAATAAGGCAGGATTCCCTTATTTGGCAGATGTACATTCCAGTGCACTGTTTAGGGTCAGGCACTGCCATTTTCCAAAACAGTGCAGAGGTAGGAGCAAGTGGAGCAAGCCCACCTCTGAAGGTGGGCTTGAGAGGGGAGATTCTAGGAGGTATGGGGATTCTACTTGAGCCCCAAGGGTATTTTTGTGGGGATGGAATTAGAGATGAGGTAGGCAACCTTGGTCCTTGAAGGCCACAGAACAGTTGGGTTTCTCAGGATTTCCCCAATAAATATGCATGAGATCTATGTGCATGGAAACATATCGCATGTATATTTATTGGAGAAATCCTGAAAACTCGACAGGGTTGCCCACCCACTGGGTTAAAGAGTCAGAAAGATCAAGAAATTCAGGACTCACTGGGACACAGGAACATCTTTCAGGGTAGGGGAGGAAAGTTGGGGAAGTCTAGACTTTTCTTTTTATGTCTCTCTTTTATATCTATGCGGATGATATCACTATAGTTATTCCTTTTACTTACCTGACTTCTGAGATAAAGAATCATCTGTCTTTTATTTTAAAGCAAATTGAATTGTGGATAACTGCATTTAAATTGAAACTCAATTCTGGCAAAACGAAATTCTTTCTGGCAAGCCCGAATGACAAAATTAAAGATTTATCGATTTCTTTGAATGATCAGGTCTTCCCAATTGACTATTCCATAAAAATTTTGGGAGTGATATTGGATCGATCTCTGACATATGGATGCATTGGTTAGAAAATGCTTCTCGGTATTGTGGAAACTAAGATCTATCAGAAAATATTTTGATGTTGTATCATTCCGTTTATTGGTTCAATCTTCCATTCTAAGTATGCTTGACTACTGTAATATCATTTACTTGGGAACTTTTAAGAAAACCCTTCAACAACTTCAAAATTCAGCTGTTAGATTGATCTTTGGTTTGAAAAATGGGAACATATAAGTCCCTATTATCAAAAATTACACTGGTTGCCCCTGGAAGCAAGAGTTCTGTTCAAATTCTCTTGTCTTTGTTTTAAATCATAATATTCGGACTCGCACCATGCAAACAACTCAACTAAATACTATAAATAAAACTACTAACACTTGTTGGCAGAAAATTTGGCCGCAGCTTTATTAATTCATTTAAACCAATAACCATGTACATCCATTTTTATTCCTCACTTCCTTGGTGGCCTTTAGTTTCCTTTCCCCAACAGCTAGTCGGTCACGACCTAGCTGCTTTGCCCCCCAAATTCCCATATCTTAACTTCAACTTCAATAAATCCATTAGCAAGACCTGCGGTGTCGCCCGGCCTCACCTCCGTCTGTGGCGGTGCCGCACACAGTCTACAGCATTATAATCACAACTTATTCTTCCCTCCTCCCTGGCCGCCTGGAAGGATCCCCTTCCCATTTCCGCACAGCTGCGACCCCCCCCCCACCCCACTAACACATTCCCATAACAACAACAACCCCAACCATATCCAACCCAATGAACCCTCCTACCCACCCCCGCCCCTAAATCCGCACAAAACCTACCCGTTTTGAAATGCAAACCCTACAAAACAGGGAGGGAAGGGCGGGCAACTAAAATTCACTTCAAATACCCATTCCCTTCACACTTTTCCTTCCTCACAGACGCCTGCCCTCCTCACCCAACCTCCCACAACCAACAGCTCACTTCTCCCGCCCAAATTCCACCAATCAATACCCCAATCACTCCCACCAATCACTCACCATTCTAATCCTCATTCTACCTTCCAAGTTCCTCCAATCCCAACGTTAATTCTTTTTTCCTACCACCCCAACCTTACCCAATCATCACACCCCTTTTTCTAACCCCCCCCCCCATCCTTTTTCCAATAAATGTTTTCTTTGCTGTATTCGCCAATATTATGAGCCCTCTGTTTTACACAGAGAGCTTTCAATATTTGGGTTGGCCCCTACGTATCTGGTTTCTCATTTTAAACTGAACTGTTCTAACAGGCCTATTTGTAGAATTAATATGTTCACTTATCCTACAATAAAGGCCTGTTGATATAAAAGATTCTTGGATAGAACTCTTGCTTTCCAGGCAGGTAAATTAAATGAATGGTTGGGTAATATCATTATGCATTCCTCATCCTACTTCAGTTTTAGAAATTTAGAAAAAACAAAATTATTTAATCGATTTGTAAGTTAAGGTTTTACTGTTTTTACTTTCACGTCGTATGTATGTACTGATGATTTTATATTGTGTTTTATTCCCTGATTGTCCAGCACTTCTTGTTGTAAACCACCTCAAACTATTATGGCTTTGGCAGTATATAAAAATAAAATTATAAAATTATTATTATTATCACGCCACCACCATCTTACTCTGAAGACACAGTGAGTTAGATGACATTGGCGGCTTTGGTAAAGTATTTTCCATTTAGTTTGGCTCAAGTTTAAACCTTTACTTAAGGGTTATTAACTCTGGGAGAGGGTTAGTTATGACACTAATATGGAGTTTTTGATTGCAGGGAGGGATCCTTGAAAAAGCTTAGGCGAAACATGTCGTATCTCTCGGACCTCGGACCTTGGACCTCGGATCTCTCGGGTTGAACCAAATTGATGATTAGAAGAATATTTTTAGATAAGTGGTTTATAGAATATCATATTATATGGTGACACCGAAAAAAAGTTTTACTTTTGAAAAATTTGAACTAACAAGTGGCCCTTGTTGAGATTTTTTTCAATAGAAGATGAGAGCAGAAAAGAGTTTTGTTTCAGTTCTAGCTGAGCAATAAATATAAAAGAACCTGTCGCTAGTGCTGTTTAGCACTGTTTTCATCGGGACAGGCAGTCCCGCAGCAGCCCGACCCAGCCAGCTGAGAGGGTCCTCCGGGGAGCCTTTGTAAACCGGAGCAGCCGCCGAGGGAGCCTGTCGCTAGTGCTGTTTAGCCCTGTTTTCATCGGGACAGGCAGTCCCGCAGCAGCCCGACCCAGCCAGCTGAGAGGGTCCTCCGGGGAGCCTTTGTAAACCGGAGCAGCCGCCGAGGGAGCCTGTCGCTAGTGCTGTTTAGCACTGTTTTCATCGGGACAGGCAGTCCCGCAGCAGCCCGACCCAGCCAGCTGAGAGGGTCCTCCGGGGAGCCTTTGTAAACCGGAGCAGCCGCGGTACGCGGTCCGCGGTCGCGAGCCTCGGGTCGCGAGCTGAAGGGGCGTGGCTAAAGGGGCTTGCCCCTTTTGAGCCCCTTCGGAGCCTAAGAGGAGCAGGGAGCAGGACTACCATTTCTTCAGCATGGGTAAGAGGAAAGCTGCAACAACAGGCCCGATGGATCGCCATCTTGTGGTTCCCATCTTGCCTCCTGTTGAGGAACAGGTAACTTTTAATATTCAAGCTGTCTCCTTATCCTCTGGGGAACCAACACCACCTCCTCAACCATCATATTCCTTACGGTTAGAAGAATCTCCTTCCCCTTTCAAGGAAGGAATAATTTCTTCTTCCCTTCAATCATTGTCAGTATCTGGTCTGGAGGTTTCAGGACAGTCCCTGGGGCAAGCTAAAGAACTAACCCCAGTGCAGATGAGTACTGGGCAAAGCTCAGATGCTCTCCCCAGGGATAAAGTGATCACTCTAAATGATGTTTGGTTTAGTATTAACAGAATAGAGTCATCTTTAAAAAAAACCATTTTGAACTTATGTCAATTCTCATCTGATGTAACTGTGAAAATTAAAGAACAAAATAATAAAATTGGAGAAACAGCTGTAAAGGTTGAAAAGTTAGATCAGGCAGTAGGTAATTTACAAGCTAGTGCTGTTTCTAATATAAAGGATAGTATGATGTTACATGCTAAGTTAGAAAAAATGGAAAATGCTATTAGAGTTAAAAATCTTCGCTTGTTAAATTTTCCTACCACACATTACCTTTCTGCAATGGAACTTTTGAAAATGTATTTGAGGGAGATATTACATTATAACAAAGTGGAGACCTTTGAGGTCGATAATTTATATTACATTTCAAGAGATTCCAAAGAAAAGGTAGAGGAAGGTGGAATGGATAGAATAGTATCACCAGAGAGTTTGAATGTATCACAGTTTTTGGAGTCCTCTAAAGACATAATTGAGAAACGAGCAACTCTTCTCGTGACCTTCAAGACAGAACTTGAGAAACAAGATATTTTGAAATTATATTTCCTGAAAAAGCAAGAGATGTTTTGTGGTCAACGGGTGATAATTTTTCCAGATGTCTCTAGACAAACCCAGTTTAAGAGGAAACAGTTCCTTCAGCTAAAGCCTAAGGTTTTGGCAGTCGGAGCTACTTTCTTCTTAAAATTTCCATGTAAATGCCTGATATCATATGGAAATGATAAATATGTGTTTTTTGATCCAGCCCAGGTGGAAGATTTTATCAAAGAGAAACCTTTGTTGAAAGTTTAATTCCTTATTTTGGTTCACTTTTGGAGGATGATGTATAATATATATAATAGCCATTTGCCTGTTCCTAGAAAGTAGATAGAAAGATTTGCTTTGATGTTTTATTTGTACTGGCGATCAGCTTTAATGTGGACTAGGATACGGTTGAATTAGTTTCCTTATATATTATGTTAATTCCCATCTGGGAATTTACATTTTGTATTTTGTATTTTTTTTTTGTGTTCATTCATGTATGTTTGTTACAAAGATATTGTAATGAATAATCCAATAAATAAAGAATTAAAAAAAAAAATATATATATATAAAAGAACTGCAAGATCTAGATGCACTAAACAGGATCAGTAAGACCGCATAGGTCCACTCCGATCTGATTTTTGCCCGATTCTAAAAGAGCTATTGATGTGCTAAAAAATTATTATGCAAATGATTTGTGGGAAGGTTCATTGTAATCCCCGTCTCTCTCATCCGATTGATCGCTGTGAGATTCTTACACATGTGCAGAGCTGGCAGGGGAAGCCCAAACAGCTGAGAGGCAGGAGAAGCCCCAAAGCAGCCTCCTGCCACTCAGCTGTTCGGCCCTCCCCAATGTCTCGCTGATGAACCCGCACCAGGGACCGGCCCCCTGCACCAGTAAAAATAGGCAGGAGTGATGCCCATTACCTCCTGCCAATGGAGGCACCCCTGAACCATCCCCTTCTCTCCCCCTTCCCTCCATAAAAAAAGGCAGGAGGGATGCCCACTCCCTCCTGCCACCATATGCTCCCTGACACCCCCCTACCTTTTTCAGAAGTTAGAAGCAGGAAGGAAGCATGGTCCCACCAGCTCCAAGGCCCATCAATCCAAAATGGTGAGCTTTCCCTACTCAGTGCATCATGTGATGCATGGGGAAGGCCTGATTGGCTCAAATGCCTAAGGCCCTTCACAAGGAGAGGGGCCTTAGGTGTCTAAGCCAATCAGAGCCTTGAGCTCCTCCCTCTGTATCCCAAGCATTCCTCCTGTCTATTTTTTTTTTCTTTGGGGGGGAATGGGGAGGGGGGGTATGGTTTGGGGGCCTCCACTGGCAGGAGGGAGTGGGCATCCCTCCTGCCTATTTTCTCTCACCGGGGGGTGGGAAGTTGCCATGCAATTTTTTCTTGCGTGGGGGGAGGTCCGGTTCATTGGGGAGGGCCATCATCAGTTGGGGGGGGGGCTTTCTTCTTCTCTTTTTTTTAAATGGGGCAGATATTGTGCATGTGTAACACATGCACAGCATCTGTGCCCATTTAAAAAAAAGTGACAGTAAGACAGGTAAGCTAATGGTCTTAACCAGTCGCGCTTTCTTGATCACTTTTTTTTTGTGTGCATCATGAAGCAATGTTAGTGCATGGATCGCTCGGGTAGTTTGCATGGGGTTTTAATATTAAATAGCTAATTTGCATGGCCAGATTGGAAAATGGGCGATCGAGGGAAAAAAACACACGGTGAGCCGTTGTGTGCATCAGGTCGGCAAATGTAATCGTCGCTAAACCAGTCAAAAGTGGTTTAGTGACAATCGCTGACTTTAGTGCATTTAGGCCTGAGTAACCAGCACCATTGAAAGCCGTAGTTTCTCTGCTAGTGTCGGGTGTGGTGCCGTTGCTCTGAGCCAGTGCTGGAGCCCTGGAATCGGGAAGAGCTGCTGTTCTGCCTAAGGTGGAGGAAGCATAGGGGATTTTGTCAGACACCCTGCCAGTGAATGAGTTCCTGCTTTAAGAAAGAGACAATGGATGACAGGGATTTTCTACAGTAAATCACAGATTGGAATTTTCAGCTGAGACCAGTCCAGATAAGTTTTTTTCTTTTGCTCTCTTTCAATTTTGAGAACTTTTTATGTAGTTACTTCCATTTCCTGCTGTGGGAACATTTTTTTGATTTTCTATATTACCAGGTTTTTTTTTTAGAGC
Organism: Geotrypetes seraphini; assembly: GCF_902459505.1. Lineage (NCBI taxonomy): Eukaryota > Metazoa > Chordata > Amphibia > Gymnophiona > Dermophiidae > Geotrypetes > Geotrypetes seraphini. Next base: position 303,508,876 of record NC_047084.1, on the reverse strand, counting down.
ACTTAGAGGTGTTTTCTTGGGTTTTTAAGTGTTTATTTTTCTGATAATATGAGCCAATGATATGATTCTGAGATCCAGTATAGCATAGTTTCTCTAAACAGCTCGGACTGTCTTCAATGCTTGTTGAGCCTTTGAGGCTGGTGTGAGTATTGTAATATTTTCCTATCTATGAGGTGTTTCTGCGGCAGGAAAAGTACTGCTATAATATCTTTACTGTTTTCACACTAAGCGGTCGTTTTATTAAGGCGTGCTAACCAATTTAGCATGCGCTAAATATTAGTGCATGCTAAATGCTATGACATCCATTATATTCCTAAAGGTATCTTAGCATTTAGCGTGCACTAAATCGGTTAGCGCACCTTAATAAAAGGATCCCTAAAGTTTTGATCATTGATTCTGTATAGGGAGCGTGATCTCCTTTCTAAAGTGTTGTTAAAGAAATAATTTATATGTCACACATTTTGAGGAACAACATTTATATCAATCTAGCTGGTTTCAGTACACATACATTTGGGTCAGATGTATAGATGAATCTTGTAACTGTTGTCATCTATAAATCTGACAGAACATCTTTTTTTATCTGGATCCATACAGAATCCGCATTGATGCAATTCAAGTACCCTGCCCTGCTGGCTAAATACTTTGTATCAACATCTTAAATTCATCATGACCTGGGATTTACAGACAGTAGTATTTCGGGACACTAGAGTATACAAAAAGGAAGCAAGTTTATATACAACAGTATACCGGAAAGAAACAGAAATATCTACTTATAATAGTTGTCACCCAGCAAGACTTAAACAAGCTTTATCAATTAGCCAGTTTCTGAATTCGAAAACCAGGCCATGATTTTATTTCAAAGGTTTCATGACAGAAATTATTCCGAATGGACTAATAAACAGGCTTTATCTACGTGCTCTTTATGCCTATCTCAATTTGCTGTTACAGACTCGACAAAGAAAACCTTTGGACAAACAAATTTGTGTGTTGACTTATTCAGATAAAGTCCCTAAGGTGGCCAAAATTATCTGCAAAGATTGGCACGTTCTTAACCATGCATGAGATATTTGGACAAGGACCATGTATGGCCTTTACTAGACCTAAAAATCTGGCAAGTCATATGACAAGTGCACGACATATTTTGACATCTACCCCAATTGTTCATTCAGGTAGTCATAACCCATGTGGTCAATGTTCAATATGCGCTACTTCCCTCAGTTCATCTGGGTTCATCCATGCACAGTTAAACCGTATAAACTACACCATACTACCTCCTGTAAATCATGGACGGTGTATATTATTTGCCCATGTAATTTGAAGGGGATAGACTCAGTAGATAAGGACAGGTTGTTCACCCTCTCCAAGGTAGGGAGAACGAGAGAGCACTCTCTAAAGTTTAAAGGGGATAGATTCCGTACAAACATAAGGAAGTTCTTCTTCACTCAGAGAGTGGTAGAAAACTGAAACGCTCTTCCTGAGTCTGTCTTAGGAGAAAACACCTTCCAGGGATTCAAGACAAAGCTAGACAAGTTCAGGCTGAACAAGAACGTGCGCTGGTAGGACTTGTCTCAGTTAGGTGCTGGTCTTTGACCAGAAGGCCACCGTGTGAGCGGACTGCTGGGCATGATGAACCACTGGTCTGACCCAGCAGCGGCAATTCTTATGTTCTTATGATTTATGTTGGCCTCACTACTAGGCAAATTAAGAACAGACTGGTAGAACATAAGAGTAGAATCCATACTTTGGTGTTAACAGCTCCCATGGTTTCACATTGCATGAAATTCAGCCACGTTTCTGAGGATATGAGATGGCTGGTCAGAACAAATCCCTGAGACTTATATAGGGAATAGGAAGGCTCGTATCCAGTACAGGGAACAGTTCTGTATATTCATAAGAACATAAGAGTTGCCTCCGCTGGGTCAGACCAGAGGTCCATCGCGCCCAGCAGCCTGCACCCGCGGCGGCCCATGAGGTCCATTGACCTGTTAAGTGTCCCTGCCTTTCCTGTACCTATCTCTATGTCTATCTGTCCCTGCTTTTCCTATACCTGTCTCTATGTCTATCTGTACCCCTCAATCCCCTTATCCAGTAGGTATTTATCCAAACCTTCCTTGAACCCCTGAAGCGTGCCCTGCCCTACCACATCCTCCGGGAGCGCATTGTTCTAAACCTGTCCCCTTTCAATTTCTCCGAGTGCCCCCTTGTATTTGTGGCTCCCTTCAGTTTGAAGAATCTGTCCCTGTCTACCTTCTCTATGCCTTTCAGGATTTTGAAGGTTTCTATCATGTCCCCTCTAAGTCTCCGCTTTTCCAGGGAGAAGAGCCCCAGCTTTTCTAACCTGTCAGTGTATGAAAGGTTTTCCATACCTCTTACCAATTTAGTTGCTCTTCTCTGGACTCCCTCCAGTATTGCCATGTCTTTCTTGAGGTACGGTGGCCAGTACTGGATGCAGTAATACCTAATGGACTGAACAAATGTATTGAGTGGAACACCTTTATTTAGACTGTACGCAGTTAATACCTGCAGGCTTTAGTTGGTTATTTGCTGCTTATTATTTTTTATATGTACTGTATATTCTAATTATAAAGTGTTGAGCAGCAACTCCCTGTTAAAACCTTGTCTTTTGTTTTTTTGTCCATTGATACTTGGCTTTTGGAAGTCGATTTGGGGGCAAATTAACAATATTCTTCAATCCTCTATTCCTTTGACATATGAAGCAATAATTTCTGGAACGATTCTTCATGATAAACCCACTTTGGATAGAAATAATAGTCGCCTTTTCATGATCTTATGAGGAATAGGGGTTCAAATGATCACATCTAATTGGAAAAATCATGATAGGATTAATTTTAGTTTTTGGTGGGCAACTGTATGTGCAACATATAAATTTATTTATTTATTTATTTATTTATTTATTTAGATTTTTATCCCGTCCTCCCAATAGCTCAGAAAAGATTATGGCAGATCGTTTAGGGTTTGTTAAATCTTTTAAGGGGATTTGGGGTCCATTAACTAATTTTGTCACATTATAATCAAAGTGATTTCTTTTTCTTTATGTTAGATTCCTTTGCACATCCAGGGTGGGTGGGGGAGTGGAGGGGGGGTGTATTATTTATTTAGAGGTATAAATTTCATAATATTTTATAATATTGAGAGTATAATATAATATCATTACTGTTATAGGTTAAGAAGGGATTTAAAATCTTTATTGTAATAATTCTGATGTTAATAGTGTATTTTCATATAGGGTTTTTTTTTTGATTTTTCAAATGTATACATTGTCAAATTCAAAATATCAATAAAGAAATTTAAAAAAAACCAAAAAAAAAAACCTTGTCTTTGGGCTTCTCTTGATTTCTGATTGTATCCTGTGATTCATTTACTTTGACAGTATGTCAGTGTCAATACAGTTGGAATGAAGATGACGGCACAAATGATGTACTTTAAAGCGGAAGCACAGCATACCTGACGTCAGAGGAGGGGCGGGACCGAGGCGCAGGAAGCAGCGCCTAAGCAGTGCAGGAATAGCTGACATTGCGATCCTGCTGCGGCTGCTTCATAGGTGGTGCAGGAAGGTCAGTGGGGCGAGCGGTCCTTCGGGGGTGGTGGTGGGGGGACTGAACGGCAAGGCCGGGAGCATAGGTAGTGCTGCTTCATAGGTGGTGCGGGGAGGCCAGGGGGCGAGCGGGTCCTTCGGGGTGGGGCGGGCAGGCAGGCAGGCTTTCAAGGGGGAGGGGGGTGACAGGCAGGCAGGCAGGCCTTCAAGGGGGGCAGGCAGGCCTTCAAGGGGGGGGGACAGGCCTTCGGGGGGGTGTGCAGACCTTCAAGGGGGAGGGACAGGCCTTCAAGGGGGGGCAGGAAGGCCTTCAAGGGGGGGACAGGTCTACAAAGGGGTGGGACAGGCCTTCAATGGGGGACAGGCCTTCGGGGGCTGCAGGTCTTCAGGGGAGGTGCAGGCCTTCGGGGGGGTGCAGGACTTCAGGGGGGGTGCAGACCTTCAAGGGGGTGCAGGCCTTCAAGGAGGGGGACAGGCCTTCAAGGGGGGGACAGGCCTTCAAGGGGGGGACAGGCAGGCAGGCCTTCAAGGGCGGGACAGGCAGGCAGGCCTTCAAGGGGGAGACAGGCCTACAAGGGGGAAGACAGGCCTACAAGGGGGTGGGACAGGCCTTCAAGGGGGGACAGGCCTTCGGGGGGGTGCAGGCCTTCAGGGGGGTGCAGGCCTTCAGGGGGGGTGCAGGCCTTCGGGGGGTGCAGGATTTCAGGGGGTGCAGACCTTCAAGGGGGGGACAGGCCTTCAAGGGGGGGACAGGCCTACAAGGGGGAGGGACAGGCCTTCAAGGGGGGGGCAGGCAGGCCTTCAAGGGGGGGACAGGTCTACAAAGGGGTGGGACAGGCCTACAAGGGGGGGGGGACAGGCCTACAAGGGGGTGGGACAGGCCTTCAAGGGGGGACAGGCCTTCGGGGGGATGCAGGCCTTCAGGGGGGTGTAGGCCTTCAGGGGGGGTGCAGGCCTTCAGGGGGGTGTAGGCCTTCAGGGGGGGTGCAGACCTTCAGGGGGGGTGCAGGACTTCGGGGGGTGCAGACCTTCAAGGGTGGGGACAGGCCTTCAAGGGGGGGGACAGGCCTACAAGGGGGAGGGACAGGCCTTCAAGGGGGGACAGGCCTACAAGGGGTGGGACAGGCAGACCTTTAAGGGGGGACAGGCCTTTGGGGGGGACCCTTGTTTAGAAGTACACGGAGGGAAGGGGGTGTTCAAAGAGACGTGCATATGCCAAACTTTGGGGGGGAGGAAGAAATAATGGGTCTGAAAATAGAGGAGAGGGAGAGAGATGATGGACCATGGGATTTAGGGAGGGAAGGAACAGAAAGGGAGAGAAATTGGACACAAGGGATGGTGTGGAGGAGGGATAGAGATACTGGATAGGAGGGTAATTGGGAAAAGAAAGGGAGAGATGGTGGACTCTGGGGTGGTGGGGAAGGAGGGAGAGATGCCAGATGAAAGGGTAGTTAAGAAAAGGTGGATCTGTGGAGGGAGATGAAAAAAAGGAAAGATACCAGACTTCCTGGGGAGGGAAGGGAAATGGAAAGGGAGGACAGAGTTGGCAGATGGATGGTTAGCACGCAGAAAGAAGAAAGAAGGAGACCCTGGCAAGCAAGTTATCAGAAGAAAACCAGAGCCTTGGACCAACAAGATTTGAAATATAACCAGACAACAAAAGGTAGAAAAATTAATTTTATTTTCTGTTTTGTGATTATAATATGTCAGATTTGAAATGTGTATCCTGCCAGAGCTGGTGTTGGACTGCAAACATGAGCTAGGATTTAACAGAGAGAGGAAAAGTCCTTTTTGTTTCTTTATTTTATTTACACTACAGCGCCAGTGTGGTTAGGAGAAGCCACAGACCCACCAGGAGTTTTGAAAAAAATCACCCAACTGGGCAGGAAAATCGAATTGAAAAACCAATTCAATAGGCTGAATCGAATCGAAATTTTTTTTCCTGAATCTGGCAGCATTAGTTTGCGCTACTGTCTTAGACTTTAGGACCTGGGATTGGGGAGAGATGGCATCCTCAGTACTTTATAATGCAAGTGAAACGAGGATTTGGTCAGACTTTTGAAGGGTCTGCAGAAAAAAAATATTGTATAGGCCGGGGACATGAGACAGCAGGAAATGGGAACTTTTCTTCCTTCTATTTTTGTGAATGGAAAGGCTGAGGATGTCAGAGAGTTCAGTTAAAATATGTGCTTTATAAGAAAATATAATAATGTGTTTTATAAAGTTTATAGAATAGCTGGCCTACCCAGTGAGGTGTTCCTAGTGGTGCTGGTGGCAGCGTGTCAATGTGTTGAGAGGAAGAGGTGGTCTGGGAAATTCTGCTGAGCAAACTCCGGGCCCATTTCCACCCCCCAGTTAGTCCACTCCACTCAACTGGTTCACACACTGAGTGGGTCTTTGGGTGTTGTTTTGGGATCTCTTCCAGTGGTTTCTCAGTATCTCCTTCTGGTCCAAGGAAGGAAATTTTGTTATCCTTAGCATTGACCTACAGAATATGTTTGTAACAGTGCTGCTTGTGTGGCATTAGGCTATGTAGTGATCGAAAGAAAAAAACAGACCTTTGCACATTTTTGCACTATATGGTGGGTGTATGAGGAGATTCACATTTCCTGCACAGCTAAGTCCATGTGAAGTTACCTTGTGCTGTATTTGACATCTAGCAAAGTCTCTGTTTGAAAGGAAAGATCTAAACTTAAAAATGAAGTGGCCAGAAGTTATGGTAAAAGCAGATAGTGTAGCTGGTTTTAAGAAAAATTTGGGCAAATTCCTGGAGGAAAAGTCCATAATCTGTTATTAAGACATGGGGAAAGTGTCTGCTTGCCCTGGATCGGTAGCATGGAATGTTGCTACTCTTTGGGTTTTGACCAGGTATTAGTGTCCTGGATTGGCTACCATGAGAATGGGTTACTGGGCATGATGGACCATTGGTCTGACCCAGTTAGGCTATTCTTATGTTATGTTCTCATCTGTAGGAGCCTTTGTTTTCACTTCTTATTTTAATGTATTTTTTTTCTGGGAACTTATCAGTGTTTTTTATAATGGGAACAAAAATGGAAGAGAATTAATGTGTGTGGGATGAGGGGGTAACTAATTTCTTCAGCTAAATAATTCAATCCACTTCAAACAGACATAGGAGAACTCACGCACCATTCACACACCCTCCAACCAAAAACGTCAAAAGAAAAAAACTGTTCGACAACCTCCTAGCCATTCGAGCTGCAACACTCGACCCCCAACCCTACAACCAATTGACATCGACCACATACTGCAAAACCTTCAAAAAGAAATAAAAACCCTTCTATTCAAAAAACACATAAAACCGAACTAACACAATCAGAACTGTCCCAAGCATCACCTGCAACTACTCCATATGTACTTCTGATGTCATGACAATTCAGACATAATTTATGTTATGTTATGTTATGTTTGGAATATAAGAAAATTTTCACTGCCTGTTTCTATTCTGACCATTTATTCCGTTTCATGGTCATTACAAAAAATATTTTTTTACATGGGGGGGATGTCAAAAAATGATGGGCCCCGGGTGCCACATACCCTAGGTACGTCACTGACCCCTCCCAATACATCTTGGGATGCAGTAGGAGGGGCTGAAGGCCCTGATTGGCTCAAAATAGTCATTTTCTCATCTGAAGGTATGGGGGGGGGTTCCGGAGATGTGGGAAGAGGGCCCAGGAATGTGGGGGGAAGGGCGGAGATGTCGGGGGAGGTCTGGGATGTCAGGGGAATTCGAGGGAGGTCCAGGGATGACAGGGAAGAGTGTAAGGCTAGAGTCTGCGGCTCAGCTGATCCTGACAGGGGGAATCCCCATCAGCTGAGCTGCCAGGAATGCCCTGAAACTGGCTCAGCTGATGGGGATTCCTCTGCTGCGATCAGACAAAGTAATTGGTGGGTATGTCCACAAAACTTGCTTGTGCATTTTTCATGTGGATGTTTTTATTTTTGAAAATGGGCAAAAAAGGTAGACGTCCTAAGGACCAAAACTTATACTTAGCTCATTTTCAAAAACAAAAGATAGACATTTGGCAGCTTTGAAAATGGATATTTTTCCTACTTGGTTTGTGGACGTCTTGCACAAAACGTCCAACCTAAGTTGCCCCCCCACACCTCTAAGTTTCTGTGGATATTTGCATCATCTATAACATCTTGCAATTCTGCTAACCTTAAGCTCTTCCCACTGATGAAAGTTGATTCTGGAAAATAGAACACAGTCTATAAATGGTCAGTAAAGCTGATCTTTTTATTCTAGAATGATTAAGAAAGCAAGATGGGGATGGGGGGAGAGACTAGCAGAGATACTTCTCTGCTTCTCTGTCTCCTCAAATCTAGTAGTAGAAATGGTTACATTTATAACTCTGAAACACAGATGAGGTAATTAATCCATTTCATTAAAAAAAAAACAATTCAATAGATCAGCAAAAATATAAAGGAGAAAGTCTGAGTGACAGGTAACATCCAGATGTTGTAAACAATGCCAAAAAATGCAAAAGTCATGCACCTGGGCAGCCAAAATCCATGCAAGACTTACACCCTTAATGGCGAGATCCTAACAAGAACTGAAGCAGAACGAGACTTAGGGGTGATCGTCAGTGAGAACATGAAGACTGCCAATCAAGTGGAGCAAGCTTCATCCAAGGCAAGGCAAATCATAGGTTGCATACGCAGGAGTTTCGTCAGCCGTAAGCCTGAAGTCATTATGCCATTGTATGGATCCATGGTGCGGCCCCACCTGGAATACTGTGTGCAATTCTAGAGGCCGCATTACCGTAAGGATGTGCTGAGACTGGAGTCGGTCCAGAGAATGGCCACCTGGATGGTCTCGGGACTCAAGGATCTCTCGTACGAGGAATGGCTGGATAAGTTGCAGCTGTACTCACTCGAGGAACGCAGAGAGAGGGGTGACATGATCGAGACATTCAAGTATCTCACGGGCCACATCGAGGTGGAAGAAGATATCTTCTTTTTCAAGGGTCCCGCGGCAACAAGGGGGCATCCGTGGAAAATCAGGGGCGGGAAACTGCACGGGGACACCAGGAAATTCTTTTTCACTGAAAGGGTGGTTGATCGCTGGAATAGTCTTCCACTTCAGGTTATTGAGGCCAGCAGCATGCCTGATTTTAAGGCCAAATGGGATAGACACGTGGGATCTATTCACAGAGAAAGGTAGGGGAGGGTCATTGGGGTGGGCAGACTAGATGGGCCGTGGCCCTTATCTGCCATCTATTTCTATATTTCTATGTTTCTAATGTCTAACACAATAATCTCTCAACTATTGATGAAGAAAGTCTAACAGTTACAGACTACTTCTTTGGACTAAATATAGGACTCTTTTTACTAAGGTGCGATAGTGTTTTTAGTGCGCGCTGCAGATTAGCGCGCACTAACCCCCGTGCTATGCGTAAAAACTAACGTCAGCTCAATGGGGGCGTTAGCGTCTAGCGTGAGCGGCAATGCAGCGCGTGCTAAAAACGCTAGCACAGCTTAGTAAAAGGAGCCCATAGTATTTGTAGCTTGGGAACAGAAGAGAAAAAAGAAACAATTCTCAATAGTAATCCTTCATCTAGAGATAAGCACCTTGTACTCTAGATCCTTAAGTCCCCCATTAATGTAGATTTAAAACCAATTCTGTTTACATACTAATCACGTCCAGACATTTTTCACAGTATTAGGAGAGATATGCTGAGACTTGCATTTCAGTAACTTACTGAAGGCACATTGTTATGATTTTAAGACATAAATGTTAACCTTAAGTTCTCCAGGTCCACACCACATTGGTTAATGTATACTTTTACACATGCATAAACCTGGACAATTTTTGTAAGTGACCATTACTGAAGGTAAAACAATGTGTTGACCAAGAAAAGTTTTATAAAATTACCCCTATTTTCCTCTTCTCCATAACATTAATCCCCATAGATTAATGGCACTCTCCCTCTTTAAATGGCTTAAAATCACACAATTCTTACATAAGAACATAAGAATAGCCTTACTGGGTCAGACCAATGGTCCATCAAGCCATCATCCCTAGTACCTGGCCAAAACCCAAGGAGTAGCAACATTCCATGCTGCCGATCCAGGGAAAGCAGTGGCTTCCCCATGTCTTTCTCAATGACAGACTATGGACTTTTCCTCCAGGAAATTGTCCAAACCTTTCTTAAAACCAGCTACGCTACCCGCTTTTACCACAACCTCTGGCAACGCGTTCCAGAGCTTAACTATTTTCTGAGTGAAAAAAATATTTCCTCCTATTGGTTTTAACAGTATTTCCTTGCAACTTCATCAAGTGTCCCCTAGTCTTTGTAATTTTTTGACGGAGTGAAAAATCGATCGACTTGTACCCATTCTACTCCACTCAGGAGTTTGTAGACTTCAATTATATCTCCCTTCAGCTGTCTCTTTTCCAAGCTATAGAGCCCTAACCTTTTTAGTCTTTCCTCATATGAGAGGAGTTCCATCCCCTTTATCATCTGTACCCTCTCCCTTTTTATCAAGCTCCTCTAGAGCAATTCTACTGCCGGCCTGCGCTAAAAACCGCTAGCGCAGCTTGATAAAGGGAGTTGTTAATTATTGGCTCAGTTTGTTGAATAGTGTCCCTAAAAATATACTGTATCAGATTATAAGGCACACCATTTTTTAATGAAAAATAATTGCCAACTACCCCCACAAAAACAAAAACAAAGACAATTGAGTGCTTCTATGTAATCTAGTGCACCCTATTTCACTCTTATGCAGCTGAGCTCTGTTAACCAAAATGTACCTTCTCTTCATTCTAGTAGCTGACAGAATGGTCTTACAGGTGATTATTTCAGTATTTACATTCCACCCCTAACCATGCCTATTTTCAGTGTAGGTGCCTTAGAGTAGATGCCTACCAAGAAGAGGTAGGCATCTTATGATTTTTGCCACACAAGTCTCCATTTCAGCCTTTAATATCAGAAGACAAAAGAACATAAGCAATGCCTCCGCTGGGTCAGACCTGAGGTCCATCGTGCCCAGCAGTCCGTTCACGTGGCGGCCCAACAGGTCCAGGACCTGTGCAGTAATCCTCTATCTATACCCCTCCATCCCCTTTTCCAGCAGGAAATTGTCCAATCCTTTCTTGAACCCCAGTACTGTATTCTGCCCTATTAAGCCCTCTGGAAGCGCATTCCAGGTGTTCACCACACGTTGGGTAAAGAAGAACTTCCTAGCATTCGTTTTGAATCTGCCCCTTTCAACTTTTCTGAATGCCCTCTTGTTCTTTTATTTTTCGAAAGGTTGAAGAATCTGTCCCTCTCTACTCTCTCTATGCCCTTCATGATCTTGTAAGTCTCTATCATATCTCCTCTAAGTCTCCTCTTCTCCAGGTAAAAGTCCCAGTTTTTCCAATTTCTCAGTATATGAAAGGTTTTCCAAACCTTTTATCAGACGTGTCGTTCTCCTCTGAACCCTCTCGAGTATCGCCATATCCTTCTTAAGGTACAGCGACCAATACTGGACGCAGTACTCCAGATGCGGTCGCACCATTGCCCGGTACAATGGCAGGATAACTTCTTTCGTTCTGGTTGTAATACCCTTCTTGATTATGCCTAGCATTCTATTTGCCTTCTTAGCGGCCGCTGCGCACTGTGCCGTCGGCTTCATTGTCATGTCCACCATTATTCCCAAGTCCCTTTCTTGGGTACTCTCATTCAATAACATCCCTCCCATCATATAGTTGTACCTCGAGTTTCTGTTTCCCACATGTAATACTTTACATTTCTCAACTTTGAACTTGATCTGCCATCTCGTCGCCCATTCCCCTAGTTTGTTCAAGTCCCTTTACAATTCTTCGCAGTCTTCTTTAGTCCAAGCTCCACTAAATAGCTTGGTGTCGTCCGCGAATTTTATTGTCTCACACTTCGTCCCTGTTTCTAGATCATTTATGAATATATTAGTACTGCTAGTCTTACAAACCTCTACATTATTCTTCATGTTGTAAGAAAGTTGGGATTCAGTATCTCCAGCCCCTCTGTGTCACAAGGGAAGCTATCATAACTTTGGCTTCACAAAGTATAATACACAGAGGAATTTTAAGCTACTTAGAGAAAGTGATCTCATAGTCTAACTGGCATCCAGAAGTTTCACCCTTCCACATTTCGTCCCTGGGTACTTTTCATCCCAAAGCTGGCATTAATATAGTTGTTTATGCTAAATGTAAGCTGAAATCCCATTTTTTAAATTACTCTGTATGACCTTGAACAATCAACCTGGAGGCCTGCACAGGCAGTAATGTATCATGTGCACACTTACATTGTATTAGGCATGCCAAAAATAGTGTGCTATGGAGTAAGCCCTTTAAATGTACATGTTAAGACACTCACTCAGAAAGCTAATGAGTTTGTGTTAAAAGTACTGCAATTTCATATGTAAATTAAGCAGCATCATATGTAGATTAGGATTTAATATGCCATGGAGAAACAGCATGATTTGCCCTTCACACCTATTTTCCATGAACCTGGTAAAAGGTAAAATAATTAACCTCTGCCTTGGACCATTGCTAAAATTTTATTTTATTTTTTTCTTTTACTGAACCCGCTGTGATCTGAAGTCCCCTTGATACTTGGCCTTTTCAATTTTGGCCAGTTAGCATGAGGCGGTTTCTTCCCCTTTTCCAAATCCCAATAAAAAGAGAGCCCCTTTTGATCCTCTCCTCATTTCAAGCAGCATCAGCCATCTCCCTTAAGAACATAAGAGTGCCATATTGGGACAAACCAAAAGTTCATCAAGCCAGGAGCCTGTTCTCAACAGTTGCCAATCCAATATGTAAAAAGAGAGGGGGAACATGACATTTTTAACATGTTCATATACACCACTATTAGAGAGAAATAGAAATAGTTGTATAGCCCCCCCTGTGCAAAAGAAAGAGGTGTTCCATAATATTGGTGTGAATCCTTCTAAGTATATAGCAATAAGGAGATCTGTGTGAATTAGCACCAGGATGTCTATTTTTCCTTAGGTTGACACATAACCTATGGACCTCCTATGTACGCAGATGCCCCTGGAAGTCAAGAGACCTGTAGGGAGGTATTGCAAAGATAAAACTCTGCCTGTAGCACTTAGGTCCTAAGGTATTATGTACACGCCCATCTTTAAAAAGGGATCAAGAGGTGACCCGGGAAACTACAGACCAGTGAGTTTGACCTCGGTTCCGGGGAAACTGGTGGAAGCACTGATTAAAGAACACATCGATGAACATCTGGAAAGAAACGAACTTTTGAAAACAACCCAACATGGTTTCTGCAGGGGGAGATCGTGCCTAACGAACTTATTGCACTTCTTCGAAGGAATTAACAAACGGATGGACAGAGGAGACCCCATAGACATCATATACCTTGATTTCCAAAAAGCCTTTGACAAGGTGCCTCACAAATGTCTACTCCGGAAACTGAAGAACCATGGAGTGGACGGAAACGTACATAGATGGATCAGAAACTGGTTGGCGGGTAGGAAACAGAGGGTAGGGGTGAAGGGCCACTACTCGGACTGGATGAGGGTCACGAGTGGTGTTCCGCAGGGCTCAGTGCTCGGGCCGCTGCTATTTAATATATTCATAAATGATCTAGAAACAGGCACGAAGTATGAGATAATAAAATTTGCGGACGATACAAAACTATTTAGTGGAGCTGGGACTAAAGAGGAATGCGAAGAATTGCAAAGGGACTTGAACAAATTGGGGGAATGGGCGGCGCGATGGCAGATGAAGTTCAACGTTGAGAAATGTAAAGTATTGCATGTTGAAACAGAAACCCGAGGTACAACTATATGATGGGAGGGATATTATTGAATGAGAGTAACCAAGAAAGGGACTTGGGGGTAATGGTGGACATGACAATGAAGCCGACGGCACAGTGCGCAACAGCCGCTAAGAAAGCAAATAGAATGCTAGGCATAATCAAAAAGGGTATTACAACAAGGACAAAAGAAGTTATCCTGCCATTGTATCCAGCGATGGTGCGCCCGCATCTGGAATACTGCGTCCAATATTGGTCTCCGTACCTTAGGAAGGATATGGCGTTACTCGAGAGGGTTCAGAGGAGAGCGACACGCTTGATAAAAGGGATGGAAAACCTCTCATACGCTGAGAGATTGGAGAAACTGGGTCTCTTTTCCCTGGAGAAGAGGAGACTTAGAGGGGATATGATAGAGACTTATAAGATCATGAAGGGCATAGAGAGAGTAGAGAAGGACAGATTCTTCAAACTTTCGAAAAATAAAAGAACAAGAGAACACTTGGAAAAGTTGAAAGGGGACAGATTTAAAACGAATGCTAGGAAGTTCTTCTTTACCCAACGAGTGGTGAACACCTGGAATGCGCTTCCAGAGGGCGTAATAGGGCAGAGTACAGTACAGGGGTTTAAGAAAGGATTGGACAATTTCCTGCTGGAAAAGGGGATAGAGGGGTATAAATAGAGGATTACTGCACAGGTCCTGGACCTGTTGGGCCGCCGCGTGAGTGGATTGCTGGGCATGATGGACCTCAGGTCTGACCCAGCAGAGGCATTGCTTATGTTCTTATGTTCACTGACCCCTGGCCCCAAATTTACTCTCTACAGCTATCCTGTGAATAGGTTCTTGCTGCATCACTTTTGCTCACTCCCTGCTTGCTCTTAATTCCTGTAAATCTTGTTTTGAAGATTCTGACTCAGCCAAGCAGTGGACTGCCTTTTTTATGTTTGATCCAAATAGTTAACTGGTTTAGGCCTCAATATTTTTATTTATTATGTAGGACTTGTTGCATCCAATTTTAATTTTTTTACATTTGTATTTATAATTGTGTATATGTGTGTCAACTATTTGTAGACTCCTGAAGCAGGCTGGATTGGCCAAAACATGTACATGTCAAGTCATTGAATTTAGTATTTGAATTAATAAAGAGCACCAATTGCTCAGACATCTCTACTGTTTTTCCATCCAGCTTTTTCATGCCATAACACCTGCTCTGTGGTCAGCTGAGCATCGTGGAAATCCTTTCTTGCACAGTATGCAACTTTCTTCTGCTTGTCTGCTAAAAGTTCTTAAATCTAGCTGTCGGATCTTGAACACTGATACTCGCTGTCCAAAGTCCTGTTTAAATTATGAACTTGCTGGTTCCTTTTTCTTGCAGATGGCTGGTTTTCATCTGTAAGAAATTTATTTCTCTTCTCGAGAGCAATCTTTGATTTTTATAGCTCATCTCTTTGTGAGCACGCTGGTATTTTTTAAACATAAATCAGCTATCCTTTTTAGAGTCTGATCTGTCGCCTCAGCACGGTCTAACTTTATATTTAAAACCATACTGTTATGCTGGATTTAGGATAATTTAAAATCACGTTTAAGCTTTTTGTTTGTTACAAATCTCCCACACAGACTTTAATGGCATCAAGTTCTTCTCTAGACATGCTTAATTTGTGCTGTAATCTTTCAAAAACTGCTTGTGTGTGCTGCAGAGCATCTTGAAAATGAGGATGCACTGCATAATCTGCTAAGAACTCCATAGGAAATCTTAGGTTTAGTCAATAAAGCATTACTGAAAGCAATGATGAACATGCTATTTGAATGTGTCAACTCTTCAGAATCAATTGCAGTCAATATTGATAATGTATCAATATAACTGCTGGAGTGAAAAAGCAGCAAGGCAAGCAATCTACTAGATCCAATATGGAGGAACAAAAAGAAGTACACTTCTCCCTCCGTATTCGCGGTTTCGATTATTCACGGATTTTAGCTTGCTGGCTCCTCCCCCCAAATTACATCTGCTTGCATACAGAAATCGCTGATTGCAAGCGTTTTACAGAGAAAATTGTAGATTCCCAGCACTTTCTTCACCGTGTTTTGCCTCTCCTTCAGGAACAGGCCAGGTCTTCCACCATGTTATTTGTGGTTTCACCATATCCACGATGATTTTTAATAGAAAATAGCGAATAACATATGAAAAAGTTATTTACAGTTTTTCTGTATTTGTCAGGGGAATGCTGGGGTGTCAGAGAGTATCAGGGGTGGAGTTGGGGAGTGTTTACCAGTTGTTGAAGTTTGCAGGTTTTACATCTACTGGTAAGCCATCCCTCTGTGTGTTTCTACCGACTTTTAATTATTAATTAGTTATGTTTTTAGTTATATTTGAGTGTTACTTAGCTGCAATTCCTCTACTGTTTTTACCTGAAAATAATACCTAACCAGAAAATAAGTTGTAGCATGATTTTTCAGGATGCTCGTAATATAAGCCCTAATCCAAAAATAAGCCCCAGTTAAGATCAACTCCTGAAGCCACCCCACCCTCCTCCCCCCCCCCCGAATGTCCGCTGTAGGAAGAGTTTCCTATTCCTCCTGCTACAACGGCAAACCCTCCTGACACAGTAAGTTTTGGTCGCAGGATGAGGATTGAGGATCCCCACCAGCTACAGCAAGGGAGATGTTCTATTGAGTGGGCTTAAGCTCAAAATGGAAGGCCTAGCCCCCTCTCACTGTTATGCCACTGATTGTGTTTAGTACAAAATTAAGTGCTGAGTTTAACTTTTTTCAGGTCTGATATTCATATTTCTAATTTGTGATACATTCTTCTGTATTTGGTGAAGGTTTGTCTGTGTTTTGTTTGGGTGAAGAGGCCGTTTAAAGTGTTTTACATGTGGTAGTAATGGTGGGTGGAGAAATTGGAATAGGGGCAGGTAGAAGAGGGGCCCCCCTCCTTAATTTTTGCCCTGGGCCCCAGTATGTCTAAAACCAGCTCTGTAATCATTCTTCTGGGGCTACAAAACTTACACATACAAGGTAAGAACTGCAATAGTAAGATACCTTCAAGATCCTGGAAAGTCTTACGCTATGGGAACTACAGCAGCGGTCTTTCTATTGAGCTGTCTATGGAGTCTATGAAGCCAAGGATTCCAAAGTGTGCTACAGTCAGGCATTGCTCCATTGAGTATATGAAATTCACAAATAGAATATCAAGAAAACAATTCTTGAACAGAAATCAGTATTAATACCTCTCACAATAAAATATTTTCAGAATTTAACAAAAGAAAAAGACAATTAATCATTCCTCACAATACTCCTTTTAGCCCAAAATATTAGAATAGAGGGAAAACCCCATTCAGAAATCTATAGAGCAATATCAGAAGAAAAACTGCTCACTTATAATAAAATCATGGCCACATAGTTCAGATCCTTGTTTTAAACATTAACCATCAACTTCCTTTACCTAGCATTCAAAAAACTTCTGAATTGCTTAGGGCCTACAAAAATGAACCTTTGTCAATCTTTAACAATCATTTACAGGAAAAACATAGCAAAATAAGAATTACTAGACTGGGTCAGACCAAAGGTCCATCTTGCCCAATACAATGTTTTTAATAGGGGCCAATCTAGGTCTGGTAGGATCCTCAAAAGCAGCAAAGTTCCGTGCTACTTACTCCTAGGAAAAAACAGTGGCTTTTCCTGCATTTATGGACGTCACCTGCAAACATTGGTCCATACGTTTTTTAAGCCCATCTGCAGTAACTGTATCTTCCACATCCTCCAGCAATAAGTTCCAGACATTAACTACGTACTGAGGCCCGGAGTCCATAAATGGTACCATTTTTGGCGGTAAACTTAAAAGCAGCTGCCAATCGTGTGCCAATCATGTGACAGCACCGTTTATAGAACCGCTCCTCTGGCAAAGGTAGATGCCTGAAATATAGGCCAGGGTTTTTAAGGCCTACATTTCTGGTGCCTGCCTTTTATGTGAATTGTGCCTATGTAGGTGCTTTATGGCGCCTAACGCCACTTCCGGCTTTAGCCACACCTATAGTGGCATTAAGCACCATAAAGCACCAGTAGGTGCCTTGAAATTTGTTTTGAAAATGTCTTTTATACAGCATTTTGCACTTAAATTAGACACCAGTAGGGCATCAACCGGGGCCTAAGTTAAGGCGCCATTTATAGAATATGGACCTGAGTGAAAATAAATAAATAAAATGGTGACAAAATAAATTAAATAAAAAATATGTTCACATTTTTGTTTAAAAACTATTAGTATGTAACTTCATGGCATATCTGAAAAGGTAAACAATTGATCCACCCACTCAGGATTTTATAGCCCTCTATCATACCTCCCATCAGCTGTCCCTCCTCTGAGCTGGACAGTCATACAATCTGTAGCTTTTTCTCATAGAAGAGTCTCAGTAACTTTTTTTTAAAATTTTACTGGATCTCTTTTGAGATGTGGTGACCAAATTTGCACACAACTGGCCCAATATATAAGCATTATGATATTCTTTGTTTTATTCTCTATTTATTTCCTAATCACTCCTACTATTCTGTTTGCTTTTTTGATTACCGCTGCACACTGAGTAGATTCCAATGTATTGTCCATGATGACACCTAGATCTTTTTCTCAGGTGATGACCCCTAATGTAGAACCTAGCATCAAATAATCTTAGTGTGGATTATTCTTCCCAATGTGCATCACTTTGCATTTGTCTACATTAAATTTCATCTGGATTTTGGGTGCCTAGTCTTCTAGTTTCATAAATTTCTCCTGCTGTTTCACAGTCTGCATGTGATTTAACAACGTTGAATAACTTTCTTTATCGTCTGAAAATTTCATCCCACTTCAGTCATTGTTCCCATTTCCAATCATTTATAAATATGTTAGAAAGCACCGACCCAGTAGAGATCCATGGGGCATTTCACTATTTACTTTCCTCCATTTAGAAACATGACAGCAGATAAAGGCCAGATGGCCCATCCAATCTGCCCATCCACAGCATCCATTTTCTCCTCCTCTCCTTAAGAGATCCCATGTGCATGTCCCTTGCTTTCTTAAATTCAGATACAGTCTTTGTCTTCACCACCTCTACAGGGAGACCATTCCATGCATCTACCACCCTTTCTGTACTCATCCTTTCACTTCTTTACCTCATTCTATGCCCTCTCATTCTGGAGTTTCCTTTCAATTAAAGAACTAAGGTCGGTATTGGACAGACTTGCACAGACTGTGTCCCATATATAGTGATTCAGTGTAGGATGGATTGGTATGGGCATCAATGGGAAGTCTACTAACTTGGAACATGAAGATGTTACTGGATAGACTTTACGGTAGATATCCTGCAAACAACAGGATGGCTGGATAGGCTGGAGTGAACTTGGACGGCAACTTCAGCATTTGGAACCTAGGACAATACCAGGTGGACCTTACAGTCTATGGCCCAGAAATATCAAAGAAGAAACAAGTTAATTTAATCATGTATTGCCTCCTTTCTCATACTGGCCATTCCTCTCCCTATACACCCAAGCATCCTTCTAGCTTTTGCTGTTGCCTTTTCCTCCTGACTGGCCACCTTAAGATCGTCACTTACTATCATACCCAAGTCCCGCTCCTCTTTCGTGCACAAAAGTTTTTCATCCCTAAACTGTACCGTTCCCTCAGGTTTTTGCAATCCAAATGCAAGATCTTTCATTTCTTAGCATTAAATCTTAGCTGACAAGTTTCAGACCATTCTTCATGTTATCCACACCATCAGGGGTGTATACACTTTTGCAGATTTTGGCCTTATCCACAAAGAGGCAAATCTTATCAGTCAGCTCTTCAGCAACCATTTCCTGACCCAGTCTGTCATTTTGGGGCCCATATTGAGGGCACTCAGTTTATTTATTAGACACCTGTGTAGAACACTGTCAAAGGCTTTGCTAAAATCCACATACACCACATCTAGTGCTCTCCCTCTATCAAATTCTCTGGTCACCCAGTCATAGAAATTCATCAGATTTGTTTGACAAGATCTGCCTCTAGTGAATCCATGTTGTCTCAGGTCTTGTAATCCACTGGATTCCAGAAACTGCACTAGTCTATGTTTTAAAAGCATTTCAATTAAATTACAAGGGAGACGTACCAGCCTGTAGTTCTCAACTTCTTCCTTATTTCCTCTTTTGTCTAGAGAATATACAGCAAGTTTACAGGCATCCTTTATAGTTGTTCTATGTCCTTTTACGAAGCCGCGTTAGCGGCTTTAGCGTGCGCAACTTTTAATCACATGCTACCCCTGCGCTAGCCGAAAAACTACCACCTGCTCAAGAGGAGGTGGTAGCGGCTAGCGCGTCTGGTGGTTTAGCGTGCGCTATTACACGCATTAAAACGCTAATGCGGCATAGTAAAAGGAGCTCTAAAAATAGCATGTATATTCATCCTAGGGGTCACTATCAGCCCCTTGAAGGACTGGCTACAATCATGTCAATAAACATCAAAAAACGATGAACAAAAATTCTTCAAAGTGTATCTACAAACCAGAGGTTAGTTGATAAATTTTGCAATTTGTGGTAACTTGTTCTACCAGTCTGAGACATCATGAGTAAAACGACAATTACAAACCAAAGCTGAACTAATTGCTCTTGGTAGCAGAATTATCAGATTATTCTTTGACTGTAATGAAATGAGGTGGAATATATTGTATCAACCTGTTAAGTAGGTGGGGCCCAAGGTGTACTAAGCCTTAAATGCTAAGTTTAAGCTTTACATTTAAAATGCTGAGCAACCTGCAAGCTAATAAAGAGCAATTGGAATAGGTGAAAAAAGCATTACAAGAATCAACACAAAACAGCACCAATGGTATATAATATCTGAACACAAATAATAGAACGAGTCTTTAGAACTAGAGAATGACGCAGGGGACAAATTTTTCCCCATCCCCGTGCGAACTCATTTTCCTGTCCTGTCCCATCCGTGTGAGTTCTTTTCCTGTCCCTGCTCCTGCCCCATTCCTGCAAGCTCTGTCCTCATCTACAGAAGCCTCAAACACTTCAAAATCATAAGTGTTTGATGCTTTGTGGTTAAAGCAGAGCTTACAGGAATGGGGCAGAGACAGATGTTGCATGGAAGGGAGAGAGAAGACAGACACTGTATAGAAAGAAGAGAGCAAAGAGAAGATGATTAAAGCAGAAACGACAATAGATAGAAAAAAGATTTTTTTGTTGTTGTTGCTTTAGATTAGAATAAAGTGGTATTGTAACTGTATTGATAAAAGTTTATAAATAGGAAATGGAAATTAGAGAGTTGCGCGGGGACAGAAATCTCACCCATCCCCGCCCGTCCCCATCAGAATCCTCTCCGTCCCCACCCATCCCCGTCAGGATCCTCTCCGTCCCCACCCGTCCCCACAAGGAATTACCTCCATCCCCGCCCGTCCCCATAAAAAGCAGTAATTACTTCTGACAGGATCATCAATTCCACAGTTTCTTTTGCTGTTTTCCTTGTGGAATCTCTTTGGTGGAACCCTTTTTTTGTTTTCTGTTCAGGTAATTAACTTATAAACCCCCTCTTTTACTAAGGCTGATGTGTCCATTATATTATATGGACGAACCCTTCTTCCAAAGCCTTCCATCCCTGTGGGAGTCCCGTTGGCTAGAGGGGGGTCCCCGTGGGAGTCCCGTGGGTTATGGGGGGATTCCCACGATCCCCGTTCCCGTGCAGACCTCTAATGGAAATAAGGCAATCTTTCTATTGGATTAAACCTCCTTCCTCAGGTCTGGATGGGATACTGTAACAGCAGTATTCTGTACTGTCCTGAAGAAGGATGATTTGGCATCTGAAAGCCTTTGCAATGGGCAGAGGGCTCCTTTCATTACCTTGGTATTCAGCTTATGGCCATGACTACCTTGTTATGCTCTGTTAATATTTCTCAGGCTTTACAGCATACATCTGAGCAATTAGACCACTAGAAGGATTTACCACTTTCCTTGTTGGGGAGAATAGCACTGGTTAGAATGGTGATATTTCCGCTATAGTTAAACTGTATATGTATGTTACAAATGTTACCATTGGGGCTATTGAGGAAGGATTTCCGGACCTTGGATAGACTGATCTCTCGGTTTTGTTGGAATAGATGGAAACCGAGATTTAGATACGCTTACCTTGTGAGCAGTTGGTCCCAGGGTGGCTTTGGTTTATATAACTGGGCTTGTTTATTATGGCATATAAAGGATTGGGTTTTAGAGAAGCAAGAGCATACACCCACTTCCTTGGAAGCGGCTTATTATGCTCTGTATTCCTTGCATACCTTGTTGCATTTATCTGGCAGAGATTTGCCCTTTGGATTGAGGAGGAGTGTTTTGTTAAAATCATTGCGGAATGCTTGGGGCTTTTTGATACCTAAATGGGAGGGGAGGGGTGTGATACCCAAGTTTCCAACCAATTATCTCTGCAAGGTTATCCTTCCTTTGAACCTGAGATGGGGAGGGGCCTTAAACAACCTGGGCCAATCAGAGCCTCAGGCCCCTCCCTGGATGCATCGGGAAGGGTCCTAGGGCTCTGATTGGCCTGGACACCCCATAGGCATGGCCTTAGGCATCCAGGCCAATCAGAGCCTTAGGACCCTTCCTGATGCATTAGATTATGAGCCCAATAGGGACAGAGAAAGTGCCTGCACATAATATGTGCAGCATTACATACAGTGTATGTCTAGTACTACTGTAGAAATGATAAATATTAATTATAGGTGATACAAAGGGAATAGGATTTGTTTACTGCTAATAAAGCAAATAGAATGTTAGGAATTATCAGGAAAGGAATGGAAAACAAAGATGAAAATGTTATAATGTCCTTGTATTGCTCTATGGGTCAGCCGCACACCAAATACTACTATGTGCTGTTCTGGCCGTAGTATCTCAAAAAAGATATAGCGGAATTAGAAAAGATACAGAGAAGGGCAACAAAAATGATATAAGGGATGGGATGACTTCCCTAAGAGGAAAAGCTAAATTGGCTAGGACTCTTCAGCTTAGAGAAGAGATGGCTCAGGGGTGATATGACAGAAGTCTATAAAATACTGAGTGGAGTAGAAAGGGTAGATGTGAATTGTGAATCGCTTGTTCACTCTTTCCAAAAATACTAGGACTAAGGAGCATGTGATGAAGCTACTAAGTAGTAGATTTCAAACAAACCAGAGAAAATATTTCTTCACACATGTAATTAAACTTTGGAATTTTTTTGCTAGAGAAAGTGGTGAAATCAGTTAGCTTGGCGAGGTTTAAAAAAGGCTTGGATAATTTCCTAAAAGAGAAGTCCATAGGCCATTATTGAGATGACTTTGGGAAATCCACTGCTTATTCCAAGACTAAGCAGCATAAAATATGTTTTATTACTTTGGTTCTAGCTAGGTACTTGGGAACTGGGTTGGCCACAGTTGGAAACAGGATATTGTGCTTGATGGACCTTCAGTCTGTTCCAGTATGGCAATTATGGTTTTTTTCAATGGTTACAATCAAAGTAGTTTACGTATTATATACAGATATTTATTTTGTACCTGGGACAACAGAGGGTTAAATGACTTGCCCAGAGTCACAAACAGCTGCACTGGGAATCAAACACAGCTTCCCAGGTTCTTAGGCCACTGCACTAAACCACTAGGCTGCTCCTAGGTAGTGGTTCTTCTAAAATAATTTCTTACATGTGGAAATTAGCTTATAAATGACAAAACACTTCTAAAATCACCTCCATAGTATTTTAAGTAATATGTCCAGAACTGTCATTTTATCTTACTTTCTCACCAAAAGGCATCTGATCTGGCAGGCTAAAATAAATCATTTATAAACTGAAGAAGATATAAATAACGTCCCCTCCTGGGCTGTACTATCTGTTCTTAGTTGAAAACATAAAAATGAATAGTGCCTATATCATTGTTCTATGCAACTTCAGCCTCTACCAACAAGAACTGTGCTCCTTTTGTTCAAGTTTTGTTTTTATTGAATCAGGGAAAAGGTGTGACTTCATCTTTTCACGTGAGTAGATCTTGTGACTGTGGTGTTCATTAAAAAGTTAATTAAATCAACAGTATGCTGCCTGTGAACTAAGGTGTGCCAAGACAGAGGATCAAAATTGTTTTAGTGCCACTGATTGGAAAAAGAACTAGCTGGACTGCTATAGGCCTCTACACGGATATTACACACTAACAGACTACCACACCTGTCACACATAGAAAAACAGATAGAGCTTCACTAAATATGGAGCAAGTGACCACAAACTAGAAAGAGATATATGCAGACAAAAACTGAACTGCAGTCTCCAAGACTCTGGCTACAATGCAAAAACAAGCAGAGAAATTAATTTCTTCTTGCACTGTCTAAAATACTGGGTGTGGATTCTCAGTGGGGATATCCGAGGTGCATAATTATGGGAGGAAGGACTATTCTGTTCAGGTCTACCACACTTGGATTACAGGGCTCTGGGATGGAACCAGAAAAGAAAGGAGGTTGTACCCCATAGTTCACTCTCCCACTTCAATGCAGATTTTGTTTTGGACCATTAAAGTTTACTGAAAGTCTTTAAATAGTTAAGATAGTGAAAAGTTGATATAGGTATAGAATGTAAAATTGCAAAAAGTTACAGTTCACCTTTTCTCCTCCCTCAGATTGAGAACCCCCCCCCCCTCCTCTTCAATTACTGGGATTCTCCTTAGTACCTGTAGATGAGGGGAATTTAGTCTTACCTAACTCTTGCCTTCCAATTAAAGAAATCTATTAAAAGATCAAGGCTCAGGCAGGAGGTACTGTTTCCTTTGAGCCCTGGTATTCTTAGGTCCTACTCCTAACCTTGCATGTTGTAGAGACTGAACTTAGATGTGGCAGCAGGCACACTTTTCTCATAAATCAGTGGTCTCAAACTTGCGGCCCGTGGGCCACATGCGGCCCGTGGGCCACATGCGGCCCTCCAGGTATTATTTTGAGGCCCTCGGTATGTTTATCATGATCACAAAAGTAAAATAAAACAGTTTCTTGATCATATCTCTCTTTAGCTATAAATTACAATATTATTATTAAGACTTAGCCAAAAAGAAAGATTTATATATATAAAGAGTTTTACCTCATGCAAAATTGTCATTTCTTTAATAAGACATTAATTATTTTTTTCTGAGGCCCTCCAAATACCTACAAATCTAAAATGTGGCCCTGCAAAGGGTTTGAGTTTGAGACCACTGTCATAAATCCTGACTCTCCTGGCCTCAGCTCCAGGTATTATCTTCTGAATCTCTTTCACTTCCAGGAATAATAATAATAATAATAACAGCTTATATACCACAATACCATGAAGTTCTATGCGGTTTACAAAGATTAAGCAAAGGTACAAATTGATTGACTTTAAGAGGGGAGGAAGAAAGAGGGTTAATAGGACAGGAAATCCATTTTTGAGGAGAGAGTGATCAATAGAACAAGTTAATCACAATAGAGGGGAGAGAGAAGAGAGGATCAGTTGTCTAGATACTTTATGAACAGGTGTGTTTTCAGACGTTTCCTAAATTCCTCATAAGTAGTGGGCGAAAGTAATTGTTCTAGGTCTTTACCCCATGATGCTGCTTGGTGCGAGAGAAGATGTTCATGGTGTTTTTTCAGTTTACAACCTCTCACTGGGGGGGAAACGAAGTTGGAATGTGAGCTTCTCTTGTGTCTGTTGGCTGAGAAGATGAAAAGGTCAGTTATATATTTAGGGGCAAGTCCGTGGAGTGCTTTGAAGCAGAAGCAGGCAAATAGTAATAACTTTTTTATTCTTAAGGTTATTTGATATACACCTAACTATCTAGATGGTCTACAACAGTGTTAAATCACAGAAATAAAATAGATACTATATGAGAAACCCCTTAATAGACTTAAGGATTATGGTATTGAATTTTAGCCTGTCCAGCTCTCTATGGTGCAGCACCCTAAACAGTCAAAGACAGGAAATTGTCTTTGGACTAAATATTTGTATCACTGAGGTCTCTCTTTTTCTTTTTTTTAAAAATAATTTATAGTTGTGAAAACTCAAGCATCTTTCCATTTGATATCACATCATCAAGCGTACGTATTCCGCCATGCATCCAATGTTTCCAGATAACTTTATATCCGCCAATTTGAATCTTGGAGTTCAACCATAGGGACTGACAAGTGGACTGATGAATTGAAATCGGTCTCAAATCATTTAAATATTTTATTGTTTGCCATGTGGAAACTAATATTTTGTTGTCCTTATAAAGCCTAGGCATCTTGATACACAAAACATGTCCCAAACACAATGGGGACAGGAGTTGCCATTCCAAATATAGCCAATCCGGAAGATGGTCCAAGAAATCAGGAAGGATCCAAAACATACCCTGTCTCATGATAAAAGCTTGATGATATCTATAGAATTCTTTACAGTTGGGACATCATAGTAAATTTAAGGAAATTTGGGGCCTGTTAACAAAATATTGTAAGATATGAATATGAACTATTATCATTATTATTACTACTATTATTTCCCTTTATTTCATGAATGAACATTATACATATCCAGGTGGGAGGGGGTGGGTTAGAGTGGGAAGGGGGACAAAACAATTTTATATTTTATTGTTGGAATAAAGTGCAGTATGGTATGTTACTTGAATGTTCATGTGTTTGCACTTTGTATTTGATATCAAAAATGAATAAATTAAAATAATAATAATAATTTATACTCCGTATAACCTACAATTCTATGCGGTTTACAAATTATTCAGTTACTCAAGCATTTTTCCCTAACTGTCCCGGGTGCCAAGGCTGTAGCTCTAACCACTGTACCACACACTCCCACTCTTCCTACCATTACCTCACAGAACCCACAAGGTTTGCAAGAACTGTACTAAGTGAGCTTTCAGAGGCAGCAGTAGACAGTGAAGCCTACAGAAACAATAATGTTCCACTCTGCTACAGCATAAGTAAAAGTAATGTATATGTATTCGCTGTGATAGGGGATTAATAGACCCACGAATACAGAAAATCTTCAAATAACTTTTTCATATGTTATTTGTTGTTTTCTATTAAAAACCATCGTGAATATGGTGAAACTGCAAATAACATGATAGGAGACCTGGCCTGTTTCTGAAGGAGAGGCAAAACACTGTGAAGAAAGTGCTGGGAATCTGCAATTTTCTCTGTAAACGCTTGGAATCAGCGATTTCTCTGTGCATGCTGATGTAATTTGGGGGGAGGAGCCAGCAAACTAAAAACCGTAATCAAAACCGCAAATGCGGAGGGAAAAGTGTATGTATATACACAGTTCTTACTCAAATTTTCTCAGCAGTCTGAAGTTCACAAACCTTACTCTCTCCATCGCATGATCCCTCTTTTATTAATTTATTTTTCAACTAGTCTTTAAGCCCGTTATATTAACGGGTGCTAGAATATATGTCTATCTTTCTTTCTGTCCCTCTCCCTACCTCTGTCTTTTTTTTCTGTCTCTCTCCCTCCGGCTGTCTTTCTTTCTGTCTGTCTCACTCCCTGGCCCCCTTTGGCTGGCTGTCTCTCTCCCTGCCCCTGTGTCTTTCTTCCTTTCTTTCTGTCTCCCTCCCTACTTCCATGTGCAGCAGCTGCAGCATTGCCTCTCCCTCCATTTCCCTGTGCAATAGCATTTTTTCCCTTCCCCCCCCCATTTCCCTGTGTAGAAGCCGAAGCAGCATACCCTCCCCCTCTATTTCCCTGTGTAGCAGCATTTTTCCCTCCCCCCTACTTCCCTGTGCAAAATTTGAAGCAGCATTCTCTCCCCCTCCATTTCCGTGTTCAGCAGCATTTTTCCCCTCCCCCCACTTCCCTGTGCAGCAGCCACAGCATTCCCTCCCCCTCCATTTTCCTGTTAAGCAGCATTTTCCCCTCCCCCACTTCCCTGTGAAGTAGCCACCGCCGCCGCGTCTTTCAACTAAAAAATACAATACGGCAAGGCATGCAGGGAGCAGCGCAGACCGAAGCTCCGAATTGAACTGCCAGTTGGCCGACTCCCTTGCTGGAGTTATTTTTCAGTTTATAGGTGCCGCCACGGCTCCTCTAACAATCCCCGCCTGCATCGGAAGTCTTCTCTGAAGCAGGTGCGGCTCGTGACAGGAGCTGCGGCGGCACCTGTAAACTGAAAAATAACTCCGGCAAGCGAGCCGGCCAACTGGCAGTTCAATTCGGAGCTTCGGTCTGTACTGCTCCCTGCATGCCTTGCCGTATTGTATTTTTTAGCTGAAAGACGCGGCGGTGGCTCCTCTCATGACCCCACCTGCGTCGGAAGTCAGGTGGGAATCGTGAGAGGAGCCACCACCGCGTCTTTCAACTTAAAAATACAATATGGCAAGGCGAGCAGGGAGCAGGCCAGACCGAACAACAGGACAAAAAACAACCTTAAACAGAACCTATTCCATGCAATACTTTGAGATTCAGCATCACTCTAGCCCCTACGAGCAGCCAATATCTAATATAATAAAACGGTAGCCGCGCATGTGCACTCCTACCTGTGGGGCCCTACAGCGCACGGAAAACGGAACACGCAGGAGGGAGTGCGCATGCGCGGCTAGTGTTTTATTATATTAGATGCTACTTTCAACTCCTAACTCCAACCCACTTGTAAAGTACCCACGTTCACGGAAGAAAGTGTTTATGAACAACTTGAAAAATTGAAGGTGGGCAAAGTGATGGGACCGTACGGGATCCATCCCAGGATATTGAGGGAGCTCAGAGAGGTTCTGGTGGGTCCTATTAAAGATTTCTTCAACAAATCTTTGGAGACGGGAGTGGTTCCTGGGGATTGGAGAAGAGCAGATGTGGTCCCCACTCCCTAATCACAAGTGGTCGCAGAGATGAAGCGGAAAACTACAGGCCGGTCAGCCTCATTTCGGCTATTGGAAAAATAATGGAAGTGTTGCTGAAAGGATTGTGAAATTCCTAGAATCAAATGGGTTACAGGATCTGAGGCAACATGATTTTACTAAAGGTAAATCATGCTAAACAAATCTGATTTAATTTTTTGATTGGGTGACTGGAGAATTGGATCAAGGGCATATGCTAAATGAAATTTTTTTAAAATAATTTAAAATTCCTGTGAAGCTCCCTACCCAATTGTCCTGTTTGTCTGTCTCACATGTGTCAAACACAAGGCCCGCCTGGCCTTTTTATGTGGCGCGTAGTAATGTTCCCGATCTTCCCCTTCTGAGCCCAGCGTGTCCTCCCCTCCGCGCCGGTCTGACGCTGACGCTACCACACCAGAAAGTCCGCCGGCCTCGGCAGCGATTTGGCAGTGCTGTTCGTGGCTCCCCCTCCTGCCCTCCATCCGCCGCAGTCCACCCGGGCGGAAACAGGAAGTTGCATGTCATTGGAGACAGACCGCGGCAGGCAAAAAGCAGGAGCCACACACAGCACTCCTGAATCACCGAGGCCGGCAGATTCCCCAGCCCAGCAGCTGGGACTGGCGCCGGAAGGAAAGGTACGACGAGCTGTGAAGAGAGCGAGATCAAGGGAGAGAGGATGGACCTGGGGTAGTGTGGAGAAAGAGGGAAAAAGATACTTGAAGGGAGAACCTTTGGGAAGAGAAAGGGAGAAATGGTGGACCTGGGGGGAGGGAGGCAGGCAGACATACAAGGGGAGAGTGGGATGGGGGCAGTTGGGCAGAGAAAGGGAGAGAAGTTGAATCTGGAGATGGAAGGGGATGGAGAAATGTTAGGCCTTGGGGTGGGAGAGAGAGATGCAGCATCTCTTTTTTTTTCCTTCCATCTCATTGTTCAGCATCAAGGGGAGAGGGAAGAACAACAGAAAA
The DNA here is from genome assembly GCF_902459505.1 of Geotrypetes seraphini. NCBI lineage: Eukaryota > Metazoa > Chordata > Amphibia > Gymnophiona > Dermophiidae > Geotrypetes > Geotrypetes seraphini. The sequence goes on along the minus strand of NC_047084.1, from coordinate 303,479,780 downwards.
GAGACGGAGCAAAATGTTGGACCAAGAGGAGAGAGGAGAGATAGAAGGAAAGGAGTGAGATGGGAAATGCTAGAGCTACAGAATAACAGATGGAAAATTGATAGGTAGCTGAAAATTTAAAAAGGAGAAGGATGAGAAAGAGGGCAAGATTTGAGTGGACAGAGGCAGAAAAGAAAAAAGGAGAAAAGTTGAAAGGGAAAAATCAATATGTTGGAGAAAGGGACTGGAGCAAGAGAGAAGAGGAGAAAAAAATGGACAGCAGACATTGGAAAGAGAATTAGAAGATAGACAAAATCAGAAAGAGAAACTGGGACCAAAAGCAAAATGACCAGACAACAAAAAGTAGAAAAAATAATTTTATTTTCTATTTTGTGATTACAATATATCAGATTTGAAATATGTATCCTGCCAGAGCTGGTGTTAGACAGCATGCGTGAACTAGGACCTAAAAGAGAGGAAAAGTCTTTTTTATTTATTTTGTAGCCGGCGTGGGGTTGGAGAGGTTGCATCCCTATACTTCTACTAAGACTAACCCCCTTCTTTGCTGGCACGCAGCGTGGATTTTGGTGCCGCTGCCGGCGATTGATCCAATGCTCACAGAAGTCTTGTGAGCATCGGAGCCGCCACCGGCGCTGGGGCCCACACTGCGCGTCAGCAAAGGAGGGGGCAAGTATCTTAATAAAAAATCCGGCCCATGACTTAGCCTGCGTTTTAGATTTTGGCCCCTTATGTGATTTGAGTTTGACACCATTTTGAACAGTTAATCAACACTTATTTCCCCAGTTTATCCATTACACAGCATTGCTTCTCTGTTACACCCATGTCTGAAAAATAATTCAGTTATCTTCCCAGAAGATGAAAAAACACAGGCAATCATATCTTTAAAGAGGTTGTACGAAGAGGTTGAAATGGAAGCCCCCTCAACTTCAAATCTGGACCAACATTCCACACTTCCAGAGATCACCACTGTGGAAGAACTCCCAGGGCCAGGTCCCTCCAAAAGAAGGAAAATAGATGCAACTGTTGGTTTCCTGAGTGACTTTTTTGAAACATTATCACCTCAGAAGTCTGCTGTTAATGAGGTGGATAGCTATCTTTGTTCTACTGATGTTGATGCTGATGTTTTAAGATTTTGGAGAAATAAACAAGAACGCTGGCCAAAATTAGCAAAAGTTGCACGAGGGATACTGTGCATTCCAGCTACCAGCACATCTTCAGAGAGGGCATTCTCTATTGCAGGAAGGACTGTGGAAGAAAGGAGAACTAGACTGAATCCAGAGATTGTGGATGATTTGTTGTTCATCCACGGGTTAAAAAATAAGGACAATTAAAAGTACAGGTTGTGTTTTGTTTTTGTATAGTTAAGTAAGTTGTAAAGTTGTAAAGAATGTTTCCTTTATACGTTAATAAAGATAAGTATATAAAATCATACCTGTTTGAGGCTTTTATGGATGCTGCGGGGATGGTGACGGGGCAGTGAATGGGATGGCGGTGACGGTGAAGGGGCGGTGCAGAGGATGGTGGGCCGGTGACGGGGACAGATTTTTTCCCCGTGTCATTCTCTAGAATAAAACTCCTACCCCCTCCCCATGGTTTTATCCTCTTTTGTTTTCTGTCCTTTATTATACCTTATTGTAGTTCACCTTTAGTTCTTCTGTGCCACGTTAGTCCGTTCTGTCTTTGTATATGATATATACTTTTGTTGTGTACCCCCTAATTTTAAATACGAGGGTCATTTCATAACGCATACTATTTTTTTTTCAAGCATTTCTTTACAATCCTTCAATATAGTCTCCCTGCTTTGCAATGACCAAGTCCCAACATCCTGAAAGCTTTATTAGTCTATCCAAGACACCGTTTTTGTTCAGTTGCTGAATGGCTTGGGTAAGTGGATGAAAGCTCTTCCAGAGATGCAAAATGATGTCCACACATAGATTGTTTCAATTTTGGAAAAAGGTTGAAGTCTGGTGGACACATGTCTAGACTGTAGGGAGCATGAGGTAACACCTCCCAGCCATATTTGCTTAATGACAATATCCCCTATGTGCTGTCTAGCGTTGTTGTGAAGAATGAGTGGCCCAGCCAAGAGCAATTGAGGTCAGGTTTTGCGTATTTTTCTGCGGTATACTGATGTCAGTGGAATCCCTATGGTTTCAGAAAGTTCCTCACATGTCGCACGACGATCTTGTTCAAGAGCATCAGCCATGAGTTTCACACATCGTTCATTGGTTGTTGATTTCAGCCTTCCTGGTCTTGCATCATCATCTATGCTCACACGAGCACTCCGAAAATGAGTTGCCCACCGAGAAACTGTACTACGGTCCACTGTTAACTTACCACAAACTTCACATAATGCACTGTGGATTTCTGTTGGGTTTTTGCCATATAGAGTTTCAATCTTAATGTATGACCTCCAATCGTCAACAGAATCAGTACCCGAGACACCTACAGCCTCCATTTCTCACACTTGTCACAGCCACACTACGTACACTACAGAGCTCCTAAGTACATGTCCTGCTGCTTCAAGTGAAAGTGAAGCAAGGATTACTGCAATTGCATCATTCACTCCCCAATGTTGCCAACCTGTGAATTATTTTTGAAATGACCTAGTATTACGATAGGCGATATATCAAATAATCATTAAACTTGATAATACTTTAGGGCCCCTTTTACAAAATCATGGTAGGGATTCCCACGTGGCAAACGCAATTGCCATGTCAGAACTCACTACCACTGCTTTGCAAAAGGGGCCCTACATGAGTCACATATTGTCACAATCACAGCCCTAGAGCTAGGCTTGTTCCAGATGGGAGTGTACAGAACTCAAGCCTAAAGCTGAAAAGAGCAGACCAATGCAGCAGTTCTGCTACAAACAGGCAGGCAGGCTCTGATGCTAGAATGAATGCCCAAGAACAGGAACCCTGGGAGGAGGAGGAACACTTTGAAAAAGGCACAGCCCAGAAGACAAGCTCCTAGCACTGGGAGTGCTCACCTGCTGAGGCTAATTAGAGTACAAGAAAAAACTCAGCAGAAGCAACAGTTTGCCCTTCCCCCACACAGGTTAGGGCGTGGCTTGCTCAGAGCGGAGGCAAATAGAGCCCAGGAAATCTAGGTTAGTCAGTCCTGAGCCAGGAGAGACAGGTACCAGCAAGGAGAGGAGCGTGGGAGCCCTGCTCCGCCCCCCTCCCGACTCAGAAGAGCCGACCTCTTTTAAAAAACTAGCACCGGAGGATCCTGCCTCTTCTGCCGACCCCTCTGCAGCAAGGAGAGGAGCGTGGGAGCCCTGCTCCGCCCCCCTCCCGACTCAGAAGAGCCGACCTCTTTCAAAAATCCAGCACCGGAGGAACCGGCCTCCTTCGCCGGCCTGCTTCCCACTGTTCTGACATCATACAGTCACCTACCCATCCAGATTACCTTGATCTCCAGCTGTTCCGATCTTTACCTCAATTACTGTTTCTTAATTGACAATCACTATTCCTACATCCAGCTACCAAGCTTCATTTCCCTACTGCTCTGATACCCCTTCTGTTGATCTTCCAGTTCATAACCCAGCAGACTACCCAGTTTCTCTATCCATCACCTGCCCAGCTTAGATATCTTAGTCCACCCTCTGCTAAGGATCGGGCTCCATGCCAACCTTCTTCCTACATTGATACTAACTCCCTAGCTCTAAAAAAAAATAAAAAAATGAAGCCACCTTCTTGGCTCCTTATCCTCCTGCTCTGTTCTTCTCCCTACACCACCCCCTGCTTGAAACCCCCATCCCCCAACCTTCCCGAACCCTCCTCTGACTTTAACATCTGCCCTGGCCTCAGAATTCCCACGTTGCAACGCACCAGAAACCATCCTTTCAAAAAAAACCCTCGAAGAGTCAATCACACATCCTTAAAGCCTGTTCCCCCCGCAAATCTTCCCAACCTTGCCTCCGACTCGCTCACCCCAGACCCTACACTCTATTGCAACGCCAGATCTGCTTGCAATAAGATTCAAATCCTGAAGGACCTACTTGAAGACTCTGACCCGGGATTCCTATGCATCACGGAATCCTGGATCTCAAAAGATGACTCCTTTACTCAAAATGAACTTTGTTCCCACGGCTACCAAGGTCTCTTCTCTCCCAGAACCAACCGGAAAGGAGGAGGCCTGGCACTAATTTACAAATCCTTCTTTGATGTCCAGCTCATCGATAAGAGCAGCCACACCTCCCTAGAATATATGCTAGCCTCGGTCAATGACGAACTCCAACCTCACCCACTGGGTATCCTACTTCTTTATCGCCCACCCACCCCTTGGAATAAATCCTCTAATCTCATTCTCGAAACCATATCAAACACCTTCCTCAAATTCCAAAGACTCCTGATCATCGGAGACATCAATCTCCACCTTGATGACAACACCAACAAGGATACGATCGAACTAAAGAGCTTCCTCACTTCTCTCGGTTTTTCCCCTCCCTCACCTTCCCAATCCCATGAAAAAGGACACACTCTTGACCTCATCAGTTTCCTGGATCTTACCGCCTATAAAACCTCAGTCAGTGACACCAGCTGGGAACAGGTCCCCTGGTCTGACCACTTCCTTGGGACCTTCTGCCTTCCCATTTTCATGTCGCATCTTGGGACTCCTCCCCACTCCTCTAATTCCATCACTTTTCGCAAAAAAATTTCAAGCGACCCGTTCTGGACAAAATTTCTCAAAAAATATTCCTCTGCTCCTAAGCCTGCAGACCCTGAATCTAACTGGCATAACTGGACCGCCCTCTCCGAGTCTACCTACCACTCCCTCGCCCCCCTTTTCACCAAATCTATCTCCTACCCTCGCAAAGCCCCCTGGTACCTCCCCTATCACAGAGAACTAAAGCAGAAATGTCGAGCCCTGGAGCGCAAATTGAAAAAATCCAACTCCCCCATAGATAGACAATCCTGGAGAGCCAACATTAAGCTCTACAATTCAGCACTAAAAAAAGCAAGGATGAACTTCTACGGCGAAAAAATCTCCAGATCTAATAACCAAAGTAGTACACTTTTCAAAATCTGGCGCTCTCTAACCTCCAAAATAGACTCCACCTCTCTCCCCTCCTTCCCCTCTGCCGAAGTCCTAGCAGAATTCTTCAATGAAAAGGTCACTACCTTACGACGCACCTTCCCTCCTACAGTCTCCTACAACTCCCTGGTGCTCACAGACTCCAACTCTACCCTTACAGCCTCTAGCTCTATCCCAGCCGACAGATTCTGGACTGCCTTCGAGCTCGTATCTGAATCCCTCATCCTCAAAATCTGTCTCAAACTGAAATCTTGCAACTGTTCTTTAGACCCTTTTCCCTCTTACCTCTACGAGGAAATACCCACTCTGGCCATCTCTTCCATTACCAAACTCTTAAACTCTGCCCTACATTCGGGCCCATTCTCCCCAGAAATGGGCCATATCGCCTTATCCCCCCTATTGAAAAAACCTGACCTCAACCCCTCTGCTCCATCCAGCTATCGCCCAATAGCAAATATCCCTCTCCTAACTAAGTTGCTCGAGTCCATCATTGCGACCCAACTCTCATCCTATCTAGAGAAATTCTCCATTCTCCTACCTTACCAATACGGCTTCCGCCCCAATTTCAGTACCGAATCCCTACTGACCTCTCTAATCTCCAAGGTTCAACAACTTCACTCCCGCAACAAGTTCGCCGTCCTCCTGCAATTCGATCTTTCTGCCGCTTTCGATGTCGTCCACCACGATATTCTAATTTACCAACTCTCTGAGATTGGCATCACCTCTACAGTCCTTGAATGGTTCTCTAAATTCCTTCGTTCCCGATCCTACACTGTCAATATGAATGGCACCTCATCCTCCCCCTGGATACCAACCTGCGGAGTCCCGCAAGGCTCACCTCTATCTCCCATCCTCTTCAACATTTATATGTCCTCTCTAAAACTTCTCCATCTATCCCCCCTCGAAACAATCTACACCTATGCTGATGACATCCTTGTCCTTCTCGAGACCGACTCGAACCTCACTAATCTCTCAGACAACATTTCCTCCTGTATCTCGAACCTCCAATCTTGGGCCCGCATCGTCCAAATGAAATTGAATGAATCCAAGACAAAACTTCTTTGGCTCGGCCCAAAATTAGAGCAGCTACCCACCTCATTTCCACTATCCTCTGGCTCCACTCTGCAGCTCGAATTCTCCAGCAAGGTCCTGGGTGTCATTATCGATTCTACACTGTCTTTCAATGATCACCTCAATTCCCTGGTAAAAAAATGTTATTTCAGCCTTCATATGCTGAGGAAAGTCAGATCTTGTTTCCATCAAAAACATTTTGCCGTTCTCGTCCAATCCATCATCCTCTCCAGATTGGACTATTGCAATTCTATCTTCATAACCCTAACAAAGAAAAACCTTTTCCTGACAGTAAATGATCTTTCTTTTACCAATTCCAAATCCAAAGTTTTCATTTCGGATATTCTTGACTCCTGTTTTTCTAATTTCTCACTTAAATCTTTAAGGACCAAGCCCTGTTGCTCCACTTTAGAGTGAATGGTCCCATAATCAATTTTTAAAGTGGAAAAAGATAGTTTGAGGTTAGCGTCCATAACTGATATGGCCTGCCATAAAGCCTCCATATTTATTACCTTAGGCTTCTCCAACACCCCAAAGTTGATGTTACTTCCTCCCGAAGCTCCTCTCAACTCCTCTGCAGAGTGGGAAAGCTGCTGCTGTTCTCTATCTTCTTCAGCTCCCGATAGAATTGGAGCTGGCTGTCCTCCTTCTCTGGGGATCGATGTACCTTCCGGGGTCATGATTTCCTCAGGAACTCCCGACTCTGCACTACTTCCGGGTTGTGGTGGTGGCTGCCTCTGCTCCGGGCTCAACAACGCCCGAATGTGCTGGCTGAGTTCGCCCGATGTATTCGGGCTTACCCCTGAAGTAGCCCCCGAAGATTCACTCGAGCGGGCTAACGCTCCCTCGATTGTAGTTTGCACCAGACACGGTGCCGCTATCGCAGCCGGAGGATTGCTGCGAAGGGCTCCTTTCCTCTTCCCCATATCGAGGTAAGAGGGTTGCTAGGTCACTTCAGCAAAACGCCTGCCGACTGCAGAGAGGGAGCCTCCTACTCAGGCGTCCGCTCTCGTCGCCATCTTGTCTCTCCCTCTCCAAGTTTTGAGAACCAACTAAGGAAAAATAATCTGAGACTCCTAAACTTTCCTAAATGTCCCTTAATTTCACCAATGGAGATGGCAAGAAAATACTTTAAGGAAATTTTGCTAATTCCCACAGAAAGTTTGCCACCAATTGTTAGAGCTAATTATCTGCAACTAAAGAAACCTGTAGAAGTTTCCACTCCTAATGAGATTCAAGGGACAGATAATGACAACATGAATTTAACGACGTTTCTGGAGAACTCTTTAGAGGTTATAACGGAAAGGAAAACCCTTTTAATAACTCTTGCTTTAGAAAGTGATAGAGAATATATACTACGCTTGTTTTTTCGTCATATTAATGATCAATTTTTAGGCTCTAATGTTCGAATATTTCCTGATATGTCATTGAGATCTCAGAGGCGTAGGAAGGAATTCTTGGCATTACGGCCAAGAGTCCTAGCCTTGGGAGCAAATTTTATGTTGAAATTTCCTGTAAAATGTTTTGTTTCATATCAGAATAAGAATTACTTATTTTTTGAGCCTAAACAATTGATAGGATTTATAGAATCTAAAGAGCATGTAGGGCCTGTAACTGAAAATGAGTAACCTGCTATGAATGGCTGTAGCACCGCAGAAAAATGCCGCTTTCTATGTTGGATAAGATTCGTCTTATTTCTTATTTTTATTTTTTCTTAAGTCTCTCTCCAAAAGTTGTGGACTAAATAATTTGAACTATTATTGAGTAACCAAAACACTGTGTTAAGTGGAATTGGGGTTATAGTTTTGTTTTTTTTCTCTTATAATATTTTGTGTAATCTGTGTACAAGTATGTTTATTGCTTGTTTGTATTAATTAAATTGAATAAATAAATAATAAAAAAAAGAAAAAAAAAGAAAAACCTTCACAGACTCCAACGGATTCAAAATGCCACAGCCCAGCTTATCTTTTCAAAAAGTAAATTTGACCACGTCACACCGCTCCTTTTCAAGCTTCATTGGCTTCCGATAATTTCCAGAATCCACTTCAAATGCATCTGTCTAACCTTCAAGATCATTCATGGCATCATTCCTCCATTAATCCCGCTCTCTTGGAACTCCTCAAACCCTAACGCCTCCAGACCCATCCAAAAATTGAAACTCTCCTTCCCCTCACTAAAAGGCATTTCTCTCCCAGGAAAATTAGGGACTTCCCTCCCCTTCAGACTCACCGAGCTCTGGAACAACCTTACCTTCCCTCTTCGGAACCTTAGTGCTCTCCAACCCTTCCGTAAACAGCTGAAAACCTGGTTATTCTCTAAAACCTAACATCCCTCCTAATTTGACGCCCTTGCCCTCTAACCTCCCTCTTTCCTCTGTTCCTCTTCTAACACTTTCCATGGAGTTCCTTTCAAATTACTATTCATGTAAACCGTGCTGAGCTCCACGATTGCGGAGATGGTGCGGTATATAAACCTAAGGTTTAGTTTAGTTTAGGTACCTGTGCTTCTGAATACAAGCAGGGAAATGAGATTTAAATGGAGGATATGGAAGCCTTCCCTGAAGTGAACCAGCCAGTCTGTCCACAAGCAGTAGAGGCTATGGATACTTCCATGGAACCAGAAGAAGTGTACGTGGAAGAAAGCTAAGTTTGTTTTTCCTTGAATCATTTGATGTTTTGAAGAAAGGGACTTGTGCTGGCCATGTGAGCACTGCAAGGCTCACTGCTAAGAAACGGGGTCCTGTTCTATGAACTTTGAATTGAGATTTGATTTTTTTGGTTTTCCCTGTTTGTGAAATACTCTGCCACTGAGAGTGATAGAGGGGTAGTGGGGTGAATCCACAGAAGATCTTTTGTGGTTGGGATCGTGGGGCCAGTTTGGCAAATTTTGTATTGTGGATTCAGCAACTCCCCTCCCCCACCAGCTTCTAAAGTTGGTAGGGAAAGCCTGTTAAAAGCCAGGCCAATCCAGTGTGTTTTGCTGGGACTAATGAACTTTGATGAAAGACTGAGTTAAGGACTGTGCAGATTTTTCATTCCTTATTTTTATTCTTTTCTGTGAAGAAAAGCTGATTCAGGACTGTTTTGTACCTATCTGGGAGAAAGGTGTGGGTCAGCCTTTTGCAAGACCGATTTTTCTGTTTGCAATTTATTTAGTTAGAATTCTTGAACTGTGGCAGCATTGCTGAATGAAGCTTTGTTGGAAAATTAAAGTTTTTGTTTGTTTGAGGAAAACACTTTACAATCCTGACTTTTATTGTGTCACCTATATTATCACCTCCAGCAGGGCTTTCAACCTGTGAAGGCACACCAGAAACTATTATTTTTGCGCACTGCCCGGTAGCCACTCCAAAGCCCGGTACCGGCAGAGCGACAATATATGAATGCATTAAAATCATATGGCTTAGAACATTTATAGACAAAGCAATTATTATATACACCATACTACACAATAAAAACCATATATAATTGTAAAACACATTCTAAAGAGTTAATCTTATTAAAAAAAAAAAAAACCACAAAAAAACAACCCAATACGGATTACTAAAAGTGCTTTTGCTTTCAAAGAACAGCATCTAAATACAGACTCCTTAGAGACGCCAAGTATCTACTAATTACAGGCTGTCGGAGCAGAAGCCTATGGTTAAACAGATTACAGCAGCCTAGAGCTGACTAAGCAAAACTTGTTTCACTGTGCCACTGTCTAAAAATGAACAGCCTGTAAAATGGTAAACCGGCTTTATTTAGCTATCATGTTTGGAGTTTTTTCACAACCCTGAAACTCTCAAACGGGCAGAAAGTATATGTATGGACGCCAGAGTGAGGCTTGGATCTACGGAGAGACTATTGGAGCACCAAAACGAGGCGTGCAACACACGGAGAGAAGGCTATTGGAACACCAGAACGAGGCTTGCAATACAGAGAGAGGGAGAGACGGAACAGCAGGAGGGAATACAGCACTCGGGGCAAGAAAGTAATTCAAAGACCCACAACCTGCTAATGCCAAAAATTTCCTGCCAGTGGCCTTCAAAAAAAGTAGCTCAGTTTATTGGGAAACAATTACACTGGCACCACTGCTTTCCAGAGTCAGACGGAGACTCCTAAATCTGTGCGAGGACACCGGCGTTGCCAAGTGAGTGTGTTGTTTTTTGTTTTTTTTCCTTGCTTTGTTGTAAACAGATAGTTCCTTATCTTCCAAGGGGAAGGCTGATGCCTTCGAGGCTTTTTGCTCTATTGCACACAGGGAAATATAAGTACCGGTAGGTTGTTTCTTGAAGGAGAATGTGTCTCCATTTCTATGCAAGCTGTAAAACCCAGGATTGATTTTGTTCTTTCTGACATGCAGTTACGTGGTGTTGATAGTAGAAATGGAGGTTAGCAACAAAAATTAAAAAAAAAATTGGTGTGATCCGTTGCTCAAGCAAGTTATTTTACCCTCACTAATACAGATCACCTATGTCAACGGAAGTGGAATGTTTTTTGATTGGGGGAGGGGGTTAACTAATCCAAATCCATTCTGTTCCTCTAAGCTCTCTTATTGCTAATGGTATTTAAATATAAAAGTCGTGTGACCCTCCTCTCTCCAGGAAAATGCCTCTGTTGCAGAACAGCAGGTGGAAGACTCTCTCCTTGGGGGCACTATGGTGATAAGAGCTAGTAGAGCTGCCTAATGTAGGAGGAGTTGGGAGACTGGTATAATTGTGAATGTTGAGAAAATACAGTGTTACCATATGGCTTCAGAAAAAGGAGTTGGCCCGTAGCTTGGAATAACTGTCAATGAAAGTGTCAAATAATCTGATACTTGGAGGGTTTTATAGTCAAACATCCCAGGAGGACAGATTGAGACATCTGGGTTTTATTTCCATTGAAAGCAATGGAAGTAAAACTTGGATGTCTCAATCTGTCCTCTTTTTTTTTCTGGAGCCTTATGGTAACCCTAAGAAAATATAATTAACATTGTTCTTATGCAAGGAGTGGGGTTTGGATGAAATAAAAGTACATTGGTACCTTGGATTACGAGCTTAATCTGTTCCAGGAGCATGCTCGTAATCCAAAATGCTCGTTTATCAAAGCAAGTTTCCCCATAGGAAATAATGGAAACTCGTTTGATGCATTCCCCCACCCACGAGAACCGGCATTGCTCCCCCCGAAGGTCCCCCCTGCAATCCGGCATCCCCCCCCCCAACGGATAAACGTGAACTCGCAGGCCTTGATCATGCTCAGATGCTCAAAGCCCTGTAGAAGAGGAGGCCGATTTTCGGGCATCGGCGCCAAGCACAGGATGTGCACCACGGTGGGTAAGAAGCGGCGGGAGGGGGGGGGGCATCGTAAATCAAGCCATGCTCTGTTTCCGAGGCACCAATTTTGCAAATGTTTAGCTCGTTTTGCAAAACACTCGCAAACCGGTGCACTCTTAAACCGAGGTACCACTGTATCTGTATTATAGAGCAAATGGTCTTTGGTTTCCCATACTCCCTCCCAAGATCTGTAGAGAGAAGGGAGTATCCTGCGGGGCATCCCCAATAACGGCTGCTGTATCAAGAAAGTGGAGTTCTCCTCTGCTACAGTAGCAGAGGTGAAAGAGGAATAGACTCGGTGGGTGAACAAATGAAGACCCTACGAGCAGAGTAGTGGGCGCCTTCTGAGAATGAGGATAGACAGTGAGGTCTAGGCCTCTGTGCAGTCCCACAGCTTGGAAAGAGTCCAGTGGGACCAAAATTCTTTTTGTTTGGAGAGAGTCTGGACAGGTTACAGCCTTCATTTAAGCTACCAGATGGGATGGGTTAGAGGACAGATGGACTAATTGAACTGCTGTAAACTAATTTCAACAGTCTAAACCTTTTTGTTAGAGTGTTTATTTTTGATTACTATTGTAGTTTTGACAGTAAAGGGTTCAATTTAAAGTATTCTTGGAGTAAAAATGCTTATTTTTGTGACTTTTCTCCAGAAATGGATAAGGTGGTATCTTAAATCTGGGTGGCCTGCACCCAGCTCTACACAAGAACTCTGTTTTGTAATCACCTGGTTCCTGATACCTGTCCCAAAGAACTTAGTCAGTGCCTATGGATTCTGTTAATGGGACCAGGGTTTCAGTTAGTTGGGTTATGGCCTAATTCATTCCACTGCCTATGCTATATGGCACACAAAAGTATGATCTCTGAAAGTTGATAGCTGGTGTTCTGTCAGCTTTGTGTAAAAAAAACATACTAAGATCAAAAGGATCTGCTGGGTTTGAGTTATGGGCTTTCTTGGCTTTCTGACTGAATTTCAGAACTAGAAAGACTGGAAAAAAATCCAGGGTGATAAGTTGTGTTAGTGACTAGCACCACCTCCCTTAGTTGAAGAGCATCCACTGAAGCTGGAAAACTACCGTAAGGCTATGTTATAGGACAGACTGAAAGATGGAAAGAATATAAAGGCTGGGAGTAGTATGGTGGGGGAGGAGAAAAAAATGCAGGGGTGGAAAGTAGTGGTGTAAGTTCTAATGCTTGTCTTCCAATCAAATTTGCTGAGGGCTCTTATCTCTTCCCCCCTACCCCCCAAAAAAAAAAAAAAAAAAAAAAAAGTGAGGGCCTGAGTTACCTGAGTAGGAGATGTTCCTGCATTGTTCAGTCTATCTAAGCAGATCAGGAGTGGAATATTCAGCGGCACTTAACGTAACTAGCCAGTGCCATTGACTATCCCCTCTGAACTGTCTGGGCAGTACCAGGGTACAAGTCTGGGAGCAGGGTATGGGCAGAACTGGTAGTTAATCGAACACTGATATTCAGTTAATCAGTAGTTAATCAGATGATATTCAGTTCTATTGCCAGCATAGCTAACAAAGCAAGTAGGACTGGTTTACTATTAACCTGCGTAAGTTTAGTAGGAGATGAGCACTTTCTTAACTTTAAAATTATTGCCGTGCCCTGCCTTCTGATATCTCTCTTCAGTTAAATTAACTGATTCCTGCCTCTCCTGTCCCTATGCAGTTCAGTTGAAGAAACAGTTTGAGCACGTGTCCTGCTGCTGGGGCCAAATTGCGCAATAAGGGACCTAAAATCATGCGGCTCTTGCTTTGAGACTTGGCCCAGCAGCAAAAGATGCCATGCTTAAGTGCTTCTCTGGTTGATGTGTGGGAGGTGAGGGTTGGTTGTTTAATTGAAGACAAATGTTGGGAGGCTATTGAGACAGACATGGGAAAAGCCACTGTTTGCTCTGGGGTTGGTAGCATAGAATATTGCTACTGTTCGGGTTTCTGCCAGGTTCTTGTGACCTGGATTGGAAACTGGATACTGGGCTAGATGGACCATTGGTCTGACCCAGTATGGTTGTTCTTATGTCATGGCAGCATGGTGACACTGCTAAAGATATATACAGTATGTGCCACATTATATCTCTGTCCCTGCCACTGAATTCTCCCACTATGCATTGGTGGGGGAGGGGAGGACTGCTTTCATGGTGTTTGTTCACCACCAGTGGTATAAAAAAAATCAGTACAGAAAAGAAGAAGATAAAAGAACCTTCTTTTTTCCCCTCCTGGCTCATACAAAGTTTTGGTTGGCACCTAAAGTGGCAAGTTGCTCTACATCATTTAAAAAGGCACAAACCATGGGCGGGCCTGCTGGCTCAATGACAATGCCATACGCTGCCAAATGGAAAGGTCTTGGTGTAGTGCCCCACTTTGTTTCCTGAAATCAGATTAAGGCTCAAATCCTTGTTAGGATTACTGGGCATGCCTCAGCAGGTCAATTGCACTCGGTTCAAATTTTTAAATCAAGTCTTCTAGAGATGTTGCATATGACAAGATTTTAGCCTTGTTGAGGGGAGTGAGTCATCCTTATAGCTTAAAGGTGACACCATGTGGTCAGATTCAGGGCTCAGGGTTTCAGAAGGAGCCATTTTGGTACATGGCCCAGAATATTTAGTGATGGTTCTATGCCATGAAATGGGGTAGGTTGAGGGAAAGTGTTTATTGATTTGAAAAACATGATCTGTCCTGTTGATCATAATAGCCAAAAATACTATGTGATGCTTATGCGTCGGAATTAAAGATTCACAGTAACGTTCTAAGAGCCGCAATTTAGTGGGCATCTGGCCAGTGTCTTAGAATTTTATAGTTCCTACTTTCTGAATGCTTAAGCACTCTGATGATCATATCTTGCTAGTTAGTGAAATGTTGTACCGTTGGCCATTGTTTACTTTCATCTGTAGCACAAAAATCTCCAGAGGCAGAATTGCCTGTTCCCCAGGAGGCTCATCTACAGGATATATTTTTCCCTGTCAACACTTGTATGCTGTTTTTCAGTGTTTCCTTTCAGAAAGTCGAAAGGATCAGGTGCACTACTGAAATGGTCGCAGTGTGAAAGTTTTGTAGCAGAACAGAAAAAAAAGGAATTCTTTTTAGTAACAGCTTGCATAGATGGTAGTCTTAATGCCCTATGTACATGCTGGAAGTTTGAGCAACATGTTCTTCAGCGGCTGATGTAATAAGGAGCACCAAGTTATTCGCATTTTTGTGTGTACAGCCAACAACTGATACAGGAAGGACTTTGCAGACACAAAATACGTGGATAAGAACATATTCAGCATAGATTTGATTTGTGGGATAATGGGGGTGATGGTGCCTCACCTAAATTTTCCAAGTGCATGTGTCAAATTGCCTCTCCTCCCACCACTTACTACTGGCAGAATTCTGCGCAACTGCACAGCGCAGATTTTTCCATCTGTGCAAAATTCTGCCCAAATCTTCTGTTCTTCCCCTATCTCCTCCTCCTTCCCTGTGCGGGGTCTGACCTCTCTCCTTCTGACCAATTCCCCACCACCACCATGAGTTCCCAAAGAAGCAGCAGAGAAAGTGCTGTGAACAGGCAGCATGTAGCCGGGGCATTCCCTCTGCTGCATCACTTCCTATAGATGATGATGCGGGAATGGAGAAGGGATTCAGGGTACAAGCGAGAGAGGTGAGTGGGGTGAGGGGACATGGATGCTGTACCCATAAGGGTAGTGATGGGGGGTGAGTGGGTGGTAGAGTGAAGCATAGAGAGTGACCAAGACCCGGAATGGGGTGGAAAGGGAGGAAGAGATTCTTAGCCCTTGGAGAGAGGGAGAGAGAGATGACAGACTATGGGAGCTTAGTAGGGGATGCAGGGTGCAAGTGAGAGAGGGGTGCAATTTAGAAAGAGACAGAACTGCAGTTGGAGTGAGAGAGGGAACTGAGGAGGCTGGAACTAGAGAGAGGAAAATATAGGAAGGAATTTCAGGCCTCAGGATAGGAGAATTCTACAAATAAACTTTACAGAATTTTATTTATTGTGTGCAGAATTTTCAAAATTTTTGTGCAGAATTCCACCAGGAGTAACTACTGCTGACCTGTATACTCTTTGCCCCTCCCTTCCAAGCTAAGCAGGGAAACTACACTAGTGGTGCACAACTTACTACACTGCTATTTAAAGCCTATATGAATGAAGGCATTAGCTATTATGCAGGCAAGTTTAGGGAAACGCCAAATGTTTACTACATTGGTAGTGGTGGTTGTGGGTGGCTTTTTTTTTTTTTTTGGTTTAAATACCAGTGTTTAACTCCTGGTCTGAGGTGACGTAAAACGCTCGTGTTTTTCCAGTGTCAGCAGGATTTACCTGTTGACGGTCAAACGAACAATTTTACAATATTGAACTCGAGGGGTCTATCCCTTTGGACTGTTGGATCAATCAGATGATCGAACTGGCCTGCTTTCAAATTTTCTATCATAAATGTTCAACAAATCCTAAGATCAAGGCTACTTGGCCTTGTGGGCAGTGTTCCTGCGGTTGCCTCTGGTTGCTTCTTACTCACTTACTTCCCCTGGGTGAGGTACTGTATATACTCTAATATAAACCGACCCGAATATAAACTGAGATAACCTTTTCCCCCCCCCCAAAAAAGGAAGAAAAGGGGTTGACTCGCATATAAACTGGAAGGGGGGAGGGTTAATATTCAAGTTTCCAAGTTTATTTAAGATTTGATGGATTGCTTAATTAAACTTCAAAGCGATGTACATAACTAAAATCCATACAACTTTCAGGGGGACAAAACATGTTTCTCTTCCAGCCTCCTCACTCATTCACCCCCTTCTCTGCCAGGTTCTGTACCCTGTCTCCCTCTCCCTTCTGATGACTTGCAGAGCTCCACCAGGCCTGCTGTGAGACCTGGTGGTCCAGCGGTGAACAGGAGAGATCCCTCCCGCCTCCTGTCCCAGCCAATTCTAAGAATTTTTACCTCCCTCCCCTCACGTTGGTAATTATTCCAATACACCCAAGCCTAATGGTTGAGTCTAAAAATGGATCACTGTGATAACATTTCCATAAAGAGCCTCAAAGGTAAGTCCCATGTTTACAGACCAAAACAAACCACACTTAGGATTAAATAATGGAGTTCCATTCAATATGTTCATTCAAGCCATTAGGCTATACAGCTCTCCCTCACTATTCGTGGTTTTCCTATTAATGAATTCAATTATTCGCAATTTTTTTTTGCTTCTAAGTTTCTTCTAATTTTCATTTATATGCAGGCTGCCCAAATCTCCCCGGACCTTACCTGGTGGTCTAGCGGTGATCTTCCTGCCCTGAGTCCCCATTGTAGTCTTGGGGATCCAGGGCAGCCATTATGATGACGGCTCTGCACGGGACAAGAGTGCAGGAAGATCACTCCTGCCCCGTGTCACCGCTAGACCACAAGGTAAGGTCCGGGGAGATTTGGGCAGCCTGCAAATAAATGAAAATTAGAAGAAACTTAGAAGCAAAAAAAATTGTGAATAATTGAATTCATGAATAGGAAAACCACGAATAGTGAGGGAGAGTTGTATTGCGGGTTGATACAAAACTAATTTTGACCTGTTTAGTGACCTGGCAAACATATTTAATGTAAATAATTAATTGTTTTACAACTGAGATGTCTGTGGTTTCATCACACAGAATACTGAAAAAATTTTCAGCGTGCATATTTTTCAGTATGTTAGACTTTATTTCTGATGCTAAGACATCCAGCAGCTCTTGCATTATTCTTTCTGAGATGTAATATGCATTTTTACCAACATTGAGATGTTGTAAAAAGGAACAACCCATTTCTTTACAGTGTTCCTTCAGCTTTTCAAACAACGTATGTGGTAATTCATTTTTTGCCAACCAATACATGGATCTTAAAGCTCCCACAAAGGCATCTCTCTGTAAGTTATTTAACATAGATACAGATCTTTCAATTTCATCGATTCCATTTTGCTCTAGTACACGCTTTCCTAAAAGATCAGAAGACTCAAAGTGTGTTTTACTTTTTTCATGGTCCAGCAAGCTTTCTTTTTGAATTCTTGTGCATGGCACATTTACCCAAGGTGACTCCCTCCTTGGGAGGTGTTTGTTTGAATATTTCATGCACAATGAGCACCACATACCATTTTCTTTGACCATTAGCCAATCAAACTTTTTAAACCATTGTTTGTTTATGCCGGATAAGTGGTGCTTAGATTTATCAATTGGCAGAGTGTGTGCTGAAAAGATTTCGCCTGATGGACCAGCCTCTGCAATGTCTTTGTCTGAAATTGCCACATCAGCAGTTGACGCTGCACCTTCATTGGTTTGTGGCATCTCTTTTCTGAAATAACTGAGCAGTGTTTTCTGAACACTTTTTTTACTCATGTTGGTAAAATGAAAAGTACCTATGAATAAGACTTTTGAATGGTAACGTGGGAGCCTATTGGATATTCAGTACACTACGGCAAGGCAAGATATGAACAAAAAAGGAATGGCAGATGTGTCACTTTAACAGGAACCAGTGAGTGCGACAAGGATTTTTATTTTTTGCTCTTCTGGGCTTAACCTGCCCCAAACACTCTGTGATGAAAGAAGAGGGAAAGGCACAGCCAAGTCTGGCCCTAGACTTTTTCCCCTTTCTGCAGGACCTACTGCTATTAAATATTTCTATAGCGTTCTCAGATGTACGCAGCACTGCACAGAGTCACAAAGAGGGAAAAGCACAGCCCAAGTCAGGCCCTGGACTCTTTTTTTTTTTTTTTTTTCTTCCCCTTTCTGAGGACCTACTGCTATTAAATATTTCTATAGCGCTCTCAGATGTACGCAGCGCTGCAGAGTCACAAAGAGGGAAAAGCACAGCCAAGTCTGGCTCTGGACCCTCTTCTCCCCCCCCCCTTTCTGGAGGACCTACTACTATTAAATATTTCTATAGGTTTACCAGACAACGCAGGCTGCACAAAGTTAAAAGTAAGAAAATAGTCTCTGCTTGAAAGAGCTTACAACTTTTTTTTTCTCTCCAAAAATACCCTGCTGGAAGCACAGAGGGAAGTTAGAACCATCACCCTAACCCACCCAAAACTTTCTGCCTCGTCCCTCAGCACAGCTGGAAACAAAAGTTCCGACGTTGAAGGGGCAGACCTATGAAGCGTGGGCCAAAATGTTTTAATAGTTCGATGTTAAAAACACTAAGCAAATTACCCTTCCCTGCTCACGGTGAAGGAGTAGGGGCGGGGAAGGGGTAATTTGCATAGCGCCCCAAGGCGTTGGACCAATTGAAATACAACCCCTTGGCGCGCTATGCAAATTACCCCTTCCCAGCCCTTACTCCACCGTGAACAGTGTGTGATTCATGGAAAATCCTTGTAGCAGCGCTGTAGCACTTAATTCAGCAAGCTTACTTTGGTCGCTAATGCTGGTTCTTCTGCTCATGCTCAGTTAGACCTGATCTGAGCATGTGCGGAAGAACAGGCATTATCCAAAGTTTGCGAGCTGAATTAAGTGCTGATGAAGATGCGGTTCAGGTAGGAAAAGTCTGTTCAACTTCAAGTACGGGGTGCAGGCAAACCGGACGAAGTAGGCCTTGACAATTCATGCGCGAACCACCGCCGAGTCGCGAGTCCGATGTCAGATCCCGGAACCAGTCCGGTGCGGTCTCTGCAGCTGCAAAATAACATCCGGGCGCTCACTTAAAGTAACTGGTCGGTGCATCCGGCTGAAACACGCTAGGGAGAACGCTTGTTTCAACTTGGTAGGATGACAACTTCTATAATGTAAATATGTGTTATGATCGGTGTTCTTACGATGAACAGTCAAGTTAAGACCCCGTTTTGATCACTGAAGTGTCCAAAAAGATGATAGTATTCTTATCGTATATGGTAAACTTGAAATGACAATATAGAGCAGGGGTGTCAAAGTCCTTCCTCGAGGGCCGCAATCCAGTCAGGTTTTCAGGATTTCCCCAATGAATATGCATGAGATCTATTTCCATGCACTGCTTTCATTGTATGCTAATAGATCTCATGCATATTCATTGGGGAAATCCTAAAAACCCTACTGGATTGTGGCCCTCGAGGAAGGACTTTTGACACCCCTGTCTTAGAATAAATTTCAATTCATCATTGATGGTGCATGGAGGGTGCTTGTTTGAGGGTTGAAAGTAATTTTAAAAAAGGTCAAATATCAATATAACTATACTGCTTTAGTGATCTTGGGACACAAAAAATACCTGCCTTTTGAAAGGGGTATAGAGGTGGTAAGAGGCTGAGAACCACTGATTTGTATAGAATTCATAAAGGACACTTAGTGCTGACATGTTCAGCTGCTGCTGCTTCTCAGACAATTGGAATAAACCTTTCTTTTTATTTGGAACCTGTCTTGTTGCTTGTATAACAGCTGAAGTGGAGGAGAAAGCCAGACTTCACACAGCTGCAATGAGCGCTGGAGGCTGCCTGGACATCTTTTTCAGAATTTGGTTTGTAGAGAGATTTTTATTACAAAGAGAAATGTTAAGATTCTTTTTGAATTCTATGCCCAAGGCTCTCGAAGTGCAGTTGAAAACATGGCTTTGTTTTTTTCATACTCGTAATAGCCTTATATCCATTGACCATTCCACAGTCTCTAGTATTTTCCCTGGATTTCCCCTTCCTCTACTATTTTTATATGCCAAGTATAGCAACGGTGTCCCTTGGCCCAGAGGTGTAAGGTTGCAGTTCTGAAGGACAGGGCTTTCCACCTCTGTTCTGTTGACTCCACAGTTGATCAATTAATGAAAACTGCGTAGGTACCCTAATTGATATCCACTCCAGTATGTAAAATTCAGGAAACATAAACAACTTTCACTATCAGCATGCTTGAGCTGAGTCTCCATGTGTGTATTTATTTTATTTAAATATTTTATAGCATGCTACAACCACAGTTCTGAGACTTTTCAGTTCATCAGAGTACCATGGTGCTACCTTAACACATCGAGAAACAATTTTCTTTAATGATATGTCATCCAAATAAGCATTAAGAGTATCATGCCAGCCATCTACTGATTTTGATTGAAGCCATATCTGTTTCAATTTTGCTAAATAAACACCATCGCTTACAAAAAAAATGCAGATATCACTGACCTTGTAGTAACTCGTTCCGGTAATGTGATCTTCAAAATGATCCCTCCTGTCCAGGCCGACTTTGACAATTTTTTTTTACCTCCCACCTACCTCCCGCGTACCTTTTTGAATCCCTGGTGGTCCGGTGGTGTACTGGCATAAGTGAGCTTTCTGCCCTCCTGCTCCGCACTGAGCCCCTCCTTGAATGGCTGCCTCGAGTTCTCATAGCCCAGCTGTGTACCGGGCATGAGCAAGCTTTCCTCACTCCTGCCCAGTGCTGAGCCGCTCCCTGAATGGCTGCCGTAAGTTCTCACGAGTCCCATGAGAACTTGTGGCAGCCATTCATCAAGTGACTTAGCGCTGGGCAGGAGTGTGGAAAGCTTGCTCATGCCTGGTACACTGCTGGGCTGCGAGAACTCGAGATGGCCATTTAGGGAGGGGCTCAGTGCGGACTTAGATTGTGAGCCAAATAGGGATATAATGTATAGTAGCGCTATAGAAATGATTAGTAGTAGTAATACACCTTAATAGGCAATATGGGATAGCATTCATTTAACCCTTTCAGGACCATAAGGATCGTAGGCCAATTTTTGTGGTTTTGACGACATTTTTATGGTAAAAAGGGCTTGCAGATGCCAAAAAATTGATTTTTTTTGTGAAATATTATTTTTATTTAAAAAATCAAACTTCTGGCTTATGGACAGTGTGGCAAGTGAATCTTCTCGTCAATCTGGCAACGACGCTAATGAATGAATGTCGGAACCAGTTTGTTTACATAAAGGCAGTATCATATGGAATCCGTACATATCAAATTTAGAACTGTAGACTATCCCAATCAAAATTTATAGGATTTTAAAGTTATGGGACAAATATGTCCCTTGGTCCTGAAAGGGTTAACAGAACTGATACCCAAGAAGTCAGTACAATACAATGTAACCTTTTAAGAAACACAAAATGGGTACAGGGGACTGGTATTTTTATTGAGAAATTTCACAGTAATGAAAATAAAGAGACTGGGATAAGTGTGTGATTAGACTGAAAGCACATTATATAATGTATACAGTTGATGTGGAACTGATCTTAGTTGCAGGATGTACAAAAGTTAGTCGAAGTGTGCAGAGAGCTGCACTCCGCCCGGCTGTCATCTATCGGGAATCCTGCTATTCAACATTAAAAAATCCCCCCAAAAACTACCTCTCACCGGCTTGGAGATGCGAACTCATGGTTCGGGGCTCTTAGGTGTGTGTGCCGGCTTCCCTTCTCTTCCCTCCGAAACCGGAAGTTACGTCGGGGGGGGGGGGGAAGAGAAGGGAAGCCAGCACGCACACCTTAGAGCCCCGAACCATGAGTTCGCTACGGGCTAAGGCAGGAGACAGGCAGGAGACTGGCCATCGACGGATGGAAGCTTACAACTTGCTTCGGGCCTTCCTCGCTGCCGGGTCCTACCCACTTTCTGTTTCCACGAAGGCAAGACCCGGCAACGAGGAAGGCCCGAAGCAGTTGTAAGCTTCCCTCCGTCGCTGACCTATGAAGATAGGTCAGCAATGGAGGGAAGTTTACGATTTGCCTAGCAACTTTGGTGACGCTGGGATGGAAGGGGCGGCTGGGCAGGGCTGATGCTGTCTATGCTCATCTCGCCGCCCTTGTTCTTGTTGCGCGGCCAGTGGCGGAAACAGTGTAGAGCTAGAGCTGGCCGCCGTGGACCGGGAGCGGGCATTGCTGGCTCAGCAGCGGCAGTTGCACGTGCTTTTCACATGCTACGGTGACAACAGCTCGCTGACGGTGCAAGGCTTTCGGCAGCTCCTGCGCAGCATCGGTTTGGGGCAAGTCAAGTGGCTACCGGGGGAAGAGGAGGAGGAAGATGCCCGGCACCAGGGCTGGCACCACGGCAGCCATGGCTCTGGCTGCCCAGCTCCTGTTGCCCACCTCAGCTTGGCTCTGGCAGCGCCCACAAGTCCCACAAGCCCCGAACTGCTAACCAGACACAACTATCCCAAGGCCATTACAGCCGGAGCCCCATGAGGTGAGACACCGAGTGGCACTGTGACTAAACTGATTCATTATTTGCCTGAGACTTTCTGATATTTAGGATTAACTATTTCCATTCAACCCTTGACTTTAAACACACAAGTCTGGAAGTCTGAGCACATTATAGAATTCATCCTTCTATAAAGAATCTATATATTTGAAGCCTTATACAGTAATACAGGTATTTGGTAACATAAAATATAGTGAAAGCTACTTCTGATGGTGATAGGACAAAAGCGCGCGAGACTTTGGCGCGCCCACCTTTCAGCACAGACAAATGGGCGCAAGACCCCAGCGCGCCACCTAAAAAGTTACTTTTAAAGAGCTTACGGGGGTGGGGGGGGGGAACCTCCCCACTTTACTTCATACTCTTCGCGCTGCCGTTGGGGAAGGGATGTCATTGTATAGAAAACTGAACTTTTTCCTAAAAAATCAGGAAAAAGTTAAGTTTACTCTATAATGGAGGGTTCCAACCCCACAATAATAATAATATTAATAATAACTTTATTCTTCTATACCGCCACAATCTTGCGACTTCTAGGCGGTTTACAATCAAGAGAGCTGTACATTCAGCGAGTTACAATGTGCAGATAGAGGAAATACAGAGTGCAGAAACATTTACGATGCAAAATTATAGATATACAATTTGCTGAGCGAGAGTATAAGGTATACAGATTGGAAGAAATTTCCCAGTGGGCCTGTTAGGAGAAGGCCGTGCAATTCAAAAAGTACAGTGAAAATTACGATAATTTATATATATCATAGAACCAAGAGTTCTATGTGCAATTTTGAAAGTACAGCGAAAATTACGATATGATAATAATAACAATTTGTATATATCACAGAACCAAGAGTTCTATGTGGACTTAAGAGGGGAGAGAGGAAAAGGGTAAGAGGTCGGGAGGACTGTTATTGTTATTGTTATGGCAGCGCAAACAGTATGAAGTAAACTAGGGGGGGGGTGTCCCCACTCACACCCCGCGTTGGAGCTCTTTAAAGTAACTTTTTAGGCGGCATGCTGGAGTCTTGTGCTGATTTGTCTGTGCTGAAATGTCGGCGCGCTGAAGTCCCACGCGCGAATGACTATGAACCGCTGCATCTGAATGAACATGTTTTCTCCTTAGTATCCTTTGACTTATTCAAGGAGGGCATTGTTTTCCTAGTATGGTAGTCCTGGGGTTATTGATGCAGTTGCAGTGCTGTAGAGAAACACTTTTCTAGATTATACATCTTTATTGTTTGGAGGTATATTGGGGGAGGCTTATCCTTGCTTTTAAATTTGGACTTATAAATGTATTCTGCATTATTATTTTTGTATTAACCCTTTCAGGACCAAGGGACCTATTTGTCCCATAACTTTAAAATCCTATAAATTTTGATTGGGATAGTCTACAGTTCTAAATTTGATATGTACGGATTCCATATGATACTGCCTTTATGTAAACAAACTGGTTCCGACATTCATTCATTAGCGTCGTTGCCAGATTGACGAGAAGATTCACTTGCCACACTGTCCATAAGCCAGAAGTGTGATTTTTTTTTAAAAAAAAAATAATGATATTTCACAAAAAAAATCAATTTTTTGGCATCTGCAAGCCCTTTTTACCATAAAAATGTCGTCAAAACCACAAAAATTGGCCTACGATCCTTATGGTCCTGAAAGGGTTAATAGGATTTTTATAATTTTGACATTGGGGAGGAGTATTTTAATGGTTGTACAATAGGTTTGTGTGTACATGAAAAATGAATGGAAGAAATTGCATTACAATTAATACTATTATAATGGGAGTGGGGTCAGGGACGGAGCTTGGACTGAGGTACTCAGTTGGTATTTGTTAGACTTAGGGGGGTACTTGGCTTGAAGTTGAGAAACATTGGTCTCTAGATGACTAGTATGGAGTTCACTCAGTAAGGGTCCCTTTTACAAAGCCACAGTAGCGATTCTCTCATGGCAAATGCACCAAAGTCCATTCAATTCCTATGGGCTTCAGTGCATTTGCTGTGGCAGAATTGCTATCGCAGCTTTGTATAAGGAGCCCTAAGGCAGGAACTACTGTCTTTGTGCTTAGTCTTAAAACACAGATTGCCGGGGATGCAAAGCATTAACTGATTCAACATGAGTTTGAAGTTGTTTGAATACCACTCTCTCAAGTACGGTAGTTGTGAAAGAAATGGAAGGTTTGATACTAGCCTGTAGTTATTCGGAATAAGAGGATCTGCATTACTTTTTTTCAAGGGTGGCTTAAATACTCCTGGAACACTGCCTAAGTGTCAAACCTTAAAAAGGAAAGTCATATTGAGCATTGGAAAATAGCAATTAACTAATAAAAATCGTGCACATTTAGTGATCTTTTTACTAAGGCGTGCTAGCTGTTTTAGCGCACACTAAACGCTAACGCATCCATAAACTATAATGGACACGTTAGCGTTTAGCGTGTGTTAAAATGGCTAGCAAGCCTTAGTAAAAGGACCTTTTCATTTTCCCCACCACCAAATTTCCCCATCTCGCCTCACCTGGCTACTTTTTCATGCCACCCCGGCTGGAAAAAATTTCTGGGGAGAACACTGGATAGTCAGTATGGGGGCTACTCCTGGGAAGGCTGTTGCATCATGTAATTTCCTTGATGAGGGTATAGCTGGGGATCATAGTAACATAGGCCCAGATTCATTAAATATAGCGACTCATTCGCTGTTGGCCAATTCTCTGGCTGATTTTCAAACAGCGATTGATTCACTATCAAGTTTGCATGCAAATGATTTGCACGGAAATGCAAATCATTTGCATGCAAACTCACCAACTCAATCGCTCAGTGAGCGGTTTGAGTCGGTGCAGAGCCCAAGGCGCCTGAGCCAATCAGGGACTTCCTTAGGGAGGAGCCTAAGAAAGTCCCTGATTGGCCAAAACATGTGATTGTCGGTGGGTCGTTGGGGAGTGCCATTGGCAGCGGTGGGAGATTTTTTTAAATTTTTTTTTTTCTATAGGACAGATATTTTACGTGTGTAATACACGCAAGATATCTGGGCCATCAAAAAAACTAACGTCCTCATGTTCCAAATTAGCCATTGATGCCTTCCCCAGCCCATCTTTGAAGTCTCAGAAAGTGTGTAGAGGACTAACTTATTCTTTAGGTACTCTGACTCATTTTATTTGGGGGCACTTGCCTCTGCACTAGAATTTTTAAAGTTACATTTACCCACACATACATAACTATTTCTCTTAGTACCATTTTATGGTTACACTGACAAAATGCCTGCTTTTCATTATGCTTCGATTTCTTTTAATATTTTGTTTGCTTAGACTTGCTTACCATCCTGGTCATCTGAATCACAAAATCTTCCATTTTATTACTGCTTAAATAAGTCGGGTAGATCTGCAACCAGACTCTGGTATAACCCTACATTCCTCTGATAGCCCTGGTATGTTCCCCAGCCACACCCAAAGCCGAACACATCATTCAACAGCACCTTAATACCAAAACAAGTCGGGTCTTGACAAACACATATGGCTGGAAAGTGCAGTCTCTCATATGCTTGCAAAGAACATGCCGCTGAATTATGTGCCCAACATGTAGAAAAGCTACCCAGACACAACTCCTTATACTGTCTGTATCAAGGCAGAATTCTCCTGCTTCAGTAGTCCAGAATTGAGCTGAATCACAAAAGCAGGACTGCCTTATCTCAGCAGCTGTGCTCACTTGTTAGGAATTACCAGCAGGCCTTTTCCCAACATGCTAATTCTCTTTCATCATTATGTTCAAGAGGGAGTGCCCAAAGAAACTTGACACGCATTCTATATCCACTACACTGCTTTTTTTTTTTTTTGTCACCTAGTAAACCTGTCGGCACAAGCAGAGTGTCAACTCTCTCAAATAAGTCATGTTCATGCATTAGCACACCTGGATTCTAGATTACTATGATTAGCGCTGTGTCTGTTAGTTAATAGTAGTAGTAAAGAAAGAGTTACACTAGCTAAAAATAGCTGACCCAGTCTACTTACTTTCGTTCTTAAGAAGAGAAGAACTGTATCCTCACCAAGACAAGAATGGAAAAGCCAAACTCAAAAGCAAAGTAAAGGTAACAAACACTAAATTAAATTCCATAGATTCACAAACGGTTTATATAAGCCCCTGACGCAGCCACGGTTTGCCCTGAAGGCTTATCAGGGGCTATAATTTAACATGAAAAACAAATAAAATGTATCGGAACGGTATATTAAATATTGTTGGTGAGATGAAATAGTCCAGCCTACTACACTGTTAATATAAGCTTACATATTTCCTCCAAACTTCGGTTCAAAACCAAAGATGCTTACAGAAGGAAGAGCAGCATGAAACTAAGTAGCGATGGGGCTCATTTTCAAAAAAGAAAAACATCCAAAAATTGACATAAAGGGACAGCTGGCGGTTTTTCTCAACAAATTTTTCCAATTTGATAGTTTTAAAACCTGTTCTCTAGATGGATTTCTATGCTGTTTACCTGCAGTTCATCTAAATCTCAAGGGGGCTTGTTAGAGGTGTGGCTTGGGCGGGACAATGGCAGGCTTATGATATGGATATTTTTCTGCAATAATCGAAATTTTAGAAAATGTCCAGGGCACAGTTTGGACATTTGTGCCTAGACCTGCTTTAATAATGAATAAGTGCCAAAAAAATGCCCCAGACTAACCAGATGACCACTGGAAGGGTAAATGCATGACCCCCCCCCTCCCTCCCCTCAAAGATGTGAATGAAAACCAATATATATCTGCCTGTACGATAACTTCAGATATTATGGCTAGTCCTAGAGCAGCAGCAAGCAGGATCCTGGAGTAGCCTAGTGGTCTGTACAGTGAATTGCAGCGAAAGGGACCCAGGACCATATCCTATTCTAACTACACTTCCCCCTCTGTATTCACGGTGGTTAAGGGCAGAGCCGGCCCGCAAATATTTAAAAAAACTGCGAATAATATTTGGGCCGGTTCTGCCCCTATCCTCTGCTTCCCCCAGCTATTTTAAGCCTTGAAAGCCCCCTTTAAGCCTTACCTGGTGGTGTAGCGGGTTTTCAGGCAGGAGCAATCTTCCCACGCTCCTGCCTCTTGCAGATCGTTCACAGGAAATGGCTGCCTTGAGCTCCCATAGTCTCTTGAGCCATTTCCTGTGAGCGATCTGCACAGGGCAGGAGCGTGGGAAGATCGCTCCTGCCCCGAAAACCCGCTAGACCACCAGATAAGGCTTAAAGGGGGGGGCTTACAGGGCTTAAAATAGCCTGAAAAAAATCACGAATAAGTGAATCCTTAGATACGGAAACCGCAAATACGGAGGGGAAGTGTACTACCATTTATGGTGGAATATGTGAATCTTCTACAACCCACCCAAATCCTACTGTACCTACATGTAGGTGACCCCTACATGTATAAGGGCTATTGATTTGATATACAGTTGGGTCCAGTAGTTTTAGTGGCCTCACCGTACATTATAAGGGGGTTATGGTGAGATGTGTACCTAGGCCTTTTCATATGAAGTGCACTGCAGTGTCCCCTAGTGTGCCCCACTTCTCTGTTGAGTTGTCTGTGTGGCTAGTCTACCAAAATGTTGGCCCTTGCATATAATAGCTTGTTTTGTGTGTTTTTCTTTTGGACGTGGGGTTTTTTGTTTTTTGTTCAAAAAATGGTTCAAAAAGATAGATGCACTGAGTCCACGCACATTTTGAGAAATGGCCATTTTTCAAAACAAAAATAAGTTTTTGCTAATCTAATCTAATCCTTAGGTTTGTATACCGCATCATCTCCACGTTCGTAGAGCTCGACGCGGTTTACAGTAGGAGAAATAGGAAGGAACTACAACAGAGAGTTAGAGGTAGAAGTGTGAAGAAAATTTAGAGGACTTGGGATGCCAAGATATAAGAGTTTCCTTGATTCCTAAGTTGGAGGGAAACTTACATTTTTTGAGAAAAGCCAGGTTTTCAGATGTTTGCGGAAAACTTGGAGAGAGCTCAAGTTCCGAAGAGGGGAGGTAAGGTTGTTCCAGAGCTCAGTGATTTTGAAGTGGAGGGAGGTCCCTAGCTTTCCTGTTCGCTACTAGATTTTTGTTCTTGCTTCACAAAACGTCCAGACTTGGATTTGGACATTATCCATGTGAGGATGGATGTCACCTGACACACACACTGGTCAGCAGTGTTGCAATCCCATGTGGGGAAAATACTTAGCCGCTCTCCTTCAGGTCATTTGGATCCAAAGTGGCCCCTGCTCAAAAATTAGCAAAGACCACTGACCCTAGTGGCTGAACCAGCCCTAAATGTATTTGCTGCCTTCAGTACATGCAGATGCTTTATGTTTAAGTAGGTATATCCTAAAATTCTGCCTGACTAAGTGGACCAGAGAACTGATTTGAGCGTCACTATATTATGTTACTATTCTCCCTTTTTTATTTTTGTTTTCACACTGCTTCAGCATCCCAGATTTTTCCCCATCCTTTTTTATTCTTTCCAACCCATCTCATTGTTGGAACTGATTTACATGTGGTGGGCCTCATTTTATAAAAAGCTGCTTAGGTGAAGTCCAAAAGGTGCCTATTTTATAAAGGCAAATAGGTGATTGAGCGTATTTTATAAAAAGGTACACAATTACACAAAGTACCAACTCCCAGCAGTGCATAAATTTTACACCACTCTGCCCTAAACATGCTCTGTAATGCCTCCTCTGTAAATGCCCCTTATTTCTATAACTGGCATGCTATCCTTAGATGTGCACGGAACTAAATTGGCTAATCAATCAATTATTGCCACTAAGTGGATGCTAACAACCAATTAGTGGTTTTAATTAGCAACAATTTGAATTTGTGTATACATCTTGCTACATGTTATTCTACAAAGATCTGTATGCCGATCATAGCATGCAGTTCAAAAGAGAGCGTGGCCATGGGAAGGAAATGGGTGAGTCTGGGGCATTCAATGTAGATGGCACACAACATTATTGAATACCGGGATCTGCTTAACTTGTGTGCAAGGATTTATAAAATTTTCAGTTGGTGTAAATTCTTGTGCCTAAAGTTTGGCACAGAAATTGGCTCTAAGTACTATACCTTAAATCAGGGGAAGGGAACTCCAGTCCTCGAGAGCCGTATTCCAGTCGGGTTTTCAGGATTTCCCTAATGAATATGCATGAGATCTATTTGCATGCACTGCTTTCAATGCATATTCATTGGGGAAATCCTGAAAATCTGACTGGAATATGGCTCTTGAGGACCAGAGTTCCCTACCCCTGCCTTAAATGGTCCGCATCTCGGAATGCTGTTTATAGAATAGAAGTCTTTGTGCATTTTTTCAATGCTATTTACTGAATCTAGTCCCCATTGCATGTACTTTGTGTGTATATTTTTTAGGCTTGCACACACACACATCAATTTCTGCCTGTCTAGAGGCAAAATAACTGTAAAAATGTAATAGAACAGCACTAGACTTGTGGGAGAAGGAAGCAGGATGAAACTGCTGAAAAGACAGAATTCGAAAGTGGAGATGCCTAGTGACTCAACCATGTAATTTGTGACTGGTAATTTTGGGTACTGCTAGCCAACAGGGAGAATAAAGCCACACGACAATAAAAATCCATCCTTTGAAATCTGACAGTGACATGTAATGGTTTTGATATGTAGTCATACTTGGCATTCTTTTATTATTCTGTGCAAACAGAATGTCAGATCCTATTCCATTTAAATCACCCCTTGCCTCCTGCTTCCCTCCCTCCCTCCCTCCCTCCCCACATGGCAGAGGAAGACACACTTACTTTCAAAGTCATTCGTAATCTAAATAATTTTGCTCTTTCTCCTTCTCCCATTTTGTTTTACCTTTCTCCCCTCTACCTCTTCCCCTACTTTCATTCTTGTTCAGTCCCTGATATTGCTGCATCAGATGTGGTTATGCCTTGGAGGAGCAATTCATATGTTTAAAGTATAGCTACTACTTCCATCACCTGTGCTTGTTTGGTTAATGCCCTTTCACAGAAGGAAGGGATATAGAAATCAGAAGCAGTAGGACTTGAAGATGCCTTTTGTGTGCCCCTCCATGTACAGGCTCAGTTAACTGGGTCTCAGTTAACCAGGACTCTCATACAACTGACAAAAAAATTGTTGGTGGCAAAAAAAAAAAAGACCCCAGAAGCACTAGCAGCAGTGTTCTGAGCCACAAATCCCCCCTCCCTCCCTGCAGCACCAGTGTGCCAGCGGTCCTGAGCGGCAAAGCCCTTCCTCCCTCAAGCCCCAAAGTGCCAGAAGCAGGTGCCGGTCCTGAGCTGCAAACTCCCTCCCTCATCTCTCCCTCTTCCTTACCTGAAGCGCAGTGGTCAGCAGGAGACGGGCTGCTCGAGGCTTCCGATGCATCCGAGGAAAGGCCCTGCCATGGCTGGCTGCGAGCAACCTCTTTTCAGGCTGCCTCCAGATGACCGCTGCACTTTGAATAAGGAAGAAAGAAAGGAGGGGAGGAAGTGAGGGGGTTTGCGGCTCAGGACTGCCGCCTACTTCTTCCACTTGAAGGAGGGCTTTGCGGCTCAGGACTGCTGCTGCTGCACTGGTGCTTTGGAATGAGAGGAGGGGGAATTGAGAGTGTGTTGGACAAGGTTTCTAACACACTCAATGAACCAGAAAAACAGTTATCCGGTATCCACCAATCTCCATGGGTGCTGGATAACAAATTCTACTGTATAAGTACTAGAAATTAGAATGTTGCACTCTAAGCTTTACACAGAAGATGGGCAATTTCAAAACTGTACAAGCAAATAAACTTCCAGGCTTTTCACATTTTTTTTGTCCAATCCTTAGATTTGGTAGTAAGCATGTCCTGAAAAGGCATTGAGGAATATGCCTTACTCATGTCATGTCATGAAAATATTGACCTGATTTCTTAATACCATGCTCACTATACAGTAGTGAGCAAACAAGCCAAAACTGCAGACTTGTACACGGTGCAGGCACCGTGTACAAGTCTGCAGTTTTGGTTTGTTTGCTCTGGTCTGTTTTTTCACTGCAGACGAAGTTGGACCTCTGGTTCTTTTGTTGTTTTGTTGCTTTGCACTATACAGTAGTTACATAATTTGAAGTGCTTTAGGATGCAAAGATATTTAAAAAGTAAAGGAATGAGCAAACAAAGATATGGAATTATGTATCAAAGTTTCCAACATTATTAAAGCTTGATCTGTGTGGTTTACAGTCATACTAAAATAAGTCAATCAAGAAAAGAACACTATAAATATAATAGGACAGGGAAGAGCTAATGTAGACATTAGAGAGTTGAAGGAAAGATTGATAAGATTTAGTAGCTTCTTCCTGACTCTAATGTTGGGTGATGTGGCAACAGAGAGACCTTTGGTCTGTTCAGCATGTTTTACAGCTTTTACCTTGATAAGCTGTGTACATGGGGAGATCCAGGCACACTAGAGTCTGTGTCTACCATATTACATAAACTATGTATTTTTGCATCCATCTGGGACATTGACTATCATTATTTATTTATTTATTTATTTATTTTTAAGATGGTGCCGGGTTAGGTCATAGGGGTTGATGCCTCCCTCCCTTATTTATTTTATTTTAAATTTTTTTTCATTTCTCTTAAATATCTTTCATTAACTTTTAATCTTTTTTTTTTTTTTTTTTTTTTTTTCATTTGTACCCAACTCGATTCAAAACTTTTTACCCTAACAGTAACTTAATCTTTCATCTTATTACACCTTGTCTGACCATTGGTTCTGTTGCCTAACGGTTTCAATGGCACTCTACCTACCTTTGCCAGGTTGATTTTTCTCATCAGTCCATCAGTATTTGGTGGTGTGCTGTGGCGATGGAGGGCAGTGACAGGGAGATCGATGTTCCCTCTGTGCGGCTTGCTAGGGTGAGAGTGGCGCATTGTGGAGGATGTGAAGGATGCGTGTTGACGAAGAGGGCGGCCCTTGGTGACATCCAACATGCCAAGAAGAGAGCAATCATTCTGCTCATTATACAGTCCACTCGGTTGGAGGGCCCTGCAGCGATTGGAGAGACCTCTCAGCTTTGTTTACCTGCTGTGCGGAGGCCTGCTCTGGCTCTTTCGGTCTCTGTCTGGTGGTGTGGTTTGGCAGGGATCACAAGACCAGTAGCCAGTCTAGTATTTGTTATATAAGTTGATTTTTACTAGTGTGATAACAGTCTTGGAAATAGTGTGTTTCAAGTTATACCATGAAGTGTATTGAGATCTTTTAAGTCTGTCCCCCTACATCTTCTGACGAAGGCCACTGACCATTTTAGTTATTCAGAGTAGTGAAGACGTAAGAGGATTGCGATGACCTGCAACAGGACACAAAACGCTCGAGAAATGGGCCGCAACATGGCAAATGAAGTTTAACGTGGTAAAGGTGATGCATGTCGGTAACAAAAATCTTGTACATGAATACAGGATGGCTGGTGCAGTACGCGGAGAGACCCCCAGGAAAGAGACTTGGGAGTTCTGGTTGACAAGTCAATGAAGCTGTCTGTGCAATGCGCGGCAGCGGCGAAAAGGGCAAACAATGCTTGGAATGATTAAGGAGATTACAAACAGATTGGAGAAGGTTATCATGTCACTGTATCGGGCCATGGTGCGACCTCACCTGGAATACTGGTCACCATATTTGAAGAAGAATACAGTACTGCTCGAAAGGGTCCAGAGAAGAGCAACTAAAATGGTTAAGGGGCTGGAGGAGTTGTCGTACAGTGAGAGATTAGAGAAACTGGACCTCTTCTCCCTTGAAAAGAGAAGACTGAGAGGGGACACGATTGAAATGTTCAAGATAATGAAGGGGATAGACTTAGTAGATAAGAACAGGTTGTTCACCCTCTCCAAGGTAGGGAGAATGAGAGGGCACTCTCTAAAGTTAAAAGGGGATAAATTCCGTACAAATGTAAGGAAGTTCTTTTTTACCCAGAGAGTGGTGGAAAACTGGATCGCTCTTCCGGAGGCTGTCGTAGGGGAAAACACCCTCCAGGGATTCAAGACAAAGTTAGACAAGTTCCTGTTAGACCAGAACGTACGCAGGTAAGGCTAGACTCGGTTAGGGCTCTGGCCCTTTACCTAAGGGCCGCCACGGGAGTGGACTGCTGGGCATGATGGACCAGTGGTCTGACCCAGCAGCGGCAATTCTTATGTTCCTCTGGACCAACTCTATCCTGTTTATCTTTTTGAAGGAGCAGTCTCCAGAATTGTACACAATATTCTAAATGAGGTCTCGCTAGAATCTTATACAGGGGCATCAATGATTTCCTACTGGCTTTACCTCTCCTTATACACCCTTCTAGCTTTTGCCATTGCCTTTTGAACCTGTTTGGCCACCTTAATATCATCACATACTATCACACCGAAGTCTCGCTCTTTCGTGCACAAAAGTTCTTCACCACCTAAACTCTACTGTTCCCTCATTTTTACAGTCCCAAGTGTTCAGAAAGTTAAGGTTGGATTTTAGCGATGTTATAGAGAAAGAAATGATAGGTTTTGGCAGTCTATTTGTATACAATTGTGAAGGGAAGGAGAGAGATGAGTTAAAGATGACCCTGAGGTTGCAAGCTGACAAGACAGGGAGGATGAGAGCGTTATCCACAGAAATCCAAATCTAAGGGGGATATCACGGGAACTTAGGAAAGTTTTTAAAAATCTAAGGTTATTTCTTAATTGGTTTTCCATGGCTTCCAGCATAAAAAGTCTATCGTTAATCAGATTTGAGCACAAATTTTGGACAGGTGCAACCTTGTTATCCATGACTTTAAGACTGGCTTTGTGGCTACTCAGTTCTGGGAATGGCTAGCAGCAGTATTGGTAGGATCGGAAGCTTTTTTATTGTTACTTTATGCCAAAAATCCATAAATGAAGTATGCTGGGTCCTTTGTCTCTCCCTCTTTCCCTGTGATGGAAAAATGGAGAAGTTTATGAAAGCTACATATCTAGTCTCGGGCATGGCAGAGCCTGCTCAACTCCAGTTCTCAAGTTTAATAGTTCAGCAGGCAACCTCACATGCAAATCTCTCCTTCCCAGTAAGGGGCACAATGGTAGAACCAGCCTTCGATCCTCTATTTGTATGAAGCTTCCCAGAGAGCCTTTGTTTATTTTATTCCCTGCAGTTTTCAATAAAACATACATAATAAAATTAGTCTAAAACAGACATATCCAATAAAATAAAAATATATACAAATTAAATCATCCTAAATTAAACAGTCTGTTACCTACCTTCTAATATCAAATACTTCCTCCAATTAGGTTCATATTTAAATACCATATGCTCTTACGAACAGTGTTGTTTTTAATTCCTTCTTAAATGATTGAAAGGATGTAGTAGCACAAACCTCAGGAGAGAGAATTCCACAGTTCAGATCCTGCAACCTGGAACAGAGTTTTTCAATAACCCTTTTAGAGCTCCTTTTACAAAGCCATGTTGGGCTGTTTTATCGCCAGCTATGGCGATATTAGCTCTGATGCTCATAGGAATTCTATGAACGTTGGAGCTAATATCCCCGTGACCAGCGATTTAAAAACAAAACAAAACTGAATTGCTTCGTAAAAGGGGGTGTTAATTTGATCCTGTGAAAAGAGGGAATCAATAATATTAGTATATTTGCTGATCTGAGTGCCCTTGATAATTTATATAATTTTAATATTGTTGACAGGATGGGAGTAGTCAACCCCTTCAACACTTTAAAAAAAAATCAAAGTATCTTAAACATGCTGTAATTCTACACTCTGTTGGTAACCAGTGTAAAAATGTCTAAATAGGAGATCTTTGGTAGATCAGAAAACTTTGACATCGGGATGGTCGGTTAAAACAAATAAAGGGGGATATTATCTTGAAAAAGCCTTATGGCGAAACATGTCGATGTGACAAGCCCCTACTCGATACTTGATCCTATTAAGGAACCAACAGATATTTAAGATAAGTTAAATTTCATATCAAAATATTTTTATTGCAAATATTTATGAGGGCACTATGCACTTTAAAAATGAAAAATAAAAAAACAATAATAATAAAAATATAAATAATATGGGCGAATGAAGAAACCAGCAGCCATAGCCACTAAGAACATTTTGTATCGACAAAAAATGTGGGCGTACAAAAATGGCATGTCTGAAGCCCGTTAAACGTTAAAAATTAAATAATTATTGAGACGGTGGAGACTTTAGTCTTTACATTAGTGATACAGAATTAATTTATTACATAATTTTATTTACCTCAGTTATCATAGAAATATTTCCTTTTCCTTCCTGGATAGCATCCCAAATTGCATCGAGCATCCCCTACAGCACCTGAGTTAACAAGCTAACATTCTCTCCCGAGATTTAATTGAACTTGCAGCCACCAGTGAGGATCCTGCCATCGGGGCCCCCTCATACAGCTCAGCTAGAGTTTCTGCTTTGAACGTTGCTCCGCATTTCACTCATATGCAACTACTGGATTGGAGGAGTGGCCTAGTGATTAGAGCAGCTGCTTTGGCACCCTGAGGTTGTGAGTTTGATTCCCACTGCAGCTTCTTGTGACTGGGCAAGTCGCTTTTAACACTTCATTGCCCCATGAACAAAATAAGTGCCTGTCTAAAACATTTAAACCGCTTTAATTGTGTAAACCACACAGAAAGAACATTGCAAGTCCCATACCCTTTACCTTTACTTCCAGGTTGCCATGAAGTTGCTCCTTAACGACACCCATTCCTTGCTGCACTCTGCTTCCGAAGGTTGCAGAGATGCCAAATTAGGATCTTAAAGCATTTAGGATCTTAAAGCATTTAGGAGAAGCCAAATTAGGATGCTTAAAGCATGAGGGACCTCAAATGTCTCCAGGGTGGTTTTCTTCAAACTGGGGTTCTGTTAGGAGGGGTAGGCTTTACATTTGCCCCTCTTTTATCCCATTTTACCTGGCATAAGGAGTTCCAGAGCGAAGAGCCTGGAGATTAAGTCGGAGCTCACTCCCATTTCTCTTTGCACTCTAATTCTTTCAAGTCTTACGTTTTTTGTATTCTTGGCTTTCGCATACAAACAGCACAAAGCATGTTCTTAATTTTTATTTAAAACCTCCACAGTAGCTAGTAGGGTTAATTGCAATCATTTATCTGTCAACTCTTTTTTTTCTAAAATGCACCCTAGCTTTTTAACAAAATGTTGAAAGTTATGGAGAGTGGGGAATTGCATCTGGAAGGAAATAGGTAGGTGGTTTTGAGAGAAAAAAATGAGTTCTGTTTTGGTAATGTTGAGCCTGAGGCTATAGTGAAACATGCAGGCAGCAACACTTGACAAGCGCACAGAGAGCTCTGCAGAGATGTTCAGGAAGAGCTTGAGTAGATTTCAGTGTCACTTCTTTGACAAGATCAGTTTATGGGAGAAGGGTGTAGAGCAGGGGTGTTAAACTCAATCACATAAGGGGCTGAAATCTGAAACTTAGGCTAAGTCGCGGGCCAGATTTTTTATTAAGATACTTAGGGGTCTTTTTATGAAGGTACATAACTGATTTAGTGTTAGCTAAATGCACACCGTAATAAAAGGATTCCTTATTCTTAGTAGAAGTATAGGTTTAGAGCTCTGGCAGGGTACACATTTCAAATATGACACATTGTAATCACAAAACAGAAAATAAAATTATTTTTTCTACCTTTTGTTGTCTGGTCATTATTCAAATCATGTTGGTCCGAGGCTCTGGTTGTCTTCTGATAACTCGCTTGCTAGGGTCTCCTGCCTATTTCTCGTTTCCTTCTTTCTCTGTGCTAACAATCCATCTCTGTTCTCCCCTTCCCTTTGCCTTCCCTCCCACCATGTCAACTGATAAGTCACTACCAAACCCATATAGCTTTGATGACTGTAAAATAGAATCCTGAGGGCAAAGGTCCTGATGAAAGATACAGGGGCAACCCGTGTTTACTGTTTCCAAATCATGAATTGAAATGATGATTAAAAAAAAGAGCGTGCGCTAATGGCCTGCCAGTTAAGGACACTGAAGTTAAGCAACCTGCTTGTTATCACTTAAAACAGAAAGTGTGGTGTTCATATTTGCAGGGGTTCTAGGTTTCCGATCTTATTCTCTAAGCACTTCATTGCCTCAGCTGCTTCTCTTGAATATCCAGGTCTCATTTGTCAGCTGTGCACTGGCTGACGGATATTACGTCCGGTTGGACCTGTTGGGCCTGTTTCTGGGCAGCGTGACTTAGAAGGCATAGGGAAATAGTCAAGCAAGGGATACTGGAATTCAGACTTGATTATTTAGCTTGTATTCATATTACAGAACAAAAGAATTTGCAGGGGTGTCTAGTCCAATTCAGCTGCAGTGCTAGAAGAGCTCTGGATGCTGCAGCTACCATTTCTGTAACAGAGGAGTATTAATGATCATCAAAGCATTGCAGTGTAATGCTAGGTACAGATGTTTGTGAATAATACACAGAAATGTAGGAGCCTGGACATTTCTTCCTGCTATATGCTGTATCTTCTGCTTGTTCTGCAGCTTTCTGTTTTAAGAACATAAGCATAAGAACATAAGCAATGCCTCTGCTGTGTCAGACCTGAGGTCCATCGTGCCCAGCAATCCGCTCACGCGGCGGCCCAACAGGTCCAGGACCTGTGCAGTAATCCTCTATTTATAACCTTCTATCCCCTTTTCCAGCAGGAAATTGTCCAATCCCTTCTTAAACCCCAGTACCGTACTCTGCTCTATTACGTCCTCGAAGCGCATTCCAGGTGTCCACCACACGCTGGGTAAAGAAGAACTTCCTAGCATTTGTTTTGAATCTGTCCCCTTTAAACTTTTCCGAATGCCCTCTTGTTCTTTTATTTTTTGAAAGCTTGAAGAATCTGTCCCTCTCTGCTCTCTCTATGCCCTTCATGATCTTGTAAGTCTCTATCATATCCCCTCTAAGTCTCCTCTTCTCCAGGGAAAAGAGACCCAGTTTCTCCAATCTCTCAGCGTATGAAAGGTTTTCCATCCCTTTTATCAACTACCATTCTCCAGTCCAGGCCATGTATCAAGCTAATCCCCCCCCCCTAATGCTGATATCATTAGCAAGGCTGACACAAGAAAGCAAAGAACCAGTATTAGGAGAGATGGAACTGTTATCCATCCTTCTTGCTCCATGCCAGTCTACCATGCTTTTGCTCACCAATTGCTCTTTGAGCGATCAGTCCCCAATATTGCAAGTGGTAAGCTCTGGCCCCTGTTAATTTGATGGGGTCAACTCAAGGATGGAAGAATCAATTCCTTGTGATGGGACTCATCACAGGGGCATGTCCTTTGGGAGCTCCTTAATGAAAATTAACAATGACTTCAGAAAAACATGGGGATGATTTGTAAGTATTGCTCAAGAAGGAGGGAGATTACTGCATTAGATTCACACTATGTCTGGTTGAGCTATATTTCTAGTACAGGACTGAAGATAGCTATTTGGTGACTTTATTATGGGCAAACACAAGGGAAGAGTAGACACAAGATCACTTGGTTCTGTGCTTCACAATGATTGAGCATTTGATTGTTCCCTTTCCCCTAGGTTTGCATCTTGAAAAATCAGGTGTGGCATCATATCTGCCACTGAATGAGACTGATCCCTTGGTCCCTCTATAACAGTGTGATGATTTTTGTGGAATAATCTTTGAGTTATGTTGCTGATATAATACTGCAGGAGGGATGTAACCCCTTCCTGAACTTAATTTAGTATTAGGTACTGAATCTATTCAGAGTTTTAAACCTGGGGATTCTTGTTACCGAGAATTGACTCTGATTTTTAATCTTATTCTTTATTTAATACTGTTGATGATAAACAACTCAATGTATTACAGTTGTGCTGAGATGGATTAGGATTCTGTACATGCAGGGTGAGTCAGAGTTTATGAAAAATCCCTCTCCAGAGATGAGAACTGTCGGTTACCGGTGTTTGAAATACTGAAACACAGCACTAACAGTACCACAGCAAACACACCATGAATTGCTACCCTGAGAGGAAACATGAAGAAGACATTTACTGCCTCAGCATGAAGGGTTCATGCCTTCTACATACTGGATCTATGACCTAGGTACAGCTACCATCTCTAATTCTCCTCAAGAGAGCAATTGGAAGGAGAGGGGAATTCTGCTCCTCTCGGTATGCCCAAAGGAAAGCAGAAACAAAAGCACAAAAAGACATTGAGAAGAGCAAAAATATTAATAAGGACTAATCACAGAAGACTGCAGAAATGCAGGGATCTAGTATAGCTTTATAAATTATTGTTTACTGGTATGGTATGATATTATATTGAATTGAATTGTAATTCACTGTTGTACATTTCTCTTGTTATCCACATCGAAATGGAAGGTATTGGTGGATTCAAATGAAAATTTGTTATCTTATGTAATAAATATACAGGTCCTCCATATTTGCGGGTTTGGCATTCTCAACTTCGGTTATTCACGAGTCGATAATTATAGGGAGGGAGATCTGTCTATTTGAACCTCCTCGAAAACTGCTCCTGCACTTACTCCACTACCTAACACAGTGTCTCTTATTGTAAAAGCGAGTAGAGAGTGTCACTCATGTCTCCTTCCGCAAGTTCTCAACATTCCCCCTCTAGCCCAAAAGAACATCAGCCATTTACCCCCAGATGGTAAAAGGAGAAAACATTACTAAAAGTCTCCCTGTCCATACTGCATGTTTGACACGTGCTTATGTCCAAGTGTGTGCACTGGTATGCATGGCTTTGCCAGGTGTGGAACTGGGCTTTTTTTGCAAGGCTTTCCTTGACCTATGGTGAGATTTTATTTGCAAATTTATGGTGTTCATGAGGGGGCTGTGCCCCTAACCCCTACAAATATGGAGGGAGACCTGTACAGATATGTAATCTGTCACAGGTAGACAACACAAGTTGCTCCATGCAATGGGGGCAGAACACCCAATGTTCAGTTTCTCTCATTTATGGCACTTTCTACTTCCACAGGATCTACAATGTGTCTACTGTGTTTCCCCGAAAATAAGACAGGGTCTTATATTAATTCACTCAAAAAAACGCACTAGGGCTTATTTTCTGGGAATGTCTTATTTTTTTTCATGTACAACAATCATCTCTCCCTTCCTCTCCTCCACCCCAATTCTTCCTCTTTCCTTTCTTCCCCCCCCCCCCCATGTGCAGCATTTTTTCTCGCCTCTCACCCATCCCCTTGTGCAGCAGTTCCGAGGCCTCTAAAAACAGCAGCAGCGATCTGAATGGGCTGCTTCGCAGTTTTCCCTGCCAGGGCCTTCTCTCTGTCATATCACTAATGACCTAGACATGACAATACAAATCCAACACATTTTGAAAAACGCTTATGGCAAACTCTACTGAGTTAGGTTAGGTAGGGTTTTACTCCTCTATCAAAGTAATAATTTCTCCGGTACTCTCAACCTTCAACTACTGCAATGCAATCCTGCTGGGCATTCCAAAGTACATGATCAAACATATCCAAATAGTGCAAAACGCAGCAGCAAGATTTCTGCTGGGAAAATCGAAATGGACGAGTGCCACCCTGCTGCTGAAAGAGTTACACTGGCTCCCGATTGAAAGCAGGGTGAAATTCAAAATCATGTTGTTGACATACAAAATTATACATCTTTCAAAACCACAGTACCTAGCAACCAGACTACGCAACCATACAACACGTGCCCTGCGATCAAGCCAAGAATACCTACTGGAAATACCCTCCTTCAGGACATCCAATACAAAAGTGTCAGGACAAGAATGTTCTCAGTGATGGGCCCCAATGTGGTGGAACTCTCTTCCGAAGGAAGGATCCCTTGTCATGATCAGTTGATGGGAAGGAATCAGGCATGATTCTCTAACTGGTGCCTGTGACATGGGCACCATTTAGAGAATCGGACGGGGTTGGGCGTCTGTTCCTTAGGCAGATATGGTGTGCGATTCTCAGGCTCTTCATGGGCGGCTGCAGAAACTGGCGTCCTATACAGAATTTCCCCCTCTGAGCAGCATGCAATTAGTAGGCTGGTAAAGGCTTTGTCTCTCTCTTAAATGCCGATTTATTACCAAACATTTAAAAAAAAAACAGCTTAAGTGATTCAAGAGGCTACTGGCAACCAATGTAAACATGTTCTGCAGCATTAATTCCATTTGAACATGTTTTTTTGGACCTATTATAAGCATTACTGTGTCTCATTTTTAGTCAGCCTCCAAAAACAGATCAGCAAACTTGAATATACAAGTCTTATATACAGGTATATAGGTAGGTATAAGGAAATGTTTGATGAAATATTGCAGAATATTTGTACTTGTTTCTACAAATCAGAAACTGAAAAAAAAGACTCTTTGTGGCAAAATTGGAAAGTAAATCTGAAAATACTGTCTTCAAACCAGGGCTGTGGAGTCAGTAGATAAATCCTTCGATTCTTCAGTTTCTGGTACCCACGACTCAGACTCCAGTGCCCAAAATTGTCTCCGATTTCTCAACTGACTCCACAGCCCTGCTTCAAACAGAAGTCAACATGTTCTTTATGAAACATTCTTGGTTGTCTTGTCCTTTAATGCTGTTTCCCCATTATTTGTTCAGTTATCCTAAACTGCACCAAGATATTCATCCAGACAAGCTTCCATACTAGTCTCTCATTGATCAGGCATACATACTTTCAACTTTTTACCAGGGTTTATGCTGTATACCATAGCTTGACTCTCTTTTCTCTTGTAGGTCTTCTGAGTGGTAAATATGCTGCAGTAAAACTGATCTAGTGGTATTATGGAAGCAAGTACTAAGGCTGCAGGTGTTGATCTTGCTTCGGACTCTATTTCCTTGTCTTCGTTGAGGTCCGGTGAATTGAATAAAACACTGGATGAAGATGAGGAGGAAGGTGAGGCTGGAGCAGCCCTGGACTGTGAAGGAGAACTGGAAGTGAATCCTTACGATGGTCTCCCATTTTCCTCCCGTTACTATGAATTGCTAAAACAGAGGAAGGAACTACCTGTGTGGAGGGTCAAATATCTTTTTATGGAGAATTTGGAAAGCAGCAATATCGTTCTGGTCTCCGGAGATCCAGGCACTGGAAAGAGCACCCAGGTAAGGGACACTGGGAGCCTGATTGCATGATACAAGAGCTCCTTTTGAGGCAGCCATCTAGCTTGTCAATTGTACTTCCCTCTACCATGCTCAGGAACTTGCGCTCCTAATCAGAAGCCTTCAGGTACAATTTTTTTTGTGTGTGTGTTTTTTTTTTTTTACCACATGGAATGCACTACTATTTACCTTGCATGACTAAGTATTCCTTATATTAGATGCTATCTTTGCAGTTTCCTATTGATTTTTGTATGAAATAAGATCTTTTGTTTCTAATACAACAAAAACATGTGGAATATGTTCCATTGTTTTGAGAATTACTGTATTTATTTGAATATAAACCGGAATTTTTCTTCTGACGCTGAGCGGCAATCAGCAGGAGCACACTTTGGCGCTCCTGCTTGGCGCTGAGCGACTTCTTGACTGGCTCCTGCAAATTTATTTTATTCCCTGCAGTTTTCAATAAAGCATACATAATAAAGTTAGTCTAAAACAGACATATCCAATAAAATGTTTGTA
This sequence comes from Geotrypetes seraphini, assembly GCF_902459505.1. Lineage (NCBI taxonomy): Eukaryota > Metazoa > Chordata > Amphibia > Gymnophiona > Dermophiidae > Geotrypetes > Geotrypetes seraphini. Next base: position 303,436,765 of record NC_047084.1, on the reverse strand, counting down.
GCTTGAGGTAGGCTGCTTCTAGAAAGTTTGTATGCCTAGATTCTGAATAGAAAATAGATCAGGTTTGGAGTAGAGAATGACACGGGGCAAAAATTTGTCCCTGTCCCCATGACTACTGTCCACGCAGCATCCATACAAGCCTCAGTACTGCAATATTTAGCTTATTCCTTCCTTATAAATCAAAGTTCTGGCTGCTGAACTAGAGAAAGATGTTCAGCTGGCAGAGCTTTGTTTATAAATTTTTATCAACACAACTAATATACTACTTTATCCTAAAGCAAAATAAATAAATAGAAATTTTTTTTTATACCTTTGTTGTCTGGTTTCCTCATCTTCTCGTGGAATTCCTTTCATCCACTGTCTGTCTTCTCTCTGCGTCTTCCATTTGTTCTGTTACTGTGCCTCTCCCTTCACCCCCCCCCATTGGTCTGGCAACCATCTTCTTCCCTCCACTTCCCCCATAGTGTGGCATCTCTGTCTTCTTCCCTTCCAGCATCTTCTCCCCATTCTGTCTTCCACATTTCCCTTCAGCATCTGTTCCTCTCCACCCCCCTTCAGTGTCTGTTCCATTCCTTTCCACCACCACCCTTCCCTCTCGCCACCCCCTTCAGCATCTGTTCCTTTCTACCGCCCTTCAGCACCTCTTGCGCGGTCCGACCATCTCCTTCCCTCCCTCTTAACTTCGTGGCACGTTACAATGTAATTTGTGCAAGCCGCCAAAGCCTGTGAGCATGGTCCCCGTCCCGTCCCCACAAACCATCTCGCTTCTGTGTTCCTATTTTCCCCATTTCTAATATCTTCCCTCTGTATCTGGCATTGCCCCCCCCCCATGTATGTTCCCTTTATGTCTCTGTCCCTATTGCTCCATGCACATAATTTCCCCTCTGTTACCTTCCTGTGTCCAGATTTCCCCTCTCTTCCACACCAATGTGTCTCTTCTCTCCAACCCCATCTAACTTCTTTCCCTCTTTCTCCCCCTGCTTCCAGCATCTGGCTCATCTGCCTATCTTCCCCTTTCTTTCCTGCCTATGGGATTAATATTTCTCTCCCTCGTCATCCCCTTGGTCCAGCATCTCTATTTCCCTTTCACTCCCTCCTTCCTAGTGTGAGGGAACATGCACGATCATGGATCGCGCAGTCCAGAAACCCCCTCACGATCGCCGCATCCTGTCATCTCCCTCCCTCCTCCTCAACTTTAATTCTTCTTCTCCCAGCCACACGCTTTCGATAAGCCGAGCGCACGGCTGCTTGAGCTGTTGAATATTCTCCTCTGGCCCAACTTCCTGTTTCTGGTTGCGTCAGAGGAGAAGATTCAGCAATTCAAGCAGTTGCGCACACGCGGCTTATTGAAAGCATGCGGCTGGGAGAAGAAGAATTAAAGTCGGACTTGACACCTAAAGTGAAGTGGAGGGAGGGAGATGGCATGATGTGAGATGTGGCGATAGGGTGGGGATGCTGGACTGCGCGATCCGTGCTGGCTTCACTGCGGAGATAAGACTATTCACTGCTCCACGGAGCGGTGAATGGCTTTGTCCCCGTCCCCGCAGTGACCACTAATTTTTCTCTCCCCGTTTTGGCGGGTTGCCCGCGGCTAGCTGCGGGTAACAACCACCGTGTCATTCTCCTGTTTGGAGTTGCTGTGAGCCAGTCTTTTTGTTTTCTGATTTCTCTCCCATCTTGGGAATAAACTAGACAGTTGGGATTGACTGAGACCAGTCCACAGACCCCAAGGGTGCTAAACATCTTGGTGCCGGGTCCCTCACCCTGCCTCCCACCCCACCTCAGTCCTTGTAGGTGTTTGTGGCCACAGTGCTTACAGTCCTCCTCTGCTCTTCAGAGGGGACCAGAGGTAATTCCCTGAGTGATAGCCTATTAAAGCTTTTAGAAGAGGAAGAAAAGAAAAAAAAAACCTTCAGTGCAACCTCGTCCTAGAATTCCTACTGGTCTTCTGTGTTGCTGTGTCAGATTGGGACATAGTCAAGGATTTTGAAGTGATCATGCTTCCGCTCTTTTTTCCTCCATTTGTTTCCAGTATATCTGGTATAAAAGGGAGGTGGCACAATGCAGGTAATTCATGACAATTCGGTGTGTCAGCCGGGATGTTTGGTTTGACCTGAGAGCAGATAGGCAAGCAGGCCCCCAGCTAAGAGAGTGTAGTCTCCCTCCACTTGTTTTCAGTATGTCTAGGGAAAAAGGGAAGTGATGCATTGCAGTTAAGCCACGACAGTTCAATGTGTCTGTTGGTGCATTTGGCATTTTTTTTGTGGGGGGGAGCAGTCGAGTGCGCAGGCTGGATCTGTGGAAGTCTAGCAGCCATCTAGAAGCAAAGCTGGAGAAGTTCCCCATGCTGAGCTGAGGCCTGTGTGGTTTGCATGGACTAAGTCTTGGTCAGTGCGCTCAGTATTGGTAGGATCGGAAGCTTTTTTTATTGTTACTTTATGCCAAAAATCCATAAATGAAGTATGCTGGGTCCTTTGTCTCTCCCTCTTTCCCTGTGATGGAAAAATGGAGAAGTTTATGAAAGCTACATATCTAGTCTCGGGCATGACAGAGCCTGCTCAACTCCAGTTCTCAAGTTTAATAGTTCAGCAGGCAACCTCACGTGCAAATCTCTCCTTCCCAGTAAGGGGCACAATGGTAGAACCAGCCTTCGATCCTCTATTTGTATGAAGCTTCCCAGAGAGCCTTTATTTATTTTATTCCCTGCAGTTTTCAATAAAACATACATAATAAAATTAGTCTAAAACAGACATATCCAATAAAATAAAAATATATACAAATTAAATCATCCTAAATTAAACAGTCTGTTACCTACCTTCTAATATCAAATACTTCCTCCAATTAGATTCATATTTAAATACCATATGCTCTTACGAACAGTGTTGTTTTTAATTCCTTCTTAAATGATTGAAAGGATGTAGTAGCACAAACCTCAGGAGAGAGAATTCCACAGTACAGATCCTGCAACCTGGAACAGAGTTTTTCAATAACCCTTTTAGAGCTCCTTTTACAAAGCCATGTTGGGCTGTTTTATCGCCAGCTATGGCGATATTAGCTCTGATGCTCATAGGAATTTTATGAACGTTGGAGCTAATATCCCCGTGACCAGCGATTTAAAAACAAAACAAAACTGAATTGCTTCGTAAAAGGGGGTGTTAATTTGATCCTGTGAAAAGAGGGAATCAATAATATTAGTATATTTGCTGATCTGAGTGCCCTTGATAATTGATATAATTTTAATATTGTTGACAGGATGGGAGTAGTCAACCCCTTCAACACTTTAAAAAAAAATCAAAGTATCTTAAACATGCTGTAATTCTACACTCTGTTGGTAACCAGTGTAAAAATGTCTAAATAGGAGATCTTTGGTAGATCAGAAAACTTTGACATCGGGATGGTCGGTTAAAACAAATAAAGGGGGATATTATCTTGAAAAAGCCTTATGGCGAAACATGTCGATGTGACAAGCCCCTATCCGATACTTGATCCTATTAAGGAACCAACAGATATTTAAGATAAGTTAAATTTCATATCAAAATATTTTTATTGCAAATATTTATGAGGGCACTATGCACTTTAAAAATGAAAAATTAAAGAAAACAATAATAATAAAAATATAAATAATATGGGCGAATGAAGAAGCCAGCAGCCATAGCCACTAAGAACATTTTGTATCGCCAAAAAATGTGGGCGTACAAAAATGGCATGTCTGAAGCCCGTTAAACGTTAAAAATTAAATCATTATTGAGACGGTGGAGACATTAGTCTTTTAAGTGTTGAGTAAATAGGAGTAATATGCATATATGTTGCTGAAACAGTTAACACCCTCGCTGCTGCATTCTGTGCAACTTGAAGCATTCCTAATTATGTTTTGGATATTCCTAATAAGTCCATTACAATAATCATCAGACTAGTAAAACCATTGCATGTACAATCAATCAAAATTTTTTGAATGTTAGCAAATCAAGTAAGCGTCTAACAATTTTTAATTGATGAAAAACCATACTTGTAGTAATGATCTTAGATACTTGGGGGCTCATAATCAAAAGAGAAAAGCGTCCAAAAAACGGCCTAAGTCGGCACTTGGACGAACATTTCTCAAAAACATCCAAGCACCGATAGTCAAACCGGGTTTTGGACGTATTTCTAAATGACTTAGGCCCTCATAATGCCGCTCAACGTCCAAAGCTAAACAGGGCGTTTCGGGAGGCGTGTCGAGGGCGGGAGTTGGGCGGGATGTGGGCCGGCTTAGACTTAGTCGTACAGCATGTATAACCAAAAGTGATAAAGCCCACGATCGACGGAACTTGGACGTTGTGATTTAGACCATTTGAAACTCACCAGATATGCACTGAAAACATATAAAACAGACCCCCACCCCCATAAAAATTTTAATCACAACTTTAAAATTCAGCCTTAAGACCATCATCACCTAGCCGCCTGGCATAGGAAAGCCTAGTCGTCCAGCACAGAGGCAGCTTAAGTCGTCTTGGGGGTGGGTTAGGGACCCATAGAGAGGAGGACCCATGCCCATAAGCCCCTGTAATCACTGCATTGATACTTAAACATGTGCACTGTCCTATACACCTCCAAAACCCTTTTTTACTGGCATATATGTGGCTCCCGCAGCCATAAGGGTTATTGGGGTGGAAGATAAGTGGGTCTAGGGGATTCTGGAGGTGGTTTGGGGGGCTCACCATCACCTATAAGGGAGCTGTAGTGAGGAGAAGCCATGGCACCCTGTTTGTGAAGTTCACAGCAGTGCCCTGTAAGGTACCCCACTATTTTGGTGCCCTGTCTGGGTGTTCTGTCCATCACTTTGCAGGCCCCTCCCACGTCCAACAGGGCTTATTTTTGGACGTACAGTTGGACAAAAATGTGCTTTAAAGATTGATGTTTTAGCGGCTTGGACGATCAGATCTTCAGGACATATAATTGGACAAATTTTGAAAGTCAAAAGACGTTGGACGTCTTTTTCGTAAATGGGACTTAGGCTCTTTTTGACTTTGGACGACTTGCGAAATGGACGTAAACGGACTTAGACGTCCCTTTTGATTATGCCCCTCTTGATGTCTCATTGACAACTCTGAGTCCAGTATAACCCCTAAACTAAGAATTTTAAGTCCAGTTTAGGCTTGTGATCCATGAAAAACCTAAGAATAATTAAGAAAAGTAAAATTCCTATTTTGGTATCGCCTTCAGACTCTGCTTTGAACCCTTCTTACCCCTAATCCAGGGATCTCAAAGTCCCTCCTTGAGGGCCGCAATCCAGTCGGATTTTCAGGATTTCCCCAGTGAATAAGCATTGAAAGCAGTGCATGCACATAGATCTCATGCATATTCATTTGGGAAATCCTGAAAACACGACTGGATTGTGGCCCTCAAGGAGGGACTTTGAGACTCCTGCCCTAATCTATGTTCTACATGGAAAGAACAACAGATTGACCTTGACAATGTTTGTGTTTGGGGTGTCTGAGAGGAAGAAGAGATGTTTGGCTCAGTAAGCAGAGGCAGATTATCTCCATGGTTCCTCAGTGAGAGAAGCTGGTAACCCTTACTTTCTAAGACTTGATCTCCCTATAGCTTTCGGAAGGGCCAAAAATTGGAGGTTTTATATTCTGTCTTGGGGAAGAGAAGGCTAAGGTGTTGAGTACATGTTTAGACTTTTCCATCCAAGCACATACTTTCATTAGGAATACCAAAATCTGAATCTAAGATATCTTGTTGCCCCTCAACTGTAATATGCCCTCCAGATTTATTTATTTATTTTTAATTCTTTATTGATTTTCCAAACTGCAATAGTGCAACATGCAGATATATAACATACAATTAATCAACAAAAGCACATTCAACTTACAAATATACATAACCAAATCATTTTCTCCCACCCACCCAATGATTATTCAATACAACACAGAAACATAGATTTTCCCAATAGCCTTTTCCTACACAAATTAATAATGCCCTTCCATCCTCCCATCCATCCCAAATGTAAATTCTCAAAAGTCAAAATTAGGACAGAAAAATCCCCCCTACCCTTCCCTGGATGTGTACCAAAATAAACAAAAAACTGACTCATAATCAAATAATATATGAATGAAATAATATATGATGTCAACAGGCCCCAAACCAATTTAAATAAATTACTGTGCCCCAATATGCCCTCCAGATTTCTGATCAGCTCCCACTTCAGGCACAACCACTTTTAGATGTTCTGCCTATTGGTAGTACTAACGGAGTTTCTTCAGGAATTTGTGACACTGAATGGGAGCCAGGATCATGAAACCAAGCTTATCCCAGGACAAGCAGCAGCATATTCTTGACTGATGGGGGTGATGGCACCGACGGAGCCCCGGTTCGGACAATTTTAGAGTGATTGCATTCTAAGAACTTGGAAAGTTCTAGCAGGCTGCACCGCGCACGCGCCTTCCCGCCCGACGGAGGCACGCGGTCCCCAGTTTCTTAGTTTCCGCGGAGCTAAGAAGACGCGTTCTTTTCAACGGCTGTTGAAAAGCTCTTTTTTCGCCTTCCCGCTCACGTAATTTCGGTATCGGAAGAGTATCTTCCTTTTCATTTTATTTTATTTATTAGTAAAAAAAAACCAAAAAAACAACTTACTACTTTTTTTCGTTCGGGTTCGCCCCGGCGGGGCCTGTTGCCACCATCGAAGCCTCGGCTTTCGATTTGGCAGAGGCCGTTTTTACGTTCATGCCCCCTCAGCCAGGGTTCAAAAAGTGCCAACGGTGTGCACGGCCCATTTCTTTGACCGACCCGCACAACTGGTGTTTACAGTGCTTGGGTCCGGATCATAGGGCTTCCATCTGCACCCGTTGTGCCACACTGAAAAAGAGAATGTTGAAAAACCGTCAAATTCAACAGAAATTACTTTTCGGTGCTGAGATGGCTGACTCTGAGGCATCAACACCGGCATCGGCTCCTTCGCAATCGGCACCCACTTCTTCGACGCCGCGCCAGCGTCGCACCAGTCAGGTAAGCCGGCTAAGAAGCCTTCCCTGCTCGAGCGCCCTCCGGTCGCTGTGGCAGCGAGTCCAGTCCTGCCGACCACGAGGCGCCCACGCAAACGCTCCGCCCCCATAGAGGTGAGTGCATCGTCATCGGCTTCCTCATCCTCTGGGCGTCGAGCGGCACCACAGGTACCGCAGAAAAAGAAAGCGGTGCCGGTGCCTTCACTAGACGAGCGAATTGCAGCCATCCTCCAGGTGCAGCTTAAGGAGCAGTTGCAGCAGTTACTCCCTGCTCTCTTGGCACCGAACCTTCCGGTCCCGGTCCGGTCTGAGCCATCGGTACCGACAGTGGAGCAACCCCTATTGTCCGCTTCCACTTTATCGGTACCAGTCCATTCGGCTTCCTCGACTTCCATGCCGGTACTGGCACCGGAACCGAGAGCTCTTCATCAGGCTGTCCAAATTTCGGCACCGTTACAGCCTCTCACCTCTCCCGGTACCGCTTCTTTGAGGTCAGGTAAGTCGGTACGTAAATCCCAACACCTTGAACCCTCAACGCCGGATTCTCGGGATCGAAGTTTCCAAATCAGGGACCCTGATCTGTGGGGTGACTCCGAAGAGCCACTTCTCTCTGAGGGTGAATGTTCATCTGGTGAGGAGAATCCTTCTGTTCAAGATCCATCCTCTAAACCTGACAATGCCTCCTTCACGACCTTTCTGAAGGAGATGTGTGAGTCTCTTTCCATTCCCTTGGAGGCTGAGTCCAAAAAATCCAAGGCGTTCCTTGATGCATTGGACTTCGACCAGCCTCCAAGGGAATTTCTGAAGTTGCCTCTCCATGATATTTTAAGGGAGACTTTCTATAAAAATCTAGAAACTCCCTTGACTATTCCAGGGGCTCCTCGTAAATTAGACTCCTTATACAAAGTCATCCCCATACCTGGATTTGATAAACCTCAGCTCCCGCATGAGTCTTTATTAGTAGAATATACTCTCAAAAAGTCTGCGGGAGCTAGTGTGTATGCCTCAGTCCCTCCTGGCAGAGAAGGGAAGGCCATGGACAAATTTGGTAAGAGATTATACCAAAATGCTATGTTGGCTAACCGATCTGGTAATTATGCCTTTCATTTCTCTTTTTATTTGAAGCACCTCATACAAAATCTGGCTTCTTTTGAGAAATACTTACCTGACCGCAAGAGATCTGCTTTTCGTCATTGTTCTTCCTCCCTTCTCCAGCTTCGGAAGTTCATGGTACGTTCTATATATGACACATTTGAACTTACCTCCAGAGCCACGGCCATGTCTGTTGCCATGCGTCGTCTGGCTTGGCTGAGAGTATCAGAGCTTGATGTCAACCATCAAGATCGCTTGGCTAATGCCCCGTGTCTCGGGGATGAGCTTTTTGGTGACTCCATGGACTCCACCACACAAAAGTTATCCGCACATGAGACTCGCTGGGACACTCTTCTCAAAACTAAGAAGAAAACTCCACCTGTCCGGCCCTTTCGGCAGCAATCAGCCTATCAATGCCATTATGTGGCTAGACCCTTACCACAGGTTCCTCAGCAGCCAAGACGTCAGCGTCGGCAACAACGGCAACCTCCTCGAATGCAACAACAGCAGCAGGTGAAACCTCCTCCCCAGCAGAAGTCTACGCAACCCTTTTGACTTCATTCTCCAGGGCATAGCCAGTGTTCTACCATCTGCCCATCTGCCTCAACCCATAGGAGGACGTCTTACTCTGTACATCAGCCGTTGGGAGATCATCACCTTGGACCAGTGGGTCCTCAACATCATCCGCCACGGCTATTCTCTCAACTTTCAGACTCTTCCTGCCCAAAGTCTGCCAAGAGAGTCTGCTTTGAACACTCCTCAGTCCTCCCTTCTTATTCAAGAAGTTCAATCCCTTCTTCTTCTGAACGCCATAGAGGAAGTTCCTCTAGATCAGAAGGGGCAGGGATTCTACACCCGTTACTTTCTGGTCCCCAAAAAAACAGGAGATCTCAGACCCATTTTAGATCTTCGCGATCTCAACAAATGTTTGGTCAAAGAAAAATTCAGAATGCTTTCTCTGGCCACTCTTTACCCTCTTCTCCATCAAGGCGACTGGCTATGCTCCCTCAATCTCAGAGGCATACACTCACATACCGGTCAATCTGGCCTCCAGACAGTACCTCCGCTTCATGATCAATCACTGTCATTACCAGTACAAGGTGTTACCCTTCGGCCTTGCCTCCTCTCTCAGAGTGTTCACCAAATGTCTAATTGTGGTGGCTGCTTTTCTACGCTCTCATCATCTTCAGGTCTTCCCTTACCTGGACGACTGGTTAATCAAAGCCACTTCCTCTCAGGCAGTGCTCCTTGCCACCAACCAGACCATCCTTTTTCTACAACTTCTGGGGTTCGAGATCAATCTACCCAAATCACATCTCATCCCTACTCAGAGACTTCAATTCATAGGAGCGGTCCTGGACACAGTCCTCATGACAGCGTTCCTGCCGTCCAACCGTCTTCACACTCTTCAGTCTCTATGTCAGCAGGTGCTTCCACAACACTCCATCTCTGCCAAGCAAATGATGATACTCTTGGGTCACATGGCCTCGACAGTTCATGTCACCCCCTTCGCACGTCTTCACCTTTGCACTCCTCAATGGACCCTAGCTACCCAGTGGTCCCAAGCGATGGATCCTTGCTCACGACACACATTTGTGACATCATCTCTTCTTCAGTCTCTACAATGGTGGTTGATATCTTCCAATCTCTCCAGAGGTCTTCTGTTCCATCTACCTCCTCATCAACTAGTCATCACCACAGATGCCTCCCCTTATGCCTGGGGGGCTCACTTGAACGAGTTTCAAATTCAGGCCTTTGGACGGCTCAGGAAAAGAAACATCACATCAATTTTCTGGAACTCTGGGCGATGTTTTATGCCCTCAAGGCTTTCCAACATCTTCTCTTTCCTCAAGTTCTACTCCTTTGCACAATCAAGTTGCAATGTACTACATCAACAAACAGGGTGGGACAGGCTCTCGCCTCTTGTGTCAGGAAGCCCAAAAGATTTAGTCTTGGGCGATAGATCACCAATTATTCCTGAAAGCTGTCTACATTCAGGGAGAGCAGAATTCCTTAGCAGACAATCTCAGCAGAATTCTCCAACCCCACGAATGGACTCTCGATCCTTTGACTCTCCAGTCCATTTTCGCTCAGTGGGGCACTCCTCAGATAGACCTCTTTGCAGCTCCTCACAATCATCAGCTGCCCCACTTCTGCTCCAGACTCCACTCTCCTCACCGTCTGGCAGCGGATGCATTTCTCCTGGATTGGTCCAATCTGTTCCTGTATGCTTTCCCTCCTCTGCCTCTCATGTTACGAACCTTGTTCAAGCTCAAGAGGGAACAAGCCACCATGATTCTCATTGCTCCACGGTGGCCCAGGCAACATTGGTTCTCCCTTCTACTTCAACTCAGTTCCAGGGAGCCCATTCTTCTTCCGCTGTTTCCTTCTCTGCTTACTCAGCTTCAGCAGACCCTTCTGCATCCCAACCTCCAGTCTCTGCACCTGACAGCTTGGTATCTCTCGGGCTGACCTCAGCTTATTCTCTTCTGTCTCAGCCCGTTCGTTCTATTCTAGATGCTTCCAGGAAACCGGCCACTCTTCAATGATACCAACAGAAGTGGACCCGGTTCTCTTCCTGGTGTTTTCTTCATCATCATGATCCCACTTCGCTTGCAGTGGAGACCTTGTTAGATTATCTTCTTTCTTTGTCTGACTCTAGTCTCAAGTCTACTTCCATCAGAGTCCACCTCAGTGCTATTTCTGCCTTTCATGAGCCAGTTCATGGGAAACTTCTCTCAGCTCATCCTTTGGTTTCCAGATTCATGCGGGGTCTTTTCAATGTGAAACCACCTCTTAAGCCCCCTCCTGTAGTCTGGGATCTCAATGTGGTTCTTTCCGCCTTAATGAGGCCTCCGTTTGAACCTTTGGCTACAGTTCCTTTCAAGTTTCTCACTTGGAAAGTGGTCTTCCTTATTGCTCTTACCTCTGCCAGGAGGGTCAGTGAGTTGCATGCACTAGTTGCTGATCCACCTTTTACAGTCTTTCATCATGACAAGGTGGTTCTGCGTACACATCCAAAGTTTGTCCCTAAGGTTGTCTCTGAATTTCATCTCAACCAATCGATTGTCCTACCTGTATTCTCTCCAAAACCCTATTCTCATCCTGGAGAACAGGCTTTACATACTTTGGACTGTAAACGGGCTTTAGCTTACTATTTAGAGCCTACTAAGCCCCACAGATCAACTCCCCAACTCTTTCTGTCCTTTGATCCGAATAAATTGGGACATCCTGTTTCTAAATGTACGTTGTCAAATTGGCTTGCAGCGTGCATTTCATTCTGTTATGCCCAGTCCGGACTGACACTGGAAGGTTCTGTCACGCCCCATAGGGTTCGAGCTATGGCAGCATCTGTAGCTTTCCTCCGTTCCACTCCTATTGAGGAAATCTGCAAGGCTGCTACTTGGTCCTCAGTTCATACTTTTACATCTCATTATTGTCTGGATGCTTTCTCCAGACGGGATGGACACTTCGGCCAGTCTGTTTTGCAACATTTATTTTCCTAATGGCCAACCTTCCCTCCATCCCTCTTTTTGTTAGCTTGGAGGTCACCCATCAGTCAAGAATATGCTGCCTGCTTGTCCTGGGATAAAGCACAGTTACTTACCGTAACAGGTGTTATCCAGGGACAGCAGGCAGATATTCTTGCGTCCCACCCACCTCCCTGGGTTGGCTTCTTAACTGGCTTATCTTAACTGGGGACCGCGCTCCTCTGTCGGGCGGGAAGGCACTCGCGCGTGCGCGGTGCGGCCTGCTAGAACTTTCCAAGTTCTTAGAGTGCAATCACTCTAAAATTGTCCGTACCGGGGCTCCGTCGGTGCTGTCACCCCCATCAGTCAAGAATATCTGCCTGCTGTCCCTGGATAACACTTGTTACGGTAAGTAACTGTGCTTTCTAGGGCGAGCCATTGACAATAAACCCAGAGAAGGAACTATTTCACCCTCAGAAATGACAACAAATGTATCCAGTAGAGGCTGTACTATTTTTAGTCTGACCCTTTGTTTTCTCATCTCTAAAACAATTTCAAAACTGTCTATAAATAGAGTATCTCCTTATCCTCAGCAAGAGAGAGAGTGTCCAGTATCTTCAACTTGGGGGCAGCACTTCCCTTTTGATTATGTGCCTGCTGTTGTGCTCCAGCACTGCCTCAGATTTTAACAGCATAGCGAGTGCCTTTCGACGACAGCAGCATCCTCGAACAGCAAGCTGTGGAGATACTAATGCTACTTCCTTCAGGCAGATATTACTTCATCGGGGTTAGTGCAGGTCTTCTAGGCCAGTTTTTCTCAACCTTTTCAAGCCAAGTACCACTTAAGTCTAACAAATATCAACCGAGTATCTCCGCCCAAACTCTGCCCCTGACTCCACCCCAACATAATAATAATACTAATTGTATTGCAGTTTCTTCCATGGATTTTTCATATACACACAATATAATCTTATTAATACATAATGGTAACCACAAAATTTAAAAAGCACACTGTACGCAGAGAAAATGTTAATTATCATTTATATTTGGGTTTTTTGTAAAGATGTCAAGGCAGATATGCAATATCAAGGCAGATATGCAATGTCACCTCAGTAACAACTATAGAAAAATAGACAAATATAGTACAAAATATAGACAGCAGATATAAATTCCCTAAACTGACACATTTTGATCACTAAATTGAAAATAAAATCATTTTTCCTACCTTTGTTGTCTGGTGATTTTTATGAGTCTCTGGTTGCACTTCCTTCTGACTGTGCTTTCTTTCATTTCTTTCTTTCTTTCTGCACTCAGGCCCAACAGTTGTCCCTTTCTATTCCCTCCCTCCCTTCCTCCTTCCTATGTCTCAAGTTAGTGCTCCCTCCCTCCCCCAAAGCCTGCCTGCCACCCAAGCTCACCTGCCACCCACCTGCTCCATTTAATTACCTCCCGTCCTCCCCCCAAAGCTGCGCCAAAGCCTGCCTGCTTCCAAGTCGGCCCGCCACTGATACCTCCTCCCCCTCCCAGTCCGCCTCCGCCGCTCACCGCCTGCTTGCTGCCCGCTACATTTAATTACAGCCCCGCTGGTGCCGCAACTATAGGAAGGGAAAGGCCAGGCGCGTGCAGCACTTGTACTCCACCGGCCCGCAAGCCTTCCCCCCTGACGTCAATTCTGATGTCAGAGAGAAGGTCCGGGCCACCCAATTGCTGCTTGTGCATGTGGGTGTATGGGCCAACCAATCGCACCTCTGCATGTGGGTGAATGGGTCGCCATCCCACCTGTGATTGAATTCCCATAAGTAGATCCTTCCAGTGGTTTATAAAAAGCCCCTTTATTCTCAGTTCTGCACTTTCTAACTTGTTTTATTTGTATTCTGATAATTTACTTTATTATATCATGCCCTTGGAACTTAATGGGAGGACTGATGGTTTAAATTTTTGATAAAATATATAAAATACTATTTAACGGTGTCAATAAAATGGGAATATTTTGCATAACATGTAAGTCTCCATTATTAAAAGCCTGAGTGGTGGAGCTGCTGATGCTTTTTTTTTTTCCCCCCCTCTTCAAGATTCCTCAGTGGTGTGTGGAGTATGCTCTCTCCATACAGTATATTAATGGACTAGTAGCCTGCACACAGTCACACAGTTTAGCTGCTCTGAGTCTTGCCTTAAGAGTGGCTGATGAAATGGATCTGAACCTGGGACATGAAGTGGGCTTCTGTATTCCATACGAAGATTGCTGTCACCAAGAGACTATTCTCAGGTGAGGATGGGAAAGGACTCCCCTGATCAGTGTGTTATCTCAAGATTGCAAATGGTTTGGGAGCTCATACTTTAGAGATGGGAAATTATAAATTATGTTTGTTTGTTAGTTGTTTGTAAACCACTGAGAATTATCGACATATTCAGGGCTTTTTTTGAGGGGGGTACTTGGTTACTAGGACCTTTTTCCATAGCTTGCTAAAAATGACCCATGTTCTCCAAGTATTAATAAAAGAGTTTCAAGTTCTCTTGGTGCTGCCTTTTCATGGATTCTGTGGCTGATTCCTGGGGGCCTGGCTACTGTGGGGTGGTCCTTCAGTTATCACCCCACTCCTGAAAAATAGTCTGGTATTTTGAGTACTGATACCTTTTTTGCTAGAAAAGATGCACTGGGTATGCCAAACTATAAAACATTAAATAAAAGGGAGGAAATGATTACTAATATTAATAGGATAGAACTCAAATTGTATTTACACTGAGGAAAAATAAAACATTGAACTGCCGTAGGCTGTTTTAACAGCTGTTATGCCACCAGTGCCATCCAGTGTCAGGAAAGGAATACTGCCCTGCAGTACTTAACGGGGGAGAGGAGTGCAGTGCAGGAGGATCCCTTTTTGACTGACTCCACCTTGGAGTATCTTATTAGCAGCTGGCTCTAAGTGGAGATATTGGAGGGGAGCAGCTAGTCACTGCTGGGACAGAACAAGATTTTAGAGCAGTGTGCTTCCTGAGATTTCAGGTGTGCTGCAACATACTGGCCAGGAGGAGAGTCATCCACACTGGCTGATTGCCTACAGGATGTGCCTCTCACAGCGAGAGGCATGTCCTGTAGGCAGTCGGCCTGCGCAGATGACTCTCCTCCTGGCCAGTGTCTCTCCTCCTCTAACCACACCTTCCGGATCCCTCCACCGAAGAAGATCGAGGCCAGATGGACCTCCACACATGCACGGGCGTTGCTGCGATGATGTCACACATACGCGGGACATCATCGTGTCAACGTCCACACACTTCAAGGTCCCTTCCGGCCGGGGCACTGGGTTTAATAATAATAATAAGTTTATATACCGCAATACCGTGAAGTTCTATGCGGTTTACAAAAGATTAAGCGAAGGTACAAATTGATTGAACTTAAGAGGGGTGGAAGAAAGAGAATTAAAAGGGCAGGAAAACCATTGTTGAGGGGAGTGGTTGATAGGACAAGGAAATCACTATTGAGGAGGAAGAGATGAGTGGGTCAGTTGTCTAGATACTTTAAGAACAGGTATGTTTTTAGACGTTTCCTGAATTCCCCATAAGTAGTGGGCGGAAGCAATTGTTCTAGATCTTTACCCCACAATGCTGCTTGGTGTGAGAGAAGGTGTTCATGGTGTTTTTTTTAGTTTACAACCTCTAACTGGGGGGGGGAAACAAAGTTGGAATGTGAGCTTCTCTTGTGTCTGTTGGCTGAGAAGAAGAAAAGGTCAGTTATGTATTTGGGGGCAAGTCCGTATAGAACTTTAAAGCAAAAGCAGGCGAATTTAAACTTTAAGCGTGCTTCCATCGGTAGCCAATGCAACTGCCGGTAGTAGGGTGTCAATGTGATCGAACGTCTTCAGCCCAAAGATTAGTCATTAATTGTAAACGTCGCATATTTTTGGACGGAATTGCTAAGTAGGCGATGTTACAATAGTCAAGTAGACTTAGTTTGAGGGATTGAACCAGGGTTCTGAATGCCGACTTGTCGAAAAATGCTTTAATGGATCTGAGTTTCCAGAGAGTGAAGAAACCCTTTTTGATTAAGGAGTCCACCTGGTCTTTCATGGTTAGGCATTGATCCAGAGTTACACCTAGCATCTTTATGGTGGGCTGGATGGGGTAACTAAGTTCATTGATACATAGTGGTATTTTGGTGTCGAGTGGATGTGGTGAAGCAACGAAGAATTTCGTTTTTTCTGAATTCAGTTTGATCTTGAAGTCTGTCATCCATTGCTCCATCACGTTTATAGCTTCTGAAGCTTTGGGAGTGTTGGCTATTCTCCAAAATGTAACACTTCCTCCCTCTCTGGTTTCTCCTACCCATCTAAACCTTCTGTTCACTTAATCCTATAACCCTCCATTGGAGTTCCTTTCCATCCCAGATCCTGTAAACCGTGCTGAGCTCTATGACTGTGGAGATGGTACGTTATATAAACCTAAAGTTTAGTTTAGTTTAGTTTCCAAGATAGAGTCAGCAAATGGGATGATAATTGTGAAGTCATCTGCATAACTGAATAGTTTTATCCCCAGCTGGGTTAATTGCGTGCCCAGAGAGGACATGTAGACGTTGAAAAACAGTGGGGATAGTGGTGACCCCTGTGGCACACCGGATGGATTGCTCCAGGTATCGGAGAGTTCATAATTGAAATGTACCTGATAGGTGCGGGATATAAGGAAGCTACGGAACCAGTTCAACACCTCATCTTCGCCAGCTTGGAAAGGTTGCGAGACACTCTGCTAGAGTAAGAAGAGCAATAGTGTTATGTTAATAGTATGGAGAGTGCAAATTTTTTTTGCAAAGGAGCTGCAGTGTAGTGGAAAGGCAAAGGTGGTTGAGTTAGTGACATATAATGTGCATTTTGGTGGAGAGAGAGAGAGGATAGAGGGCAAGTGTGTGTGTGTGTAAGGGGGATTTCACATAGATTAATAGCACTTACTTGCTTCTTTATTTATTCATGTTATTTATTGACTGCTCTTAGAACACAGAAGCCATCAGGGCAGTTTATAGCAAAGTAGAAGCTAAATGGGAAAAGACCAATGGTTCTGGCCAATGGCCAGACCAATGGTTTTCCAACAGTGGCCGAAACCCTAAACTTGTAATAGCAACAAGGATCTTCAGTTTAACAGGAAGCACAGACAGAGGAAAGAGGTGGGATATGTAAACATTCATTGACTTGCCAGCCCCATGCCAGTTACCTCTACTGGGCAAAAGTCACAGTAAAGACCCAGGCAGAGGGGATGTCTTTTTTTTTTCTTTTTTTTTCTGTGATCTATTTACTGAGATGTGATTGTACAGTTTGAGAATTCTGCTGTAAAACATGGGATCCTTAGCAAGGATTTTAAAATGCGATTAAATTTTGGCTTTGCTTCTGATAAAACAGCAGTTATATGGCAGTAGCACATATTATAACTTTATTAATGCACTTTGGTCCTGACCGTATGCACATTCCAGTACTGGGAGTTCCAAAGCTGGGCCATTGCATCTCATAGCATTCCTTAGTTCAGGACCTAACATAATGAGATAGTAAACCTTTATCCCTTTTCTTAAATTAGTGTCATAATAGTGCTGCACATAGTGGGTTGTTGAGATAAGATGCTGTAATGGGGATAAATGTGGTGGTGTTCCCTTTTTTTTTAGGTATTGCACAGATGACATGCTGTTGAATGAAATGATGTCGGATCCACTCTTGCACCAGTATGGCATGATTGTCATTGAGGTACACGAGCGTACAGTAGCCACAGATGTTCTACTTGGCTTGTTGAAGGATGTGCTTCGACAGAGGCAGGAGCTGAAGATTGTGGTTATTACTAACCCATTGTTGGAGGAACGACTGCATATGTTTTATGGCGAGACCACACCTATTATTCAGGTGCCTTGGTTGGAGGAAGGGATGCTGCCTGATGTTGAAGTGATCTACAAGGATGCCCATTCACAGGATCTAGTTGCTGCTGCTTGCCAGATGGTGCTGGATATCCATCGGAAACAAGAACAGGGTGACATTATAGTGTTCCTTGCTGATGAGAAGGTAAAAAGTAGAATCATTAATGTTAAGATTGGTACTTTAGTACCTTGGGAAGTCATTTTATTATGTATTAGATGTACAGGCATCATGGTTCCTGGTGTTCTGTGATCCTACAAAATTTGCTTTTCCATGCAGAACTGTGGCACTTTTAGGGGGAAATTCTAAAACCAGCGCTCTACCGACTACCGACACCTAAGTTAATGGAAGAACGTGATTAGAAATGGTAAAAAAAAAAACCTGGCAAGGTTAAAGCGCCTACTGGTGCCTAAATAAAAGGTGCCAGAATTGTTCCTACTAGGTTCTTTGGGAAGGACCTTAGGTGGCAGGGCTAGTTAGGGCCTTAGGCCCCTCCCAGTGCATCCCAGGGTACACCAGGAAGGTGAAGGCCTGCCATTTTGATGAGGTGTGCCTGTTGGCAGGAGGGAATAGGCATCCCTCCTGCCAGTGTTCCATCAAAGGTACAAGGGGGGGATGTCAGGCTCAGGGTCTCTATTTGAAGGGGTATGGGGGGATCAGTGGGAGGGAGGAAAGGAGAGAGAGAGAGAGAGATGGTTCAGCTAATCGCGGCAGGGGAATCCCAGTCAGCTGAGCCGGCAGGACTTCCTGAAGCTGCGGTGTCAGGGAGTCCTGCCAGCTTAGCTGAGTAGGGATTCCTCTGCCACG
This sequence comes from Geotrypetes seraphini, assembly GCF_902459505.1. NCBI lineage: Eukaryota > Metazoa > Chordata > Amphibia > Gymnophiona > Dermophiidae > Geotrypetes > Geotrypetes seraphini. Next base: position 303,418,531 of record NC_047084.1, on the reverse strand, counting down.
ATCAGCTAATGGCAAGCTGTGGACTATCGTCATGATCCCCTAGCAAAGATAGGTTCCAAAAATGTAGGCCAGAGTTTTCCGGCCCTACATTTCTGGCACCTATCTTTGTGTGAATCGCACCTACATAGGTGTTTGAGTCGCGATTCTCTAATCAGCGCTGTCACATCTTTGACACCTGATCGCTGGCCACTTTTAAAGCGGCCGCCAACATGGGCGCTGGTTAGAGAATCCAGGAGTTGGGGTCCTACTTCTGTCTCTACTGCTGGTCCTATATGCTCCTTTGCCTCATTAAAGAAGTTTCAGAAACTACTAAACATTTTCATTATTTGGGCTAAGGTACTGTCTTCCTACTGGACATCTGCTCAATTTCTTCTACTTACATTATACTGACTTCTCTTTGTCAGGCATCTGATGATTGCACCGTCTTCTCTAGTTCAGGCCAAGTTCTCTCTTGATCTCTTCCTCTTTTCCTCATGCTTTGCCAGCCCTAAAATCTTATTTTTGCCTTAATCTACCACATTATCAATGAATCTATTTGTTTCTTTATCCTCGTGCAGGCATGGTGGGACTAGACAGCAAAGGCTACAGAGCGTAAGTAAGGGAACAGGGGGCAAGGGAGACAGCACGAGGCAGTTTCAGGATCACAGAATAAGAGGGGGGAATAGCAAATGGCAGTATCTGGAGGATGGGATAATAGGAGAAAAAGCATTGTAGGGACAGAAAATGTGATCCTGCAGAGAAGAGGGAATGGATGGAGGGATGAGAGAGAGGATGGGGGTGATATGAGGAGAACAGCAAGAAAAATGAGTAGAGAAATATTAGGAGAGAGAAAAGAACAGATGGTTAAGAGAAACATAGGTGCCTACTTTCATTTATAACATACAAGCAGAACCAGGTATATATGAACATGTATACATTTAGGTGTGAACACATGCCAGCCATAGAGCTGGTGTAGATGCTTACACCTAGGTTGGAGAGGTAAGTGTGCAACTTACAGCATTCTATACATTATATGTGGAAGTGGAAGTCCCGTCGTATGAATACCCACCTATAAAACATGCACTAAAAAATGAGTTGTGTAGGTCACTGTTGCTGTGCAATTTATCTTATTTTTTATTTTTCTGTACACCGCATTGAACGGAAAGGTATTTGTGGTCTAGAAATGGAAAACATATTTATGGAACAGTGCATAGTTAGCATCTATGTGCATATTTGCTGTATACATGTAAGCATTTTCTTTATAGAATTAACTCCAATATGGTAAATCTTTAGGGCCGACTACTTTTGGGGCCCCAAAGAAGAAGGGAAGTGTCTGAGGTTCCTAGTGCTGCTGGTAGAAGAGGCAAAGGAACTGGGGAGATGAGGGGAAGAGGGAATGAAAGAGAATGGAAAAGGGGGAGAGAGGAGGGGGAGCAAATGACTTGGATCCTAGTGCCAGCAATGTCAAAATAAGCCTTTCCAGTGCTCCCTCTAAAGATTGGCCGGGTGCATGCAAATTTTTGCTCATGTGAGCGACAAGTTCTAAAAAAAACCCCCAAAAAACAACAAAACTTTTTACATTACATTACATTACATTAGGGATTTCTATTCCGCCTGTGCCTTGCGGTTCTAGGCGGATTACAATATAGAAGATATCTGGGCATTTCCAGTAGAATTACATTACAGGATAAGAGTAAGTTACAGGAACCGTAAAGAATTATGATACTTCAATTTCACGGAAGATAATACATATCACAGAATATAATACATATCACAGAAGATAATACATATCACAGAAGATAATATATATCACCGTAGATAATACATATCACAGAAGATAATACATATCACAGAAGATAATACATATCAACTGAAACAAGTTAAGTCAGGTGGGGTGTAAAAGAGTTACAGTAATTCTAGATCACAGACAAAGATACTATAGGTGGGTGTTTCCAAAGGCGTTGATTGGGAACTCATTGGATGGTGGTTAGAGTGATGGGAGATATTTTTTGAACAGTAGTGTTTTTATTTCTTTACGGAACTCTTTTATAGCTGTTGTTTTGGTCAGTAGTTTTGAGATGTCAGAGTCAATTTTAGCTGCCTGTGTCCCCAGAAGGTTGTCGTAAAGTTTCTTACGACGAGTACCGTTGAGAGGTGGGTAGGTGAAAAGGTTCTGTGTTCTCCTTCTTCTGGGTGAGAGGTAGTAGTGAAAACGGTTGTTTAGGTAGCTGGGTGCCGTGCCGTGGGTTACTTTGAAAAGGAGACAGTAGAGTTTGAATTGTGTTTGTGCTTTTATTGGTAGCCAGTGAGATTCTAAGTATGCATTGGTAATGTGGTCGTGTTTGTTGAGTGAGTATATGAGTCTGAGGGCTGTGTTCTGGATGGTCTGTAGTTTTTTTATTGTGTTGGTAGGGCAAGGTAAGTAGAGGCTGTTGCAGTAGTCTATGATACTTAGCACAAGGGATTGGACAATGATCCTGAATTGGTCTTTATTAAAGAATTTTCTGATTTTTCTTAGATTTCGCATTGTGAGGAATGCTTTTTGGGTGATTTTATGGATTTGTGTTTGCATTGTGCAGCATCTGTCTAAATGTATACCTAGGATTTTGAGGGAGCTCTGTATTGGGTACTTGATTGAGTTTACTTCCAGTTCTGTTAGGGATGGTTTTTTGTCCTTCTCTAATAGTAGGAGTTTAGTTATGTCTGGGTTCAGCTTCAGCTTATGATTTGTCATCCATTTTTCTACTGTTTCCAATGTGGTTTTCAGGCATCCTGTGGAGATTGGGTTATGGATGTCGAATGGAAGGATGATGGTTATGTCGTCCGCATAGCTGAAAGAAGTAATGTTTAGGGCGTCCAGGGTGGTGCCTAGGGAAGCTATGAATAGGTTGAAAAGTGTGGGAGAGAGGGGAGAACCTTGTGGCACTCCGCATGGGTTGGACCATGGTTCAGATAGAGTGTCTTTTGACTTGACTCTATATGTTCTTGTTTTAAGGAAGCCTTGGAACCAGTTGTGAACTTTACCTGAGATTCCTATTGCGTCTAGTGTCTGGAGAAGTATGGAGTGGTCCACTAGATCGAAAGCAGCTGAGAGATCAAATTGGATGATTAGCAGTCTGTTTCCTTGGCTGAGGTGTCTTCGAGCTATGTCTAGTAAAGATACCAGAAGAGTTTCTGTACTGTGGTTGGTTCTGAATCCGGATTGGGATGGATGTAGGATGTTGTGGGCTTCTAGGTACATGGAAAGTTGTTGTGCTACTAGCCCTTCTATTATTTTGACGTATGTTGGGATAGAAGCGATTGGTCTGTAATTTGATGGGTTATTTATTAGGCCTTTGGGGTCTTTCAGTATAGGCGTAATTATGATTTCACCAAGGTCTAGTGGGAACTGGCCTTCCCTGAGTGTGGTTTGCAGCCACAGCGTGTAACTAGCTTTGAAATTGGTGGAAGCTGTTGCTAGTAGGTATGGTGGGCAGTTGTTCAGATCACATGAGGATTTGCAATATTTTTTGTAGAGCCTGTCCAGTTCAGACCACTGGGTTGTAGGGAAGTTGGTCCAGGACCTGTCTGCTGATATGGCTTCATCTGTTGTAGGTTTTATTAGAATCTCGTCTATGTTGTTTTGTGAGTTATTGAATGTTGTTCTGATTGTGATGATTTTATTTTTGAAGTGATCTGCTAATTGAGAGGCTGTAGGTGTTAGGTTTCCCTGGGTGGCTAGACATTGTTTGGTGTCGGTAAGATTTCTTACTAGGTTGAAAAGTTATTTTGTGTCTGGTTTGTCGGTGCCTATGAGGTTGGAGTAATAGTCTTTTCGTTTTTCCTTCAGTTTGATTTTGTGTAGCTTGATTTGGGTTTTCCATTCTGTTTTGGTGTTATCTTGTTTCTGTTTTTTCCATACCCTTTCTAGTTGTCTGCATTTCCTTTTTTGTTGTAGGAGTTCAGTGTCAAACCATTTGTCTGATTGTCTACATATTTTATTTTTTGCTTTTAGTGGTGCTAGTTTGTTCAAGGTCGATTCGCTGAGAGATCGCCAGGTGTTTATGAATTCTCTAGGGTTGCTGGAATCTATTGCTGGGTCCACTGTGCTCCAGAATGTGTTGGGGTGTGAGTAACAAGTTCTAAAAACCAACAATTCTCCAGATTTGCAAGCAACCTTGTAAAATCTGTGAGCAACGCTCCTAGAACGTATAGCGATTGCTCGTATGCTCAGCATAGAAAGGAACATATTCAGGGATCTCAAAGTCCCTCCTCGAGGGCCGCAATCCAGTCGGGTTTTCAGGATTTCCCCAATGAATATGCATTAAAAGCAGTGCATGCACATAGATCTCATGCATATTCATTGGGGAAATCCTGAAAACCCGACTGGATTGCGGCCCTCCAGGAGGGATTTTGAGACCCCTGCTCCTTGCCCAGATTTACTTATACTTTCCCACAGTACTCAGTCAGCTATCTCTGAACCCACTGAGCCCTCCACTCTTCATATTTTCTATCAGAGCTCCAAAATCGGCCATCGGGCTATTTCCTTCATCTTCAGGGCAGTTTCAGCCCCCCTGTTGCATGCGAGCCTAGGGCAGTGTTCCTGTTTGCACCACTCCTAGCACTAGCCCTGCCCTTTATCCACTCTCTCACACGCAATTAATCCCACTGCTACTCATAACTCCCTATCCACTCAATTGTAACATAGTAACATAACATAGTAAATGACAGCAGATAAAGACCCGAATGGTCTATCCAGTTTGCCCAACCATACATGCTCCATAAATTTTATTTATTATTTTATTTATTCAGTTTTCTATACCGTTCTCCCAGGGGAGCTCAGAATGGTCTACGTGCATTTATTCAGGTACTCAAGCATTTTCCCTGTCTGTCCCAGTGGGCTCACAATCTAGCTAATGTACCTGGGGCAATGGGGGATTAAGTGACTTGCCGAGGGTCACAAGCGTGGGTTTGAATCCACAACCCCAGGGTGCTGAGGCTGTGGCTTTAACCACTGCGCCACAAGGCCTTTTTTCTTAGATATTTCTGGGCTAGAAACCCAGAGCCCTGCCCTGTATTGTGCTTAGGTTCTATCTACTGGAGTCTCCGTCAAAGCTCACTCCAGCCCATCTTAATTGTGCTCCCTCCTTCCACCTCTTAACCCTTCCATTCAGTCACTCGACCCCTACCACTCATAGTCCTAGCAGTCATGCATCTCTAATCCATCCACCCACTCATACTACCCCTCAGCCATGCACCTTTCAATTTGCTTTTTAAAAATCTGTGTCCCTCAAGTTTAGGCTTTTTCTGTTTATCTGTGCAATTAATCCTATTCAGTGTTACTGTATCAATCTTTCAATGTCACATATGTTTATCAAATTGTCCATCGTTCTCTCAACTGTATTTAATATTGCTGCATGGACTAATGCATACTTTTCTTTCTTGGTTTTTTTTTTTTTTAATCTTTATTAATTTTCCAGGCTTTAGCAGTGCAGTTCAAATAATATGACAAAACAAATTACATGCACCATAATACACAAACTTTTCTTTCTTGTTACTAGGAAGTTATTGGGTGCTGTGAGGTCATTGAGAAGGAAGGTGTGGCATTGAACTCTGGACTGGGAGAGCTTCTCCCCATTCCGCTGCATCCCGGGTTGGGGATTTCTGCACAGAAAATGTATGAATCGGTCCCAGATCAGGCAGGAGGAGGATACCGACGTAAAGTAGTTGTAACAAATTCGCTGGCAGAATCCTCATTCTCCTTTGTTACTGTCCGTTACATCATCGACACTGGAATAGAGCTGAAAAATGTAAGTTAGAATGGCACCAACATTTAGGGCCTTAAAAATTTTTTTAAAAGCACAATGTTACTTTGGGAGCCCATGTAAAACTGTTATGCTAATAAATTACCAGAATTTGAGTAGGGGTCTCTCTGCTCCTTTATATAAATGATAGGCTGCTGACTGAATTTAGGATAATTTTCTATACTAATTCTGAAGTCTGTGTGTTACATTTTCAATGAAAAATGTTTTAATTGATATGCTATGGAATGGGCAGCGGAGAACTTCTAATGAAAAAGAAAAAACAAACTTTAGAGAGAACTTTATAGAAAGACGTTAGGTTACTTTACTTTTCCACTTAGAACTAGAATTTGTTTCAATGTATTAGCACCTCTTAATAACACACAAAACCCCTACTCCAGATATGCTGGCCAGGAGAATCCATCAAAATGAAAAACCCAGAGGAAGAACACCTCAAAATCAAATTCTATAATAGTTCTTCAAGTAAGCACTAAAAGAGATACAAAATCCACTCATACAATTATATCACTATAAATAATAATTTAGTGATTTGGAAGTCCTCAGTGTGAGTTGTATATGTCAGAAAAATGCAAAGCGTTCAACACTTATCTCATGCAAGAGCATGAGGGCATAATAATAATAGTGTAGAATGTAAACCCACTCAAATAATAATATAAACAAATGATAATGGAATGAGTGGAGACCAGTCTCAAAAAGTGCTGCAACACTGCACAACCCACTAAGAGCACAAAAATGAAAAATGATCTTGTGCTGGAAAATATTGCCATAGGTGAATTTGCAGCTCCCGGTTCTATTGAGCTCGGTTTCGGGAACACCCCTTCGTCAGGAACCTCCAAATTGCTGTTTTAAAGTAGAATTTTCAGCAGAGCAAAACTTGCACGCTGAGCAGCGTCTGAAAGGCAAGAAACTTGAACTGTAATTTATCAAAAGACCTGCTTGTGACATCATAAAAACAAACTTTATGGTTGTTGAAAAGGCTTGAGACAGGATTCAGATGATAGTATTCCACTCAATGCTTTCCTTTAACGCATTTAGGGCTATTGAATTTAACTCAAAAATCCAAAAATTGTTCCCTCAATTGGATATATTGTTTCTTTCTTCCCACAAAATTATCAGGAATCCATTCCAGGACAAACCACCTTAGTTGGTCAAAAGTGTGTTGAAACCATGTAGTTGTAGCTGTATGCAGTCTGCTCTTATGCTTCTTCTGTTTTTTGTTTTTTTTTAATATCTTTATTCATTTTTAAAGAAACTAAAACAGTGCGTATAGGAATACATACAGAAACAGTTATAAAAACAGCACTAATAGTTTACAGAATTTTTCCACCTAAAATAATTTTTTCCTCCCTTCCTCTATTACAACACACTCCATTAAAACCAAATAATATTACTTGCATATTCCCACATCACAATCCCAAAATCATATCATAATCACCCTCCCCCAACCCCCCTCCCTGGATGTGCAGTTATAGCTAACAGGATAAGGTGTATATATTCAAAAGTGTTTATTCATTCATTACAAAATTTTGCCAACGGGTCCTAAACTTCCCTAAATTCCTTATATTGCCCTGATTGTATTGCCTGTATTTGTTCTAATTTATATGTTTGACATAAGGATGCCCACCAAAAACTATAATTTAATCTTTCCCAATTTTTCCAGATTTTTGTAATTAGCTGTATGGCAACTTGTCATTATGCTTTGTTAATCTGATTTTTATTTTCCTAGTGGTGTGGTTCACATACACAGCGGGGCCAGATAATATACACCAACCAAGAAGAACCTCATGAGGTTCTATGTCTCAATTTGTATTCCTTTTTAGTCAAAGGGCGACTATGTTGTGCAAGATAGAGAAGTAGCACACATGCCACAACCCCCACAAGGAGCATGTCCAACAGCATTGTCCTAAAATTGTTTTTTTGAATAGCATGTTGCCCAAATTTTTAGTTCTTGTACGCAATGCAGGGACCTTTATTGACGACTACATGGGTAGTGAGAACCTGCCAATGTTGGTGTATGATGTTAGCCACCTTCGCTGACTTGTCTGATTGAGTACACAAACTTGTTTATCCATAGGGCCCTTGGTTTGGTGCTGAAGAAGCAAATCAGGATTAGCATGTAAAGCCCGTAAATAGACCTGACGTATAGTTCAGGGTAATTCCTGCTGCAGAATCTGGCTTTTTCAGTCTTTGCTTGTTTGTTGTTTTTTTAAATCCTTTACAGAAGAGCAGATCCTGTGTATGCGTAGGAATTGACTGATTGGTAAAGCTTTCTTCAGTCTTTTGGGATGACTGCTGTCATACCTGAGATAGGTATTCCTATCCATTGGTGCGATTTTGACCTCATTTGTAAGAGGCATGAATAGCTCTCTGCATCTGCTTTTTTACCTTTTTTGTGCTGTAGATGGGAATGGTTATGCTGTATTCCTATATCCCCTTCATTTGTCCTTTGCTCCATATCTCCCCATGGACAGGTTTACAATCCCAGGATAAGAGCTGATTCTCAGGTATTTCGACCTATCAGCAAGAGTCGAGCAGAATTACGGAGGAAGCGGGTCATTGGCAACCCACGAGGTTAGAATGCATACTACTGTTTTGTATTTTATAATGTGTTCCTGTACAATATAAGCATTAAGCTTATAAAGATTTAAAGAGTCAGATGGTAAATACCTTGCTATATTTCAACGATTGGTTACCCTGAAAATTCTTGCTTGTTAGTAATGATTTTCTGCTCCTCCTTGTGGCAATAGTAACCTTCTTGCTGCTGATTTATTTTATTTTCTCTAGTTGTGGATTAGAGAATGACATGGGGGACAAAGTTTTCCCTGTCTCTGCGAGAACTCATTTTCCCATCCCAGCGACGTTTCTTTTCCTGTCCCTGCCCAATTTCTGCAAGCTCTGTCCTCATTTGCACAAGCCTTAAACACTTCAAAATCATAAGTGTTTGAGGTATGTGTGGTTAAGGCAGAGCTTACAGGAATGTGGCAAGGATAGGGACAGCACCAAAACACATGCGGATGGGACAGGGAGAAATATGTCCCCATGTCATTCTTTTAGGCATGATCTGATATTGTAAGAGCCCATTTACAATCCTAAAACAGCTTTTTAGATGCAAAAAAATGCTCCTTGTAGCCCTAGGCAAGTCACTCAATCCTCCATTGCCCCAGGTACATTAGTTAGATTGTGAGCCCACCGGGACAGATAAGGAAAATGCTTGAGTACCTGATTGTAGACCACTTAGATAACCTTGTTAGGCAGTATATAAATACCTAATAAAATACAATTTTTAAAAAAACTACCCTCATTGTGTTCAGCTTGTTCATGACCAAATGTCATTACTTGCTAATTTTCCAGATCTTTCTTCTTTTTTCTTAGTTCTAGTTATCCTATGTTTAATTTCCAGGAATGTGCTTCCGTTTGTACTCGGAAGCTTTTTACAATAAGTGCATGCCGGATTTTCCTCCCCCTCAAGTGATTGAAACCAACCTGAGCCGCTTGGTGTTGCTACTGAAGAGACTGGACATAGCAGATATGGGGCAGTGTGACTTCTTGGACAGGCCAGGTGTGTATGGATAAAAATACAAAAAGCAACTTTACTGTCATTTTGTACCCTATGAGTCATCAGGCTTAGAAATCCCAATGAATTTTGGAATTTTCAAGTACTTCTACAAGAAGTGGTCTGAGAATATTGTTAATTCAGTTCAAATAGCAAAGATCCACTCTGCGTTATATTCTTGTTTCATGCGTCTCATTAGGAATGTGAAAATATTTTTTTCAGCAACAATAAAACTTTTGTGAAAATCCAGCATTTAAAAATGTGTGAGGCTCTGGTCACCTTGTTGAACAGACTGGATGGTCTGTGAGGGTCTTTTTCTGCCGTCATTTACTGTGTGGACTTCATGGGAGTTAATTTATCCATTGCCTTTTTGGCAATTGGATGGTAGAATATTTAGAGCAAATTTTAAAGCAGTTGTATGGGTAGATTCTTATAGGAAGTGCATTACTAGCTAGGGCTGTATGTGGGGGTGCTGAGTACTTGAGTATTACTGGCAAATAAGCTTGGTTATAGGGTGCATTTTCTTTCAGTTTAATAATGTAGTTTGGTTTGGCATTAAGCACTCACCAGATGGTGGTGATGGTTTTGTTTTTTTAATGGGCTCATCTGCTTGTTTTTCTCCTATTGCTTGGAAGAATATACCTTCAAAGATATGCGATTCCATGTCTTTATTGACAAAATCTGTAATAGAATGAGCCTTACAGGGGAACCTTTCATTTTAGTGGCATGGCTAGTGGGGTTTCATAAGTTGTTCCTCCCCCCACCACCACACACAGAGGTTATTCAGTCTTTGCTTGACCCAGCTCAATGATGATGTATTTATTTGTGGCCATGGGGAAGCCTGCAGAGTAGTAATACAAAGACTTGGCATACACCAGTTGTTCTCAATCTGTGTGTCACCAGAGATTTGACATAGACAGCAAGCCTGTGCTTTCCTTAAACTTGTGTGCTCGAAGGCTGGGAAGAGCACAAAGCAGAGAGCCATTTGCTTGAAATCCCCTATAACCACTCCCTAATCCTTCTTCCCTCATCTCCCATCATTCTTACCAGTCCAAAGCCAGCAGTTGTAGAAAGCCAGAGGAAAATGCTACACAAAGGAGGGAATGGCTTGAATTGGATTGGCTTGATTATTTCAACAATTACACATACTGTATATCTTTATACTGCAGCAAAGTAAACAGCAATACACAATTATATAAAAGCTAAAACATTAACATCGTGAACTACTAACTAATTCAAGAGTTCAAAACATAAATGATTTGTGGGTCTATAACATTGTTGAAACAAAACTGTGTTTAGTAACTTTTTAAAAGCAGAATTAGGTGAACCATTATAGAACCTATCAATAAGTGAATTCCAGAGAGCAGCGCCAGCCTAAGAAAAAGCTCTTCTTCTAGTCAAAGCAAGCCCGAGAGCTAGTCTCGACGGGCGACCCTAACGCGGGGCTGGGTGGCCCGCTGAGTCGCCCGTCGGGCTAGTAAGAAGAGAGGGAGAGGGATAGAAAACGAGCGAGCGGGGGGGGGTGGAAGGGGGGGCGGTCCGTGGTCACAGGATCGCTCCCCCTCCGCCCCTCGGAGCGTCGCAGCCGAGGGGGATTGTGGGTGGGAGGGGTATAAGGCGAGCACGCTCGGAGGACTTAAACCTTTCGGTCCTCCGAGACAGTGTTGCTCACCTCGTGTGCCTGCCGATTCGCAGATCTTCACGGGTCGGTTGTTAGCTACCAAACGCGATGGAGCACACGTCTACAGAGGACCTGGCAGAGCTGTCCCTGCTAGCGGGGGACTCGCTTGACGAGGGAGACCAAGCCCCGGTAAGTGTGGCGAGCGGGGGTAGGGCCTTGCCTCCCAGGCGGTCCCGTGCAGCAGCCCGAACGGTAATCGCGTTAGAAATAGCGGGGGTGGTACCGGCAGCACAGGAACGTGTGGGTTTAACCCGCAGGGGTAGGGGCCGATGTCCGGGACCGCGCACACGTGGCAGGACATCGGCAGGGAGAGGGGCGGTAGCGACCGTGCCTGCTGCGGATTCGGGGACCCAGGTGATATCCCAGCGGGCAAGGGAGGTATGCGATGGTTCAATGGAAGATCGGTCGGGTGTGGGGGCTACACCTTTAATTGGGGGCTTGAGCACAGCCAACGGGCTTCCTGGGGCTCCCGTTTTCCCGGCTACCTCGGGTGCCGCTAGTGGTACACAGGTGGGCATGACAGGCGGTTGGTCCCCGTGGGGTATGTGGGGCTCTCCGTGGGTGATGGGCCCGTGGGCTTCGGTCCCCCCTTCGTTTCAGGCGGCAGGCCCTCCGTCGCATTGGGGACCAGGTGTTGGGGGAGGTTTTAGGAGGGGCGAGATCCCAGATAGGGTTGCAGGGTCTGCGGGGCTAACTTACCCTCCTGCTGCGCAGGTTGCTGGCCCCTGTCCGGATTTCTCCCCACAGGAGATCACCGCTGGACGCGCTGTCATGGCCGGGACATCTACTGCAGGACTGGTTCGGGAGAGACCTGCTGGAGCCGTGCGGACGAACGGGGTGGATACTGCTCGGATTACTCAGCATCCTGCTACGGTGGTAGCTGCGGACAGCGCCACTTCGGAAGCTGCGGACGGCGGATGCGGACCTGGAGTCGACCGGATTACGGGTAACATGGCCCTAGTGGCTGGGGTAGATAACCGGGATAAGCGGGGAAGGAAGAGGGGTAAGGGTAGGAAGCGCCGCAGGAACAGACATTCTTCTTCGTCCTCTTCCTCTACATCAACAGTTTCCTCCTCTTCTTCTTCATCTTCCACTTCGGGGTCCCAGCGGCGGGTAGCGAGTGGGGGACAGTTACATGAGGGGGACGATCGGGGAGCTCCTGCCCTGGTAGCGTTATCGGAACTGTGGGAGAAGGTACCGCGGTCCTTGCGACGAAAAATTAGGAGGCGTACCTGCGTAGACGTCTTCGCGCTTATGGAGGGTCGGGTGCACGGTAGAAAGAAGAAGGGTAAAAAGGAGGGTGAAAAACCCAAGGTGGGAGTAGTGTCGCGTAATATTGTCAATTGGACACATGCGTTCTTGCGGCTGGCTAGTGTCTGGGGGAGGGAGAGCCCTCAGGATTATGGCCTCCTATTGGCTTACGCGGACTCCGTATTAGACGCTTACCAGCGCTTCGGAGGTTGGGCGTGGCTAAACTATGACGAAGCGTTTCGTGATAAGATGGAGGAGAATCGGCACATGTCATGGGGTACGCAAGACATTAATCTCTGGCTCACCCATATGGCGAAGCCGGGAGGGTTGGGTCCTGGAACTTCGGCCAAGCAGGTTCAACAAACGATGGGCGCGGGACGCTCCTTTCGTCCGCCCGGAAGTGCGGGTGCTGGGGGAGGGCCGGGCATCTGCTGGCAGTTTAATAAATCAACCTGCTCCTTTACCGATTGCCGCTTTCGACACGCTTGTTCCCTGTGCGGCCAGGGACATCCGGCTACCAAGTGCCCCAAGAAAGGAGTCGGCATGCCTCCTCCCCCGGGTAAGTGAGTCGGGGCCCCGTGGGTAGCCCACTCCGGTTAGGGTGGGTGCCATGAGGCCGTGGCTAGCTCAGTATCGGGATTTGAGGGCGGCAGAGGTACTATTGGGGGGGTTTAGCGAGGGATTTGTGATACCGTGTGTTTTGCCATTAGCTAATGTTCAGGCTTCCAACGCTTCCTCGGTGTCTCAGCTTCGGGCGGAGGTTCGCCGGAAGTTGACGGAGGAACTTGAGTTGGGACGGGTGGCGGGGCCTTTTCGCGACCGTCCGTTCCCGATTATGGTGCTGTCTCCCCTGGCGATCATACCAAAAAAGGAGCAAGGTAAATATCGTTTAATTCACAACTTGTCCAGACCGGTGGGACTTTCGGTGAACGACGGCATACCGCGTGATCTCTGTTCCGTACGTTATGCGTCCTTTGACAGTGCCCTCGGTCTCGTTCGACGGGTGGGCCCTTTGGCTTGGTTGGCTAAGGTGGACATCAAATCGGCTTTTCGGCTATTGCCGGTTCATCCGGCATCGTACCCTTTGTTAGGTTTTAAGTTTGAGGGTGCCTTCTATTTTGATAGATGCCTGCCGATGGGGTGCTCCATTTCATGTGCCTTTTTCGAAATGTTTAGTTCCTTTTTGCACTGGGTCACAGTACGACGGGCAGGGAGGGACGCAGTAGTGCACTATTTGGATGATTTCCTTTTTGTAGGGGGAGCGGCTTCCAATGATTGCTTGCTATTGAAGACTACATTCGAGACCATGGCTGCAGAATTCGGTGTCCCGTTGTCGGAGGATAAGTCGGAGGGTCCCTCCACGTGTCTCACCTTTCTGGGGATTGAGATTGACACCGCAGCGATGGTTACTCGTCTTCCACAATGCAAGGTGCGGCAGTTATTGGAGTTGATATCGCTGGTGAGGGGTGCTCGTAAGCCTACTCTGCGGATGGTACAGTCTCTTTTGGGGTCTCTGAATTTCGCTTGTCGGGTGCTACCTATGGGTCGCCCCTTTTCCCGTCGCTTGGCGGCGTCGACAGCTGGCGTTCGGATTTCGGCAGGTATACGGGCCGATTTGCGGATGTGGTCCATGTTTCTTGAGCGCTTCAACGGTTCGCTTCCTATTCAACAGCCAGAGGTCACCAATTTGGAACTCGAATTGCAATCAGATGCGGCGGGGGGTGTCGGTTTCGGTCTTTACTTCCAGGGAGATTGGTGCGCGGCGGCTTGGCCGGAGGCTTGGCAGCAGGCGGGTATTACCCTCTCTTGGAGCTTTTTCCGCTACTGGTGGCTTGTGAGTTATGGCCGGACAGGTTGAAGAACAGGCGGGTAGTGTTCTGGTGTGACAATATGGGGGTCGTGGAGGTAGTAAACAGGCAGTCGGCAAAATGCTTAAGGGTTACTGCGTTAATGCGCGAGCTCGTCGTGCGCTGCTTGCGACTAAACCTATGCATTCGGGCGCGGCACGTTCCAGGAGTGCAAAACAGACTTGCTGACGCTCTTTCTCGTTTTCGCTTTTTGCAGTTTCGACAGCTGGCGCCGGGAGCGCAGCCGGAAGGATTGCAGATGCCAGCGCATTTGTGGAGCCTGGTGGGGAGCGGATCTGGCACCTCTTGCGACTATCAGTAGCTCAGGCCACGTGGGCCCGGTACAACAGGGGCTTTATAACGGTATCTGGTTTTCTTCAGTCTCGGGGATGGACCCCAGGACCCGTGTCTGAGAGGCAGCTGGCTGAGTTCTTGGCCTCATCACAGCTACAGGGCTGCTCTCGAAGCGCGACGACTGGTCATCTGGCGGGCTTCGCATTTTTTTGCAGGGCCTTGGGGTGGTCTTGCCCTTCGTCAAGTTTCCTGCCTCGTCGGATGTTGGCGGCATGGGGTAGGTTGGCTCCGCGAGTACCTGACTCTCGTTTGCCCATTACCCATGAGTTGCTGGTGGATCTCGTCAACGCGCTGCATCAGGTGACGAGATCGGCTTTTGAGGCATGCTTGTTTCGGGCAGCATTCTCCTTATCCTTCTCCGGAGCGCTGAGGGTGGGTGAGCTGCTGGTCCACCCGTCGGATGTGCAGGGACTGCGGGGCCTACTGCGCAGTCAGGTGTGTATCTCCGGTCCCACGCTACGAGTGTTCATTGCTCGTTCAAAGGCGGATCAGCTGGGCAGGGGGCGTTCGTTGATCCTGCATCAGGTAGAGGGTAGTACGTCATGCCCCGTCCGATTGCTTACTGCCTACATGGCGATCCGTCCTTCCTCAGCCTCGGCGCTGTTGGTGCACGAAGATGGCACCCTCCTCTCACGGTATCAGTTCCTGGCAGTGTTGCGCCTGGCATTGGGTGTCTGTGGAGAGGACCCGGCCTGTTACGGCACCCACTCCTTTCGTATTGGGGCGGCCACCAGTGCGTTCGCGGCGGGAGTTCCGGACGCGGCTATTCGTCGGCTGGGTAGGTGGTCGTCCGATGCGTATCGTGGCTATATTCGCCCATCGGGTTCGATTCGCCGAGGTGGTTCGATTCGCCGAGGTTCGCAGTTGAAGGGAATTGAATAGCGGGTGGCTGGTGGGGGGCTGGTGTTCGAGACAGGGGCATGGTCGTGGGTCGAAGGGTAAGGGCGGAGGGTGCCCCTACATGACTCACAGTTTACTAACTGCGGATATTAGTAGGTGATGACTTACTTGCTGGTTTTACTTTGCAGGTGCGGTGCAGCGGGTCCTATCGGTTTGGACATTCCTTCATCCACTGGGCTGGGGAGCGCGCCGTGGTCCGGCCAGGCGGTCGACATCTGGGCCTCGGGCATCGCGGTGTCTTTGTCTCCTGGTGGGGGCAGAGGGGCATGCGTTGGCACCAATTGCTCCCCCTGCTGAACGATCTTCGGTGGCGTCCTCGGCGTCCAGATATATTGATTCTACACCTGGGGGGCAACGATGTTGATGTAATGAGTGGCAAGCGTCTCATTGACTTGGTAATCGGAGATTTGGGAGTGGTTCAGGGCTGGTTCCCCGGAGCGCGGTTGGTCTGGTCCGATATCATTCCTCGACCCAACCGATTATCGTCTAGGAGATGGACCAGGGGGCTTGTAAAGGTTAATAGGCAGGTAGGTCGATGGGTGGAGTCTCGGGGAGGGATTCAGGTTAGGCACGACTGGGTGGACATGTCTTGCGGGGGGTTGTTTTATAGGGATCGGATCCATCTGTCCGATATAGGCTGGGATTTGTTACTGGACGACCTCGCCACCTGTTGTGAGTGAGTGTTGGTCTCCTAGCCGCAGCTCTGTTCCTTGTGGGGTAGGGCCTGTAATGGTTACAGGCCTGTGGCGGTATCCCGAGCTACTGGTTACTGGGGCTCATCAAGGGATGAGCGGTGGGCCGGCTGGGAGCCGTGCCTGGTGGGTCGGTTGACCCTGGATAATGGGGCATGTGTGGGACATGCCACCCCTCAGACCCTAGCTTGGATGGCGGGGTCGGGGGCCAATTACTTCGGAGGGTAGCTCGGGATCAGGTAACAATGGTGATACCATTGTTATGGGGTTTTGTTAATGTTTAGGTTTGGCTGTTAACTTATGTATATTTAATCGTGTTGAATTCTTGAATATGTTATTATTCAATAAACAGGGCTGCGGCCAGGTATTTACCAACTAAGGTGTGTTTTGTCTTCTTGGGATTAGTCAGAGGTAGACAGGGACGGGGGAGGGGGTGTCAAGTAAAAGGAAGCGGGCCACTCCAGGTACCGCTGTTAAAAGCAAGCCCGAGAGCTAGTCTCGACGGGCGACCCTAACGCGGGGCTGGGTGGCACGCTGAGTCGCCCGTCGGGCTAGTAAGAAGAGAGGGAGAGGGATAGAAAATGAGCGAGCGGGGGAGGGGGGGGGCGGAAGGGGGGGCGGTCCGTGGTCACAGGATCGCTCCCCCTCCGCCCCTCGGAGCGTCGCAGCCGAGGGGGATTGTGGGTGGGAGGGGTATAAGGCGAGCACGCTCGGAGGACTTAAACCTTTCGGTCCTCCGAGACAGTGTTCCCACCCGCCCGCCCTTTAGGCTTTGGGGTACGTGGGAGTAGATGGGGTTGCGGTATCCCGAGCTACTGGTTACTGGGGCTCATCAAGGGATGAGCGGTGGGCCGGCTGGGAGCCGTGCCTGGTGGGTCGGTTGACCCTGGATAATGGGGCATGTGTGGGACATGCCACCCCTCAGACCCTAGCTTGGATGGCGGGGTCGGGGGCCAATTACTTCGGAGGGTAGCTCGGGATCAGGTAACAATGGTGATACCATTGTTATGGGGTTTTGTTAATGTTTAGGATTGGCTGTTAACTTATGTATATTTAATCGTGTTGAATTCTTGAATATGTTATTATTCAATAAACAGGGCTGCGGCCAGGTATTTACCAACTAAGGTGTGTTTTGTCTTCTTGGGATTAGTCAGAGGTAGACAGGGACGGGGGAGGGGGTGTCAAGTAAAAGGAAGCGGGCCACTCCAGGTACCGCTGTTAAAAGTAAATGTGACCTGTCTAAGGCCTGATAACAAAAACTGATTCCTTTGAGAAAGACACAAAAATCTCTGTGGTGAATACCTAAACAGCTTATTTGATAGGTACACTAACTGCCTCTTTTACAAAGCCACGCTAGCGGCTACCGCGTGGCAACAGCCCTGAAGCCTTTTAAATTTCTATGAGCTTCAGGGCCGTTAGCGCGGCTTTGTAAAAGAGGCCGTAAATGCTGCATATTTGTGAATATTTCAGTACTGCAATGCAGAGAGAAGTAATAGCCTTTTATAAAGAAAACATATTGCTAAATAGTAATTTTTCTTCATCTTCCATTAGTGGCTTTCATATCTGTCTGCATCGTTGAGAGCTGTGATGCAGGTGTTCCTAACTACTGGGCTAGATTAACGCATCTATGGCCAGGATTCACTAAACCTCGAAACGGTGTGCAATCCGTTTCCGTTTGCATGCCGGCTGACAAATTTAGTAAAGGCCTGCATGCAAATGGGGACGATCGTTAACACGCCCCCTACCCATGGCCAGAGCAATCCCCGCTCATGCGCACACCCTGACAGTAGTGACAGGAGAAGCAGCTTCCTGTCACTGCTGTCAGGGCTTCTGCCGGTTTTTTAAATTTTTTTAAATCGGGCAGATATTTTGCGTGTTTTACACACACAAAATATCTGCCTGATTTAAAAGAAATTAAAACCCCTCTCCAACAAGTGCCCCGAACCCCATAAAAAATTTGCCCCGCATCCTGCTCTCTGCTGCCCCGAAGCTGTGCCCTGAATCTGCCTGCCCCAACTCTCCTGCTCTCGCCCCGAATCTCTCCTGCCCTTCCCGCACTGGGAGCCCGTGGTTCTCCTTCCCTGTTCTGCCTATGGGCATGGAAATTGTAATTATGGCCCTGTTGAACACTTCATTTGATGTTTCTTCTGTGCAGACTCTCTGGTCTTTTTGTTTATTTTTTATTATAGAGCCCAACAGGAACTGGGTGCAGAAGTTCTTTGTAGAATTTAGTAGTTTATCTTTTAGGGTAAACATTTGATTATTACTTTGTATTTACCTGCTATTTAAACTTAAATCATACTTATATTTTTTTAATGACTAGCTATCATTTCTTTTTTCATATTGTATTTTTAATTTCTTTTGCTTTTTTCCTCCCTCATTTAGGGATCTTGACTCATTTGTTTGTCTGGTCATTCTGATGCACAGGGTTATAGGGTATTTTCTTTTTTTTATCTGCCTTCTTGGCTTCAAAGTTTTGTAATGTTTTGAGTTGCTTGAAATCTAATAATAATAAATTTATTAAAAAGTCTTTTAACCGTGCATATCCAATACAGTAGAAGCTTCTGTAGAGAGGCACCTGTGGCACGTAAAATGTTCCCATTATCCTGATGGCTTTAAAATTGCTGCTTTCATTTGGCAGCATAAAATCCATTTCCCAGAAATTCTGCAGATTCCTGTTATCTTTTTTTAAATCAAAACTCTGCTTCCATTACTTAAATAGTGCTGTAGGTACAGTGGAATCCAGTTACAGTGAAATGTCATCATAAATTTCCTGATATACTGTAATGCCATTTTTTTTTTCCTAAAGTCACAATTTTAGTGCATTTCAGTGATGAACTACCTTATTAAAGTGAATGAGTCCCTTGTTATATTGAATAATTGCTCCTCTGCACAAACTGTTTTTAAGTTTGTGACAATTACAGGAGGTAACTCTTCTTACAGTAGGATCCAGCTCTGTGAGTGCTGAGTATCCTCAGCATTGTGGAAACTCCTTCGTTTGTGCCCATGAAGGGATAATTTATCTCGTGTTTGATATGCCTAATCATTTTGAAATGGTGAAAACCTATGCTTCTACCAGAGTTATTGTCTAGCCGATATCCAGTCCTTTGTAGGGTGCATAGACAACCCCGCGAAAGACAAAGGCGCGCGCCGACAACTGAGCGCAAGACGGAGGCGCGCGCCGAAGAAAATTACAGTTTTTAGGGGATCCGACGGGGGGTTTTGTTGGGGAGCTCCCCCAGTTTACTTAATAGAGATCGCGCCGGCGTTATGGGGGGTTGTAACCGTCCACATTTTACTGTGAACTTAACTTTTTCCCTAAAAACAGGGAAAAAGTGAAGTTTTCAGTAAATTGTGGGGGTTTACAACCCCCAAACCGCCACAACGCCCCCACAACGCGGCGCGATCTCTAAGTAAAGTGGTGGGGTTCCCCCCCACGCCCCCCCCGTCGGAGCCCTAAAAACAGTAATTTTCAGCGGCGCGCACCCCCGCGCTGCGCTCAATTGTCTGGGCGTGCGCCTTTGTCCCAGCGCGCTTTTGACCTGACACCCTTTGTAGTCTTCAAACAGTTTGTTTTCCAAGATAACCAAACATGCATCCTTTTACATACATTTAGCCTGGTTTTCTTCATGAGTGTATTAATTGTGTATCGCCTGTTAAATTGAATGTGGAAACTACTGCAGGGCATTGAAACCCAGTCTCATCATAGAGGCTATGCTGAATGAATATGCATGATATCAATTTTCATTCAATAGAAGTAGCACATGAAATCTCTCTTACATATTCATTGTGGCTAGCCTGAAAAGCAGAGTGGCTAGGGACTCCTTAAGACTGTATTGGGGTCTACTGCTCTAGGAATTCCAAACTATACGTATATGTTAAATAGCAGGTCAGGGCATTTAAAAAGTACCTAAAATGTTGAGATTAACACTCTCCCTGAAGTGGGGCAGGGAGAAGTCAGGAGTAGGTATGTGCAGATGAGAAAGGAGACTTTTGAGAAGAGGTAATGTGCAAGAAGTGTAAGGGAGGAGGTTGTCTGTTTTTCTACCTAGATCCTAAAATTCCTGCTGGCATCTAAGAATTTCTAATCCTCTTCAACCCATAGTAAAGTGCAACCTTGCGTGAGGTTGGTATGTAACTCATGGATCTTGTATGAGCTGCTTTAAAGATTTAAGACACAACACTGAGGCACTTGGAAAACTGGGGGGGGGATATTTTTTTTTTCTTCAGTTTATATACTGTAACATCAAAATAAGAGAACGAAATACAGGAATTGTAAATACAAAGAGTACCTCTGATTCAATAAAATTATGAAGTAAAATTATTGTTTTGATATGAAATTCATTTGTGAGCAGCTGGAATCCAAGCAGTGTTTGAACCAAATGTCTACTTCATATCTGGCAAATTGGTGAATGGGTCTCCAGAATTCTCATAATTTATATTCAAAAGCTGCACAGGGTTATTGAAAGCATAGCTTCTTCTCCTAAAACCAATTGGTATGCTGTTGTAACCTCTAGATTAAATTAGACCTCCTTGTCTGTCTTTTGACTGTTTCCACTTTGTTCTCTCTCTTCCTAGATGTACTAAGTGAGCTGATTTTTGTCTTTCTCTTGCACAGCCCCTGAGTCTCTGATGCAGGCTCTAGAAGACCTAGATTACTTAGCTGCCTTGGATGATGATGGGAACCTTTCAGAAGTTGGCATCATCATGTCAGAGTTTCCTTTGGATCCACAGTTGGCCAAGTCACTCATTGCATCCTGCGAATTTGACTGTGTAAATGAAATGCTGACCATAGCTGCAATGCTAACAGGTACAAATTAAGATGAGGAAAGCATAATAATCATATCACTCATATTAGATCAGAGATAATCCTCCTTATCTATTTGTTTAAAGCACATTTATATCTCACCAAAATGATTAAAACTTTCCTATATCTCATTACAGGCTAGGTATTAGTAGGAAACAATATCAAGCTGGGGATGTTTTAAAGGGATTGTCAGATGTTTGTTAATCTACATTTTTTTAAAAGGACAAGTGAGATTGCAAGCCCTTGCAATTGGGTGATGTCTGATGGAGCAAAAAAAAGTTTACATAGAAACTTTTGTGACTCACTGTTCATGTATGTCATTTCCAGCACTCTGTCCTCATACAGTTTTTCCTCTGTTTCTCAGCAGACTCAGTAAGGTGTACAGACTCATCACACCCTTCATATTTCATACATGAAGGTTTGATACACGTGAGATGCCATATTTAGTTCTTTTACCTCCCCCTTTTACAAAACTGCGCAAAAGGTTTTTAGCACCGGCAGGCGCGCTGAATGCTCTGAACTGCTTCAACGCTCATAGAGTACCTATGAGCGTCTGAGCAGAGCATTCAGCACACTGGCCAATGCTAAAAACCTTTTGTGTGGTTTTGTAAAACGGGGGTTTAATTAGGTGTTGGGTTTTTTTTTTTCTCATTTTGTAGTTTCTATGTTTCAATAAACAAATTCCAGGAATACTTCTCGAAAAAAAAGGCTAATGTTAAAAAAAAAAGAGAAAATAGCCTTTCTTGTATTTATGGTATATAAAGTGCTGATATAGCATAGTTAGTGACAGTAAATAAAGACCATTAATATTCACGATACAAGCAGAATATCTTCAAAATTAATAGCCACACCAAATGATATTCATAGACTTATACTGTCAGAAACCAAGTGCTATAAACTTTTTAGTCTGTGAAAACGGTAAAGACCTCATTGTTTCCCAGGATAAAACCTGTGAAACTGACTATGCCAATAATACTATTGACATAGAGAAATACATCCTTGATCTTATATTCTACCGTTACACATTCTCTTATTTATCTTTTTAACTTTTTTGCTGTCATTTACTTTTTAACTTTTTACTGGCTTTTATAGTTTTATAAAAAAGTGAGCACTTATCTTGTTTCCTTCTGACAGCGCAAAACCACCGCAGCTGCAGTTTTAGCGGTATCAATATGCCGCTCTTGAACAATTTCAAATCTGATCAATTCATATAGAAATATCCCAACAGGCCCTGTTTCGCCCTACGGCTGCATCAGGGGATTAATTTTCATTACGAGCCACTGCTTCAATGATTTTCTCCCAGTGGGAGCTCGTAATGAAAAATAATCCCCTGATGCAGCCGTAGGGCGAAACAGGGCCTGTTGGGATATTTCTATATGAATTGATCAGATTTGAAATTGTTCAAGAGCGGCATATTGATACCGCTAAAACTGCAGCTGCGGTGGTTTTGTGCTGTCAGAAGGAAACA
Organism: Geotrypetes seraphini; assembly: GCF_902459505.1. Lineage (NCBI taxonomy): Eukaryota > Metazoa > Chordata > Amphibia > Gymnophiona > Dermophiidae > Geotrypetes > Geotrypetes seraphini. Next base: position 303,396,198 of record NC_047084.1, on the reverse strand, counting down.
AGATAAGTGCTCACTTTTTTATAAAACTATAAAAGCCAGTAAAAAGTTAAAGTAAATGACAGCAAAAAAGTTAAAAAGATAAATAAGAGAATGTGTAACGGTAGAATATAAGACCAATGATGTATTTCTCTATGTCAATAGTATTATTGGCATAGTCAGTTTCACAGGTTTTATCCTGGGAAACACTGAGGTCTTTACCGTTTTCACAGACTAAAAAGTTTATAGCACTTGGTTTCTGACAGTATAAGTCTATGAATATCATTTGGTGTGGCTAGTAAATAAAGACCAACATGATTCATCCAATCTGCTGAGAAAGGCATCCAGCATTGTACTTGTGACTCCGTAGGTTATTCCTCCCCCTCTTTGTTTGTTTTATTAATCATCATTTATATTACATATTTCAAATGAAATTATTCAACCAAACATTAATTAACACAGAAATATAGACCCTATCTCCTATTCATTGCAGCATTTCCTTTTATATTTATCAAGTCCCATAAAACCCCTACCCCACTGCAGAAACTTCTTTATCAATCAACAATCTCTCAAGCTGAGAAGCATCAAAATAAATATATCTAATAGATTGTAATGTTTTTACACATTTACAAGAGAATTGAAGAAGGAAGGTACCTCCCAAGGAAGTAACTCTATCCTTCAATTTCAGAAATTCCTTCTGACGTAGTTGTGTGTGGATTTAGCCATAAAACTGAGAATTTTTATTCCGGAAATATTTTTTAAGACATTTATTTTCTCCTGTTCTGTTGAAAAGATTGTCAGGAGAGTTGCCCTAGTAGAAATTTCCTCCTGAGAGGCCTGAATTAAAATCTTTTAAATCAATTGATTCTTCTGGGCCCTTCTTTGCTTCCCCTTCAACAGTCTCAGCCTTTGGTACAGAAATATATCTACAATCAGAAATATTTAATTCTTCAACTTTATCCCAAAGCAACATCTCCTTCAAATATCTGCATAATAGAATCTCAAGTGACTTAGTAGCTTCATTGTATGCCCTCTAGTCCTAGTATTTTTGGAAAGTGTAAACAAGTAAGTCACATCTACCCGTTCCACTCCACTCAATATTTTATAGACCTGTATTATATTTCCTCCTCATCTATCTCTTCTCCAGGCTGAAGAGTCCTACCTGCGTCAGCCTTTCCTCATAGGGAAGTCATCTCGGCCCCTTTATCATTTTTGTCACCTTTCTCCTGCACCATTGTTCTCTTTCATTAATATATTTAGGGATCACAATTTTATGATCATGGTAAAGAAGGTCTGATTTTTAGGTCTCATCATTTTCTTTGAAGTGTCCTGTTTGACCTTTTAATATCAAGTGTGGCTCAGAATTGCTGGTTTTTTTTGGTCAATTTATTAGTTTGTGTCTTGGTATAAGGATTGGAAAAGGTAGAAATTTGACTTGCAGAGCTGAATACATTTTAGTGTGTTCTAGAGAGCAAGCTCTATAATCCCTTCACTGCTTAATTTTTTTTCTTTTTGCTAGTGCCTCTCTCCCAGTTCAGTTGCTACTAGTGTTGAGCTTTCTTTTTCAACCACTCATAGATAAATTTGTAAACTGATGTTCCAGAATAACGACAGGCAAATAGTATATTGATCTTATAGCCAGAAGGTTCTTGAGGACTTTCATTGTATTTTAGCAAACTGTATCTTCTTCTTTTACTGCATAATTTTAGAATTTTTACTGTATAATTTTAGTATCTTTATTATATAATTTTAGTACTGTATTTTTATTCATTGTATAAGTTATTAATGTATGTGAACCACCTAGAACTTTACGGTGGGGTGGTATATAAATAAATAATTATTATTATTATTTTCCCCCTATTGCTCACAGACCAATTCATCATTCCTTTTTCTAGTCATTACAGTAATGGTGTGGAGACTCGGAGCTGTGCGGCAGAATCCTATACCATGAATTCCAAAGCCAGCCATCAAGGGCTCCTTTTACTAAGGTGCGCTAGCGTTTTTAAAACGTGCTGAAGATTAGCGCACGATAAACAAAAAATACTAAAGCAAACTCTATGGAGGCGTTGGCATCTATGCGCTAAAACAGTTAGTGCACCTTAGTAAAAGGAGCCCCAAGTGTCACCATTAGCAGTAAACTTGACTCCTTTCTTCCCCTTCTGCAGCATCCCTAATTTGTTTATTTGAATCAAAGAACTTTTGCATGGAAGTGCACAGCATTTCAGTTATCCAACCAGCTATAGAAAAATAGCAAATAATGGCAGTTAAAACCGTGTAATCTATCAAATCTGCCTGTCCATTTCAACTTTTTACTCCATTTTGATCTTCGCCTTCCCTCTCCTCTTCACACTTTTAACAGTAGTATCTTGAGTACAAAGAATGGTCAGAATTTAGATTGGAATGTTATTGGATTGTTCTTTCCATAGCAGTCATGAGAGGTTTTGTAAATCGCTGATCTCTGCTAGACAGATAAAGTGGTATAGTAAGTTGGGAATAAAGATTAAAAAATAAAATATTTAGATGGCAGTTATAGGTCAAGACACATGGAAGAAACTCCCTGTGTTATGAAGACATTTACATTTTTTTAATTTAAAAATGAATTTAGCTGTATAGTACTTTGTTATTATCATAGAATAAGCTCTTCACTTTTCTGGTGGCTAAAAAGGTTTTTCATTTCAAAATAATGCAGGTTAAAGTTATGGTATCCCTTCTGTATACTTACTTTCCTGTGAATTATAATGTGGCCCTTGTAAGGAAATGTTCTCCCAGAATAGGACTTTTAATATTTCTTAAAAGGTTAAAATGTTTGCAAGAAAATTCATTAATAAGTGGGCTTCTGCTGATATTGGTGTTAATTATCGGCCAGTGCAATAGGTGAGTCATTCTAAACATGTGGTTATCTCCCAATGGCCGCAAGCCATCTGCAGAAGGAATCCACGCCAGATTTTGTCTGTGACTCTCCTCTACTTTCTGGCAGAGAGCTCTACTGCCACCTGTAGTTTTTCCTTTCTACAAGTGAGTCTAAAGGAGTGTTTCTGTTCTGCTCTCCCCTTTTTCTTATTTTCTTCAGGATTTTTATTTGTGCTTGGAACATTCTTCAGCTTTGCCTATGTAGAGAAGAAGCAGACTCCAGTCTGCTGCTGACAGGCTGATCCCTGGTGGTACCTGTTGGCCAGCCTGCATTAGTATCTTTGGAGCCCGGGGCCATCCATGCTTTATTCTCATCTACTGTTTAGCTGGGGTTCGAGTGCATGCTGTTAGACGCCCTTAAGGTCAGTGGCATCTTGCAGGATGCCGACTGCATTTTTTTTTGTCTCCACCCTTTCCTTTATCACGTTAGTTGGTCTGTAGGGGGGAGGGGGTATGGTCATGCACCATGTCTGACTGCCAGCCCAAAGATCAGTATCCAGAGGCATTTCCAGCGTGAGGTAATGATTCTTCTGATTCCTGCAGCACATTTCCGGCACAGGTCACAGTGAGTAAGGCTGTTATAGCCTGTGAGGGGGAGGGGGCTTCTGAATTTTGTAGTTTTAAAGGTTTCTGCATGTCCCCCTGTATTCCCCCATCTGGAAAATCCTAAAATCGCTGTTTTTAAGCTTTGCTGAGTGTAAAAAATATTGCAACTTTGGTGCAAATTTCTTAGCGGCGGCCATCTTATTTAGTGCCTCTGGAGCATCCTTGTGCCGCATGGCGTGGCCAGGAGAGGTGGCAACACCATGCTTGGCCTCTCCCCTCCCTAAGCAGTAACAATGGGCGCCCATTGAGGCAGCCATTTCTTTTTTGGGGGGCTTGGCAATACTGAATGTTCTGCACAAAATGATGCGAATGCAAAGGTTAAGTCATCTAAAGGTGACCCTGCTGCTTAGGGTGCAGAAGCCTTCTCTGAATTTATGAAATATTTATTGAATGCTTTTCAGGATAATCGTGCCTCCTCTGTGCAGTCCCGCTCCGCTTGAGACTTGTCTCTCCACAGCTTTGCCTTCCTGGGCATGTCTTCTTCTCAGTCAGCCACTGTCTTTGAGCTAGCTGACCCTGATTTAGAGATGCTTACGATGTTGATCAATTAATTGACCCCTTGTTTTCCGGGGATGCTCTTCCTGTGGCCGGGGACCTTGGTCAGTATGCCAGATCTTCGGATCCTTCTATGGCTTTCAAACCTGGGGACGATCCCACACTTCTGCATTTATTTAAGTCGGATGCTTTGCCTGATCTCATTTCGGAATCTCTGCAAGAGTTGAATTTAGTCACTCTTGCAGAAACTCTGAAATGAAATCAGGCAAAGCAGCTGAATTTAGTCACTCAGCTGGTTCCTTCTTCTTCCTCCTCCTCCTCCTCTCTCTTGTGTGGAGTATGAGCTCAGTCTTCTGCATTTCCTTGGCATCCTGATATGAACATTCTGATCTCAGAGAAGTGGGACTTTCCGGAAAGCGCTCTCAAAATGGCGAGAGCTATATCCCGTAAGGAGTATCAGCAGCTGTTTACTCAGCCTAAACTGGACTCTTTGGTTGCACAGGTCACTAAGTACACCTCTCTTCCCAGTGAGGGTGGTATGGTGCTCGAGGACATGCAGGACTGCCGTGTGGATGTGGTTCTCAGGAAATTCTGAAGCAGCGGCTTTGAGAGTCAAAGCTGCCTCAGCGGCATCCTTTGTTATATGCACTTCCTTCTTCCAGCTGCATACTCTGGAAACTGAGGCTGTGGAGCCTTCTCCTCATCTTCTTTTACCTGGAGTAGATTATGTTACTGATGCTCTGTATGACCTTTTGTGGGTCTTGGATGAAGTGCTGATGCATTCAATTTCTGCTTGCAGAATGCTCTGGATCAAACAATGGGCCGGTGATTTCCCCCTCTAAAGCTACTCTTGCGTGACTCCTTTTTAAGGGGCAGTTATTATTTGACAAAGGCCTGGATGACCTCATGAATTCTGTGGTGCACTGTTGACCTAAGACCCTGCCAATAGCAGACCCAGAACTTCTAGAAGTTCAGGACGCTCTAATTTTCATGGCTCCAGGTGTTCCTGCCCTTATTCAAGTTCCATGTCTCGGAGATTTTCCCAGGGCTACAGGCAGAGGTTCTCAGGCTCCAGGAATAACCAGACATCTGTCTCCCATTTGGCTCCCTCTGCCAAAAAGGCACAATGATGTCAGGTCGAGGGAGGTCTCGCTACATATCAGAGGCAAACTCTCAATGTTCCTGCAGGCATTGGTAGGGGAGGGTCATTGGGGTGGGCAGACTAGTTGGGCCGTGGCCCTTATCTGCCGTCTATTTCTATGTTTCTATCTCATTCAACCAGTGGGTTTTGGTCATTATTCAGTCCAACTACAAGCGGAATATGTCCAGCCTCCTGCATATTAGTTTGTGGACTCACCCGCGGGGTGCCTGGACAAAGTGAACAGAGTGCAGGCCACTGTACAAAGATTGTTGATAGTCAAACTATAGCACAGGTGCCGCCTGAAGACTTCTGGCTTGGGCAGATATTCCATATACTTTATCGTGCCAAAAAAATGCACAGATGATTGGAGGCCAATCCTGGATCTTACGCAAGTAAATGCAACGCTTAAGGTTCTACGCTTTCGTATGGAGACAGTGCAGTCTGTCATAGCGGCAGTGGCCCTGGGAGGGTTCCTGATCTTTCTGGATCTCACAAAGGTTAGTTTGCATATTCCAATTTTTCTGGTGCAACGCAAATTCCTCAGGTTTCATGTATTGGAATATCAGCTCTACCCTTTGGCCTGGTAATGGCTCCTCGTACCTTCACCAAGGTGATAGCGGTCGTGGCAGTGTTTAAGGAAAATGGGTCTGCAGGTCCACCCCTACTTAGATGATTGGCTGATCAGAGCCCCTTTGTTTTCCGAGGGTTGTCACACCGTGGATCAGGTGATCTGTTTCCTGGAAGACCTGGGTTGGATTGTAAATACAGGAAAATCAATTTGGCCCTGACACAGTCCTTAGAATACCTGAGGTTCTTGTTCGCACAGAGGCGGGCCATGTCTATCTTCCCAAGGCACACAAACAGAAGCTGTGCTCTCAAATTTCTTACCTCTTGAACAAAGCAGCTCCTTCATTGTGGGGCTACCTCCAGATCTTGAGGCATATGGTGGCCATGATAGATGCGATTCCTTGGGTGAGGGTAAACATGTGTCCTCTTCAGCAAACATTGCTCTCACATTGGACTCTGTAGAGAGCAGCAATGCAAACACCCTCTTCCTTGGACTCTGGAAGCCGGGCCAGCATGGCTTGGTGGCTTCTTCTGCAGACCCTCTCCAGGAGCATGCCGCTGCAGATTGCTTCCTGGGTGATTGTGATGACAGATGCCAGTCTTCGAGGCTGGGGTGCTTTTTGCAATCATCATCCCATTCAGGATTGTTGGACACTTTCGCAAAAGAAATGTTGATCAACCGGTTGGAACTGAAAGGCCATTCATTTGGCTCTGATGAAATTACAGAAGACTCTGGAGGGCCATGCAGGCCTGGGTCTTCTACGACAATGCAAAGGCAGTACCGTATGTCAGTCACCAAGGAGGAACTAAAAGTGCATCCGTGGCTCTGGAAATTCGCCTCTCTTTCACTAGGTGAAACATCGCCTTCAGGTGCTCTCGGCAACGCATGTGGAGGGAGTCGACAATGTTCAGACAGACCTTAGATCCAGGCAAGTGGGGCTTGTCCTCCACAGTGTTCCGATTCATAGTGTAGCACTGGGGTCGGCCTCACTTCAACTTCATAGCAACGATAAAGAATAAGAAGGCAGATTGATTCTTCAGTTGAAGATCTGAGCCTGGAAGCGAGGGTCTTAATACTCAAGTCCAGGGGTAGGGAACTCCGGTCCTCGAGAGCCGTATTCCAGTTGGGTTTTCAGGATTTCCCCAATGAATATGCATTGAAAGCAGTGCATGCAAATAGATCTCATGCATATTCATTGGGGAAATCCTGAAAACCCAACTGGAATACGGCTCTCGAGGTCCGGAGTTCCCTACCCCTGCTCTAGTCCACCCATGGCCACAGGGATTTCTACTGTGTGTTTTTCCTTCCTGGCCCATGATAGGGCAAGTCATTTGATGGATTGCTGTCCATCAGGGAAGAGTTATTCTGGTGGCTCCATATTGGCCTCGCAGACCATGGTACACAGATCTGATACATCTTCGCATAGGTCGCAGTCTTGGTTGCGCGTCCATCCATACCTTCATGCTCGGGATCCGGTCTGTATGGAGGATCTGGATTGCTTTGCTCTTATGGCATGACTATTGAGTGCGAAGCATTAGAGTGCAAAGGATATTCTGATGTTGTCATTGCTACTCTTCTCAAATCTAAGAAGTCATCTACTGTATCTGCCTACGCTAAGGCATGGAAGACCTTTCAGCATTAGTGTGTCCAGGAAAGTGTGTCCAGGAAAGTACTATTCTCCTATTTCAGTGGTACTAGCTTTTCTCTAGGTGAACCTTGACAAAGGCCTCACACTTGTGTCTCCCCTGATGTGGCCATATTTATGAAAAGTGCTCTTCGTATTAGACCACCTATCAAACCACCATTCCCTTCATGGGACCTTAATGTGGTTCTGTTTGGCCTCACTAAAGCTCCATTTGAGCCTTTCAAAGATTCATCCTTAGATTTAACGCTCAAGACAGTTTTTCTGGTAGCCATTACCTCAGTGAGACATGTCTCGGGGCTACAGACTCTTTCTTGTAGAGAACCCTTCCTGAGAATCTTGGAGATTGGGATTTCCTTATTCACGGTTCCTTCCTTTCTGCCAAAAGTGGCCTCAGTATTCCATGTTAATCAAGAAGTGCATTTCTCCATTTTTCAACTTACGGGTTCAAAGAAGCAAGTCCGCATTTTGAGAAAGTTGAATTTGCACAAAGTTCTACTGCGCTATCTTGAAGTCACTAACGAGTTTTGTCTCTGACCATCTGTTTGTGTTGACTTATTCTACCGGGTCATCTCCTGTACCAGGGGCTCGATTCGGTTTACATAATGAATTTTATTTGAGGAAAAGACTCAAAACAAATTGGAGAAATACTAAATTAATTGACCTAGCATAGTATTAAGTCTTCTGACCTCAATTAGGAATAATCAAGTAATGATTGTTGATATCCAGATGGATCCATAAGGCCATTTCATCAGCCTATATTCTTTCCGTTAAGCAGTCTCTTGTTTCTGTCGAGGCGCATTCCACAAGGGGTATGGCTTCTTCATGGGCCAGAGTGAACTCCCTGAGGAGATTTGTAGACCAGCGACTCTACACACGTTTTTATAAAGTGGATGTGGTAGGAAGACAGGACTCTGCCTTTGGGTCCTCAGTTTTGCAGGCCGGCACAGTAAGCCCACCCTAGCTTTTGGGGACTGATTTTGTATGTCCCACATGTCTAGAATGACTCACTTATTGCACTGGAAAAAGAGATTATGTCCTTACCTTGATAATCTTTTCCAGTAGATAGGTGAGTCATTCTAGACTCCCACCCTTGGATGCCAGTCAGCCCTTCTTGGGCCTTAAAGAATTTTATATGTCCTTCCTGAACTCCTTTAATGCTTTTGTAAGCTGTTTGGAGTTTGTTGTTCTAATGTTTCTTTGTTAAGCAGAACAGTTATTTCTTGGGAATGTTCCCATATTGTCTGGAGCGCTTTGTGCTTGGGTACTAACCACAGGTGGCAGTAGAGCTCCCAGTGAAATAGAGGAGAGTCGCCAAAATAATCAGAAGTTGATTCCTTCTGCAGATGGCTCATGTCCATTGGGAAATAATCACATGTCTAGAATGACTCGCCTGTCTATTGGAAAAGATATTATCAAGGTAAGGACCTAATCTCTTTTTCCTTCTCGCTTTTTCTCTCTCTCAGCTTCACCCTGTTTTCTGGCACCTCCCTTGAAGTCTGAAGAGGCAGCAGCTACACGAAGGAGAGTTCTGCTTCATCCTGATGGGGACCATTTCACTCTTATCAATGTCTTCAATGCCTTCAAACAACGTAGGCATCACTGATTAGAGGGAGGGAGAAAGTGGGGCCAAAGAGTATTGCCAAATGAGACAAAAAAGCAAGGGAAGGGGGAGCAGATAGAAGGAACTGAGATGGAGAAGGTGATAATGGAATAGAGAAACAGAAGAAGATAGATGAAGAGTAAATACATAGAATAGAAAGACAGAGCAGGAGGCTGGGGGAAACATGATAGGAATAAAAATAGGGAAGATTCTCTTAGATACAGAGGAGCACTTAGAGGTTGAAGACAATATGCAGTAGCACAACCAAATAAACCACATATGGAGAGACACTTTAAGAGCATAGAGCAAGGATGGTAACTTATGTTTGCTCCTAGCTGGTGTAAATCAGATCACATTTCTTCCTTGTAGTTCTGGGGCATGTGTGCTTGACTCAGAAGAACTACATTGCCTCTTCTCGGGACCTGCTTGACCATTAGGAAGACCAAGTGAATGCTTAGGATGGGAGTTTCTGAGAAGTTACATAAGCTGCAATCAAGACAAAACAATAAATTGTGAAACTCACTTAAACTAAAAGAATCATGAGTCCATATTTTTATCCACAGGGAGGGTGGGCAGTTTACATATTGTCCAGTTTACCCTGTTGGATAGCCATGGCGTAAATGACTTTAGCCAAGAAACACAGAGAAGATCAAAGTTCATCAAAATGGATAAAGAAAAACACCAAGATCCTCAAAAACTGGGACTATTCTTTGAGTTGACCCGACACAGGCCATGTTTCGGTGCTCAGCACCTGCAGAAAATGGTGAAGTAAGTAAGACATTGTCCCAAATTTTGAAGGCCATCCCTCATAAGTGTTAAGCCAAGAACACAGAGTCAGAGTAGCACAGTCCATGTCAGGTCAACTCAATAAAGACTGGTCTCAATTTTTGAGGCTCTTGGGGGCAGATTCTGTAAGCGGCACCATGATCGGAAACAGCCTCCAAAAGTAGCACTGATGGCATGTCAATCACGCAACAGCGCTGTTTGCAGAATCACAGCTCACGTTTAAGATGGGTGCTGGAAATGTAGGTCAGAGTTTTAAAGGCCTACATTACCAGCAACTATCTTATGTATGAATCATGTCTACAGAGATGCCTAACAGCGCTTAAGGTTACTTCCAGCATTAACCACACCTATTGCAACCTTAAGTGCTGTAGGGCTCCTCTGTAGTTGCATCAACAGTGCTGTTGATTTTTTTAAGAAGTGTTTAATTGATTTTAAACAACACAATCAATTACTGCACCAGTAAGCAAATTAGGTGGTGGAACAGCGTCTACCACTGCTTAACTTAAGGTGATGTTTTGAGAATCCGGGCTTTAGTGCTTTTATCCATGTGAATGACATTAGGAAATTTCCTTTATGTATGCATGCGCAATTGTGTGCAACAGTTGAGAAACTTGTGATTCAAGTTTATTTAAAATTTCTTATACCGCCCAATCAACCTTCTAGGCGGTGTACAAAATCATAAAAATATACTTTAGCTAAAATACAAATTTAAGGTGACAGCATCACCTAACAATAACAATAGCTTTTGGAGACTTTTAAAACAAAGACAAACAGGAGCAAAAGGTAAAAGGGCAAGAACTACAATAGTCAAAGTAAAAGAGAACAATTAGGGAGAAAAACAATAGGAGGAGCAGTGAATGAAAGCATACAACTTTTAAAAGGTACAAAGTTAAACAAAGCATCTTTCTGTAATCTTTAATGTACAATTTTCTATTTATTTTCTTGTGGGCTTGAAAATTAAAGTTAAATGGCAGGTGCAAAAGTTTGGTAATCCAATTGATTCATTACCACTTTTTTTTCTGCGTTGTTAAGGCCTAAAATGTTGACTGACTCATGAGGCCATCAATTAGGTGAAAACAATTTCATGGTAGAACAAATGCTATGACCCTGTAACTATTCAACTTGTGATTAAGAACATAAGAGTTGTTATATTGGGACAGACCGAAGGTCCATCAAGCCCAGTATCCTGTTTTCAACATTGGCCAACCTAAGTCATGAGTACCTGGCAAGATCCTAAGGAGAAAAACAGATTTTTTGCTGCCTATCCTAGGAATAAGTGGATTTCCCCAAGTCATCTTAATAATGGGTTATGGACTTCTCATTTAGGAAATTATCAAAACCTTTTTTAAACCCTACTAAGCTAACCACTTTCACTACATTCTCTGACAGCGAATTTCAGAGCTGAATTATTTTCTCCAGTTTGTTTTAAATGTACTACTTAGTAGCTTCATTGCATGCCCCCTAGTCCTAGTATTTTTGGGAAGCTTAAACAAGAGATTCACATCTACTCGTTACACTCCACTCAGCATTTTATAGACCTGAGCCATCTCTTCTAAAGAAGTCGTTCCATCCCTTTTATTATTTTTGTCACCGTTCTCTGTACCTTTTCTAATTTTGCTTTATCTTTTCTGAGATGTGGTAACCAGAACTGCACACCGTATTTGAGGTATTGTTAATACTAGACTGAACAATCATCATGGAGTTCTCTAAGCAGACATTTGAAAATGAAGGTAATTCACTACTCTAAAGCTGTGTCCCGACCAGTATATGAGCGTTCTCCGACCCTGACTTGATTCACCAACCTCCTGCCCAATCCGATCCACGCATGCAAAGTAGGAAGGCAGTGATTCACTAAACAGAAGAAGGAACACCGATTAGGCTGGCCAATCCAAAAAGAAGTGACTGCTGAGGACCAGTTGCTCACGTTCCTGCCGACTCTGCTCGCTGTCGCCTTGTCCTTGCCAACTCTCCTGCTCTTTGCCGCCTTCCCTGCAGTGCAAGTCTGTGGTTCCCAGCTTTCGGAATGTAGAAGTCTTTTCCAGTTTCTAAAAATTTATTCCATGTCCATTTCTTCACAATATCTAAACTTGTTTCCGTCGGGCAGTTTAGTACTTTGGGCTGTAAGCGGTCCAGTTTCTCTCTGGATTTTTTTATTGTCGTTCGTTCTGCAAAAGGGGGGGGGGGTAAAAGCTGCTGTCCATGTGCATCACTACAGAGTCTCCTTAGCCCACCTGGGTTTGGCTCGAGCTAGCCCCAGGACAAATGGCTTCAGCTGAGTTACCTAATACAAGACCGTGGGTTGGGGAAGAGTTTGTGGTTTTCGCCAGATGGACTATAGAAGAGATACTTAAGCTGGACTGACTCTGTGGTGTATCGACTTGGCCTGGGTTAGATGGCTCTTGACTCGAGTTCGTTTAAAGATGGTCTGCAGTACAATGAACCTCAGAGGCTGCTCTCTGCTGCCCTTCCCTGCAGTGCGAGCCCTTGGTTTTAACCCGCAGGTTTAAAGTGGGGCTGCACTGAGGCAGAACGTTCTGTTCCAGACTGGAACAGAACATACCATAGTGCAGCCCTGCTTTAAACCCGCATGTTAAAACCACAGGCTCATGAGTAACCGGCAACCTTCACTGATGCATTTCTGGTGTTTATTCCCTTGCAGCATGTTCTGTTAGCAAAGTGTGTTCTGTTCCAGCCCCCCCCCCCCCTTTGTTTTGACCTTGCTTGTGTGGAGAGCCAGCAGATGCGTGGACCGCATCTAAAGGCTAAGAAGATAGTCTGCGCATGCATCTGGATCGCTCTGCAGAGATCCGTGGGGTTGCTATGGGGCGTTCCTCCGATCACTGCAATTTGCATGAAGGCGCTTTGTGAATCGGTCGCCCAGGAAGACTCGGCCACGGATCGCCCAACAAAGCTGAGCTTAGTGAATCTAGGCCATTGTTATGAAAGGCAAGTTAAATGCAAGTGTTAAAGTCAAGGCAAGATCTAGAAGACCAAGAAAAATATGATGGAACAACCTAATTAATCAGATTTACAAATCAGAACTCACTGGCCCACTGAACAGTTTGGCAGACAAAAGGAATAGTTGTTCATAGTATGGCATGGGAAAGTTGTCAGAAGAAAACCTTTTCTACAACTTCATAGCAAAAGTTATTGTCTAAAGTATGCAAAAGAACACTTTGATAAGCCTAAAACCTTGAAATAAGTGCTTTTGACTGGTGAACGTGAAAATTGAACTTTTTGTCCACAGAAAACAAAGATAAATATTTTGAAGAAAAGAACATCTTGCCAACCACTAACCATGGTACCAACAGTACCCTCTCCGATACGATGGAGGTGATCAGCGGAGTGCCGCAGGGCTTGGTCTTGGGCCCGATCCTATTTAACATCTTCGTAAGAGACTTGGCTGAGGGGTTTCGAGGTAAAATTACATTATTCGCCGATTGACGCCAAACTATGCAACATGGTAGGTAACCGCACAACAGATGAAAGCACAGTGCCCGACAAAAGCTCAATGCCTGACAATATGACGCAGGACCTACTCCTGCTGGAGCATTGGTCAAAGACTTGGCAACTAAGTTTCAATGCCAAAAAATGCAAGGTCATGCACCTTGGCGGCAAAAATCCATGCAGACTTAGATGAGATCCTAGCAAGGACTATAGCAGAACGTGACTTGGGGGTGATCATTAGTGAAGACATGAAGACTGCCAATCAAGTGGAGAAAGCTTCATCCTAGGGCTAGACAAATCATGGGCTGTATCCATAGAAGTTTCATCAGCCGTAAGCCTGAGGTCATAATGCCGTTGTACAGATCCATGGTGAGACCCCATCTGGAATACTGTGTACAATTCTGGAGGTCGCATTATCAAAACGATGTGCAGAGAGTTGAGTCGGTTCAGCGAATGGCCACCAGGATGGTCTCAGGACTCAAGGATCTCCCGTATGAAGAACGACTGGGTAAGTTGCAGGTGTACTCGCTCGAGGAACGCAGAGAGAGGGGAGACATGATCGAGACGTTCAAATATGTCACAGGCCGTATCGAGGTGGAAGAGGATCTCTTTTTCCTTAAAGGACCCATGGCAACAAGAGGGCATCCGTTGAAAATCAGGGGTGGGAAATTTCATGGCGACGCCAGAAAATATTTCTTCACCGTAAGGGTGGTTGATCGCTGGAATAATCTTCCACAACAGGTAATTGAGGCAAGCAGTGTGCCAGATTTTAAGAAAAGATGGGATTGGCATGTGGGATCTCTTCATGGAGGTAATTAGGGGGTGGGCCATTAGTGTGGGCAGACTAGATGGGCCGTGGCCCTTTTCTGCTGTCATGTTCTATGTTTCTATGATCTGTTATGCTTAGAGGTTTTGTTACAGTCAGTGACACAGAAAATAGTGTGGGTAGATGAAAGCATGGATCCAACTACTAAACATGTTAATATATACCAGAAGCCAGTGTCCCACAGTCGGTGAAGAAATTGAAGCTATAAAGAGGTGAGGTTGGATAGTAATCTGAATCATATCTCAAAATCAACTTGAAGTTCTTACAGAAAAAAAGATGGTTTGGAATGGCTTTCACAGTCCTCTGACTTAAGTAGTATTGAAAATCTGTGGGGAGATTCAAAAAAATGTAATACTTTCTAGGAGGCGTAAATATTACTGAGCTAATAGTATTCTACAAGATAGAGTGGGGAAAATTCCAAAAGTAAGAATAGAATGACTCTTAACTAGTCGGTCTCAAAAAGATATAATGGAATTAGAAAAGGTTCAAAGAAGAGTGACCAAAATGATAAAAGGAAAAGCTGAAGTAGTTAGGGCTCTTCATCTTGGAAAAGAGACAGCTGAAGAGGGATATTGTTTAAGGTCCGCAAAATCCTGGGTAAAAGTGAATTGATTTTTTTACTCTTTAAAAAAGTACTAAGAGACACAATGAAATTACTTTGAAGTATTTTTTCATTCAAACAGTGGTTGAGCTCTGGAAATCATTTCCAGAGGATGTGGTAACAGCATTAAATATAGCTTGGTTTAAAAAAAAAATAGTTTGGACAAGTTCCTGGAGGAAAAGTCCATAGTCTGCTATTCAGATAGACCACTGCATTCCCTGGGATCGGTAGCATGAAATGTTGTGACTATTTGGGTTTCTGCCCAGGTACTTGCGACCTGGATTGGTCACTGTTGGAAGCAAGATACTGGTATAAATGAAACAAATGGTCTGACTCAGTATGTCTATTCTTACGTTCTTAAAAAAAGGTTTGCAAGTTATTTCTACTAAAGGAGGTGTTTACAAAAGTACTCACTGAATGTGTCCTTAAATTAACTTTTTCTGATCTAGAATCTAACTGATAAACACCTCAAAACTTCAAAGAATAATTATGTATTAAAATTTTAAGAAAGATGATGTATTTAATGTTGTACTATATTCTGCTCACTTTACTAATTTGTTGAAACATACAATTTGACATGAGGTAATACATTTATATAATTTTTTGTACAGGAGTCTTCAGGTAGTGGTAGCATTTGGGTGATCATGATCGAGTTTAATTATAAAAATATGAGGGAAAGATTATAACTTGAATATTGAAAGGAGCATAAGGCTGAAAGCTCTTCTAAAGTACCTGCCACTCTCTTGCACTTACCCATCCTTTTCTACAGTGTCTCAGTTAAACTGGCAATTATAGCATTAACTGTATTTTGGGGGGGGGGGGGGCGTTGCTATGTAAGAAGAGGTTGTCTATGACTGTTTGTGGAGATGGATTACATTAATATGACAAACCTAATTCAGGATAAGACATATCAGAGCATGTTACATCTTAAATTTTCTTCCCTGTTGCACAGATCATGATGATGAGGCCTGGTGTGGGAAAAACTTCCTGAGTTATTCAGCACTGAAATTGGCAGATGTGGTGCGGTCTGAACTGTTGGAGGTCATGCAGAGGATAGAGTTGCCCATCTCTCCTCCATCATTTGGAACACCAGAAAATGTTCAGAACATCAAAAGGGCGCTAATCTCTGGGTATTTCCTAAAGGTCTGGGAGCATTTGCTGCTATTTGTATGTCTTCACTTCCTTTTTTCTTTCTCACATAGACTTGTGTTTCTTTGAAGAAAACATAATTTCTATCGTCATCCAGAAGTAGCATTTCCATGAATTCACCTAACCTGCTCACCTCCTTTTGTAATATTGCAAATTTAGATGCTTATTTTACTAAGCTGCATGAAGGCAATAGTATTCAGAATAAATAATATAGTTTGTGTTAAGCCTTGCAAGGCACTGTAGTCATGAGACGTTAACAGCATTTCAAGTGATTGTGGTATAGTTTCATCCCAGGAGTACCGTATTTTTATGCTCCATAAGATGCATTTTTTTTTCCACGCAAAAGTGGGTGGAAGTCTCGGTTCGTCTTATGAAGCGAAGGTACAAATTTTGTTACCCCTGTACCATTGTAAAACTCACCTGCCGCACCACCTTTTTAAACCCACCCACTGCTGCTGCCGCCGCCACCGCAATACCACTTTTTTTAACACCCCCACCCCACGTCATCATAGTACCTTTTTAACCTGGTGGCCAAGCGTGTATCCTTCCCTCGTCTTTTTTCACGGCCAGCGGCGTACAGATCAGGAGCGCAGACATCAGGAGCAAGCTTTACGCTCTCTCACTCAGCTCTGCGCTGCTTTCCGAATGGCTGCCATAGGTTCTCGGGATTCGCGAGAATCTACAGCAGCCATTCAGAAAGCAGCATAGGGCCGAGCAGGCGAATGTAAAGCTTGCTCCTGACATCTGCACTCCTGATCTGTGTGCCACTGGCCAGGAAATAAGGAGAACCTACTCAAAAACTTAAATTATCCTTTCCTAAGCTGAAAGGCGTCATCTATACTGGAAAACTAGGGAAGTCTCTTCTTTTAAAAATTACTGAGCTCTGGAATAATTTTCCTGTCCAGTTGCATGATCTGGGCTCTCTCCAACATCTGAAAACTTGGCTTTTTTCAGAATTGTGATCTTCGTTTCCTTTTATATTATCCCTATCCCTATTGTATTTAAAAAAAAAAATTTCTGTAAACTGTGTCGAGCTCTATTGTTATAGAGAAGCTATGGTATACAAGCTTAAGGTTTAGTTTAGGAGCCCAGCAGAGCGAGGGCTGCGAGCACCGTCTGGTAGGTGCCACTACAGGGAGAGAGGGAAGCCGGCTGGAGCTGCTGGACCCACGAGCAAGGGGGGTGGGCTGGCGGGCGGGCTGGCTGGCTGGCTGGCTTGGGGCTGGCTGTCACTACACGTGCCTACCATTAGACATGCCCACCACCAGATGTGCCCTGTACCCTGTCACGGCCTATTACTAGAGCACCAGAGGGGGGACAGGGTACAGGCACACCATTTGATTCAGAATTTTTTTTTTCTTGGTTTTTTCTCCTCTTATGGAGCAAAAAATACAGTAAATCTTTTTATTAGAGAAAACATTAAATAAAAACAACCAAGCGTATAAGATCTCACTTTTCTTCAAAAAAGGTTAAGGATGCATATATGCCCTTGAAACCCTGTTCTACACCATATCCACACCCCTAATACCAGTGAAGACAAGGCAACAATAACTTGGGAAAAGAATAAAACTTGTGAATAACAACAAGAGAACATATTCAAGGATCCACCCCTTAAGACCTAGTACCCACAAAGGGGGAAAGGTGGGCTGGGACTCTTATAGCCCCTCAGTCCCTAATAGCAATTTTCTCCAATAAATCCACCCAGGAGCAACTTAAAAGAGGAACTGGTACTTAAGGAAAACTAGCTACCAAATCTTCAAAACCCTTCTACCTTTGATCAGCACATATGGGTGTGTAGTCACCCTGGGCAGGTATTAGAGGTGTGGAATAATTCTTGGTCATTCTGTCCCAGTGGCTTTTTCAGTATAAGTAGCAGCCTTGTCTCCCTAGTGGTTTCACACTTTTGCTGCTAGAATCAAAGTTGCAGGTTAACATGATAGCCTCAAATACTTTTACTAAGGCAAAGAAGCAATTGGGGATTGTTGTAACCCCACTTCAATCCCCACCCCTGCTACCCTACAGGTATACTCCTGGTGGATTCTATTGGGAGTCCTTTAGTTTAAAATAGATTGGGTATGGGAGAGTTGTCTGGATGGGAGTGGTGATGGAGGCAATATATATTTTTCAGTCTTTGGTTCTTTAAAAAATAACAGGCCCAACTTGGGGCCCACTATCTTTATCTCTTGTGGTATTCCCAGCTGCAGCTGTGCAAAAATAAATTTTACTATAGGATTCACTAATCTATGATACAGAGGTGCCACAAATCGGTGAATCCCACGATAAATTTTCATATGGATAAAATTACTCATTCACTCACTTTACCATGGGCTATTAGTTCTTTATTATAGGACAGTGGTTCTCAAATCTGGTCTTCATACCTCCAAATAGGGAACCTGATTTTTTAGGATATGGAACAAAAATTTAAGATATATTGTCATCTACCTGATCTGATAACTGATTCATCTTGCACCAGCTGGAGGATCTAAAGAGGTAATTCTATAATGGTGCGTATACTATGTCTAGGCACCTAGAGGGTGTCTGATTGGTACTTATTCTATAGGGAAAGAAGGTGTCTACTGCCTACTTTTTTTAAATTAAACCAAATTTTGAAAAAGTAAACTATGCTTCCTGCTACAGACACAGTATTCCTCTGTAGCCATACTCTTTAATACAGTGCCAAAAAGCACATAGCCTGGCTAACATAACCCAGTTCCCTATCCCGTTTCAGAGAACCCTCTGTATGTGTTATGCAATGATTTCAGGGCTCAAAAATATGTGCTATGCTTGAGAGCCTAAGAGACAAATTTATATAAGGCTTGACTTTAATACATGGTCTTTTTACTTCAAAGACTCTGAGTGCTGTCCATTTTTATATTGCCATAAAAAGAAACAGATTGTAGTGACTTGTGCCACCTTAAGATGTAAAAACTTTTCTAAACATTTTATTGAACTTTGGGGGAATTTTCCAACTAGATATATGATAGATCATATGACATTTCAGTATTAGAATGCTTTATTCATAGAAACCATTACCAAAGTTCTGTTTGTATATACTTGAGAACATTGGCACGCCTGTATGGTCTGAGTTGCTTCTGGTAAGTGCAATTACTCATTATTAAACTTCTCCCACCTAACAGAGGTGTGTGAATGCATCAGGCTTACTTTGCTTATTAACTTCACATTTAAATTTGATCATATGAGATGCTGACTAATTATATCCTAGAATTAGTTGGCTTAGAGAAACTGGAGAATTCACTTACGGCCTCTTTTACAAAGACGCACGGTAACAGCCCCGAAGCCCTTTAAATCTCTATGGGCTTCAGGGCCGTTAGCGCGGCTTTGTAAAAGAGGCCGTTAAAGCTAAGAATTTTCCACAAACAAGATTACTGCCAGCAGATATATTGTTTTGTATTGTATGTTAGAGGTCCTTCTTACCAAAGAAGAAGTAAAACAATTTTCAAATTTTTTATTTGCCTCAAAGGTCTGTCATGGGGAATGAACAAGAAGGAGCTCTTGATTTCTCCTTGAGGGGAGTAATTTCAATGTAACTGAAATTTGGAATCTTCTACAGATCAAATTGTTTCTAGAGCTACCCCCTTAGTTATAATCATCACAGGCTGTGACTGATGTGTGTATTGGGTTTATATTCCCCATTTTTTAATTATAGCTGTAGTGTGTACCACATTTAACCTCAACAGATATCCAACACTGAGTCGATGTTGAAAGTGAGCTGTAGAACCCTGTGTATCTGTGTTTCTCAAGTCTGTTGGTCTGAGATAGACAAACTAAGTGTCTATTCTTATTAGAAAAATAATCACTTAAAAGTAGGATGTACATCGATTAAATTTTTTATTTGCATGGTTAATCGCATAAAACGCCCCTCACATTTCCTCATGTATACTGCAATATATAGATAGCAGATGTAAATTCTCAAAACTGATATATTTCAATTCAGTTGTTCCATAGAAAGGCAGTATATCAAATCCCATTACATTTAAATGGATAACGGTGACAACTAGAGAACTTTATCCAAATGAGGATCAAGAAAATAATTTAAAAAAATAAAATACAACACACAACTAAAGCCATAAGAACATAAGAATAGCCTTTCTAGGTCCATCTAACCCAATATTCCGTCTTCACCATAGCAACAAAATTCCAGCCTCTGACTTTAAATCATAAATTCTGAGACCTGAGAATCTCCTCTAATCTCCAGTGTGGGCTTTATAGAGAGGTAGGAAAGAAATTTTACCTGCTGGTTACATTCTGCCTGGTTCCTGATCACCCACCGCCTGGCAGAAGCTGTTATCCACTTACAGTGCCATCCCAAAAGCTAAACCCCTTGAAAAATGTTCCAACAAATCATAAACCAAATAAAATGTAATTCAAAATAATGTGAATAATTCCCAGATGCTCCCTCTCAGGGACATCCAGGGTCTGATTCCTCCTGTATAATTAGTGGTTACTGGCAGCAGAGAGTAAGTGGAAATCCAGCTTCTGCTCCAGATCTAGGAGATCTGCATAAACCCTCAATCCAAGGAGATCCAGTCAGGTGGAGATAGAAGTTGGGATCGGTGTGTACACCAAACTTAAATATTTAGCCAGGAGAAGGAAGACAGTCTGAGTCTGAAATCCAAGGCTAGGAGGCAGGTGGGGGTGATTTTATTTTATTTTTTTCCAAGCAATATTACAAAATAATGAAAATGTAAGCTAGATAAAGAAGAAAATAAAATAAATAATAAAGGTTTTTAAGGATCCATGATAGATACCATCATCCAAGTACTACAAATTGACACCTGTTGGGTCACTGGTATGGATATCTGAGATCCTTTTTCCTTTAAAAAAAAAAAAAAATATCATGGCATGCATTGTTTGCTAGCTAGGTACTTTTGTAGGAATTTATAGTGATTTTGCTCCCTGGGACCTAAGTGTGTCAGGACTTTGTCCCGTAGTCAGCGCTGGATCTGTCGCCAATTCGTAGAATCGAACACAGTCTTCATCACAGATCCTGGCTAATCCAGCACCCATTCCCATGTAACTAGAACTCACTAGCGATAACAAGAGACTCTGGAGTCAGCTAACTAGCTGGCAGTGCTCTTCCATCAGTGTATGAAGGGTCAGAGGGAGAGATTCCCATACTGGATTGTGGTAGCAGTGATCGAGAGGGTAAGGGGACCTGTGTTAACGTGTTAAACATTTTACATGTTAATTACTTTATTAACTCATTAAATGTTCAGGCCTACTTAAAATAAATTCAAAATGTCTCAAAGCACTGCATAAGAATGCAAAACTTCTATTACTTTCTAAAGGTATGTTCTCCAGAGCAAGCCTGACCAGCGTAAATAAAGTTGGTATGCCATAGGCAGAGGAAGCAAACTTTGAAAAAATAAAGAGCATCTCTTTTCTATTGTTACCAATCTAGCACTTTTCCTATTCCCTACAAGAAACATATTTGGAATATCATAAAAAGACAATATTTTTCATGAACTTTGGATTGAATGATATTTTCATGAGTAGAACATTTTACAACTAGGGTGTTGTCTGCTGTGCTAATGAAACTTTCCAATTTTGTTGTGTCCTGAAGGTTGCCAGGGATATTGATGGCCAAGGGAATTATCTGATGCTGACTCACAAGCATGTGGCCCATCTCCACCCCTTCTCTTGCTACTTGACCCGGAAACCCCAGCCACGGTCTCCCTCCTGGATACTTTTCCATGAATTTACCATATCACAGGACAACTGCATCAGTGTAGTGTCCGAGATCCAACCAGAAATGTAAGACTCAAGGTTTTCACTTACTGAATCAGGAACAGATCTGAGTTGCTATGAAAAATTAGGACACCCCATGAAATATTAGTTCATTCTTAAGAAATCTTCACACATTGATGTCGAGTCTTTTTTTTTTTTTTTTATCTCTGGAAAAGAAAGTGATGTAATTGCAGGTAAACAACAAAAATTTTCCTTGATTTACTCATGAAACAAAAGATAACCACAAAAATGTGTATTCTGAGGAATAAATTAGGACACCCCCACATATCCTTCTATTTAAAGTGACTCAAATCACACACAGGTGTATCGCATCAGGTGCACATGATTACATCAGGTTACTCAGTATTTTGAAAGAAGTTTGCCCTACTCATGACTGCTGCGGTGAGAGTGAACACCATGGTGAGATCAAAAGAGCTGTCTGGGGCCTTTAGAAAGAAGATTGTAGCAGCGTATAAGTCTGATAAGGGATTTAAAAAGATCTTGAACAAATTTGACATTAGCCATTCTACGGTCCGGAAAATAGTGTACAAGTGGAGGACTTTCCAAACAACTGCCAATATGCCCAAGTCTGGCCGTCCAAGCAAGGTGACCTCCAGAGCAGATTGCAAGATGCTAAAAGAAGTCTCCAAAAACCCTAAAATGTCATCACGGGACCTACAGCAGGCTCTTGCTACTGTTGATGTGAATGTGCATACCTCTACAATCAGAAAGACTGCACAAATTTAACTTGCATGGGAGGTCTGCAAGAGGAAACCTTTGCTCTCTAACAGAAACAGCAAAGCCAGACTGAAGTTTTCCAGCGAGAACATAGACAGCCACCAGGACTTCTAGAATAGTGTTCTATGGACAGATGAGTCTAAAATTGAATTATTTGGACACCAGAAAAGAGGACAAGTTTGGCGTACACCAAATGCAGCATTCCAGAAAAAGAACCTCATACCAACTGTGAAGCATGGAGGTAGAAGTGTCATGGTTTGGTGATGCTTTGCTACAGCAGGACCTGGCTAGCTCACCATCATAGAATCCACCATGAATTCTACTGTGTATAAGAGGGTGCTTGAGGAACATGTGAGACCGTCTGTAAGAAAATTAAAGCTGAAGCGGAACTGGACCCTAAAACTTGACAATGACCCAAAACATACCAGTAAATCCACCAAGGACTGGCTGAAAACTAAACTGGCTCCTGCAAATGAAGAGTCCTGGAGTGGCCGAGTCAAAGCCCTAATCTTAGTCCCATTGAAATACTGTGGGGTGATTTGAAACGGGTTGTACATACAAGAAATCCCTCAAACATCTCGCAGCTGAAAGAATTCTGCATTGAGGAGTGGTCTGAATTTTCCTTAGGCCAATGTCAGAGACTGGTAAATGGCTACAAGAAGCATCTCACTACAGTTATTTTAGCCAAAGGAAGTAAAACTAGCTATTAGGGTGTAGGGTGTCCTAATTTATTCCTCAGTTAGAATACACATTTTTTGTAGATATCTTTTGTTTCATGAGTAAATCGAAGAAAATTTTTGTTTGCCTGCAATTACATCATTTTCTTTTCCAGAGATAAATAAAAAAGACTTGACATTGATATGTGAGCATTTCTTAAGAAAGAACTGAATATTTCATGGGTTGTCCTAATTTTTTCACATGACTGTACATAGTAAGTTGTTTGTTCATCAGACAGTGATTTAGGATTGGTAAATATATTCTGAAGATGAGTAGTTTTTGACATCACACTCAGGTCACTTGACTGCAAATATAGCCAGCCAGCTGCGCAGTACTTCAGTCATCACAAGAAGATTCTTCCAGAAAAAGAGATTAAAACAGCTCATGGGAGAGGGGGTGGAAGGTTTCAATACCTATGGTCTCACAGGCCACATAAAAATTTCATGGCAAACCGCAGGTTGCTCATCCTTGGTATAGGCTTTTATCTGCTGTCATCATCAATTCACAAACATAGAAATAGAAAACCTTGATTTTTTTTGAATGTGCAGATTGATCATCTGCTTACATTTAAAAAAAAAATTATGATATACTACCTTTCTAGTAAAAAAAAAAAAGTCATGCAGACAAGTTTTTTAAAAAATAAGCTATTCAACTGTATGTCTAATGCAGGGGTAAGCACTGCCGGTCCTCGAGAGCCACAGGCAGGTCAGGTTTTCAGGATAGCTACAATGAATATCTATGAGATGGATTTTCAAGCACTGCCTCCTTGAGATACAAATCTATCTCATGCATATTCGTTGTGGATATCCTGAAAACCTGCCTATGGCTCACGAGGACTGGGATTGCCTACCCCTGGTCTAATGCATGCTGTCCTGTAATGGCATAATTACTCTGTGTGAATTTGTTTCTGTGCAGTATTAACTAAATGTTTTCTCTCTCTCTTCAGGCTGGTTGAATTTGCTCCACAGTACTTCCTGAGTAACCTGCCAGCAAGTGAGAGTCGAGACCTTTTGATGGAACTGAAGGAAAAGATATCCAGGACAGAGGAGCAGAATGAGGAGACAGGGAACAAAAAAGAATCTAATAATCCAGAAAATATTGAAGGCGAGGAAAACAAAGATCTATGCTCACTGCAATAATACAACAACTATCTTGGATTATAGAAATTTTCAGATACCCCGATCCTTTAAGGGGTTTGCACGTTAGAAGCTGGCTCGTGGCCATGAAACAGTTACACAGCCCTGTTAAACACTGAAGCTGCTATTGACTGGTTAAAAACATTTTGGTTCCTCCTTAGAGATCATTTAGATAATATTAATTGCCTTTGACATGGGCAGCTTATATGTTTACAGTTCTTGTTGCATACTGCCAGTTTTGTGAGGAGGAAGTAGCTCCAGACTAACATACCAACTGCTATAAATCTGAGAGATGACAAGGAATGTTGCAATAACAATCTGTAAGAGTAAGACCCCTACATCCTGGAATTTGTGTCTTAGGAACCAGTGACATCAACCCTTGTCTGAGCAGCATTTGTGCAGTAGAAAGCCTGACCATTCTGCCTCTGACATATATTTGCAGATACTGTATATCATTTAGTATGTAATACACAGGAGAGTCATTGGAATTAGCATGGCAGCCCTTCCCTCATCTAACAACCATGGAAATACGTAGACTTCAAAATATACCATATTGATATACTGTATAAGGACTATCTTTTATCTACAGAAGCCCTTTTATTGAATGCCATCATTATTTAAGATTCTTTCCTCTGTACTCACATTGTCCCAGCTGTCACTGCATGTCTTGAAAGCTTTTGTGCCTCTTTTGGACTTATAACCAAGTGACACTAGAGTCAGTGAATCACAGAAAATTGCTCTTGGTTTCTGATGCTACATGTAACGGTATTTCTCATCTGAGATCCTATAACTGCCAGCATTAGAAGCACACAAAAGGTGTTGCTGCTTTATTCTGGCATGTGTAAAGGCATTGAAACCTGTCACTTTAGACCGGTCTCATACATTTCTTGTCTCCATGTACGAATCAGCCTTTTTACATTTCCTGCAAACATTAAGCATGTGCTGGGAAATAGATGATACAGTACATTTAATTTGAGCAACTACACACTTGTTACTGATAGGATTTCTGTTAGTGCAGGTTTTATTTTAAATCATAACTACATAAAGCTTATACATTTTACTAAATCTTAAGAGATTTAAGGATAAACAAAAGGGTGTGCAAAATGGTTGAGTGGATATGCTCCACTTTATAGTTGAAAATTTCCAGAGGTGTAACATGTTGAAGTAGCAAAAAGCAGAGACTGGTGGCACCTTTTATAGATTGGCTATTTTAAGACATAAACTCCTGACCTGAAAAACTCATGCCTCAATAAATTGGTTAGTGTATAATGTGCCATCTCAGCTTTTGCCACTCTGTAGACTAAGGGCTCCTTTTATCAAGTCATGCTAGCGGTTTAACACATGTAATACCGCACGCTAAACCACCGGCCGCACTAGCCGCTAGCGCCTTCGTTAAGCAGGCGTTAGTTTTTAGGACAGCACGGGGGTTAACGTGCGATAAAACGTCGCATGTGTTAACCCCGCTATCGCGGCTTGATAAAAGGAGCCCTAAGTAAAGTGGTAGTACCAACAGAATGTTTTTTGGGTTGTTGTTTTTTTTAAATAAATTATGTACATTATTTAGGAACTTAATGCAACAATGATGAGAGACTTGGATTACAACTGTAGTATAACTTCACATATCTTGGTTATAATTTATGTATCTGAAAATTACAGCAGGCGGATAGCATGATTGGAAACCTTTGCTAAGATGATGCCAAGAACTGGAATATCAAGGGTTAGGTGGGTCATCTCTCTGGCACATTGGTAGAGCTAGTCCTAAAATAGTTGGTGAGATGGTGTGTTAACCAAACATGTATGATGATTGAGGTTTGCACTACTCTGCCTCAGTACCCTGAGGTTGTGGGATTGATTCCCAGCGCTGCTCCTTGTGACCCTGGGCAAGTCACTTAATCCTGTATATATTAAACCGCTTTTTGAATGTGTAACTACAAAAAGGTGGTATACAAGTCCCAGCCCTCTTTCTCTCTCTATTTCTCTCTTATTTTATGTTTGTCCTTAGCTGAGTTATTTTGGATCTCATCACTTTGTATTTTGTATTAATGGAGCTTTTTATGTTGGAAGATGCAATGTACAATCTGGAATGCTGGAATGGGTATGGGATAGGTTTAAAGGATATTTACATCCATGAGAGCTGGAAAATTTAAATCTTTTTAAGATGCTTTAAATCTAAACATCTAGAGTCATGTGTATCAGGTGTATATTGTAAGTCAAGATGTTTACATTTTAAAAGTGGTGGGGGTCTTCAAAAGCAAATAGATATTTGGGGGAGGGAGCTGGGTAACAATGCAAGTGAATATTGTACAGGTTAAATACAAAAAAATGACATCAGTGTAACAGAAAAACACTATGGGGATAATTCCATAAGTGGATGCTTCCTCGTAGGTGCCTGATGCTCCGTGGTGAGAGCCTATTATATAATGGTACTTGGGTGCCCCGATTTGTATTTTAGAATGCTAGCATAACTTGGCATCAGTGCACCTTAGGTTTAGGCTCCCACGTTTACACCAGCCATAGATCTGATGTACTTGCAAGTACCCAATGTGGGAAGGGCATGTGTAGCTTAAAAGTATTCTGTGTAGCAGCCCTGCCCATGCCTCTCCTCTGCTCCCTCTGCCTTGCATTTACACACTGTGCTACTTACGCATACTCTTACTGAATAGTGCTTAGGTGTTTTGGTGTCACCATGACAATATTTTGTATACTTGTGCACCCAAGAAGTGTGTAGATTTTGAATTGTCTTTAATGTGCACAGAGGATCTTGCTGAGATACTGTTATTTCCTATGAAATAACTGCAATAGCCAGGTTAAAAAATCTCTGTATACGTTTTTAACCTTCAAAAGTTCAAAGGTAATTTTTTGTTATGTGAGTAGACATGAATGTAAGCAAGGTCTTCATGTTTCATTGTGCAATAGCTGTGTACTACTGAAGTTAAATTTTTCAGTGATTTAAAGAAGCAACTTTAAATTTGTTTTTCCGTGGATGATGCTTTTGTAGAATTGCTACTTGCAGAGAAACTAGGATCAGTCATACATTATTGAATGCTATTCCTTCAAACCAGCCTATGTAACTATCACAGAGACCAGAACCTGTTTTAAGAGCAGGCAGAAATCCATTCCACTCAATCAAGAAGAAGTAAAATTTGAATGATACTGAAGTAAGAAGTGACCTGTGTATCAAACCATCCGTTCCCTTTCCAGTGGTCTTTCCTAAAACATACATACCCAATTTTCTCTCATCCCCATTTCTTTTTCTGCATACACTTTCATTCTTTTCTTTAAAAGCACAGCAAAAAAAAAAAAAAAAAGGTATACTGAATATTTAGGTAGCATTGCTCACTTTATGCACTGTCAGAATATGGCATAACGAGCAGGCAGAAGTAGCCTTTACCAATAATTTTTCCTGTAAAGAGTTCAAAACCAATTATTTGGAGGAATGGTTCAGGAAATATATAATTTTTAAAAAGCCTCGGTTTATAAAATTTTATTATAATTTATTAGTTTGGAATGCTTGTAGTTATGT
This sequence comes from Geotrypetes seraphini, assembly GCF_902459505.1. Classification (NCBI taxonomy): domain Eukaryota; kingdom Metazoa; phylum Chordata; class Amphibia; order Gymnophiona; family Dermophiidae; genus Geotrypetes; species Geotrypetes seraphini. Next base: position 303,368,586 of record NC_047084.1, on the reverse strand, counting down.
TTGTCCTCTGACAGATAACACTGAACTAGCTGAAAATTGTGATAATCATACATTTCTTATACAATCCCACTTTATTCCAGGACTACTGGGTTATTTTTGTCTATCCACCAGGACTTGTAGGTAGCCTCATATTTCAGAGACTTAAGCTCCAACCCTCTCACCTCAGCACTGTCCCCTCAAGAACCAGTTTCTTCCTACAAGCCAGGCTATATGAGCTTGTCCTTTCTGCTCTTGTTTATTTTCTTTAAAGTTCATTATTTTCGTTTGCGGTTTTTACCCTTGTGCTGTAGAGGTTCCCTGTGGGGACAGCTCTAACTGCAGGAGATTGCAGACCTTTGGAAAAGTCTGCTTCCAGGGGATTGGCTGCCTGTCGGTGTACCCTCTGGACAGCCTGTAGTTCAGATTTGTGCTCAGGGACCGTTCCCTTGGGAGCTTGCTCACCCCAAGTTCATCCACTAGTGGGTCAAGCCCAGGCTGTGTGGCTCCATGGAGGTGTGCCTGGGATGGAGCCAGACTGTTTCTCTGCCAGGCATCTGCTCAGTGTGTCCAAGGGTGGCGGAGGTACACAGCCATGGATGTCCAGCCGGTGGGGCAGTCTGAAGATTTGCTTGCCTGCTTCCTATGGCAGGGGACCTCCCTGTAAACTGTTTCAGCTCACTCAGCAGTGTTTTTCCCAGGCAGCACATGTTGCAGTGAGTAAAGGCAGATAGCCTGAATCAGCGATTTGGGGGGGTCTAGAAAAGGGTTTTTTGGGAGGTTTCCCTGCAGGTCCTACCCCCACCCCTAAAATCACCATTTTTGAGGGATTCTGGTGTTTTTCCTGGACTATTTTTGTACAAAATGAGCACCCGCGGTAGAAATCTTAGATTTTCCTGATTTAGAATAAAAGGCATTTTTAGTACTTGCCAGCTTCATTTTTGCAAGAAACTCACTTAGATGGACTCCCCAGGGTAGGATTTTGTGGAGTCATGCCTTATTTGCGGTGGATGACTGTTGGGTGCGCAGACGTATTCCACGTGCACTGCAGCCTACGAGGGGGCAGAATTTGCCAGAACCTTGTGCCTTCAACCTCTGAAGGGAGTCTTCCCACTATTTCTGCCTGGGTACCTGTGAAAATGGTGTTGGGAGCCCTGGGGAGTGTGCAGCAGCACTCTGGTGAAACACAAGCGTGCTTAAGAAATATCTCACAGATCCTCCAAACATTCCAAAAAAGGTGCGCAAGAGCCGGATGAGTTTTCCCCTGATTTTCTTAATATGATGTATCAGGCTTATTTGCCTCAAATCTCTGTCTGTCTCCCTTCCGCAGGGGTCCTTGCCAGCCGCCAAGACCCCTCCTCTTCTGGACCTGGGTCTTTTCTCTTGCCTCCCTTCTGAAGTCCCAGTTGGTAAGTCGGTCCTGCCTGCAGTTGCTCCTGATACAATGCCTCTACTTAAGCAGGTGGGCACCAGTGCTCCCTCTAAGCGGGCGGGTGTTGTGAGCAAAATTTTTTTCGCTGTGCGCTACAAATATCGGGCGCCAGCAAGTTATGAGCCAACTCGCCCGATTCTCCTCTCGCCGCCCTGCCCGCCGTGCGCTGTGACGTGAAACTTGTGCGCTGGATGTAATATTTTGTGCGCCAGCGCACGCCAGCGCAGCTTAGAGGGAACACTGCTGGGCACCATGGCTGCAGTTGGATCTCCAGGATCAGGATCTGAGTGGAGCCCCAGATCTGGGGAAGGATCCACCTGTGCGCAGATTTTTCAAGCCCGCTCATTTGGTGTATTTGATCTCTGAATCTCTTCAGGAATTGACGCTGCAGGCTGAGCAGCCTGCCACTGCAGAATGTCCCCTCATGAGTGACCAGAGGTCACAATCTGCCTTTTTCTTGATCATTCTGACATAGTTCAGATCCTTACAGAAATTTGGAAGGTGCCTGAGGGTCCCTTGAAATGTGCTTATGCATATCTTGACTTTATCCCATGGCAGACGCTTTTAACAAGCGTCTTACTTCCCCGAAGGTGGATTTCTCAGTGGCACAGGTCACCAAATGTACTTTTTTTTCCCAGTGATAGGGAAGTGGTCCTGAAGGATGTCCAGAACCTGCGTGTGGATTTCCTCCTTAAGTACCTGTTTGACCAGGTGGTTCCTTGGCCAGGGCATGCCATTCCAAGCTCTGCCATGACACTAACAATGTTGTGCTCCAGGACTTGGATTGCCTGGAGATGCCCTGTATGACATGTTTGAAGAGTTTCTTTAAGCTGTCTGTCTATTCCTCTTGGCTTGTAGGATGCTGTAGATCAGTCAGTGGTCCGGTGATTCGTTCTCTAAGGCGACCTTGAGCCTGTTGCCCTTCAAGAGTGTTTTTTTTGTTTGGGATAGGGTTGGAAGACCTTATGGCCAGTGTGCAGGTCTGCACCCTAAGTCTTTGCCTGTGACTAGGTCCCACCCCCAAGGGGTTCAGGGCGCTCTAATTTTCATCCCTTCAGATGTTCTTGTCTGTACTTGGGACCCCCAGCTGACCAACAGCCCTCTTCATCTGCCAGACTGCAGTTTTACAGTTCTCAGAGCCAGCCGCTCATAGGGAGTAATCCGGCAGTGCCTGTGAAGAAACAATTCTGACGTCAGACCGGTGCCTCCCCTCCTGCATATAAGGGTGGCAGTTGTCAGCCATTCTGGATGAGTGACAGACTATTACCTCCAACTGTTGGGTCTTGGAAGTCCTTCGGGATGGCTGCAAACTAGTTTCTCTGTCCTCTGCATGAGTATTTCCTGGATTCTCCAGCAGGCCTCCCTGAAAAGGCGGCTCAGGTACAGCCCACAGATTACTGGCTATTATGGCTATAGAGCCCATCCCAAAGCAAGTCTCGGGCTTTGGGAGATGCTCGATACACTTCATCATTACAAAGAGAGGCTCTGAAGATTGGAGACCGATTCTGGACCTCAAAGCAGTCAATGCAGCGCTGTGAGTGCCTCGTTTCTGCATGGAGACAGGGCACTTGATGATTGCCTCGGTGACACCTGGGGAGTTTCTAGTCTCCCTGGATCTGACGAAAGTGTCTCTCCACATTACCATCTTTTTCTGGATCACCAGAAGTATCTAAGGTTCCACATCCTGGAGAAGCATTTCTAGTTGTGGCACTGCCGTTTGGGTTGGCGATGGTGCACAGGACCATCCCCAAAGATGGTGGTGGTGGCAGCCCATCTTAGCACCCTGGATACCTTGTTTCACCCGTCTCTGGATGACTGGTTGGTCAGAGCCCCCTCAGGGTCTGAGAGGCATCAGGCTGTTCATCAGGTTGTGGAGTTGCTACAGCGCCTGGGCAGGGTGATTAACTTCAGGAAGAGTCACCTCAAACCAACACAGGATTTGGAGTGCTGGGAAATTCGCTTTCACATGGGCTAGAACAAAATGTTCCTGTCCATGTCCTGTCAGGAGAAGCTCTGACAGGTTATAGGGACCTTTGGGCCACTACGGTCCCACCAGCTTGGCAGTATCTCCATTTTCTGGGGGACCATGGTGGCGATGATCGATGTGTTCCCTTGGACCAGAGCCGTTTCTGTCTGCTGCAGGATGCTCCGATTTCACGCTGGAGTCCGCAACGAGACCTGTTTCGTGCACTCCTGCCCATCAATTGCATGGAACAGTCTTGCCTGGTGGTTGCGATCCCTCTCGCTCTTCAGAGGTCTTCCCCTCTGGATTTCAGAGTGGATGTTTCTGACAACAAACGTGAGTCTCAAAGGCTGGGGACAGGGAGTAGGATCGTCCCTGTTCAAGGCTGGTGGGCTTCGAGTGCGCAAATGGTCGATCAATTACATGGAACTTCAGGCTATTCATCTGGCTCTCCTCTACTTTGGTCATCTCCATCATTGGAGTCTTCTTGAACAATGCCACAGTGATGGCTTATATCAACTGGCTGGGGGGCACCAGGAGTGCCTCTTTGGGCATGGAGGCTCAGCTTCTCTTCCTGTGGGTGGAGAGACACCTAGTGGTATTGTTAGAAGCGCACATAGCTGAAGTGGACATCGTTCAGGTGGCTTTTCTCAGTCATTAGACTGGACCCCGGAGAGTGGTCCCTATCTCATAAGACATTTGATTGCATAATGGCACAGTGGAGGTGTCCCACGTTTGACCTCATGGCAACTGTGATCAACAAGAGAGCCAATTTAGTTCTTCAGTCAACGTTGAGAGGCCTGCAGCACAGGCCTGGACATTTTGGTTCAGCCCTGGCTGTGGGAAGATCTAGATGTCTTCCCTCCATAGCCCATGATAAGGTATCTGTTGCGAAGGATAGTGGCCCACAGAGGTCCTGTATTCCTTGTCACCCCAATTGGTCAAGGTGGTATTGGCTCGGCCCGAAACTGGATCAGCTACCCTCCCACATCCCACTTCCCTCTGGCACCAACCTGCAGCTTGAGCACTCTAGCAAAGTTCTGGGAATCATCATCGACTCTACACTGTCCTTTAACGACCACATCAACTCCCTAGTAAAAAAATGCTTTTTCAATCTTCATATGCTAAGAAAAGTCAGATCCTGCTTCCACCAACAACATTTCACTGTCCTTGTCCAATCCATCATCTTATCCAGACTTGATTACTGCAACTCCATCTACCTAAGCCTAACAAAGAAAAATCTCCTCAGAATCCAACGGATTCAAAATACCGCGGCTAAACTAATCTTCACAAAGGGCAAATTCGACCATGTCTCCCCGCTTCTGTCTAAGCTTCACTGGCTCCCAGTCACCCTCAGGGTTCGCTACAAATGCGCCTGTCTCACCTTCAAATCTCTTCACGGCATCCTTCCTCCCCTCTTTCCACTATCCTGGCTCTCGAGTACCCACCCCACCAGATCCACTCAGAAATTTAAACTATCCTTCCCATCTCTAAATGGCATTTCCCACACAGGAAAACTTGGAACATCCCTCCTCTTCAGGATCACCGAGCTGTGGAACAGCTTCTCTGCCCACCTTCGGAGCTCGACCTCCCTCCAACACTTCAGAAAACATCTGAAAACCTGGCTTTTCTCCAAAATATAACCACCCCCCCCACCCCATTATTCAAAGCCCCCTCTTTCCTTCCTGTTTAGCAGCCCTTCTTCCTTCCATTGTAGTTCCTTTCTCTGTTTTAATTCCTGTAAACCGTGTCGAGCCCCACTTCCGTGGAGATGACGCGGTATATAAACTTAAGGTTTGGTTTGGTTTGGTTTGGTATGCTGACCTAGTTCGGCTCCAGCGGGATCAGGGTTCCAACTCCCTTGCATTCTTCGTCTCCTCATGCAGGGCCCAACTGCGCTGCAGGATCCAAACTGCTTTGGTCTTATGGTCTGGCTATTGTGTGCATGACCTTAACTGGTCAGGGCTATTCTTTGGTGGTGGTTGCCACGTTGCTTCACAGCAAGAAGCAGTGGTTGCCTATACAAAGGCTTGGAAATGTTATCAACCATGGTGCATCCTGAGACAGGTTGACCCGTCTGTTCCATCGCTTTCTCATATCCTGGAGTTTCTGCAAGATGGCCTGGTGGTGGCTTCTCTCCAGATGCAGATTGCTGGGTTTTTTTGTTGTTGGTTTTTTTTTTAATGGGCCCTTCTCTGAGGGGCTCCTTAGCAGCTCATCCAGATGTCATCTGTTTTTCTGTGGGGCGCTCTGAGGCTTCGGCCTCCACTGCACCTTCCACATCTCACTTGGGATCTCAACCTGGTTCTCTGCTCTCTGGCTTATCCACCTTATGAGCCTCTGGAGCAGGCATCCCAAATGGATCTTAAGTTCAAGACTATATTTCTGGTGGTCCTTACCTTCACCCATAGGATATCGGAACTTCAGGCTCTTTCCTGCCAGGATCCCTTTCTGCATATTATGGATTCCGATGTGGTGCTACATACTGTTCTTTCTTTTGAAAGTGGTTTCCACTTCCCACATGAATCAGGAAGTCTAGCTTCCTGCTTTTGCTTCCTCTGGCTCGAAGGAGCAGGACCGGATGTTGCATCCTTGGGCGTGCACAAGTTCTTGCGGTGCCTGGAGGTTACAAACAATTTTCACCTCTCTGATCATTTTTTTTGTTTTGATGGGTCCTGCCCGCAAGGACAGACTGGCTTCTAAGGCTATCATTTCCTGATGGATCCGTACGGCCATTTCTGCAGCTTACGTTGTGGCTGGAAAGAAGACCCCCCCCCCCCCCTTGCAGTGAGGTCTCTTTATCAGAGGTATTTCATCCTCTTGGGCAAAGTTGTCAGTGATCACTTTGGAAGAGATTTGTAGGGCCTTTACCTAATCCTCTGCATGCATTCACCTAGTTTTACTGGATCAATGTGGTGGTCAACCAGGCTTCTGCTTTTGGTGTCTCTGTTTTGGCCACAGGCTCGTCAGTCCCATCCTGATTCTCCGGGACTGCTCTGTTATGTCCTACTAGTCCCAGAATAAAGTGGGGATTGTACAAGAATGAAAGATTAGGTTCTTACCTTTGCTAATCTTCTTTCTTGTAAATCTGCACTTTATTTTGGGAACCTGCCCTTTACTGATTCACCAATTCTCTGCCTTTTCAAGTACTGGTAAGCCATGTTTCTGTTTCCTGACTAGCCTTTTATAAGAGTGCCATCAGAATAGGTTTAGCACTCAGTTGAGGGGGAGGGGTCCCTAGTGTCTCCTTCTGACAGTGCAGGCTGTGTCTCCTTATAGCACTGCTTCTTGTCATTCTGGTTTCTAATATTTACTGGCCTGGTTCAATTATGTTTAATTGTTGCTGTTTTGCATTTTTTTGATATGAGCAGATTAGATTTATTTGTTAGGGAGTATACCCATTCCCCTCTTTCTCTTTTGTCTTTGTCCTATACACATGTTCCTGGCTGCTTTACAACTAACTGGTTCTTGAGGGAATGGTGCTGAGGTGAGAAGGGTGGAGCTTAATTCTCCGAAATATGAAGCAGGTAGACAGAATTAGCCTTAATGATGTAGTTTAATATGTCTGGAGATATCAGGGAACATAAATATTGACTGACCAAAAAATGGTGCACTCCTCTTTTTTAAAATAAGTACTCATAATTAACATTTTCCTCTCCATTGAAAGTAAAGATACTAACAAAGTAGATCTTTTCTAGATAGAAGCTTGAAGTTTCTAGAAACTGTGTAAGATCTAGATTAGCAGGAGAATTCATATTATCTCTCTCTTCTTCCTGAGCAGCCAATCTAGTACCATGAGGTATATAATAAGCATTCATAATTCTAGAATCAACTGCAATATCTCTTTAACATACATTTTAAAACGTTCCCTAGCAGAGAGGTAATGAGTCTCAGGAAAATGTAGCAAACTTACATTAACTGTCCTAGAAGCATTCTCCAATACCTCCTTTTGTATATGGATCACCAAATTAGCCTTCAAAAAGGTTGCCATTATAGACTGACAAGTTTTAGTCTGTAATTCAATTTTCTCCAGATTCTGTTCAATAGAAATTTACTTTGTATTTTGTTCATTTACTATAATTATACCTAAGAAAATGTCTTTTAAAAGAAGCATATTGAGGAACAGAGGCAGAGCCATTAAAAGACTGAAGAGTAAATGAAACAGGAGTTGGTATTTTAAATATTTTGGTTCCAGAAAGTCCTTGCAAATGAATGGAAGAAGAATCTTGACTCTTTGCCTCCTGTGGGCACACCGCTTTCTTCACTCAGAGTGCAGGTTTCTTCTAAATAAACAGATTGAGGGGATAAATATGACCTCCAGAAGAAAGGGAAGCTTCAGGGGTAGAGAGTAATCCTTATGCTGAAGTTGTTAATAAATGTTTGTCCATTAGATCTCTAATTATTATCAAGGCAGACAGTGTTTTTCAACTTTTTTATACCCATGGACCGGCAGAAATAAAAGAATTATTTTGTGGACCGGCAAACTACTAGGACTAAAATGTAAAAACCCGTTTCTGCCCCATCTCCGTGAGCTCGGTCACCTCAGTAACTATAGAAAAATAGACAAATATAGTGCAAAATATACACAGCAGATATAAATTCTCAAAACTAACATGTTTTGATCATTAAATTGAAAATAAAATAATTTTTCCTACATTTGCTCTCTGGTGATTTCATGAGTCTCTGGTTGTATTTCCTTCTGTCTGTGTATCCTTTCATTTCTTTCTTTCTGCACTCAGGCCCAAGAATTGTCCCTTTCTATTCCCTCCCTCTTTCCTTCCTATGTCCTTAGTGCCCCTGGTGCCTCCTTCCCATGTTCTTAGTGCCCCTTCCTGTCTTTAGTGCCCCCAGTGCCTCCTTCCCATGTCTTTAGTGCCCCCAGTGCCTCCTTCTCATGTCCTTAGTGCCCCTTCCTGTCTTTAGTGCCCCCAGTGCATCCTTCCCATGTCTTTAGTGCCTCCTTCCTATGTCCCTCTCACTGCCTTCCAGACTTTGTCCCACGCCCGAAGCCAGCCTGTCTGCCTGTCTAACTCCCTGGCCAAAGCCAGCCTTCTTGCCTGCCTTCCTCCTTCCCTCCCTGGTGCGCAAAAAAAAAAAAGCCTCCCTTCTTCCTTTCCCTGGTCTGCTGCTATCTTACCGCCCTGCTGCTGCTACTGCTAAAGCTGATACAAAGTCTTCTTTCCAACGTCAATTCTGACGTCGGAGAGGACATTCTGGGCCAACCAGGCAGCGATTGGCTGGCCCAGAACGTCCTCTCCGACATCAGTATTATGTCGGAAAGAAGACTTCCTGTCGGTTTTAGCAGCAGCGGACTGGGTGAAAGGAAGGAAGGAGGCTTTTTTTTTTTGCGCGACAGGTACGGACAGGAAATGATCGTCTGTCCCGTTGACCCCGAGCACAGCTTCGGGATGCTGTCCCTGAAAACGGGACGTTTCAGCATCCCGAAGCTGTGTGTGGGGACAACATAGAAACATAGAACATAGAAACATAGAAAGATGACGGCAGATAAGGGCCATAGCCCATCAAGTCTGCCCACACCATTTACCCACCCTCTTAAGTCTACTGACCCCCTAAAGAATAATTGTAATTATACTGTCACTCTACTGACCCGCTCATTCAGTCCTAGTGACCCTATCCCTTGGCATGACCTCGTAGGGATCCCACATAGGTATCCCATTTGTTCTTGAAGTCTGAGATGCTGCGTGCCTCGACCACCTGCACTGGAAGCTCGTTCCAATGCTCAATCATTCTCTCCGTGAAGAAGTATTTCCTGGTGTCTCCACGAAACTTCCCTCCCCTGAGCTTGAGCGGATGTCCTCTTGTGGTCGAGGGTCCCCTGAGAAGAAAGATATCATCTTCCACCTCTACCCGTCCCGTGATGTACTTAAATGTCTCAATCATGTCTCCCCTCTCCCTACGCTCCTCGAGAGTGTAGAGCTGCAATTTGCTCAGTCTTTCTTCGTACGGGAGACCCTTTAGCCCCGAGACCATCCTGGTGGCCATCCGCTGAACCGATTCAACTCTGAGCACATCCTTACGGTAATGTGGCCTCCAGAATTGAACACAGTATTCCAGATGCGGTCTCACCATGGCTCTGTACAGTGGCATCATGACTTCAGGTTTCCTGTTGACGAAGCTTCTCTTGATACAACCTATCATTTGCCGTGCTTTAGATGAAGCCTTCTCCACTTGAGTGGCTGCTTTCATGTCAGCACTGATGATTACTCCTAAGTCTCGTTCTGCCGTAGTCCTGGCTAAAGTTTCTCCATTCAGGGTGTAAGTTCTGCAAGGATTTCCGTTGCCGAGATGCATGACCTTACATTTCTTGGCGTTGAAGCCCAGCTGCCAGATCAAGGACCAACTTTCTAAAGTACGCAGGTCTTGCTCCATAGCATCCTGAAGATTACAGCCGTTTACTACATTGCATAGTTTGGCGTCATCAGCGAATAAGGTTACCTTGCCTTGGAGCCCTTGAGTCAGATCCCTAATGAATATGTTGAAGAGGCCCAGGCCCGAACCCTGTGGCACTCCGCTGGTCACCTCCGACATTTTAGAAAGGGTACCGTTGACCACCACCCTCTGAAGTCTGCCACTAAGCCAATCTTTAACCCATGCAGTTAGAGTCTCTCCTAATCCCATAGATTTCATCTTGTTCAGCAGCCTGCGGTGTGGGACGCTGTCAAACGCTTTGCTGAAGTCCAGGTACACGACGTCCAAGGACTCTCCTGAGTCTAGTCTTCTTGTTACCCAGTCAAAGAAGCTTATTAGATTGGACTGGCATGACCTACCCTTGGTGAATCCATGTTGGCTGGGATCCCGGAGATTACCCTCGTTCAGGATCGTATCTAATTTGTACTTAATTAGTGTTTCCATGAGTTTGCACACTATTGAGGTGAGGCTTACCGGTCTATAGTTCGCAGCCTCAGCCTTGCAACCCTTTTTATGTAGAGGAACGACGTTGGCTGTTTTCCAGTCCAACGGAACTTTCCCCGTACTTAGTGAGAGATTGAAGAGCACCGCCAACGGTTCTGCCAGGACATCTCTCAATTCTCTGAGCACTCTTGGGTGTAAATTGTCCGGTCCCCAGGCGGTCTGAAAAAGGAACCTATGGTCACCCTAATCTTGCCGGCCCTGCGCGGACCGGCAGAAATTTTCTGACCGGCAGTTGAAGAACAGTGCCTTAGATCCTCCTTTCCTGTTCCCCCATTTAGAGTGGAGCAGAGTACCACACTCCACGCTTCTCAGTTCCTCCAAAGGGGTATTCCCCTTTGGCCATGCTCCTGTGGTCGTGTATTGTTGAGTGGGTGCTCAGTTAAAGGAAAATATGACCTTGTGATGTCTACGATGCCTGAGGTATCCAACAAAGTGTCTGCTGCAATCTGCACTCCTGATAGCTTCCTCAGCTCCGCAGAGCAGATGCTCCAATGAAGAAATGAGGACCTCCTTGTGATGGCAATAATTCCTGGGGTGTCCAGCAGAGTGCCTGCTCCAATCTGCACTCCTCTCAATAGTTCCTCACATTTCTGTGTTCTAATTTTGCTTCATAGGTTTTTTTAATGCTCAGGGACTTCAGGGTGAGAGGTATGGGTTTAAGGTAAAGACAAGGAGTTGTTTCCTGTCCCTAGTGCCCCCAGTGCCTCTGTCCAGTGTCCCTAGTGCCCCCAGTGCCTCATTCCCATGCCCATAGTGCCCCCAGTGCCTGTCTTGTGTCCCTAGTGCCCCCAGTGTCTCCTTCCCATGTCCATAGTGCCCCAGTGTCTCCTTCCCATGTCCATAGTGCCCCCAGTGCCTGTCCTGTGTTCCCAATGCCCCCAGTGCCTCCTTCCCATGTCCATAGTGCCCCCAGTGCTTGTCTTGTGTCCCTAGTGCCCCCAGTGTTTCCTTCCCATGTCCATAGTGCCCCCAGTGCCTGTCCTGTGTCCCTAGTGCCCCCAGCGCCTCCTTCCCATGTCCATAGTGCTCCCAGTGCCTCCTTCCTATGTCTTCCCTTGCCTTTGTCCCTCCCCCGAAGCCAGCCTGCCTGCCTACCTCCTTCCCTCCCTCCAGTGCCTGATTCAACCCCCCCTCCCGCAAATTCAACCCCCCCCTGCGAATCAAACCGTCCATCCGTCCGCCCATGTACCGCTGCTGCCTGCCAGTCTGCCTCCCTGCTGTGCCGATTCAAACCCTGGGCTGCCCGCCGCTGCTTCTTCCCTTCTTCCTGACATCAATTTTGACGTCGGAGAGGAAGTTTGGGCCAGCCAGGCAGTGATTGGCTGGCCCAGAATGTACTCTCCTACGTCAAAATTGACATCGGGAAGAAGGGAAGAAGCAGCGGCGGGCGGCCCAGGGTTTGAATTGGCGCTGCAGGGAGGGAAAGTGATCACCCATCCTGGTGTCCCCGCGCACAGCTTCGGGACGCTGTCCCTGAAAACGGGACATTTCGGTGTCCCGAAGCGGTGGGTCAGGACAATGGGACGGTCGGTCCGAAAATGGGACTGTCCCGTTGAAAACGGGATGTATGGTCACCTTAGGTATGATATGACAGGAGAGCCAGAGACATTGGAGTGAAAGATGCTGTAGATCAATGAGTAAAAGTGCTGTACCGATCTTCTGGAGGTTGTGAGTTCAACTCCCAGCCTGTGTTTTACTTGTCTAGCATTTTATCACTCCTGTTACATTGTTTGCAACTGGTCCCCTTTCCCATATTTGACTGTGTTTTACTTGTGGCATTCTACCTTCCAGGTGCACCTTGATGATGTCACAATGAGGTCAGCATTGTGCTGCTGGCTACTTCCTTTTGCTATGAACTAGAAGCCACATTCTGTGTTTTATTCTGTTTTTAAGCTTGGCCAATTGAAGTTATGGGATTTGCTTTTGGTCTGAAGAATGAGCTGATTGTAGCAATGTTTCAAAACAAGGAGAGTATTATTATTTTAGAGCAAGGAATCACTTCTAAAAAACCTCTCTCAAATAACGTCTCTGGGAAGCCCAGAAAAAGCTCATTGGATGACTTAGGCTGCCTATCCTGCCAAAGTCTTTCTGCAGTTTATACTTTGTCTAGCAGAAGCCTATATGGCGCTCAAAGTCCTATACTTTCTACTTCTTATAGGAGTTGATGATAACATTACTGTACAACTTTCTGTGTAGCATAAAACTAAAGCTCCCCCCCTTCCATGCTTATCATTTGAGTTCAACTCCCACTCATCTTATATTTCTCCTTTTAAACATGGCATATTTTTTTAGTTTTTATAATGGTAAAGTATACAATTCTGAAATCATGAAGAAAAAAGATATAACAGAGCAGTGTTCTGTCTCCTAGCAGAATTAACTGCCATTCCCTACCTATAAGGCATAGTATAATCAAATCAGAATTGCTATTATTGTATGGTTAATTGTCTAGCAGAGTGGATTAGAGTGAAGGTTAGGATGTCATATTTTTTCAATATACTCAGTGATATTCCCAGATCAACTTCCACTGAAACTAATATATTATAAATATAGTTTTAAAAATGGTATACTGTGTTTTTATTATCCTTTTAATGATCTTATACTTTGGGTTAATTATGTGAAAGCTTACAATGCTGAAATAATTATAACATGCTGAAATATATATAACATTGTAGGGACGTCTATCTGGCGCCTAGGAATTGCCAGGTAGAGACGTCTATATGATGTTTCAGAAAGCCACCTCTAACTCGCGCTCAGCGCTGTACAGACGTCTAGCCGAAGCCTATGTAACGCCTAAATATCACTGATTGACACTTGCGCTGCGAGGACGTCTAAATCACGCCTAAGTTTAGATGCAGTTTACAGAATCTAGGCCACACTGTACAAAAGTCAAATGCAAAGAGTAAAGGGGATGGGACTTGATATACTGTTTTTCTGTGTCTACAATCTGAAATTTATATAGTATATTATATATGGATATTTATTTTGTTCCTGGGGCAGTGGATTAAGTGAACAGACTTTTATAAATACATACCATTACATACTATTCTAATTATGCTGACATTTTTTCAAGCTAATGCCTGCTCTCGGAAAAAGAATTGTTCTGACTCATAGGAGCTCTATCATCACAGGAATTTACAATATATATTTTTTGGAAAATTTTGGGGAATATTTTGTTAAGACCAGTGATTGCTAATGACAACACTTCATTTTAGTAAAGGAAATTTAGTTATTCACTGTTTCTGTCTTAAAAATAGAAAGTGACAGACTAGAGCTGAAAACACTGAATCAGATCAACTGATAAATGTCTTTCATGTTTCAACTTTTTACTAATTTCTTTAGGAACATTATACAATAATGCATGAAAGAAAATAACATTAACAATAATTCCTTAAAAGCACTTAGAATCTTTACATGAAACAAGAATAAAGAAGCCCCCTTCCCATCCCCTTCCCTCCCTCCCTATTTCTGGATGTGTATTAAATTTTCAAACTGACAGGTACATATACATAAATTATTTTAAAGATCTTTTATGTAAATTTCCAATGGACCCAATGTCTTAAATTTCCTGGAATCACCAGTGAAAACATTTCTTCACAGTGCAGTTCTTCATCTGTCATATCTCGAATCCTCCCGTCTTTCCTATCACAAAATTGTATTCAAGTTCAAGTTCAAGTTCACTTTATTTTTGATGGATCGCCTATTTAAAACATTCTAAGCGATGTACACTTAAAAACAAGTTATAAAAGAACATTCAGTCATATTAATAAAAAACATTAAAAAACAAAAGACCAATAAAACACATATTTGTTAAATAATTAAATTAAATAATACATTAAAAACAAACATGAAAAGGGAGGAAAGGGGGGAAAAGTTACATATTTTCTATTGGTGAAAAAAACATATATTGGGAAAAAACATAAAACAGGGGTGTAAAAAAAAAAAAAAAAAGGAAAATTATTCATTAAAAGCCTGGCTGTTAAGGGATGTTAAAAAAAGCGGAAGAGTTATTCATTAAAAGCGTCATTAAATAAAAAAGTTTTTAAGAGTTTTTTAAAAGAGATAATATCTCTCTCCTTTCTAATAAAAAGAGGCAGAGTGTTCCAGAGTTGGGGAGCTAAAACAGAGAACATATCGTTTCTCCTAGTTCCCACAATTTTGAGTGAAGGGACCAAAAGTAACTCTTGTTGAGATGAGCGAAGTGTTCGATTAGAATGATAGGGGATAATCATTCTAGAAATAAATTGAGGGGTGTATTAAAGGCTAAGCATATTTCTCTGGATTCTATAAATGGTGCTCAAAAATTGCATGTGCCCAATTTGCATACAGTGAGTAAAGAGCCAATTTGCTGATTTATTTATATACCACTTATAACTAAGTGATGTACATTCAGATACTCAAGTATTTTCCCTATCCTGGCAGGCTCACACTCCATCTAATGTACCTGGGGCAATGGGGGATTAAGTGACTTGCCCAGGGTCACAAGGAGCAGCATGGGATTTGAACCCACAACCTCAGGGTGTTAAAGCTGCAGCTCTAACCACTGTGCCACACACTCCCCAATAATTAGGCACTAAATCAATTATTGGTGATAATTAGCAACAAAATGAATTTGCACACATCTTGCTGCCTGGATGGCCCACTGCCACTTAAAACTGAATATGACCAAGACTCAGTTATTTATCCTTCCACCTAAACTTACCTCTCCTATCCCCCAAACTTTCTTTCTCAGTGGATAACACTCTAATCCTCCCTGTCTCGCCAGCTTGCAACCTCAGGGTTATCCTTGATTCCTCCCTCTCTCTCTTTCTCTGCATAAATCCAACAGACCACCAAAACCTGTCATTTCTTTATATCATCTCCATAATCCTCTGAGCATATTACCAAAACCCTTATCCACATCCTTATCACCTCTTGCACAGACTACTGCAACTTGCTTCTCGCAGGTCTTTCATTTAACCATCTCTCTCCCCTTCAATCCATTCAAAATTCTGCTGCACAATTTATATTCCAACAGAGTCACTATGTTCACATCACCCCTCTCCTCAAGTGGGAGTGTGTGGTGCAGTGGTTAGAGCTACAGTCGCAGCACCCTGAGGTTATGGGTTTGAATCCAGCACTGCTCCTTGTGACCCTGGGAAAGTCACTTAATCCCCATTGCCCAGCTACATTAGATAGAGTGGGAGCCCATCGGGACAGTTAGGGAAAAATGCTTGAGTACCTGAATAATTTGGAATCTGCACAGAATTGTAGGATATGTGGAATATAATTTTTTTTTAATCACTTTATTGGCTTCCATGAACACATGACTGCAGTTTATGGTGAGTCTGCCCCCATTATCCTACAAAGTAAAATTTTGGAGCAAGCAGTTTAAGTGGGGTAAATAGTCCACTGAAGATGACTCACACTGGATGGCCTTTGGAAGCAACTTCCACGGCAATGTGCAAGAAAGTCAAGGATTTAATTTTGTCAGACAGAAGAATTAAGATTTCCCGAATAGCTGAAGAAATGGGCATCTTGACAGATGCAGTCTGGAAAATAATTCATGAAAAGTTGGGCATGTCCAAGATAGTGCAAGATTGGTTCCAAGAATGTAGACACCATATCAGAAGGACTTTGAGATGCTCCTTGAAGACCAAGTGAATTTTTTTCATCATTTGGTGACTGGAAATGAGACTTGAGTTTATCACAGAGATCCTGAGTCCAAAATGTTCAAGACAGAAAAATCTTCAGGCAAAGTTTTGGAATCATGAAGGACTTTTGTTGCTAAAGTTCATGCCACACAAGACCACCATAATCAGAGAGAGTTACATTAACCCAATGATCACTTGCTGGAGTCAATCAAGGAGAAAAGATGAGGAAAAGAAGCTATATTGTACTGATGGACTACATATTACTACAGCAGGAAAAAGAATCATTGCGGAGAAATTTAGACAATTTGGCCCTGATTCTGCAAAATGCGTCTCGATTTTAGGCAGCTGTAGGCGTCCTACAGCTGTCTAATCAGCCAATAGGGATGCACGTTTTTAAAAAAATGCTCCCCGGGCAGGCCGCCTATATTGAAGGCGAATCCGGGAGCCTAGGGAGGCCCGCAAGACCGCCTAAGCTCACCTAAGGGCCTTAGGTGAACCTAGGCGGCCCTACGCGTCTCCCTAGTAGAGGAAGAGATGCTTACAATGTAGACCAGCAAAATTCTGGCCTACATTGTAAGTAGATGCCGCTATACCTATCACAGCAAGGAATCTCCCTGCCATGATAAGTATAGTGGCCACCTGTCCCCCCACCCCGATTGCCGGCAGGAGGGTGTCCAACTCCTCCTGACAAAACGCCACCCACCCGACACCCCCGATCGCCGGCAGGAGGGTACCCAACCCCTCCTGCCAGAGGACATCTCCCTCCAAGCCCCCCGCACTAATGCCCCCCACCGCGCTAACACTCCCCGATGACCACCCCTAACCTCCCACCAAACTAACCCCTTAATTGTTGGCCAGCTGGACAGGTCTTGGTGCTGTCCAGCTGGCAGGCTCGCCTCATCAAAATAAGGCAGGCCCGCCCCTTCCCAGCCCATCCCCACTAAGCCTAAGGCCTGATTGGCCCAGACCCTAGAAGCCTGGACCAATCAGGCCTTAGGCATAGTGGGTCCCCCCATCCCCACTAAGCCTAAGGCCTGATTGGCCCAGGTGCCTACAGCCTTGGCCAATCAAGCCTTAGGCTTAGGGGGATGGGTGGACCCGATAAGCCTAAGGCTTGATTGGTCCAGGGCACCCTCCTGCTGGTGATTGGGGGTTTCGGGTGGGCGGTGTCTACTCTAACCCAATTCTGTAACTGGTGTCTGTAACATGGACACTGGTTACAGAATTGGGGTTAGTGTAGGCCCAATTCTGTGTAGGTTGCCCCTCCCGGGCATCCTATACAGAATCCAGGCCTATGTTTCTAGGCATTTAAACTAGAAGGTGGGGGTGGTGTATTTATGAAGTTCAATTATAGAGACAAGATGTGATGGTAGCGAAGATTGCAACACAAACAATATTAGCAACTCGCTTCTTAGCATTGCAAAGGGAAGTGAAACTAAGCAAAAAACTTTATGAAAAAGGAGATTACCACTGAAAAATAGCTGGAAAGCGATGACCACAAATGCTTGCAGTCTAAGCAACAAAGTTGATGATCTGCAAGCCTTGATGTTAGAGGCAGACCTGGATATTGTTGCTATCACAGAGACGTGGTTCAGTGAATCCCATGGATGGGATGCAAGCATACCGGGATATAATATTTTTAGAAAGGACAGAGAGTAGCTCTTTATATAAAGATCGATATCCAAGCAACAGAAATGCAAGGGACCTGGGGAGAGGAAGAAGCGATATGGATCACTCTGAAAAGAGAAGATGGAACTTCTATCTACATGGGTGTAGTCTACAGACTTTTGACTCAATCGCAGCAAATTGATGAAGATCTGATTGTGGATATCCAAAAGGTTGGAAAGAAAGAGGAGATGCTGCTATTGGGAGATTTCAACCTGCCAGATGCGGACTGGAAAGTTCCATCTGCGGAATCGGAAAGAAGTAGGGAGATTGTGGATGCCTTTCAAGAGGCTCTGCTCAGAAGAATGATGACGGAACCCACGAGGGAAAAAGCGATATTAGATCTGGTCCTCACAAATGGGAAGAGTATCTTTAATGTACAAGTGGGTGCTCACCTGGGAAGTAGCGATCATCAAATGGTTTGGTTTGATATAACGGCTAAAGTGGAGGGCGGCCCCACAATACTAAAAGTTCTAGATTTCAAACTTACGGACTTTAATAAAATGGAAGAGTACCTGAAGAAAGAACTGTTAGGATGGGAGGACATAACGAGAAGTTTAAAAACAGTGGTCTAAGCTAAAAGGAGCAATAAAAATGGCTACGGAACTTTATGTGAAAAAAATAAATAAAAACAAGAGAAAAAGGAAACCGACATGGTTCTCCAAACTAGTGGTGGAGAAAATAGAGGCAAAAGAGTTGGCATTCCTGAAATATTAAAAAAAAATACCAAGAAGAGGAGTGCAGAAAGAACTACCAGATGAAACTGAAAGAAGCCAAGAGAGAGCGAAATCACAGGCGGAAGAGCAAATGGCTAAAAATGTAAAAAAGGGAGACAAAATTTTTTTCAGATATATCAGTGAAAGGAGGAAGATGAAAATGGAATTGATAAACTAAAAGATGCTAGAACTGATATGTGGAGAGTGATGAGGAAAAAGAAACGTGCTAAACAAATACTTCTGCTCTGTGTTCACGGAAGAAAATCATGGAGAAGGACCGAGGTTGTCTGGCAAAGTTAAACAGGAAAATGGAGTAGATTCTGTGCCATTCATGGAGGAAAGTGTTTATGAACAACTTGAAAAACTGAAGGTGGACAAAGCAATGGGACCAGATGGGATCCATCCCATATATTGAAGGAGCTCGGAGAGATTCTGGCGGGTCCTATTAAAAACTTGTTCAACAAATCTCTGGAAACAGAAGTAGTTCCTGGATATTGGAGAAGAGCGGATGTGGTCCCTTTTCACAAAAGTGGTCACAGGTATGAAGCGGGAAACTACAGGCCAGTAAGCCTTACTTCGGTTGTTGGAAAAATAATGGAAATGTTGCTGAAAGAATGGATAGTGAACTTCCTAGAATCTAATGGGTTACAGGATCCGAGGCAACATGGCTTTACTAAAGGTAATTATCACTGGCTATATTGTTATATGTAATGCTTATATCCAGTATGGAATCAATACACTTCCCAATATATATCACCTGGATCCAATAAGTTCAGTTCAATATATGGTTTTTTAAGGACACCTTAGCCCCACCACTCCGCCGCTGTAATGATTTGCTACTGCGGGAAGATTATTGTGGTGCCTCATCATTGGCTGTCCATATTTTAATCAATTTTATAAACGTGTTTCAAAAAGTGCTCAAAATTTCTTCAAAAGAACTTCTTAGTATAAATCTTGAAATTTGTAAAAATATAAATATTTACTTATCTCAGCCAACCTGGGAGTCAGACCCGACATGTTTCGCACTATAGAAGTGCTGTTTCAAGGGTCTCCCTATGAGATAAAGGAAGAAAGCTATTATTTCCGTTTTTATCATAGCTTCTCCCCACCTAACCTAAAATATTGCCTTATTTTACTCTTAAATATGCATTTCAAAAAAACTCACCGGGGCTGCCGCTGTCATCCGACTCCTATTTCATTCTGTGTAAGATGTCGACGGCGTCTCCCGGTGCCATTTAAATATCCTGTCCAATCATAACCTAGTCCCGCCCCCTGTCATGACGTCCGCCCGAAATTCAACCTATCAAAGTCCCCCATTCTACTTCACTATTTAGTCCCCGTGGCTCTACAGTATCAAGTTTAAAAATATATCGTTGTTCAGTTGCATTAAGTTTTATTTGATCTTTCCCACCCTCCATCCCCGTAATAACATCTATGACACGCCATCTCAAATCACCAATCGTGTGTTTGTGTTTACACCAATGGTCGACCAACGGAGCCTGCGTTATCTCATTGTTTATACGTGACTTGTGTTCTGTCAGTCTCACCTTGATTTTCCTATTTGTGCGACCTATATAAACAAGATTGCACGGGCAAATTATTGCATAAATCACATCTTGTGAGTTGCAATCTGTGTCAAATCTTGCCTTAAGTATCGTCTGTCTCCCTGGGACTTTCCACGTGTCTCCTTGAATAGTAAAGGGACACCATTGACATTTCCCACATGCACTATGACACCCCCCTCTCTCTCTTGTCCTAACTCCATATCTCTGGAAATTACATCATTGACCTAATGTAATATGGTCAACGATGTAATTTCAGGAATATACTATCATAGGGAAATTCTCCAGTGGCCTATGAGCTTGAACAATGTACCAATATTTTCTTAATAAACCCTCCATCACTTTGGTAGCCTTAGAGAAAGGGAGAATACATGTAAGAAGATCTTTGTCTAGTTTTTGGGAGCTTTTTGATTCTGTAAGGAGGAGTTCCCGTTGAGCATATCTTCCCCTCACATATGCTTGTTTAATTGATTTTCCGGGTATCCTCTATCCCTTAGTCTGTCTGCCAATTTATAAGCTTGTATTTTGTATTCATCTACAGAAGAGCAGACCCTTCGGATCCTAAGGAATTGACCTATTGGCAGATTAAACCACAATTTTAGTGGATGAAAACTATCAAAGTGTAGAATGGTGTTGCGTGTGACTGGTTTTCTGTACAAGGAAGTACAAATTTTTCCTTCCTGTACCTTGATAGAAATATCCAAAAATTCAATACAATTTTGGTTGCATGTCATAGTGAAACCTATATTAGGGTCCACTGAGTTGAGATACTGTGTAAATATATCAAATTCCTGCCTAGTTCCGTTCCAGATAATAAAAATATCATCCAGAAACCGGCCCCAGAAACAGACATGTGGCTGCCAAACCGAATCATAAACCAAATCATCTTCAAATTTTGCCATATACAGGGAGGCTGCAGAGGGGGCCAGCGTAGCCCCCATTGCCACCCCCTGTATATAGAGGCGTAACCAGTAGAAGAATGAAGGTGTTGATGCCCCTGTACAGGTCGTTGGTGAGGCCCCACTTGGAGTATTGTGTTCAGTTTTGGAGACCGTATCTGGTGAAGGACACAAAAAGACTTGAAGCGGTCCAGAGGAGGGTGACAGAAATGATAGGAGGTTTGCGCTAAAAGACATATGAGGAAAGGAGGGGCAGGGGAGATATGATTCAGACGTTCAAATACTTGCAGCTTAGGTATATAGATGTGCATTAGGGCCCATATTACATGTCCCAGTAGAGAACATGGGTACACCTGTGCTATCTGCGAGACATGCTTCCTATCCACTTACATGTGGTGTTCCCCAAGGATCTCTTCTTTCTCCATTTCTTTCTGAGGCCAGAGTATTTTTTAAATTTGGGTGTGTTTGTTATAAAGCCCTTTTTGGACTACTACTCTCTTATTTGGTATCATATCTGAAATTGTTTAATTCAAAAAAGCATACCAGGAATTCGGGCATGTTTATTTTCCCCACCCCTAGGGGTTGTCGCTATAAAACATTCTTTGATAGGACTTTAGAATATCAGGCGGGGAAAGTGGATTCCTGGATAAGCCTGCTGATTGCTTAGGCGTATTCTTATCCTATATTCAGGATATTATTAAAAACTCATCTGTTTGATAATCAAGAATGTTGATCTTCAAGCTTTTTAATGATTTTATCATTAAATCTTATAAATGATTTTATCATGCCATGTTTGTAAATTTTTCTTTACAATTAGGTTGTATTTTAATCGAGATATTAATACTTGTATGTTTAAGTTGTATTTTAACCATGATGTATAATTCTTCCCACAGAAATGTGTATACAATTGTATTTATCTACTGTTGTGAACCGCTTAGAACTAAATTATTATTAATATCTTTCTCAGCCCCCTTCTGGCACTGATCCAGGATTTCAATATCTCTAGTTATTTCTACACTGACGACATCCTTCTGGTCTATCCAGTGATACACTGTCCTGTGTGGTAAATGCAAAGTAGATGCTTGCCACACCCCCTGCATTTACACATAGGCTTTGTACTTAACAACATCTTATGTTTTGCACTTAAGGTGTGATAACTGCAAAAGGTATTACATGTTAATTAAAATGCCCTAAATTCTTTTTCCAAGCTTCCATTTTAGTCAATTACTGCTTTCAAGTTTTGTTCATCTTTTATACATTCCCCACATGTTGTCTCTTTCTCAGAAAATCTTCACAGATACAATCAGCTGTTAAATACATCAACTCATTATCTGATCTCTATGGGAAAGTACACTTGACAAGTTGATGCCGTCAGAGTTCCCCAGCATCATTAGAAAATGCACAAAAGGAACAAAATCACAGAGAAATGGTAGTTAGACATAGCAAGGAAGATTAGGTCCCATTATCCTGTGAGTTTACTTGTCAATAATTCAGAAGAAATTACTTTTTGGTATCTAATTTTGACAAAGTAACAGTAAAATGTAGTGACTATTATTCAAGCAAAGGGTTGGGGGGATTTTATTGGTCTTGTCACAGTAACAAATCACTTCCAAACACAGAAATACTTTGTTAGCTTTCAAAGTTGAAAAGATTCAACAGCCCAGTAAATTTAATGATGGAATTAAATTAAATTAAATTAAAAAATTAAAAATAAATATAAAAATTATAAAAATAAATATAAAAATTAAAAATTAATTTAATTTAATTTAATGATGGAAAAATAACAATTGCAGTATATTTTGATTTAGAACCATTCTGGATCTTAGTGCAGTCATCAATTTTGTTGAGACTAGATTACTGCAACCTAGCACTAGCTATTTGTTCTAAAGCTTATAACGTATCTACTGCTAGCTCTAAACCCAGCAGTTCAGCTGCTATTTGGTCTCTGGAAATCTGGAATATTTACAACCTTATTATAATAAACTACAATGGCCGTTACTGCCCGAAATAAGTTTAAGCTAGGCATCACAGTTTTTAAGATATTTAGTGGCAATGCACCTAGGGTTACTGGCATAGTAAAGGGGGTGGGGAAGTGAGGGCAGGGCAGGATTAATTTGTCGAGGGCCCCTATGCACACAAGTACACTGGGCCCCCCTGCCCCACCCCACCATGTACCCAGGCGGAAACAGGAAGCTGCGTCAGAGGGAAGCTTTGGGCAAGCAGCATCGCTTGCACAATTACAGTTCCTGTTGCCTTTCATACCCGCATTGCTTGCTTGTCTGACATTCCGTCGATGGGGGGGGGGGGCGCGTTGCCGACCGGGGGGAGGGCCCGCGTTGCTGATCGATGCTGGAGAGGCCCATCGTTGTTTGGAAAAAACAATGTTGATGCCTTCCTTCATCGGGCCCCCCCTGACCATTTTGGGCCCTAGGCACGTGCCTACTTGGCCTATTGGTTAATCCTGCCCTGGGTGAGGGGACGGTCTGCCCAAGGCACCATCTTGCTCAGAGCACAAGCAACCCTCTTCCTTTCTGCCTCCCCCTTCCCACTCCTCTCCCTGCTGCGCACATGCCCCTTCCCTTCCCCCATACCTTCCACCAACTTGCTGCTCACGACAGCTTTGGCGCTCTCTCCGATGTCACTTCCAGGACCCGCACCTAGGAAGTGGTATCGGAGATAGCACCAAAGCTAACATGGGCAGGAAGTTGGTGGCTGCTTACACTGACTTTAAAAAGATATGGGGCTGGGGCGTGTGTGTGCACGTGAGGCAGGGAGTGGGGGAGGGGTGCCACATCACCCCAAACGCCGCTCACCCTCGCAACACCACTGCATAGGACCTCTTTTACTAAGCGGCGGTAGATATTTCTACCATGGTCCAGAGCACTAAATGCTCCAATGCTGCTCTGATGCTCATAGGAATTCTACCTTGGCTTAGTAAAGGGGAGGGAGCTACTTATTAATTGAGTTAGCAACATTGCTGCAGGGTTCCATTAAAGATTTGACGCATTTCAAAAATAACTTAAGAACATAAGAAGTTGCCTCCGCTGAGGCAGACCATAGGTCCATCCTGCCCAGCGGTCCGCTCCCGCGGCGGCCCATCAGGCCCATTGCCTGAGTAGTGGTCTATACCTATCTATACCCTTCAATCCCTTTTTCTTCTAGGAATCTATCCAAACCTTCTTTGAAACCATTTAATGTTTTCTTGTCTACAACAGCCTCTGGAAGCGCGTTCCATGTATCCACCACCCTCTGAGTGAAAAAGAACTTCCTAGCGTTTGTTCTAAACCTATCCCCTTTCAATTTCTCCGAGTGCCCCCTTGTACTTGTGGTGCCCCATAATTTGAAAAATCTGTCCCTGTCTACTTTTTCTATGCCCTTCAGGATCTTGAAGGTTTCTATCATGTCTCCTCTAAGTCTCCGCTTTTCCAGTGAGAAAAGTCCCAACTGCTTCAATCTGTCGGTATATGGGAGATTTTCCTTTCCCTTTATCAGTTTAGTTGCTCTTCTCTGTACTCCCTCAAGTACTGCCATGTCCTTCTTGAGGTACGGTGACCAGTACTGGACACAGTACTCCAGATGCGGCCGCACCATTGCACGATACAGCGGTTTGATGACTTCCTTCGTCCTGGTCGTAATACCCTTCTTAATGATACCCAACATTCTGTTTGCTTTCTTTGAGGCTGTGGCGCACTGTGCCGATGCCTTCAGTGTTGCGTCTACCATCACTCCCAGGTCTCTCTCCAGGTTACTGACCCCTAGCGGTGTTCCCCCCATTCTGTATGTGAACATCGGGTTCTTTTTCCCCACGTGCATGACCTTGCATTTCCCTATGTTGAAGCTCATTTGCCATTTTTCGGCCCACTTTTCCAGCTGCGTTAGATCCTTTTGGAGATCTTCGCAGTCTTCCCTGGTTTGAGCCCTGCTGTATAGTTTGGTGTCATCTGAAAATTTAATGACCTCACACTTGGTTCCCGCCTCTAGGTCGTTTATGTAGATATTGAACAGGAGCGGTCCTAGCACCGACCCCTGCGGAACTCCGCTCGTGACTCGTGACTTGTGACTTGAAAAGCTTTTTATGTCAAGATGCCTACAGCCTATAATTCCTTTTAAACGTATAGCACTGCACTCTTTTTTTCGCTTTTTCCCACCACCTTCCTTATCATGCTTTCCATATGTTACCTCTTTTTCCTCTAAAAGCAGATTGTAGTTCTACCCCCTCTATCCTTTTATACCAGTTAGTTTGTATGTTTGAATTGTTTGTCTCATGTATTCTTAACAAATCATAATTTGTATGTCTTTTTGTGTTTGTTTGTTTTTTAATTAATTGTATTTCGCTTAGTAAAACAAGATAAGTGATCATATCAAATTTAATGAAAACTTGAAACTAGAAATATTTTCCAACTGAAATTTCCAATGTTTAAGAATTTGAAATCCTTTAGACAGTTAGCTATCTGTCTATTCAATATCAACTTGCAAACTTATGCTGAAAAAAGTCCCCCACTGCTGATGGCAGTCCTCCCCAACAACCCCTGATGAACGTGGCACCAGAAATCCTCCCCCCCCCATTAGAGAAAAATGGCAGGAGTGCTACCCACTCCTTCCTGCCAATGGAAGCCTACCCTCCAGAAAAAAAGGTAGGAGGGATGCCCACTTCCTCCTGACGATGGAGACCTCCCTAGCTCCCCATAAAAGGCAGGAGGGATACCCCTGAACCCTACCACCATTCCTCAAATCCCTCCCCCATACCTTTGCTAGACCCCTCCCCCATACCTTTGCTAGACATTGGGAGCTGGTGGGAAGCACATCCCTCTAGTTCAAGCCCCACCCATGAAAAATGATAGGCCTTCCCCTTCCCAGTGCACCATGTGATGCACAGGGAGGAGCCTAAGGCCCTGATTAGTTCAGATGCCTAAGGTCCCGCCCTCTGTATCCCATGTGATGCACAGGGAGGGGCCTAAGGTCTGACATCTGAGCAAATCAGGACCTTAGGGACAGAGGGAAGAACTTAAGGCCCTGATTGGCTCAGATGCCTTTCAATACATATTGAAAACTTTAAATCTGCCCTCGTATGCCTTATGACATAGACCACCAACCATTTTAGTTGTCTTCCTTGTCAGCTCTGCCTTAACTTGCTGGCCGTACCAATGTCAGCAAAGGCCTATGAGACATTATATCAATCTGACTCTGGAATGTTGATGCAGATGGACTCTAAATGCTCCTGCACAGAATTCACATACATTAAGCATCCAGCCAGACTAAATTGTTTATCAAGAAGATAGGCTACTTGAATGGGACAAAGAAACCAGAGACTAATCCCATCTGCCATGCCTGCAAGTATCACACTTTCCTTATCAATTAAGCTAACCATTGTTTCAAACGGTTTACAAATTATAAACAGAAAGATATTGGGAAATATAACAGTTTCTATCTATAAAAGCCTCCTCTCTGCAACACCCCAATGCTCTCTCTCTCTGTCTGGAACATCACCACCTTATTCTCTGTATTTCCTCTGAACTCTGTAAGGCAGGTAAACTTTTCTCTCTCATTAATTGTAATGCTTGATGTATCTTTATGAATCTTGCTTTTCTGTAATATTAAGCTTATTTCTGCACAATATATATATTCTTTATGCAAGCACTCTTACCGGTCTTTGTCAGTAATTTTACTTCCTACTGAATCTTCTATGAGGGTATTGAACCCGGGACCTGGCGGATTGTAAGGCCGCCTCAACAATTCCCCTCCAAACATTACCCATCCAAACCTTCCTCCCCTTTTTCCACTATCCTGGAACTCCTCAAATCCCAACATCACCAGATCCACTCAAAAATTCAAACTATCCTTTCCCTCTTTAAAAGGCATATCCCATTCAGGAAAATTAGGGACATCCATCGTCTTCAAGATCACCGAAACTGTGGAACAGCTTTACTGCCCCACTTCGGAGTCTAGGCTCTCTCCAACTCTTCCGAAAACATTTGAAAACTTGGCTTTACTCTAAAATATAATTGACCTCTCCCTATTCAATATACTAAGTCCCTCTAAACTTTCTCTTTACTAAGTCCTTCTACTTTCGTTGGAGTTCCTTCTATATCTATTCCTGTAAACCATGTCTACTTCTGTGGAGATGATGCGGTATACAAACTTAAGGTTTAGTTTAGTTTAGTTTACATTTGGGGGGCTTGTGGACCAATTCCATTCTGTTTATATCTTTTTGAAAGTGTGGTCTCCAGAATTGTACACAATATTCTAAATGAGATCTCACTAGAGTCTTATACAAGGGCATCAATAACTCCTTTTCTTACTGGTCATTCCTTTCCCTATGCACCCAAGCATCATATCTTTTGCTTGCGCCAGAAGACATATGAGGAGAGACTGGAAGCCCTGAATATGTATACCCTAGAGGAAAGGAGGGACAGGGGAGATATGATTCAGACATTCAAATACTTGAAGGGTATTAACGTAGAATAAAATCTTTTCCAGAGAAAGGAAAATGGTAAAACCAGAGGACATAATTTGAGGTTGAGGGGTGGTAGATTCAAGAGCAATGTTAGGAAATTCTACTTTACGGAGAGGGTGGTGGATGCCTGGAATGCGCTCCCGAGAGACGTGGTGGAGAGGAAAATGGTGACTGAGTTCAAAGAAGCATGGGATGAACACAGAGGATCTAGAATCAGAAAATAATATTAAATATTGAACTAAGGCCAGAACTGGGCAGACTTGCACAGTCTGTGTCTGTATATGGCCATTTGGGGGAGGATGGGCTGGAGAGGGCTTCAATGGCTGGGAGGGTTTAGATAGGATGGAGTAGGTTTTAACGGAGATTTCGGCAGTTGGAACCCAAACACAGTACCAGGTAGAGCTTTGGATTCTTGCCCAGAAATAGCTAAGAAGAAAAAATTTAAATTGAATCAGGTTGGGCAGACTGGATGGACCATTTGGGTCTTTATCTGCCATCATCTACTATGTTACTATGTTTTATGTTACTATCATCTTTTCAACCTGTTTGACCACCTTAAGATCATCACAAACTATCACACCCAAGACCTGTTCCTCTTTCGTGCACAAAAGTTCTTCACCTTCTAAACTGTACCGTTCCCTTTGGTTTTTGCAGCCCAGATGCATGGGCTTGCATTATATCTTAGATGCTAAATTTCAGATCATTCCTCAATATTCACAAGGCCCTTACTCATGCATTCCACACCATTGGGGGTGTCTATTGCAGATTTTGGTATCATCCGCAACGAGGGAAATCTTACCAGTCAACCCTTCAGCAATATCGCTTACAAAAATGTCAAAAGAACAGGCCTAAGAACCAAACCTTGACGCACGGTGATCTCCATTGACCACTACCCTCTGTCGCCTTCCACTCAACCAGTTCCTTACTTTTCATGAACAAGTATCCAAGGTTTTATAAGCTTTTTTTTTTTTGCATTACATTGATTACGCCCTCTGAAAAAAAAAACTTCTCTATCACTTTTCAATACATACTCTTGTACATGCTTTCATCATCTCTCATCTTGACTACTCTAACATTGTATATGCAGGTCTCTAAATTAAAACTGAAATGATTACAGACTTTACAAAAAAACTGCTGCTTGATTTTTGTGCAGTTCTGGCCATTTTGACCATTATTCTCCTCTCCTGAAATCTTTACACTGGCTCCCAGTTTCTACTTCTATTACTTATCATTTCTATAGGACTGCTAGACATATGCAGCACTGTACATTAACATGTAAGAGACAGTCTCTGCTCGGTAGAGCTTACAATCTAATTATAACAAACAGGATAAATAGGGGTTAGAGAATTTCTCACAGAGGAACTTATATAGCAGGCATGGGTACATTACAATTGCGTTAAAAGCAGCCTTGAAAATGTGGGCTTTAAGCCTAGATTTGAATACTGCTGGAGACGGAGCTTGAAGTACAACATAGAAGGGACGGAGTCTGGAATTGGCAGTATAAGAGAAGGGTATAAATAAGAGAGACTTATCCGATGAGCGGAGCTCCCGGGGAGGAGTATGAGGAGAGATAAGAGAGCTCATTGAGGAGTTGCACAGTGAATAAGAGGAGTTTGAACTGTATGCTTTTTCTGCATACAGTATCTCACTGTTCTCATTTCAAAATTTTGTATCTAGCTCACAAAGCTGTCCACCAAGGTTCCCAAATTAATTTTTCTAACTTGATCTGTGCTTACACCCCAACAAAATTCCTCCATTTATTAGATTCCTATCGGCTTGTTTTACCTCCACCATCTAGAGCAGTGTCTCTCAAACCTTTTTAGCTCTGACACACTAAATGGAGCAAATGTTTTTCACAGGATATTATAATTGAAATTATAAAATTGCAAAAAGAACAAAAAATTAAATTTGAGAGTTACAATATTTATTTAAAGTTCTTTAAGCTATGAATGGGTAATTGTAGCAACAGTGAAACTAAAGTAGATAGAATAAAATTGCTCATCAATGCAATGGATGTGCTTGTTTTTGAGTGAAAATTAAAACACGCCTCGATAGTCGACAAGCAAACATGAATTTCATCATCCACCATCTGCAGCTGTTCTCTTTCTTAAAAATTTAATTTGTCAGAGCTGAAAATCCAAATTCACAAAGATAAGAAGATCCAAATGGTAACAAAGACTTTGTTGGTCAAGTTAGGATAACTACTGCATAAAAAAATAAAATAAAACTAAAATTACTTACCATTAGTTTTCAAAGACTAATCACGTCAAAGAATGATGCTTGTCTGAGCGGTTGTATCCTTACACACACATGCTCATAACATTGATAGACTCTTGCGTATGTGATGAACATATCATCTGGTATAGTGTACAGTGTTCCCACGGTCATTCGCAGTCAGCGATTTGTGATCCCGGTCATTTGTGGTATTTTCCGACCGTGAATGACCGGACAGGAGAGGGCAGCCAGAGAGGCAGGATAGAGCAGCCGGAGCGCCGGTGAGTGAAGGAAATTACTCACGGTATGCTTCGACTGCCTTTTCCTGCACTAAAGTCGGGCCTCACCAATCAGGATTTCTTTCACTCTCCCGCTAAAAACCGTATTTGTGGATTTTCAAGATTCGCAGGGGTTCCTGGAATGGAACCCCCGCGAATATCGGGGGAGTACTGTATACTTAAAATAGAGTAAAATTCTGGAATCTCTCGTGGCACACCCAAAATCTCTTTGGGGCACATCACTGTGCCGTGGCACACAGTTTGAGAGACATTGATCTAGAGCCTACTATGAATCAACCAGGCACTCAGCTTTTTTCTCTCTAGCCTCCACGCTCTGAAACAAGTTACCTCATTCAGTCAGGAAAATTCCAAAATTCCTCATCTTCAAAAAGGCCCTTATGACTTCCTTTTCTGACCAAACCTTTAATTGATTACTTAGACAGCATCCGGTGGTTATTTCCTGCGTGGCGAACACAGAAAAACGAGGGTTTTTTTTTTTAAAAAAACATGTGCGTACACCTTGATTATATTCATGTTAGTTTTTTTAGGTTGTAAGCCCCATTGACCTTATAGAATTGTTGTATAACAAGTATAATAAATAAATAATCATTATAACATATCACTGTGGCAACCCATTAAAAAAACTGTCATGCAAATAATGTAATCTGATTCTGAATATTATGGAACATTCCCCTCTTACTCCTCTATTTTCTTGGTATGTAGTTTTATTAACTGACTATAGCCTAAGCCAGAATTCTTAAACCGAAGGGTGTGGTACAAATGAGCAACATTAAATATTTGTTTTGATATTTTGCAATATAATAGAGTATATTATTCTTTGGGATTTGATATACTGCTTGGACAAGGTGCATTTTGTGGTTTACACTCAGGGACTCAAGCATTTTCCTCATCTGTCCCAGCAGGGTCACAGTCTATTTAGGGCAACTTTTACAAAGGTGCGTAAGGGCCTTAACGCGCGGAATAATGCGCGCTAGCCGCTACTGCCTCCTCTTGAGCGGGCGGTAGTTTTTCAGGTAGCCTGCGCTAATCCAGTGCGTGCGTTAAAAACACTAGCGCACCTTTGTAAAATGAGCCCTTAATGTAGCCGGAGCAGTGGAAGATGAATGCCCCCTTTTATCAAGCTGCGTAAGGGTTTTTTTTTAATCGCAGGCCACTGCAGTAAAAGTTCCAATGCTCACAGAATTCCTAAGATTGTTGGAGCTTTTAGTGCAGTGACCTGCAATTTTAAAAAAAAAACCTAACATAGCTTGATAAAAGGGGTCTAAGTGACTTGCCCAGGGTCACGAGGAGCAGTGCAGGGTTTGAACCCACAACCTCAGGGTGCTGCAGCTGTAGCTCTAACCACTATGCCATACTTAATTTTAGGAAGGAGTCAGGGGAATTAAAGTATTACAGAGAAGAAATGGGGAGTAGCATGACCTAAACACTTTGGGTCCCTTTTACTAAAACTTAACCCCCCCCCCCTTTTTTTATACAAAACCACGGAAGCATTTTTTAGTGCAGGCTGGCGCGCTGAATGCTCTGCGCTGCTCTGGACACTCATAGGAACTCATGCCAGACAGTGCTAAAAACCGCTTTTATGATTTTGTAAAAGGGGGGGTTAGTTAGGTACCATGTTCGAGTCCTAGCGACTTGATGAATTATAGATCTAAAAAGAGAGTGATTTTGTGCTGGTCCGTTCAGGTTCTCCAGCATCATTCCCAGGGTTGTTTTAAATATGTCCAGCCATCTGATTGCAGGTCACCCTCTTAGTCTGGCTCCTTCGATCTTCCCAAACATAATGTCCTCTTCTTATGCACCCTAGCATCATTCTAGCTTTCGTCGTCATATTTTCAACCTGTTTGGCCTCCTTAAGATCATCACATACAATCACACCCAAGTCCCGCTCTTCTGTCGTGCACATAAGCTCTTCACCCCCTAAACAGTAGCTGCCAAATTTCAGACCATTCTTCAAGCTTCGCCATGTCTTTCTTCATGTTATTCATAGCATTTGGGGTATCTACTCTATTGCAGATTTTGGTATCATCCACAAAGAGGCAAATCTTACCCGACAGCCCCACAGCAATATTGTTTATAAAAATGTTAAAAAGAACATGCCTAAGAACAGAACTTTGAGGCACTCCACTGGTAACATCCCTTTCCTCAGAACTATCTCCATTGATCACTACACTCTGTCATCTTCCACTCAACCAGTTGTTGACCCATCCCAAGGGCACTCAGTTTATTTATTAGATGTCTGTGTAGAACACTGTCTCAGGTATAAACTTAGGGATCCTTTTAATAAATCGTGGTAAAATAGGCAGTAACTACATCATAACACAGGATTTTACTGTGTGATTAGTGGCATGGTGATGGTGGTGGGGGGGATGGACTGCCCTGAAAGCCATCTTCATGGGGTCGCTGGCTCCTCTCCCCTACCGTGCCATGTCAGCAAAATGCCCAAGGGTACCCAATAGTAAGGGCTGACTGTAGATGAACCCTCCCTTCTTTGTACCTGAGTTTGAAACTCCCCCCTCCCCCACCCCCTACACCTAGCTGTTTCCCCCTCCCCAGGTCCTCCAGATACAATAGCAGCAGAGGCAGTACTAAAGGCTGCCTCTGGCCAGCGGCGCCTTTCCACTGCTGCACCCCACCACTCTTAATTATTAATTATTATTTTATTTTTGTTTTTACGGTAATCTTTGTTTTATCCTCACTGAATACTTGTTGGGTTGTACATATCGTCTCTATCTTTCCTATCTGAATATGTTCAATGGAGTTCCTTTCATTATTCAATTGTTACATTGTAAACCTCTTAGGTCAGTAAAATGTGGGAGCAGTATATCAAATCTTAATAAACATAAACATACTCTGATGCAACTTCCTGTGGGCAGGATGCCGTGGAGCAAAGTCGCTGCCAGGCAGAGAAGAAGCTTTGGTGCTGTCTATGCCACTGTAGCATCTGGAGGACCCAACAGGCGGGTAATCAGGGGAGAGAAGCAGGCCGGGGCTCTTGGCCCATCTTAGTCCTCCTGTCCAGTCCCACTGAGTCCCAGCTATGCCACTGCTGGTTACATTTTGAGGCCAGTACTACCTCCTAGCCTGATCTTGGAAGGTGGTCACATGACGGCTGATGTTACCTGATTGCTGATCATATTTGGAGGCAACTACTAGACCCTAGCCCTGGAATATAGTCATTTCACCACTGATATAAGCAGACTTCCTATTCAGCCAATTATTTTAGCAGTGCTGCTAGCAGTGTCTTTGTGCTGAAGTAGTGTGCCCAAAGAGTGGAATTAACAGAAAGGTGCAGAGAAGGTGATAAAAATGATAAAGGGAATGGGTTGACTTCCTAAGAGGAAAGGCTAAAGCAGTTAGGGCTCTTCAGCTTGGAGACAAGATGACTTGGGCAGTGGTGTAGCAAGGGTGACAGGCACCTGCATCAGTGGCATTCCTTCCCCACCCCCCGCTGCGCTTACAAACTCCTTCCCTACCCTGTACCCCTTTTATCTTCCCAGGCACGAGTAGTATCACCAACTTGCTGCCCACGTTGGCGTCAGCTCTCCCTATGACATCATTTCCTAGGCGTGGAACCTGGAAGTGATGTCAGAGGGCACCAGGGGAGGTCCGCCCCCCACCCTCCGTACTACACCACTGGATTCAGGGGAGATATGATAGAGGTCTATAAAATACTGAATTGAGTGTGGTGCAGTGGTTAAAGCTATAGCCTCAGCACCCTGGGGTTATGGGTTCAAACCCACGTTGCTCCTTGTGATCCTAGGCAAGTAACTTAATATCCCCATTGCCCCAGGTACATTAGATTGATTGTGAGCCCGACAGGACAGACAGGGAAAAATGCTTGAGTACCTGAATAAATTCATATAAACCGTTCTGAGCTCTCTTGGGAGAACGGTATAGAAAATTGAATAAATAAATAAAAATATTAGGACTGGAGGGCATGCAATAAAGCTACTAAGTAGTAAATTTAAAATAAGCTAGAGAAAATATTTCATCACGCTGGATCTGATTTTACAAACGGTGCCCTCATTGAGGATTCCTAGCAATGTCTAACCTAAATCCACACATAACTTAATTTTTTTTTAAATTGGTTAATTGGCTTGGTAATTGACCACATTATTAAAAACCGATTTAGAAAAAAATTATTTTAATTGTTAATTAGTGTTACACGTGGATATCCACATGATGCCTAGTGATGTCTAAGTCGAGGCACCCTTCGATGCCTAATGATGCCTACCTGAAAAGTAGGTGTGGTTAGAGACAGAGCTTAGGCATGGTAAACTGATTCTAGTGTAATCTTGCTAGCATTAACATAAATTCTCTTATTCTTGGGTATATGGTGAAGTAATACAAAGTGACAGAAAAGTCTCTCAGGACCTAGATCAAATCTACCTCTTTCTGCCCTTATCCTCACATGCACATACAACAATTTTGCCTCCCCTCAATTCAACATGGCCAATCTGTCCCTCTCTGTTGTCTCTCCTCCCACCATGCACACTGCTACTTCTTTCTGAGCTAGGGTTGCCAGATTATCCAATTGGAAAATCTGGACCCCCTAGACTCGACCCCCAGGCCCGCCCAGTTTTGCCCATCTTCGCAGTCCCACCCTAGCCTCACCCCCCGCTACATGATCATGTCAGGCCGAGAGGAAGTCCACTTCCTCCCTGCCCGACGCGATTTGAGGAGGCTTTTCATAACCTGGACAAAGTGCTGGGTTTGAAAAGCTGTCCAGACCCCCGGACATATCCT
Organism: Geotrypetes seraphini; assembly: GCF_902459505.1. Classification (NCBI taxonomy): domain Eukaryota; kingdom Metazoa; phylum Chordata; class Amphibia; order Gymnophiona; family Dermophiidae; genus Geotrypetes; species Geotrypetes seraphini. Next base: position 303,334,097 of record NC_047084.1, on the reverse strand, counting down.
CAAAAGGAGAACATGTCCGAGGAATTCCAGATGTAACTCTATTCTGACCCCTCCCTCACACACCTACAGGCAAAATGTCCTTTTTTTTCTTCCCCTGCCATCCCATTGCACATGCCCAGGCTGTCCCTCCCCTCTTTGCTTATTTCCCAAATGCCTATTGTCACTTCTTTCTACCCCAAACATACACCTACAGCCCGAATGTCTTTCTTATTTCTACCCCCCCACACAAATATACAGCCAACTCTTCCCCCCAATAAACACTACCTGCCTCTCTCACCCAATTGCCACTGCTACCTCTTTCTGATCCTTCCCCATCACACAAACCAACCCATCCCTCTCCCTCCACCTCCATATCCAGTGCTATCTCTTTCAACCATCTCGACCCCCCCTCACACATCTACAATCACCATACCCTTCTTCATACCTGATTCCAAAAAACGCAATTTTTTTCCTTCCCCAGTAGTCCACACAGGCAGCATCCTTTTTATCTCTCTCCCACACTAGCAGCGCTATATTTTTGCTGTAAAATTCACTATAAAAGGACATTTCTGGTTCTAGTGTAATCTTACTAACATGGCAGAAGCCATGTTGCCCAACTTTGGGTGCAAGGATTTACATAACTGAAACCTGGCATTTGGCTAAATTTAGGCTAAATATGACTTACATGAATAACTCAGCTGAAAATCTATATAAAGTTAAGAGGATATGTCACCACTTTGCTGAATATCAATCTCTTGCAGAAATATTTCCATTGGAAAAAAAGTGCCTTTTCTGTCCACCTAATGCTCAGTCAAACAGGGGTTCCCCTCCATTTAATATGTAATGGAAGGAAACTTCAAAAAACTTCACTATAGCTATGTTCAGCACAGCCGAGTTCCACAGTAGGACATTAGTTTCTACCACTTGCCCTTACTTTTGAGGAACTAGAGTGAAACACAGTGAGTTTTATTTTAAGACTTGGTTTTTGTGGTTTGTCATTCCACACCATGTCCTTCAGTCCCCAAACCATAGATTGGCAGTGGTTATTTTTCGCATTTATCTCTTCAAACTCATACCATCTCTGAGGACATTTCTCATAAGGGGGCTTCCCACCTCCCACTCAAGAGTCTGACATCATTCCATGGGAGTAGAACAGAGAAGTATATAAAACGATACATTATACAGTAGATAATGCATACAAATCTAAGCAAATATACAAAACATATGCAGAAGTCTTTCTATATCTAAGCTCGGCTTTCCTTCCTCCAAGAAACATTGTAGAGGTAAGAAAAATTTTAATTCTGTTGCATAACCTTAGAAAATGTGCTAGTAATAGATTTGCATAAATATTGCAAATTAGGAAAACTAAGGGTTTGTTTTATTGAGAACAAATAAGTGAAAATAATTCCTGGATATACAAGGGGCAGCTGAAAAGTTCTCAGCCCAGCCAGGAAGAGAATGATGTGGAGCCATGAAACCTACAAGTTATTCTACACTTTTCTTAACCATTTTTGTTTCAATGATGTGAAATGAAATGAAGTGTCAAGAAAAGTGTAAAATAACTTGTAAGTTTCATGGCTCCACATCATTCTCCTCTCAGTTGGACTGAGAACTTTTCAGCGGCCCCTTGTATTTCCAAGGATTTAGGGAATCAGTCTCATAACTCTGTTCTCCTTTAGCCAGTTCAGGTAACAGTGGTGAAAGTCCACAATGAAGAAAAAATAGGCAATAGTTATTGTTTTGCTATTAAAAAAAACCCAAACCAACAAGAACTTGAAAGAACATGAAGGCAACTGGTACAGCAAGTGAAAAAAAGTAAGAGTATGGGATTCTAGTGTCAGAGGTTAAAGATCTCAGAGACCATTTATCTTGGCATCACTAAGAACTGCCTTCAAAGACTACAATTGATTCAGAATACCGCTGTGAAGTTGATCTATGGAAAGAGCAAATTTGACCATGTGACTCCTTTGCTTTTCTCTCTCCATTGGCTCCTGGTTTATTTTAGAATTCAGTTTAAGTGTTTATGTATTGTTTTTAAGATTTTACATGGTATCTTTGCTCCTCTTGTTCCTCTGCTATGGAATGTTTATAGATTTTCATATGCGAGAGGCATTCATCGATTTAAACTTTCTCTTCCTACTAGGAAAGGAATTCAAGGAGTTAAGAATTTTAGCAGCTCTCTGGCGTTTAAATTTCCCCAACTATGGAATTAACTTCCACTAATTTTGAGATGTCCCAGTTCCTTCCAACTCTTCCGTAAACTTCTAAAAACTTTTTTATTCACTAAACATTTTGAAAACTAACTCTAGTATTTTAATTTATTAATTTATTTTTCAGTGGCGTACTAAGGGGGGGGGCGGGAGGGGCGGTCCGCCCCAGGTGCCAGCCATGAGGGGGTGTTCCCGACCTTGCCGTTCATTCCCCCCCACCACCCCCGAAGGACCTCTCGTCCCACTGACCTTCCTGCACCACCTGTGAAACAGCCCGCAGCAGGATCGCGACTTCAGCAATACCTGAGCTGCTTGGGCGCTGTTTCCTGCGCCGCGGTCCCGCCCCTCCTCTGACATCAGAGGAGGGGCGGGAACGCGGCGCAGAAAGCAGCGCCTAAGCAGCGCAGAGATCGCTGACGTCGGGATCCTGCTGCGGCTGCTTCATAGGTGGTGCAGGAAGGTCAGTGGGGCGAGCGGTCCTTCGGGGGTGGTGGTGGGGGGACTGAACGGCAAGGCCGGGAGCATAGGTAGTGCTGTTTCATAGTGGTGCGGGGAGGCCAGGGGGCGAGCGGTCCTTCGGGGTGGGGCGGGCGGGCAGGCAGGCAGGCTTTCAAGGAGGAGGGGGGTGACAGACAGGCAGGAAGGCCTTCAAGGGGGGACAGGCCTTCAAGGGGGGGGGGGACAGGCAGGCCTTCAAGGGGGGGACAGGCCTTTGGGGGGGGGGGCAGACCTTCAAGGGGGAGGGACAGGCCTTCAAGGGGGGGCAGGCAGGCCTTCAAGGGGGGGACAGGTCTACAAGGGGGTGGGACAGGCCTACAAGGGGGTGGGACAGGCCTTCAAGGGGGGAACAGGCCTTCGGGGGGGTGCAGGCCTTCGGGGGGGTGCAGGCCTTCAAGGGGGGTGCAGGCCTTCAAGGGGGGGACAGGCCTACATGGGGGTGGGACAGACCTTCAAGGGGGGTGCAGGCCTTCGGGTGGGTGCAGACCTTCAAGGGGGTGCAGGCCTTCAAGGGGGGACAGGCCTTCAGGGGGGTGCAGGCCTTCGGGGGGGTGCAGACCTTCAAGGGGGGGGACAGGCCTTCAAGGGGGGGACAGGAAGGCAGGCCTACAAGGGGGGGAGGACAGGCCTTCGGGGGGGTGCAGGCCTTCGGGGGGGTGCAGACCTTCAAGGGGGGAACAGGCAGGCAGGCCTTCAAGGGGGGGACAGGCCTACAAGGGGGGGGGACAGGCCTTCAAGGAGGTGGGACAGGCCTTCAAGGGGGGTGCAGGCCTTCAAGGGGGGACAGGCAGACCTTTAAGGGGGGACAGGCCTTTGGGGGGGACCCTGGTTTAGAAGTACACGGAGGGAAGGGGGTGTTCAAAGAGACGTGCATATGCCAAACTTTGGGGGGAGGAAGAAATAATGGGTCTGAAAATAGAGGAGAGGGAGAGAGATGATGGACCATGGGATTTAGGGAGGGAAGGAACAGAAAGGGAGAGAAATTGGACACAAGGGATGGTGTGGAGGAGGGATAGAGATACTGGATAGGAGGGTAATTGGGAAAAGAAAGGGAGAGATTGTGGACTCGGGTGGTGGGGAAGGAGGGAGAGATGCCGGATGAAAGGGTAGTTAAGAAAAGGTGGATCTGTGGAGGGAGATGAAAAAAAGGAAAGATACCAGACTTCCTGGGGAGGGAAGGGAAATGGAAAGGGAGGACAGAGTTGGCAGATGGATGGTTAGCATGCAGAAAGAAGAAAGAAGGAGACCCCAAGTTATCAGAAGAAAACCAGAGCCTTGGACCAACAAGATTTGAAATATAACCAGACAACAAAAGGTAGAAAAATTAATTTTATTTTCTGTTTTGTGATTATAATATGTCAGATTTGAAATGTGTATCCTGCCAGAGCTGGTGTTGGACTGCAAACGTGAGCTAGGATTTAACAGAGAGAGGAAAAGTCCTTTTTGTTTCTTTATTTTATTTACACCACAGCGCCAGTGTGATTAGGAGAAGCCAAAGGGGGTGAAAAAGCTATAAAACCCCAGGAGTTTTGAAAAAAATCACCCAACTGGGCAGGAAAATCGAATTGAAAAACCAATTCAATAGGCTGAATCGAATCAAAATTTTTTTTCCTGAATCTGGCAGCATTAGTTTGCGCTACTGTCTTAGACTTTAGGACCTGGGATTGGGGAGAGATGGCATCCTCAGTACTTTATAATGCAAGTGAAACGAGGATTTGGTCAGACTTTTGAAGGGTCTACAGAAAAAAAATATTGTATAGGCTGGGGACATGAGACAGCAGGAAATGGGAACTTTTCTTCCTTCTATTTTTGTGAATGGAAAGGCTGAGGATGTCAGAGAGTTCAGTTAAAATATGTGCTTTATAAGAAAATATAATAATGTGTTTTATATAGTTTATAGCATAGCTGGCCTACCCAGTGAGGTGTTCCTAGTGGTGGTGGTGGCAGCGTGTCAATGTGTTGAGAGGAAGAGGTGGTCTGGGAAATTCTGCTGAGCAAACTCCGGGCCCATTTCCACCCCCCAGTTAGTCCACTCCACTCAACTGGATCACACACTGAGTGGGTCTTTGGGTGTTGTTTTGGGATCTCTTTCAGTGATTTATCAGTATCTCCTTCTGGTCCAAGGAAGGAAACTTTGTTATCCTTAGCATTGACCTACAGAATATGTTTGAAACAGCGCTGCTTGTGTGGCATTAGGCTATGTAGTGATCGAAAGAAAAAAACAGACCTTTGCACATTTTTGCACTATATGGTGGGTGTATGAGGAGATTCACATTTCCTGCACAGCTAAGTCCATGTGAAGTTACCTTGTGCTGTATTTGACATCTAGCAAGGTCTCTGTTTGAAAGGAAAGATCTAAACTTAAAAATGAAGTGGCCAGAAGTTATGGTAAAAGCAGATAGTGTAGCTGGTTTTAAGAAAGATTTGGACAAATTCCTGGAGGAAAAGTCCATAATCTGTTATTAAGACATGGGGGAAGTGTCTGCTTGCCCTGGATCGGTAGCATGGAATGTTGCTACTCTTTGGGTTTTGACCAGGTATTAGTGTCCTGGATTGGCTACCATGAGAATGGGCTACTGGGCATGATGGACCATTGGTCTGACCCAGTTAGGCTATTCTTATGTTATGTTCTCATCTGTAGGGGCCTTTGTTTTCACTTCTTATTTTAATGTATTTTTTTTCTGGGAACTTATCAGTGTTTTTTATAATGGGAACAAAAATGGAAGAGAATTAATGTGTGTGGGATGAGGGGGTAACTAATTTCTTCAGCTAAATAATTCAATCCACCTCAACCAGACATAGGAGAACTCACGCACCATTCACACACCCTCCAACCAAAAACGTCAAAAGAAAAAAACTGTTCGACAACCTCCTAGCCATTCGAGCTGCAACACTCGACCCCCAACTCTACAACCAATTGACATCAACCACAGACTGCAAAACCTTCAAAAAGAAATAAAAACCCTTCTATTCAAAAAACACATAAAACCGAACTAACACAATCAGAACTGTCCCAAGCATCACCTGCAACTACTCCATATGTACTTCTGATGTCATGACAATTCAGACATAATTTATGTTATGTTATGTTTGGAATATAAGAAAATTTTCACTGCCTGTTTCTATTCTGACCATTTATTCCGTTTCATGGTCATTACAAAAAATTTTTTTTTTACATTGGGGGGGGTGTCAAAAAATGATGGGCCCCGGGTGCCACATACCCTAGATACGCCACTGTTATTTTTATTTATTGTTAACTGCGTCGAGCTTCCTTTGGTTGAAGACCTGGTATATAAGGTTAAGTTTAGTTAGTTAGATCTGAACAGGAGGCTTCAGGATGTACTGCTGTTAAGATTAGGCAGCGGTCCTGCCATTGAGCTGGAAAAAGTAAAATCAGAGTCCCATGAACTTGAGCCTGAGTTACGGAATACATTCAAAGAGGAAGCAAATACTTCATCTTGCTATCCTGCTGTCATTCAGTAATGGACAAGTATACTCTAGAAAATGGAAAGGTTCACCTTGGCAGTGGAATCTGGATGGATGGCGAGAAATGGCATCAAGTACAAGCGACACAAGGAAATTTGAGGTTTAAGAATCTAGCAATGAATGATATGGGGAACAGATGGTCTTAATAACAGAAGTGTCACAGGCGTTGCAACCAAAAAGAAGAAAGACGCAGCTCCCAAACCACCACTTTAACCTCACAAATTAAGTATTGTCAGAGAATGCTTATATGGTAGAATAGCACAAGGCACTGTGGACGAAACAGAAATTGCACAGAGACTCTCCAAGGTCAACAAATACATCTGTGAAAAAATCATGGATATCAATAAGTCATGTAAAAATGAAGAGAGGAGGGAAGCAAAATAGAGTATGCAATAAACTTTGGATTAAAAAAACAACAACAACCCCCAACAAAACAGATGTTAAGTGCCAATTTGCAGAAACAAAATTGTCTGTTTTGACATTGTTTGAGATCATTCATTGGACCATATTCTCGTCTTGGTTGGGCTGATCCCCTCGAACACCCCGTTATCCTCTTTTTCTGGTTCCTAATTTACCCCTCCCCCCTTTTTGTACTAAGATGTAGTAGCGATTTATACCATGGCCTGGAGTGCTTAATGCTCCAACGATGCTCTGAGGCTCATAGAATTCCTATGAGTGTCGGAGCAGCGTCAGAGCATTTAGCACCCCAGGCCATGGTAGACATTGCAGCTTAGTAAAAGAGGACCTTAATTGACAGCTTTGCATGACTAGATGTGAAACTTGGCTCACCCTCCTATGTGGACTGTTAATTACTTTCCCAATTTGTATGGTGTAAAATTATTTTACTTTAGGATTATGTTGCTGAATTTCATGTTCAAAATGTTATTCTTTGAATATTTAAATGTACATACAAAAATAGAGGGTTCCTTTTACAAAGCCGCGATAGAGGTTTCTACTGTGGGCCGATGAGGTAAATGCTCCAACGCTCATAGGAATTCTATGAGCGTCGGAGCATTTACCTCGTCAGCCCATGGTAAAAACCTCTACTGCAGCTTTGTAAAAGCCAGCAAGGAGTGTTAAAACAAAAGAGAAAACTGGTTACAAGCAGACAGCATTAAGCCGCTGCTAGAATGATACTTTGACAAATGGAAAATATTGGAAAACATCATCGAAACTACTTCAGATTAGGAACTGTATACAGTAAAACCTTGGTTTACAAGCATAATTTGTTCTGAAAACATGCTTGTAATCCATAACATTAGCATTCACATTTCGTCATCTTCAGTCAACCCTTAAGACATTTACTCTAATAAATCACAGACACTATTTTACTGGAAAATGTTTGGCCGCAGCTTTTATTAGAACCCCCAACTTTAACATTTCAACAATTAATTCTTATATTGGTAACATTTCACAACAGTAAACTCGGCTGTACCAGAAACCCCTCTTCCCCCCCCCCCCCACGAGCCATTCGGTGACGAAACTAGCTCATCCCCTCAGGCAACTCCTTGCTACTTTACCCCATAGCATGACCCACGGTTTCGTCAGGTCACACACACCCCAACTCATCGCGGTGATGCCCATGAGTAATTCCTTTATTTCCCCCATCACATGTATTCAATTCCCCTTTCAGCCACATCAAACAATATCCCCCATGTTTTATGCACATTTCCCTTTTTTCAGCTGCGACTGCCCCACCCCCCACCACATCACTCCCTCCCCACCCCTTTACCCTATCCAAAATCAGCAGCTAACCCAGACCATCACAGGGAGGGAGGGCGGGAAACACTCCTTCCACCCCTCCTCCCTCACATCCACCCTCTCCTACCAAAACCCGAAAATGAATTAAACCGCCAAAAACCTTTTACCTCAAGATTCCAATCTCTACCCCTGTTAACCAATCCCTATGCTTCATTCCTCTGTCTCCCTTTCCTAACAACTATTTCCACCAATCCCACACCTCGCCTATCTTTCCTATTAGTTCACCCTCCACCCTCCCCCCCCCTAACCATACCCTTTCCTTCTCTTCCTCAGTTCAGCTAATGTTATGACCCTGCCAGCTAAATCCGGCAGGGTACTCAAATACTCGTATATCAGAACAAATTTCTCCATAAGAAATAATGGAAACTCAGACGATTCGTTCCACAACCCAAAAACTTTAATACAAAATACTATACGTACTTGCATTGCAAGACCTCGCTCGTTTAGAACAGTCACTACACTCCTGCAGCGTCAGAGAGAGAAGAACCATGTGTTTATACTGTATGTACTTGTATTGCAAGACATTGCCCTTATATCAAGTTAAAATGTAATAAAATGTTTTGCTTGTCTTGCAAAACGCTTGCAAACCAAGTTACTTGCAATCCAAGGTTTTACTGTAAAAGCTATTTCAAGATGAAGGACTATTCTGACAGTTATTTTATAACGGAGCACATACAAGGGATTTCTGAAAAGTTCTCAGACCCAAACAACCACCTCCCTAAATTCTGAACACTATTTTGCCACTGTAGCAGAAGGGTGTTATCTTATTTTGTTAAGTGCCAATTTGCAGAGACAAAATTCTATGCTTAGACATTATTTCAGCTTATTGATTGAACGATATCCACGTCATTCTCTTTTTAGTTGGGCTGAGAGCTTTTCAGCACCCCCTCGTGGGCAGGGAAAGCATATAGGCACAAATATTGCATCTATTTTCTGAAGGTAACATATGCATTTATTTGCTTTATAGAAATATTTCCCCACAAGGTCTTTCAAAAAGATATACCAGGAATGTCTGTGTATGTACAGTACATGCTATTTAGATTGAGAGAATTTGTGTACATTGTATAAACATCTGATCCTGACCCCTCCATCCAGCACCTTTGTATATTTTGCTTCAACAAAGGTGACATATTTTCTGAGTGACCACTGTTATGTGGGTATAGCACCCCTTCCCCCTCCCACCTGTGTAAAAGGCATAAGTCTACTGATGTGCTGAATAAAAAAACTAAGCCATGGATGGAAGAGGGTGAAGTCAGAGGGGAGAAGCCAAAAATAAATAAATAAAGGAAAGAGGATACGCACAAGAAGGAAAAGAAGAGGGAAATTAGGGAAGGAGAAAAGAAGAATTACAGGGAAGGAGGTCTGCAGTGAGCAGGAAAGAAACAGATAACAGTTTCAGGAAGTCCAAGGATAGTGATACATAGGGCTCCTTTTACTAAGCTGTGATAGCGGTTTTAGCGCGCGCTTAGCATGTGCAGAATTGCCGCTTGCGCTAGACGCTAATGCCAGCATTGAGCTGGCATTAGTTCTAGCCGCATAGCGAATGTTTAGCACACGCTAAAAACGCTATCACAACTTAGTAAAAGGAGCCCATAGAGAAATAGGGGAATTGTAATGGGAAAACTGGGAAGAAAGTGCAAAACAAGAAGAAAATAAAGCTGACAAGAAAAGATCAGGTAAGAAGAGGAAAAACAACAACAATGAAAAGAGTAAGGAGAGAAGAGGGGGCAGGAAGTGTCAAAGAAAAGAAATCAGGGAAAAGAACAGATAAAGATAACAAAAGGAAACGAGCAGTGAACAGACAACGTTACATAATGTAATATAAGAGTAAAAAATGATCTGGCAAGTCCTGGAAGCTATCTATAATGTGTCTTCAAAGATCCTGCCTGCAGTAGTGCAGAGTACTGGCCAGATTCAAAATCTGGAGGGGAATGATGCAACTCTAAAATTGAACGGGAAAACTGTGGAGTTACAGCTACAACAGGTGAAACTACTCTCTACTACTGGCCGCGGCAGTATTAGCTCCGACGCTCAAAGAATTCCTATGAGCGTCGGAGCTAATACTGCCACGGCAATTAAAAAAAAAAGCCTAACGCAGCTTTGTAAAAGGGGGCCTAAGTTGTTTAAAGCACAGAAGCCTTACATTTTTCTTTTTGGAATATCTATCTTCTCCTAGATTTTCTTCAACTTGGTTATTCCTTATGTGGGCTAAGTACACAGGATTTATGGACTCTTGATTATTTTACTTGTTTTCCTTACATCTTAGATTCTTGTATTATGTGACATTGAAATTTCCACAGTTTGATCTTTGCTTTATAATGATACGTGAAAATGCAAGAGTAATTTTTAAAAATGCTTTTGAAAATGACCCTCTTGCTGTGGCAATATCGTTGTCTGATTGAAAATCCAATTTCCCTTTGTTGTTTCAGATGGGACAATTCTGCCTGTCTGTTCTTCTGCTAATGTCTGCAGTCATTGAGTTGTCAGCCTTTGACACCTGGCCCCAAAACAGTAAGTGACCTTTTGGTTTCATCATTCCTGCTATTCTTCCAACACCTTGATTTGCATCTTCCACCATTTTATCTTCTCTCTGATTATTTATTATACATATTTATAAACACCCAACCTGGCTAGGGTGATGAGCAGAGGGGAGTAGGATTATGAGTTGAAGGCTGTCTCAAAAAGGTGGGTTGTCAGCCTACTTTTGAACATGGGAAGGGGTGTGGCGGATGGACTCAGGTAGTTTATTCCATGCATATGAGGTGACAAGCTGAAGGGAACAGTAAAGAGTAAGTCATAAGACACCAACATCAAACTAATGGAAACATAGAACAGTGTCTCCTTTTATAACTTTGCCGCACCTCAGTAATTACACAAAACCAACTTAGAACCATCTCAGTACTAGAAAGTTCACATATTTATACATACAGGAAGCTAAAATACACTGCAGTTGCCCCAGGGGTCTTCACATTACTATGGAGCTATGGACATTGGAGAGAGAAAATAATGGAGATGTGAAAAAATAAATTTAAATATTGGGGGGGAGGGTGTTATGAATGTGGGCTACTATTAACCCCAGTTATTAGTTACTTGGGCTCATTGCATAAAATGCAACCTATTACAAATTGCATAATTTAAAAGTAAAATAATATATCTTAATGGTAGCCCACATAGATAACTTCCCCCCTTGGGGCTAGATGCACTAAAGAGGATTGGAAAGACCGTGTTGGTCTCTCTAATCCGAATTTTTGGCCGATTCAAAAAGAGCTATTGATGCACTAAAATGTTTGCATGCAAATGATTCACACGGATGTTCATCATAATCCCCAACTTAGCCTCTGATTGAGCGCTGTGAAGACACTGAAGGGAAATGGGAAAGAGAAAGAGAGGAGAAGATGCTGAAGGGAAATAGGGAAGAGAGAGTGAGGAGAAGACGGTGAAGGGAAATGGGGAAGAGAGAGAGGGGAGAAGATATTGAAGGGAAATGGGGAAGAGAGAGTGGGGAGAAGGTGCTGGAAGGGAAGAAGACAGAGATGCCAGACTATGGGGGGAGTGGAAGGAAGAAGATGGGTGCCAGACCAATGGGGGGTGGGGGGTGGAGGGAGCGATGGAAAGGAGAGGCACAGTAACAAAGCATATGGAAGAGGCAGAGAGAAGGCAGACAGTGATTTGAAGGAATTGAATGAGGCTAGTCTCAGTTAGGGCAATGGTCTTTGAACTAAGGGCCGCTGCGGGAGCGGACTGCTGGGCACGATGGACCACTTGGCAGACCCAGTAGCGGCAATTCTTATGTTCATGAAGCAGAAACCATACAACAAAAGTAGAAAAAAAAATTGTATATTTTTTTTTTTTTTTTTTTTTGCTTTAGGATAAAGTAGTTGTGTTGATAAACATTTATAAACAAAGCCCTGTCAGCTGAACATCTCTTTCTCTCTTTCAGCAGCCAGAACTTTGATTTATAAAATGACAATTGTACAGAATATTGTTTCTTTTTATACTTTAATAAAATAAGTTCAGTATAAAACTATTCGAGGCTTGTGTGGATGGGATCAGATGGTTTGCGGGGATGGGGCATGGATGGGGACCGAGCTAGCGGAGACGGGACAGGGACAGGGACGGGGACAAATTTTTTCCCCGTGTCATTCTCTATTTCTGATTATATTTTGCCAAGGGATATGGTGCCATATAGTCTTTTCTAAAATACCAGCAAGAGTACATTTACTGGGCACATGCAAAATGAGCAGCAATATTACAAATATACATATTGAAAAACAGAACTGCAGGAACCAGATAGCTTCCATGTAGAGGTTGGCACTTATAAGTGGAACTGGCGATTTTGCAAATTCCATATACAAGTCCTAACACTTCCTTGTAGATCGTCCCCATTTTACAGACCTCAAAATTTAAATTCTTCCAATTAACTACTGAATGATGATGACAATGGATACTTATATCCTACTTTTATCCCTAAAAAAAAGGTTCAGAGTGGGTTAACAGTCCAGAAATGATAAATTAAAACTCAAATAAAAATATTAAGGGACTCATTTTCAAACAACAAAGATGTCTAAAAAGCGGCATAAACTAGCACCTGGATATTTTAATCACCAAACCGTCCAAGTACCAATTTTCAAAACTAAGTTTTTAGAAGTCTTGCAGGTCATTTAACCTCCAAGATGTCTAAATGTTAAGGGGGGGGATGTGTTAGAGGTGCTTTTGGGCAGGATTATAGGTAGTCTTAGCACTTGGACGTCTTACAGGGATAATCAAACATTTCCTAAAACATCCAGGACGCCATTTAGACGTCCGGATTTAGACCTGTTTTAAAAGCATCTAATGGACAAAATGATACATAGATTGGCCAGATGACCACTGGAGGTATGAAAGTAGCCCCTCCTCCCCCCTTGGACACAGATCCTCTCCACCTCCTAAAGATATGAGAGAAACAGTGCATACAAGCCTCTATGACAGCTACAGATATTATGGGACAACCTAGCAGCAAGCAGGTGTCAGTAGTCCAATTGCGATAGAATTAACAATGGCACTAGCATTTAAAAATGATTAGGAATAAAATAAGACTGAACTAATCAAAGTTGTTTCAACTTTAAAAAGCCTTCTGAAAAAGATGTTTAATCTGAACTTTCAACTTTAAAGCAGAATCAATGATAACCCCCAAAACTCTTGAATTTCTGTTCATCATCAGCCGAGAACACCAGTAAATAGGGTCTCAATACAGCATCCTGCCCAGAACACCAAAATTATGACCTAGGTGGGCTCCCCGTAAGTGTAAGTCAAACAATTTTATGTGGCTGCAGTCATGGGGGTCACAGCCACAAAAAAGTTAGGAAGCACTATTCTTTTTTTTTATTTTTTAATTTATCTTTATTCAGTCGTTCCATTTTATTCATACGTTCCATACGTGGCATAGAGATTCCCTCCAAAAAGTATAATTTAACCGATCCCAGTTTTTCCAGTTCCTCAAAATAAGTTGTATGGCAACCCCTGTCATTATAAAGAGAAGTTTGTTATTCCGAGCAGAATTTTGGCTTTTAGTCCTCATTAACGTACCAAATAGGATGGTATCGTACGTCAATGCCACTGGATTTCCCAATATTTTATTCACTTGATCCCAAATGGATCTTCAAAATGTAAGTATCAAAGGACAAGAGTACAAAACCTTTTAAAATGCATTCACAAACACCGAACCTGCCATCCCTTACTGGACTCATCTTTGAATTGCATTCTGCAGTTGTGGCTGCCCATAAGTACAGGCTTGTAGATATAGCAGGAGCAGCTATTAAATCTCCAAGTCAGACTCTTTTCAATATAATTCTAGATTAGGTTGAAAAAAATCTAATTTAGTTGAAGGTTGTCAATTGTAGTCTGATCGAGAGGAAGCAGTTGCACTGTCATCTACATTAGATAGAGGGAGCCGGTCTGTTAACTAATTCAGTCAGTGCAAGATGGTTCATGGATACGACATCCACTGGAACTTATAAAAGCAGGAGATTAAAAACAGTGCTGTAAAGTAATTACAGATTGCAATGATGGAAAGCAGTATACCTGTCACTGGTTCTTTATCAGGATATTCAGCAGTAATAAATTTTCCTAAAATGCTTTATGATCTCATTGGCAATTACCAACATGGCCAAAGCAGCTTTTCCAAATTGTTCCACATTCAGGAAACTGATCTCTCTCCATCTCCCACATGACAGTTCCAGTAGGAGGATTTTAATCTGGTCCTAGTTATTAAGGTATAGTAAAAGTTGGGCTTTTACTGCATCTTAATTTACTTTTCGTGACACTTTTCATTTCGATGATATGAAATGAAACAAAAAGTGTCAAGAAAAGTATAGAATAACTTGCAAGTTTCATGGCTCCACATCATTCTCTTGGTTGGGCTGAGAACTTTTCAGTGGCCCCTCGTATAGCAGAAATATGATAAATGTACAACAGAAACAGTACCAAAATAGACAGTCTGGAAGAACATTCAAATAACAGATATACAGTAATACGATTTGAGCATAATGCCAATGAAACACCTAATATGCATGCATTACAACATTTAAATAACACACGTGTGATGCTAATGCTGTTCCTACAATACAATAAAACATATTGCAGGCTGTTCCTTTCATCTTGCTGCCCCATATGCCTGCAATAAACTACCTGAGCCCATGCATCACACCTTGTTCAACTGTAGGCTGAAAACCTACCTTTTTGAGATAGACTTCAACTCATAACCCTACTACCAACTGCCCTCTGCTCACCACCCTAGCCAGCAGTTTAACCATCGCCTCTGACGGTAACCTCCACCCTGGCATCTTGTTTGTCTGTCTTGATTATTTAGATTGTAAGGTCACTCGAACAGGGATTGTCTCCTTTGTGTCTCTGTACAGTGCTGCATACATCTGGTAGCGCTCCAGAAATAATAATAGCAGTAGAAGCACTGCTGTATGTAGCCAAAGGAACAGGTGCAGTTAGCTATATAGACAGGGACAAGATGGATAATACATAGTCAATTGGGATAAATCAAAGACAAATTGTATGTACTGTACAGTTGAATAAAAATTGAGGAACTGGTATGTTACAGGCTTTGCAGCAAGGTAGACCAGATGCAGAATGAGAGTAGTCAGTCCCACATATTTATTTATTAGGATTTATATACCGCTTTTTTGAAGGAGTTCACTCAAGGTGGTATACAGCAAGAATAAGTCAATAGACAATTACAGCAGTAAAAAATAAAAATTATATATATATATATTCAGATTACAATGCAAAGTATGGCATAGTATGTTACAGTATAATGTCAACATGATGCATGATAAAACATTTTAATATACAGCATAGGGTATAAGCAAAGAAGGAGTATATAGATGAGTAACAGAGGTAAGAAAATAAGGGACTAATTTGAAGAAAATGATCTCATCTAGGGAAGGAGTAGAAAAATATGTCCTGCTATAGTATGTGCAGCCAAGTGTCACTCCTTGTGTGTATCACTAGCAAGTTAGTTACTTTCGTTAAAGGTCTGGGTGAAAAGCCAAGATTTCACCTGCTTCCTGAAATAGAGATAGTCTTGCGTTAAGTAAAGCCTTTCAGGGAGTGCATTACAGAGTGTAGAGGCTACTCCGGAGAAGGCTCGCTGGTGGGTATCACAACATGTAATGTCTTTTGGAGAGGGTGTGGTTAGAGATACTCCTTGGGAGGACCTTAATGACCTTGAAGGTGTATAGAGGGATATGCTGTTCTTCAAGTACTCTGGGCCATTTCCTTTGAGGACCTTGAAGATCAGACATCGAGTTTTAAATTTAGCTCTGTTTTGTACTGGTAGTGAATTTTTTGCAAAAATGCTGTGATGTGGTCATGTTGCTTGCTGCATTGGAGCTGGGGCAGACCCTTTGTAATAAGACCTGTATAGACTGCATTACAATAATCCAATCTTGATGTTATTACGGCATGCACAACTGAGACAAGATTTGCTTTCCTATTATAAGGAGAGAGGATGCGTAGTTGTCACAAATGATAGAAGCAGATCTTGAAGGTTGTTTAGATTTGGGGTATCAGAGTAAGTGTTGAATCTAGTTGTATCCAAAGTTTCTGACTTGTGATTTGAAGGGGAGTTCATATTTCCCAAAAGAGATTTTGATGTCAGGGACCCATTGAAGCTCGGTTCAACATGGGTCCAGGCAAAGTTTGTTGTTTTTAGCCCATTAAAGACTATTAAATTAAAGGTTGCTGACTCCTGCAGTAGATGAAGAATGCAATTTGTGATAAACCATTCAAGCTGCTTTCTTCACATCTCCTGGTAGCATTGAGCCACCAAGGTGTGGCCCAGTGCTCCTAGAGGTACCTTAAAGAGGTCTTAGCAGACCTTATATTCTTCTCTCCCACCACGACTCCTATCACAGGATTCCCCCCCCCCAAAAAAAAAAAAATATTCCCCCAGGAGAGTTTCCTCCTCCCTGAACAATCTCTACCCCAAAGACCTTCCTCCCCCTGAAAAACCTCCCACCCAAAGAGCTTCCAACTCCAATGCAGATCCCATCACAAAGAGCCCCCGACGCTTGGTAGGTTTTTGATGCCTACCTTAAGGATTCCCTAGTGTCTAATGGTTCCAGGTCAGGCGTAATCACTGGGTTCAAAATGGCAACTGCAATCCCTAGTAGTAGTTTTGTGGTATTATTGCTAGGGTTTATGCTGACATTTAAGAGCATGACTATGCATATGTCACATAAAAGTAGATACTATGGAGCTATTCTATAACTGGGCCCTCAAAATGGCATGGTAGGTACCTAATATATAATGGAATCTAGGCATTTACAGTAAGTTCCATTATAGAGTACTAGAATAACCCAATATCAATGTACATAACATTTAGACACCCATGGTTATGCCAGCCATTGCGCTGAAATAAATGTGGGCACTTAAATGCAGCAGGGATACCCCCTAAGCTGGAGCCCCTGCCTGTGTCTTGCCCATGCTCCTCCTCCCCAATATGCCCCTCCTTGCAAATATATTTATTTATTTCGATATATATCCTGTCCTCAGGGTGGGCAACAAGTGAATATACATACTTTATGTAAGTTAAGTGGGCATTTGAAGAATAGCACCTAGACACACTCTAGCATTTACATGGGTATACGTGCGCAAAAGTGATAGTATTCTAGGCATTTGCTTGCATTATGCATGTGTAAATAGATTATAGAACTGACCTTCCCAGGGCTAATATTTAAAGGCACTTATCCAGTTAGTAGGTACTGAGAGTGAGAGATTCAGCAGCATTAACCGGAAAGTGTCCCGTAGAGAATTGACATGGGGACAAATTTGTCCCCAATCCCATCCCACGAGTTCTGTCCCTGTCCCATTCCAGCAAGCTCTGCCTTAACTGCCCAAGCCCTCAAGCACTTATGATTTTAAAGTGTTCAAGGCTTTTCAGATGAGGACAGAGCTTGCAGGAATGGGACAGGGACAGCGCTCATGGGGACAGGACGGGGTATAGAGAGATGTCCTCTCAATGCCATGACACTTTCTGCTCAGTGCTAGATGTGGTTCTTGGCCATAATCTAACTATTAACCAAATAACAAACCAGTTAAAGTTAAGAGAGCAAAAAGGCTGCCTTAAATTTTTTTTTTTTTAATTTATAACCTTTTAAATTTAATCAAGCATACATAACTGAAAAAGATCGGAAACAATCAAGCAAGCAAACAAAAAAAAAATCACCTAATTATACAATCAGATGTAATGGAACATTAACTAATATTTAGTCCACAATTTTAGAGATCAAGAAAAGAAATTTTCAAAATTAGAAATATAACTCTTACTAAAGTAACGGCCTAGGTAACCCTAACTACAGCCGGATGGTAGGTCATTTATCATTTGGACTAAGATTCCAACCTTTCTTTTGGTCCAATAAAATCTAAAAGCTGTTTGGGCTCAAAAAAAAGAAATTCTTACTCTGATAGGTAATATAACATTTTGCTGGAAATTTAACCAAAAAAGTAGCTCCAAGAGCTAGGGACTCTTGGCCTTAGGGCCAAGAATTCTTTCCTTCACTTCTGGGTTTTCTGAGCCAAATCTGGAAAAATTCTCACATTAGAGCCCAAAAACTTATCATTAATATGTCGGAAATACAAACGAAGAATATATTCCCTATCACTTTCCAAAGCCAATGTCAGCAACAAAGTAGTTCTGTCAGTTACCACCTCAAGGGAACTTTCTAGAAATAAAATTCATGTCCAAATTTTCTTTCGGATCTTCAACAGCTGTAGATTTCTCCTTGAGGTTTCTTTAAGGTCAGATAATAAGCCCTCACCAATTGGAGGTAAATTTTCCAATGGAATGGAAAGACCTCTTGAAAATATTTTTCTCGCCATCTCAACAGGTGAAATGACGGGACATTTAGGAAAATTCACAAGTCTTAAATTGTTCTTCCTCAAAGAATTTTCAAAGTTCTCCAACTTACGGGAAATAAATGATCTTTCTTTAACCATTTCCATTTGTACAGTTTTAATTTCCTTTAAATTTTTCTTCTTGTTCCTCCAATTTTTTTAGTTAAATCAGACAGAGGACACTCCTTGCTGTTCTAATTTGGTGTAAATAGTCCATAGTCAGATTTGATAACAGAAAGACTCAACTTAAGGTTGGCGTCCCATTGCTTAGATATGGCCTGCCAGGCGCCTCCATATCCTATTTTTTCTGTGGTCTTTTTTAATTCCCCAAAACAGATGGCATTCTCTCCCGGAGACCTCCTCACCTCTCCTTCCATAGTGCTGGGAGATAGCTGACATATTCCACCTGCACCTTCCTCCTGAATCTCCCGTGCTGGTGTCCCTCCTTCACTGGAGCCACAGCCCTTTCTCTTCGGGCAGACTGAACTCCTGTGTCTCCCCTGCATCTGAGTACTTCCGGGTTGGGGAGGGGACCGACCTCTGCTCCGGGCTCAGTATCGCCCGTGCAGCTCCTGCGCCAAGTTCCCCGATGAATCCGGGCTCACCCCCGAGGTAGGAAGGGTTCTTCAGCATGGACGGGAAAAAGCAGTCGTTATCGTAGTTTGAACCAGACGCTGTGGGGTCCCAAGCGCCGGAGGGTTAGGGCGAGAGATCCCTTTTCTTTTCCCCCATTTCGTTAGGGGAAAGAAAATATACAGCGCTGTTCACTATCGAATCGGAGCGCTACTCCCGTCTCAGGCGTCCGTCTTCGCCGCCATCTTGATCCAAAGTTGAGGCTGCCTTAAATTTATCCAGTTTGCTATCTAGTTAGAGGTCTGAATCATTGCTAACTGGATAGCAAGTCTGGGTTGGCACTGCAGCTGAATATTCAGTGCCAGCTGGTATCCAGATATCAGTGCTGAATATCTGGTTTTATTTTAACTTCAGTGAATGGTGTTTTACTTAAACGCTGACTGTCACCATTCAGCATCAGCTGGTATGTATCTATACAACTACCTTTTACTTGTCTACCCACAGAGCAATTTTAGAAGTGCCTATATGAGAATGTAAAACATCGCTCTACTTGCTTAAGACCCTTACAAAATTATCCCCACTGTACTCTTTACACATTGCCTTTACAATCCTAATGATATTTTCTTTGCTTTTCCACCAATCACTCTTATTTGCACTAATTACTGTGGCTGTAGTGCTTTTCTACCGTTTGGCATTCTGGATTGTTGATGTGTTTCATGTCCAGGGTTATTTATTTACCTGATTATCATCATGTACCTATTTTCTAGCTCTGTGCCATGTTTCTGTGTGCGATCTGTCACTGTTATGTGAAAACAAAGAGATTAACGTATTTCTGGGGTTTTTAATTCCCTTCAGTACTTACAAAACACAAGAATCGAAATTCAGCCTGGAATGTGGGACGGAGCAGAAAAAAATGTAATCTGGAGACATGACAAGTTAGGAGAATTAACAGGGCAAAGGAGCGATGCCCTAACCATCACACTGGCTGAACCAGCCGGATACCGGAAACTACTCTTGCTGGTCACAAAACAAGGAGCTGCTCAACTTCACCTACGTGGTTATTAATGCTGCTCCAAGTGAGGTTTTCCTGCTGGTAGTTGATGACATTTAATAATAATTAGTTTGTTGGGTTTGAACTCTTTCTGATGGGATACCATGCTTATAGGGACTTTTCAGAGTCTTTGCTTACTGAGAATGCATTCGCTCACTAGCACAATGTTGTAATAACAGAGGAAAAGTGTATAGTATGGATGATGAATATTTCCAGAAAACTGAGGTCAAACATAATGCTTGATGATAAAAAGTCTTGTACTAGAATTTTAGACTGATAGCAACTAGACACTTTTGCTGCTGATAAATTACAACTACAGGAACCACACCGTTAATATCACTGGTGAAATCAGTCTTATTATGGAGGAACAAACCACAAGGAAAAGTGTGAAAGGAGATGAAGAACAAGGTGCAGAGTAGGCAACATTTCCATTATTAGTTGGGTTCAGTGCCAGGAAATCAGGAGAGATGAAAGAATGGAGGTTGGATATGATATGAGCTGTGTCTGCTGTGAGACTCAACCACCGGCAAATTAGTGTGTTATTGATAAGGCAATTTCATAACAAGGAGTCATGAGAACTGTTAAGAATGGGAGAACTTGTGTGTGTGTGGTGTGGGGGGGGGGGTGATTCTAACCTTACATTACTGAGTTTATTGAGAACTACTGAGCAGAGAATGACATGGGGACAAATTTTGTCCCTGTCCCCGAAGGTACTCAATTTCTCCATCCCGTCCCATATGAGTTTTGTCAATGTCCCTGCCTCGGCCCCCATTCCTGTAAACTCTGCCTTAACCGTACGAGCCTCAAACAGTTAGGTATTATAAAGTGTTTGAGGCTTGTGCAGATGAGGACAGAGCTTGCAGGAATGGGGCAGGGACAGGAAAGAAACTCAGCGGGATGGGACGGGAAATGAGTTCCCGTGGGGGACGGGAAAAAATTTATGCATTTCTCTAACTGAGATTTCATGTGGTGTGTTTAGTTGAGTTATGTTGTTTGTTTTAATATTGTGTATGTTTTTAGTGTCAACCGCTTAAATTTAAGCGGTCTATAAATTTTTACAAATAAATACATAATAAATCTTCAGAATTTGTCATCCCATATATGGTCACAAATGGCCTGATTCTTTATAAGGCACCTAAAAATTTAAAAGGTGCCGATGAGTGTGTGCTATGTACAATTCTATAAAAGTTAGGTGTCCTTTATAGAATCACGCTTAACGCTGGTCTAAGCTTGTTTGGACATTGCTAGGTGTCCTATACTTTAGGTACAACTATTTATGCCAGAGTTTTCTTGATCTAAATACCTGCGCCTAAGTCCAAAACAGGCACCTACATACAAAGCACAACCATAATCCACCCTCTTAACTATGTCTATTTTTGTGGTAGATACCTTGGACTAGGCGTCTACCATCAAAGTGGTAGGTGTCTACCAAAGTTAACGTCTGCAGCTTTGAGAAGGGGGAAATAAAAGATGCTCAGGGATGAAATATTTCAGAATTAAAGATCCAAACAGGCTTTTCATCTCTATAGCACCACACAGGAGTAATGGCCTGTGTTAAATGTCACATCCCTTACTGGATTACCCAAGAAGAATCATATGGAAATGCTGTTTGAGTACATTCTGTACTATATTTGTTTCTTCTGATTTGTCTGATGGACTGTTCCAACACAACATTTGGAACATTTGATGTAGGCTGATTGCAATTTATTCAGGATGATAGATCCCAACTGTTATTGAACTTGGTCAAGATTTGAAAGAGTTATGCCAAAAATAAGCTTTGTATAGGGTTGTTTTTTTTTTTGTTTTTTTGGGGGGGGGGGCAGATCTGCTTACATAACTCCTAACAATTGTCAATTAAGTCCTTGTTAATGTCAATTGTTGATTTTTTTTTTTCCCACCAGTCATGCCAAGTACTTTGCACCAAATTGAGTGCCTAATTGTAGGTGACCTATACAAAATCTCCCAAGTCTGCACTTTTTTGAAAGAAGACACATCGTTATGGAAAAAATGGCCACACTCTTTAAAACAGGGGTAGGGAATTCCAGTCCTCGAGAGCCGTATTCCAGTCAGGTTTTCAGGATTTCCCCCAATGAATATGCATTGAAAGCAGTGCATGCAAATAGATCTCATGCATATTCATTGGGGAAATCCTGAAAAAACGACTGAATACAGCTCTCGAGGACCGGAGTTCCTTACCCCTGCTTTAAAATAATGAACGCTTCTTTCTCAATAGCATGTGCATGCACAGTGGTTCACACATGCACAATGGAACACTGTTAGGACAAAAAGCATACACTGTTTTATGAGGGGTCCGTTATAAATTTCTCAGCCCAACCAGATAAACAAAAATATGGAACGAAAAAAGTGGAAAAATTGCTGGACTAAATGTAAAGCCCTCAATGGAGGACTGCCCTAGCTTTGTTGGTTGGGCTGAGAAATATTCAGCAGCTCTTCATAGAAAGTGCACTTTTTTTTCCTAAATGAAAAACATTACATTTTCATATTTTTTTTCTGCTCATTTTCAGGTTTCAGCAGCATACAATGACCTAGGCCAGACATGGGCAACTCCAGTTCCTCGATGGGCCGGAATTCAACGAGTTTTCAGGATTTCCCCAATGAATATGCATTGAAAGCAGTGCATGCAATACGATCTCATGCATATTCATTGGGGAAATCCTGACAACCCGATTGGATTCCGGCCCTCGAAGACCGGAGTTGCCCATGTCTGACCTAGGCTATGCCTTTGGACATTTCCTGTGTCATTATACGTGACAGCTTATCCCAATGTTGATCCCCTCTGTTTGTAGAAATGTGTTTTCCAGCACCCCTAGTTATATGTTGCTCTGTCTTGTAGGTGAATCTTCAGGGATCAAACTGTACACCAACTCATATGTCAATAGCACCTTGCACTGGCACCCTGGAACATTAATGGCCAATTACTCTTGCCTGTACTTGTCAGAGCTAAACTAGAAAGAGAGTGAGTACCATGTTGATTTTACTACATCAAACTTTGTTCTATTCCTTTGATGTTATTTCTGTGCCATCTTATCTGACCAGCTCAAAAACTAACACTGATGCCTGGAGGGGGATCCTGGCATCACTTGTTAATTGTATTTAATGGAAAGAATATATTTTTAGGTGGAGCAAAGCTGGCAAAAGTTTCTTGATTAAGAAAAAAAAAAAAAGTACAAGGGGGTGCTGAAAAATTATCAGCCCCAACCAACCAACCAACTTCCTAAATTCTGAGCATTAGTTTGCTACTGCAGCTAAAAAGAGTGTTATTTTAGGGCCTCTTTTATGAAGACATTTAGCACGGACTGCTGCGGTAATAGCCCTGAAGCCCATAGAGGCTTAAAGGGCTTTGGGGCTGTTGACGGCATGGGCAGCCACTTACGTGGCTATGTAAAAGAGGGGGGTTATTTTGTTAAGTGCCAATTTGCAGAAACAAAATTCTATGTTATAACATTGTTTCAGATTATTGAGTGAACCATGTCCACATCATTCTCTTCTTGGTTGCCTTTACAATGTATGCTATGAGGGAGTGGTAAGGTACCTGCACTCCTGAATCAGAATATTCCTTTGAGGATAATGTCCTTGTATATATCAAAGCTTACCCTAAAACTATAGGTCTTTTTTCCTTTCAGTGGTTTTAAGGACTCTGATTGGGTCTATGTACTGGCTAAAGGAACAAATCAAAAGACGGTGACCTTTGATCTCCCAAATGCAACATTTTGTCCTTTTGAGGATAGTTACCAGACCCTGAAGGTGAAACTAGAGGCTTTGAATCCTTACCTTTATGTGTCTGAGTCCAAGTCCATGATTTTCCGAGAAATAGGTATGCATTCTTTTTTTTCTGTCACTGCCTCAAAGACTTTCCAGAGATTTGCATCATCGCTTCATGTGCTGCTTCATCTGAGAACTATGAATATGCAATGGCGTGTGATGTGTTACGCCACTTACAGCCTGGGGAATCTTTTCACTCAGATTCTTCTTGCAATAGCAAAATATTAAATGAATAGTAACAGAGTGAAAGTCAGATGTACTGATTGTTGAATGCATGGCCTCTAACGAGAAAGTTTTGCTGTTGATGCAGTAAGCTAATTATATGCAAATTTGCAGCTCAAGATAATCGTAGTAAGCCTACCAGACCCACATATGCAAGGTTCCATGCTGAGGGCAGCTAAAATTGATGCACACGTCCGAGCAAATGAAAGTGTCAACACTGATCTGCTAGAATATTATTCTGTGGATAAATATCAGCCTTGCAAAAATTTCTTTTACGAAAGGTTTTTGCAATACCAATATTTATGTTCCGAACAAACATTCCACTACCTGTGCAGATACATGTGCACAGATAGTGCCCCCTGCCCCTTCTGTCTGTAAAGAGGTAAATTCTGATCTTTGTAAGAGACAAAAAGTTATTCTCCTTATCTTTCCTAAACCCACACTTTTTGTTCTTACCTGATTGTTATCTTGTCTTTTAACAAATGTGGTTCCTCCCCCCGCCTACCCCAATGCTCCTGTACATTTGATAAACCCCAAATTATGTTTTTGTATTTTAAACATTGTTCAGTTTTTATCTTTGTATTTCGCCTAGAAACCTTGGAATAGGCGATTATATCAAATTTTAATAAAACTTGAAACTTATGCTCAGAACAAAAAGAAAATCATGGCATTACATCCTCTCATCCTTTAAACTCTTGTGAAACACACTAAACTCTTTGAGACTCGGCTAAACCACAAGTCAATATATCCGAAATGGATGTTTATGGAGAAGTACTAGGGTTCTCAAGCGCTCACAGCTATAAGCCTGATGTGTTTTTTCAAGCTAATACACTACAAAGTGAGCTATCATATAGAATATAGTTATGAAGTGAAGTGAAGCTAAGTACTTCATAACTATATTCTATAGTGGGAGAGTATTGCTTAATAAATGAAGATCATTATATAAATTAAAATAAGACTTGTAAAGTATTTAAAACATTGAAAATATTTAAAATATTAAAAAGAAAAAGATTTTGATAAAAATTGAAGAAAAAGGAGAATATACAGGACCGATGATAGCTCACTTTGTAGTTATAGCTGAAAAACACATCAGGCTTATAGCTGTGAGCACATTACATCCTCTCAGACATGACTGCACTTCTAAAGACCTGGTGCTCAGTTTCTATTGCTCTACTCAACGTTACAGTCTTCTGTGTGCTTATCTGCATTGGGGCTGAATAACTCACAGCCTCACTGCCATTCAATTTAATACACAATTTAATATGCCATTCAATTTGTGTGCAAGCAATTCTGCATTATCTTCTGCATCACATGACCCGATGGAGGCACGCGTAAAGTTTAAGTTCGCCTAGCCTCTGACTTTAATAGTACTATAATGACTAGCCCCTAAAATACATAACTGACCTTTTTCTCCTTCTCAGCCAACAGGCACAGAGAAGCTCACATTCGAACTTCATTTCACCCCCCCCCCCCCCCCAGTTAGAGGATGTAAACTCAAAAAACAACACCATCAACATCTTCTCTCACATCAGGCAGCATTATGGGTAAAGATCTAGAACAATTGCTTTCGCCCACTACTTATGAGGAATTCCAGGAAGTGCCTAAAACATATCTGTTCCTGAAGTATCTAGACAATCTGATCCGTATACAACCCTTTCTCTTCAATAACGGTTCTCTTGACCTATTAACCACTTTCTTTCACCTCTGTTAAGTTCAATCAATTTGTACCATCTTTTAATCTTTTGTAAACCGCAAAGAACTTCACGTTCCTGCGGTATATAAACTGTTGTTATTATTATTATTATTATGACCATGTTAATTACTTGCAGGACGCCTCACTAGCCAGTGACCTTGGGGTTGTCTGGGCTCCTCACTTTGGTGCTCTGGTCCCCTCCGTACCTGCAGCACTCCATTTAAATGGCTGGGATGTTGCTGAATGCCACCAGCCAAAAATTTGGAGTTTGAGTTGGTTCACCTCCTTCATTGTGCTGTCTGTTGTTCTAATCAGAAATTGATAATGTGGCCTCCAGCTACTGATGCCGGGATTTCTCGTGCACGCCTCAGTTCCTGCTTCGGCACAGCCCTAAATATTTCTAATTCACGAAGTGTGTTGCCTGCATTGTTTTCTTTGTTTCTGCAGCTGTATATTAAGTATATGTTCATGGTTAAAGGTTTTGCCTTTTTATAATGTGTGTGATGGTCATATTGGCAGATACCATGCGTTAATTCCTTGCTTACCATATAGTACAGGGCAAAAATGCATTTGATGTTTTCATGATTTTGCCCTTTGCCCCACAGTTAAGCCTGATTGTCCTCAGAATGTGACAGTCCAGAAGCAAGGAGAGGATTACCATGTCACATGGGAATACCCATCTTCATGGTCAATAACCACATTCTTTCTTTCCCCTGCAGTTCCGGATTGAGCAACGTAAACGACCACAGTCCACAAACACTGAGGAGGTGAATGAATGATGAAACTTCTGTCTCTTCTGTTCTGTTTTGCTATGTTTTCTCTTT
This sequence comes from Geotrypetes seraphini, assembly GCF_902459505.1. NCBI lineage: Eukaryota > Metazoa > Chordata > Amphibia > Gymnophiona > Dermophiidae > Geotrypetes > Geotrypetes seraphini. Next base: position 303,307,631 of record NC_047084.1, on the reverse strand, counting down.
GGTTCTCATTTTTAGTGGTTTGACGGACAGTCTGTAAAGTCATTTCTGCCAGTAATGCAATCTAGAATGCTTATTCCTGTCTACCTAGGGCTGGATGTACTGCTGATGTGATGTGCTTGGAGCATGGAAAAAGAGAGCTCCTAAAATCCATCCAAAGAACTTGAAAATCTAGCTGCATTCAATATCTAATTAATACTTCTGTTCTCTTTCATGAATAACACATTTATAGAATTATAAAGATGGGGAGGGGGAGGGATATTACTTCATTTGCTAGGGTGTCATGAAACTATCGGCAGCAGGACAGAGTAAAATACAGGGTTCTTTTCCCAGCAGTCAAAGGAATTTAGGGCAATTTATTTATTTAAAATATTTATAAACCACTCTATCCAATAGTACTAGGCAGTGTGCAAATTAAACATACATAAAACTTAAAATTCTAAACAAAAATCAAGCTATTACATAGCAATACGAGTAAGACAAACACAAAATATCATTAAGTAAGCTAAATTAATAAACATCTTATAAAAATCACTAAAACATAAAAAAAAACTTTTCATACTAAGAAACACCTACTAATATTAATAAGCAAACACCTGGGCACAAAAAAAAAATCAACAATTTCCTAAACTCGATTATAGATGTCAATATTTACAATTCTTTGGGCATTTTATTCCAAATGCATGTACCCTCAATCTGCAACATCTCTGCACAATTCATTTCCAGTTTTACATGCTTGAAAGATGTAATCTCCAACAACGGATTGGTTTATAAAGCTTCAGGGAAGAAGCCAAAACAAGTGGGACACCATCAAATAAAGCCTTAAGAATCAATATTAACACTTTAAATCTAACGCTAAAAAACAGGCAACAAGTACAACTGAAGGCATGATCAAATTCTGTAACAGGACATCTGCTAAGGTGCTGGTTATGCTAGCTGTTCCAAGCTTATTCTATAAAGAAAGGTAGACATCTCCTTGTCTTTAAAGAATACTAGCACACATGGCCAAAAGGTATGAGCAGTTATACCAGTCCAGTCCTATGGCTGCTTCAAATGCCCACACCCATGTACACACCCACAGGCAAAATACATGCATGAAATACTTTTCTGCAAGTACATTGGTTCCCAACCCTATCCTGGAGCACCACCAGCCAGTCAGGTTTTCAAGATAGCCCTAATGAATATGCATGAGGCAGATTTGTATGCTTGTCACCTCCATTATATGCAAACCTCTCTCATGCATATTCATTAGGGCTATCCCGAAAACACAACTGGCTGGTAGTCCTCCAGAACAGGGTTGGGAACCACTATACTAGTAGGTATTCTATGACTGCACTTCTCAACCCAGTCCTCAGGGCACAAACCCAGCTCAGGTTTTCAGGATAGCCTCAATAACTAGGCATGAGAGAGATCGGCCTGCATTGCTTCCTTGGTTTTCAAATCAATTTCATGTCTAGTCAATGTGGATATCCTAAAAACCTAACTGGCCGGGTGTTTGCCCCAAGGACTAGGTTGAGAAGCATTGCTAATAAGTGCCATTTACACACATAAGTGGCCACTTACATGTATAAATGACTAAATGGTTGCTATTTACATGCCTTCTTGTCTCCTACCCCTATTACTAAGTTTCAAGTTTTATTTGGTCTCGATATACCGCTTTTAAATGCAAAGCGGTTCACAATTATTAAAAAAAATATAAAATGGTAGATGACAGATTCACATGAACAGTGCAGACATACATACATACATGATACATAAGGGTAAATGGGAAGGATACATTGCATAAAAATAAAAAGAAAGGAGAAAGTGAAAAACGAAAGGGGTCGAGCCACTAGGTAGCTCTGTATAGAATTAGCCTTGTTGCGCCTGGTTTTCCTGGACCTGATACTCACCAACGGAGAAAGCATTTCAGAAGTTTCAGTAGGCGATACACTAGCCTCCAGCGACCACAACATGGTATGGTTCAACATCAAGATAGGCTTCACTAGATCAAACACAGCAACAAAGGTCCTCGACTTTCGGGGCACTGACTTTAAACGCATGGGAGACTTCGTCCATCAGGCGCTACAAAACCAAGCTGAAACCAATAATGTAGAGGCTATGTGGTCAATCCTGAAATGCACCTTGCATGAGGCAACAAACCGCTATATAAAAACAGTAAGCAAACGACGGAGGAAGAACAAGCCCCAGTGGTTCTCTGCAGAGATCTAGGATCTTGTCAAGGAAAAAAAAAAAGCTTTTATTTCCTACAAGCATACAGGAAACAGGGTGGCAAAAGAAGACTATCTGACCAGGTCTAAAGCAGTCAAAGCGGCAGTCAGAGAGGCCAAGATTCAAAAAGAAGAACAACTAGCGAAAAACATTAAAAAAGGGGATAAATCCTTCTTCAGATACATTAGGGACAGGAAACGAAACACAGATGGGATAGTACGTTTCAGGAAAACAGACGGGACCTATGCAGAAACGGATTCTGATAAAGCCAAACTACTAAATGAATACTTTTGCTCAGTCTTTACTTGTGAGGCGCCGGGGACCGGTCCACAACTGCAGGCAAGGCAAACCTCGGAAGACCTGTTTCAAAATTTCAAGTTTACACCCAGCAGCGTCCATGGCGAACTATCAAAACTCAAGGTGAACAAAGCCATGGGACCGGATAATCTACACCCCAGGATTCTTAGGGAGTTGTGTGATGTCCTGGCAGAACCGCTATCCGTGCTGTTCAATCTTTCCCTAAGTACCGGAAAAGTCCCCATGGACTGGAAAACAGCTAACGTCATTCCATTGCACAAAAAAGGTTGCAGAACGGAGGCTGCGAATTACAGACCGATCAGTCTCACCTCAATAGTGAGCAAACTCATGGAAAGACTTATTAAACAAGAATTAGATACGATCCTGACCGAGAAGAATCTACAGGATCCCCAGCAGCATGGATTCACAAAGGCAAGGTCCTGTCAATCCAATCTGATCAGCTTCTTTGACTGGGTTACAAGGAAACTGGATATGGGGAAGTCTCTAGACGTCGTGTACTTGGACTTCAGCAAAACTTTTGATAGCGTCCCGCACCGCAGATTGTTGAGCAAGATGACTTCGATGGGATTGGGAGTGATATTGACGACATGGGTCAATGACTGGTTAAGCGGTAGAATCCAGAGGGTAGTGGTTAATGGTACCCCCTCCAATACATCGGAGGTGACCAGTGGAGTGCCACAGGGATTGGTCTTGGGACCGATCCTTTTCAACATATACATAAGAGACCTGACTCAAGGGCTTCAAGGTAAAATAACACTATTCGCCGACGACGCCAAACTATGCAACATAGTAGATAACAGCACCTTACCCGACAGTATGGAGCAGGACCTGCTCTTATTGGAACATTGGTCCTTGACTTGGCAGCTAGGCTTTAATGCCAAAAAATGTAAGGTCATGCACCTTGGCAGCAAAAACCTGTGCAGAACTTACACTCTGAATGGTGAGACCTTAGCTAGGACTAGGGCAGAACGTGATTTGGGAGTAATCATTAGTGAAGACATGAAAACTGCCAAGCAGGTGGAGAAAGCTGCATCCAAGGCTAGACAAATGGTGGGATGCATCCGTAGAGGTTTCGTCAGCCGGAGGCCCGAAGTCATAATGCCCCTGTACAGATCCATGGTGAGACCTCATCTTGAATATTGTGTTCAATTCTGGAGACCACATTATCAAAAAGATGTGCGGAGAATCGAGTCGGTTCAGCGAATGACCACCAGAATGGTCTCGGGACTCAAGAACCTCCCATATGAGGAAAGACTGAATAAACTGCAACTATACTCGCTCGAGGAACGTAGAGAGAGGGGGGACATGATTGAGACTTTTAAATATATCACGGGCCGCATCGAGGTGGAAGATGATATCTTCTTTCTTAAAGGGCCTTCAACCACAAGAGGTCATCCGCTGAAAATCAAAGGTGGGCAATTTCATGGCGACACCAGGAAGTATTTCTTCACCGAAAGGGTAGTCGATCATTGGAATGAACTTCCATTGCAGGTGATTAACGCCAGCAGCGTGCTCGATTTAAAAAAGAAATGGGATATGTATGTGGGATCTCTAGCCGGGTGAAGTCTGGGGGTGGGTCATTAGCGTGGGCAGACTTTGATGGGCTACAGCCCTTTTCTGCCGTTCATATTCTATGTTTCTATGTTCTTGTAAAGTGATCATTCAGAGAAGCATAAGGACAACGCGAACCAATAACATGAATGATAGTGGGTCAACTTCAGTGTACATTAGACTCTCTGTTAACTGGAACTCAAGCAACCAGAATAAAAAAATCAAAGAAACTGCTGTAATTACTGTAAGTGCTAAATGAAAATAAAATCAATTTTTGGTGGAAATTTAAGTGTAACGTGGCATACCCACACCTGAGTACGCCCACGCTTTGCCTACCACATGTCCGTAGTTTGTCTGGAACAGTTTATGGTATGGCATGTTTGGGATATAGCAGTGGTTCCCAAACCTGTCCTGGGGCTCCCAGTCAGTCAGGTTTTTTCAGGGTATCTCCATATTCATGAGAGACATCTGTATGCAAATCTCTCCCATGAATATTCATTGTGGATATCCTGAAAACCTGACTGGCTGGGGAGCCCCCAGGACAGGTTTACCACTGGGGTATAGTATTAGATAGGCATGTTTATAATAGTAACTCTCGAGCAACCAGAAACTACATTTATCCAGCAACTATCAAACCCCATGGGTGCTGGTTAACTGAGGGGCTCATAATCGAAAGAGAAAAACGTCCAAAAACCGGCCCAAGTCGGCACTTGGACGAACATTTCTCAAAAACATCCAAGCGCCGATAATAAAACTGGGTTTTGGACATATTTTAAAACAACCTAGGCCTTCATAGTGCCGCTCAACTTCCAAAGCTAAACGGGGCGTTTCGGGAGGCGTGTCGAAGGCGGGAGTTGGGCGGGACGTGGGCCGGCTTAGACTTAGTCGTACAGCATTTATAACCGAAAGTTTAACAACAGAGCCTAGACGGAACTTGGACGTTGTGACTTAGACCATGTAAAACATGGTCTAAGTCACAAAAACCCACCTAAACTTACCAGATAAGTACTGCAAACACATAACACAGACCCCCACACACTACCCCAGTGATCACCAAACCTCCACCACCCCCATAAAAATTTTATTCACAACTTCAAATTTCAGCCTCCAGACCATCATCACCTGGGCGCCTGGCATAGGAAAGCCTAGTCGTCCAGCATAGAGGCAGCTTAAGTCATCTTCGTGGTGGGTTAGGGACCCATGGAGAGGAGGACCCATGCCCATAAGCCCCTGTAATCATTGTATTGATACTGAAACATGTGCACTGCCCTATAAACCCCCCCAAACCCTTTTTTACTGGCATATAAGTGGCTCCTGCAGTCATACAGGCTATTGGGGTGGTAGATAAGTGGGTCTAAGGGATTTTGGAGGTGGTTTGGGGGGCTCACCGTCACCTATAAGGGATCTGTAGTGAGGAGAAGCCATGGCACCCTTTTTGTTAGTTCACAGTGGTGCCCTGTAAGGTACCCCACTATTTAGATGGCATGTCTGGGTGTGCAGTCCATCACTTTGCAGACCCCTCCCATATCCAATAGGGCTTGTTCTAGGCGTTTTGGACTTGGACGGAATGTTGGACGGAAATGTGGTATAAAGATAGACGATTTAGTGGCTTGGACGATCAGATCAGCAGGATGTATAACACTGCACAACAATTTTTTGGTTAAGTCTTGATTCCTGAAAAGTTTTTGGTGATTATGACAGGTACCAACTTGGTATGCTCAAATATGGTTTTGGTTTTACTGCATCACGTAAGAACTATGAGAAATAGACATTTTTATGTTTACTGACAATAAAATATATAGTCAAGTTTACGTTTCGCACAAGCGACTAAATGAAACAGAATTAAAAGTGTTTTGCTCCCGAGTTTCTTTTATATTCAGTGTCTGGTGCATCACGTTGTAGCATCCAACAATAGTCGGCAAGCATTGACGGATTCCAATTGCCCTGGTATCGTTTCTCCATCGTAGCTATGTCTTGATGAAACCTTTCACCGTGCTCGTCACTCACAGCACCGAGATTTGCGGGGAAGAAGTCCAAGTGTGAATGGAGGAAATGAATCTTGAGTGACATATTGCACTTCATTCTCTTGTATGCTTTGAGAAGTTTGTCTACCAGCTGAATGTAGTTTGGGGCTCTGTAATTGCCCAGAAAATTGTCAACAACGTCTTTCAAGGCTTTCCAGCCAATTTTTTCCGGCCCAACTAACAGATCTTCAAATCGCTTGTCACTCATAACATGTCTGATCTGGGGGCCAACAAAAATACCCTCTTTGATCTTGGCATCAGTTATTCTTGGGAACATCTGTCTTAAATAACGAAAACCTTCCCCTTCCTTGTTCATTGCTTTCACAAAATTCTTCATGAGTCCCAGTTTAATGTGAAGAGGAGGCAAAAATATCTTTGTCGGGTCAACAAGCGATTCATGTGCTACATTTTTCTGTCCTGGAACTAACTTTTTACGGAGTGGCCAGTTCTTTCTAGAATAGTGCGACTCTCTGTCTCGGCTGTCCCATTCGCAGATGAAACAGCAGTACTTTGTATAGCCAAGCTGCAGTCCTAGTAACAGAGCAACGACTTTGAGGTCTCCACAGATATTCCAGTTATACCTGGTATACTGGACATACTTTAGTAACATTTCCATATTCTCATATGTTTCTTTCATATGTGCTGCATAGCCAACAGGTACTGAAGGATAAACGTTGCCATTGTGCAACAGAACAGCTTTCAGGCTTAACATTGACGAATCAATGAAAAGACGCCACTCTTCCGGGTTGTGATCACAACCAAAGACCGAGAACAATCCTTCAATGTCACAACAGAAACAGAGACTGTCGACTTGTGCAAAAAATTTGGTTATATCATGATGCCGGTCTCGAAACACAGAAATTTTCGTACCTGGTGATAGCAAACACCATTCCTGCAGTCTCGAACCTAGCAGCTCAGCTTTTGCTTTTGACAGACCCAAATCTCTGACCAAATCGTTCAATTCGGACTGTGTTATCAGATGTGGATCGCCTGATGAGGATGGTTCAAAATCCGGGTCAATGTCACTGTTAGAACCCTGCACTGCAGTTTCTTCATCTGGTTCGTCTAAGGTCCAATCCTCTGGTGGTTTCGGAACTGGAAGACTGTCATCATGTGGCATGGGTCTCATTGCTGAAGGCAGATTAGGATATTCAATTGACTTCTTGTTTTTGGCAGAGAAACCAGACACATTAGTCAAACAGAAATAACAGTCCGTCACATGGTCTTTCTGTTCTCGCCATATCATCGGAACAGCAAATGGCATCGTCTTTCGAGTACCTCTGAGCCAGGCTCTCAGACTAACAGCACATGTCGCACAGCAAATGTGAGGCGCCCATTGCTTGTCTTGATCACCTATTTTGCAGCCAAAATACAGATGATAGGCTTTCTTTACAAGGGCAGTCATCGAACGTCTCTGAGGCGTAAGTGTATATTCCCCACAGATATAGCAGAATGTGTCGCGGCTGTTACGACACCGACGAGACATATTGCCCGACACCAAAACGTCTATAGCATCAAGCTTACTTACTGTTATATTGCTACAGCTACTATACTACTATACTTTACTATACTGATACTATATACACACACGGACTATCTATATTAACCAAATGAGCAGGATCGGTGTATGGAAGCCACCATTATAGCATGGTGAGACAGCGCAAGCTCGTTCAGACCTGCCCAGACATGCCCAGGATGTCATCTTCCATAAAACAGCTTCCAACCTGGCTAGATTTTATGCATGGACATACCCAGGCGGCACAAACCGTTGTTGATAAGACACTTATGGGAGAAAAAATTGTTTGCATCCAAATATAAGAAAAAATCACGACAAAATTGAAGATTTCTCTGAAATGGTACGTGATGGGTAATTTTTGATGTAATATTCATGATCAGCACCCAAAATTCTATAAGAAACACCCAGCAGTGTTCAGGAAGCAAAAACTTTGTTGTGCAGTGTAATTAGACGATTTTCAAAAGTAAAAAAAAAGTTGGACGTATCTTTCGAAAATGTGTCTTAGGCTCTTTTTAACTTTGGTCGACTTGCGATATAGACGTAAACAGACTTAGACATAGAATCATAGAAATAGACGGCAGATAAGGGCCCACAGCCCATCTAGTCTGCCCACCCTAATGTCCCTCCCCTACCTTTGCCCTGTGAATAGATCCCATGTGCCGATCCCATTTGGCCTTAAAATCAGGCACGCTGCTGGCCTCAATCACCTGTAGTGGAAGACTATTCCAGCGATCAACCACTCTTTCAGTGAAAAAGAATTTCCTGGTGTCACCTCGTAGTTTCCCGCCCCTGATTTTCGACGGATGCCCTCTTGTTGTCGTGGGACTCTTGAAAAAGAAGATATCTTCCTCCGCCTCGATGCGGCCCGTAAGATACTTGAACGTCTCGATCATGTCTCCCCTCTCTCTGCGCTCCTTGAGCGAGTATAGCTGTAATTTGTCAAGCCGTTTTTCGTATGGAAGATCCTTGAGTCCCGAGACCATCCGGGTGGCCATTCTTTGCACCGACTCCAGTCTCAGCACATCCTTGCGATAATGCGGCCTCCAGAATTGCACACAGTATTCCAGGTGGGGCCTCACCATGGATCTATACAATGGCATAATGACTTCTGCCTTACGACTGACGAAACCCCTTCGTATGCAGCCCATGATTTGTCTTGCCTTGGACGAAGCCTGCTCCACTTGATTGGCAGACTTCATGTCCTCACTGACGATTACCCCCAAGTCTCGTTCTGCTACCGTTTTTGCTAGGATCTCGCCATTAAGGGTATAAGACTTGCATGGATTTTGGCTGCCCAGGTGCATAACTTTGCATTTTTTGGCATTGAAGTTGAGTTACCATGTCTTAGACCATCGCTCCAGTAGGAGTAGGTCGTGCATCATGTTGTCAGGCATTGAATCTTCGTCTATTGTGCATTTGCCCACTACATTACTCAGTTTGGCGTCATCGGCGAATAATGTTATTTTACCTCGAAGCCCTTCTGCCAAGTCTCTTATAAAGATGTTGAATAGGATTGGGCCCAAGACTGAGCCCTGTGGTACTCCACTAATCACCTCCGTCATTTCGGAGGGGGTGCCGTTCACCACCACCCTTTGGAGCCTACCTCCAAGCCAGCTCCCAACCCATTTCGTCAATGTGTCACCTAATCCTATAGAATGCTAAAGTCCAGGTACATGATGTCCAGGGACTCCCCAATATCCAGCTTCCCCGTCACCCAGTCAAAGAAGCTGATCAGGTTAGATTGGCATGATCTCCCCTTAGTAAATCCATGTTGTCGGGGATCCCGTAGATTCTCCTCATCCAGGATCTTATCCAATTGGTGTTTGATTAGAGTTTCCATTAGTTTGCTCACTATCGATGTTAGACTCACTGGTCTGTAGTTTGCTGTCTCCATCTTTGAGCCTTTCTTGTGGAGTGGAATGACGTTAGCCATCCTCCAGTCCAACGGGAGCTCTGCCTGTATAAGGGAGAGGTTGAATGAGCGGCGGCACAGTGGCCCCGCCAAGACATCACTCAGCTCCCTATGCACACCTGGGGTGCAGGTTGTCGGCCCCATTGCTTTGTTTAACCTTGAGCTTTGACAGCTCACGTAGACACTGCTGGGCGTAAACTCAAGTTACTAAACGGGTCAACTGAGCCAACCTTGTCTGTAGCTGAGGGCCGAGCCCCCGGCACTTCTCGGGTGTTTACTGTATTATCAATAAATTGATCCTGTTGAAGGCGACAGAAGCTGGACAGCTAATTTATGGGGTGAATTACCACAGTCTAATATTGATGGAGCTAATTAGGAACAACTGAACCAAAGAAGTATGAGAAAGGACTGGAAGACCTAAATATGCTAGACTCTTGAGGAGAGGAGAGTACAGGGGAGATATGATACTAGCCGTTTTAAATACTTGAAAGGTATTAATTTAGAACCTAAATCTTTTCCAGAGAAGATAAAATGGTAAACTAGAGGGCCATAATTTGATTTACAGGGAGAAAGACAGGAGCATTGTTAGGAACATTCTTCTTCAAAGAGACGGGGTTATAATGACCGGAATGCCCTTCCTGAGATGAAGTGGTGGAGAGGAAAACCGGTGATGGAATTTAAAAAAACGTGGGCATGATAACATAGAGGAATCTCTAATTAGATAATAGAAGGATGTAAATTCAACTATAGGATAGTAATTTCAAACAAACTACAGGCAGATACACTTGTCTATGTACCCATTATGTGCGTGCAAGTTTGTGGCTTAGAATGGGCCAGGGAGCACAGGCATTCAATGGGAACTCCCATTAACTGGAACATGAAGATGTTATTGTTCAGACATTTATGTAGATGTCCTGCAAACAGGATGATTGGATAGGCTGGAGTGAGCTTGGACGGCAACATTCAGCATTGGAACCTAGAACAATACCATCATAATGTTTAATAGGTATAACTAATGGGCAGACTGGATGGACTGTTCAGATCTTTATCTACCGTCATTTTACTACTACTAACTGAGAACTTTGTGATTCTGATAAGAAATGGAAATCATCCCTTCAACCACAGGTTTTAAACACACTAGGTCAGGCTACCCAGAAGCCAATAGTGACTCTTTGTATCTTTTTTCATTATCTAGTTTGTGGGTTGTTTTTTTTTGTTCACTCCTCATCTTGATATCACTGTTGAGTTATAAGTTTCCGTTGTGTTGTTCTCTATTATCATAAAGGCAAATATGCAGTATAGTCTTGTGGTTTCCTTTTGATGCATAAACTGAAAAAGGAAGTTGCTTCTGAGTTATATTATTTCTCTTGGGTGAAATAAAGGCAGGACTTATGGATTCTTACACTCCACACACGAGGGATAATTTTATAAGGATTTTGGCACCTATAAATGCCTTTTTAAATTTATTCCAGGAATTATGCACATAAAAATATGTAGGGAGACATGAAGGTGCATGCCTTTACATGACACAAGTATAAATATTTACCCATGATTTCTGCAGTATTTGTGCTAGTATCGTATAAGGAAACATAGGCGCATTGATGTGTCTTTATAAACTTGGCTGCAAATACGTGCTTTTTTTTGTTGTTCTTCATACATAGGTGATTTTGCAATTACCCCAGTAATGATCCAATTGTATCTGAAGTTTAATTAAGGGCCTGATTAACTATCTCCCCCCCCCCTCCGCACACACTTTTTATGAAGCCGCAGTAAAAGCTTCAACGCTCTTAGAATTCCTGGGTGCCAGCACCCCTTCACCTCCCAACCCCCCCCTCTTCCCCTTCCTCCCCTCCACGTGCACGCCCCCCCCTTCCCTTCTCCCATACCTCTAGTTGAAGTTGCTGTTTGCGGCAGTCAACAACATACTTTTCGCAACCCCATTGGCTCTCCCACTGACATCACTTCCAGGTTCTAAGCATGGGAAGTGACATCAGAGGGACAGCCTTCAGGGTTGTGAAGAGCACATTGCTGACCGCCCCCAGCAACACTTCAACTAGAGGTACAAGGGAAAGGAGGGGGGGGGGTACGTACGGTAGGCGGGATTGGGGAAGGAGCGGAAGGGGGTTATTATGAGGGTGGAGGAGGGGCACCACTACCCCAGGCATCTAGATAGATTGTGAGCCCACCGGGACAGATAGGGAAAATACTTGAGTACCTGATTGTAAAAAAACGCTTAGATAAACCTCGATAGGTGGTATATAAATACCTAATAAACTTGAAACTTGAAACTCTCACCATCACTATGCCACTACTTGGAATATTTTAGGGAGAGGAGGAGATACTGGATGCTTTGGATGGGCAGACTGGATAGGCCATTTGACCTTTATCTGCCATCATTTATTTATTTATTTATTTATTTATTTAGTTGGATTTCTAGCCTATCCTCCCAGAAAAGCCCAGAACAGGTTACAAGTTTACATACACAGTAGATGGTTTAGCAACAAGGTTATAATTTCACATACCACAGATGTATAGAATAACAGATTAAAAAGTGAAGAGCTGTAGTGGAAATTCCTATGTACATGTTTCTATGATTCAAATTCTGACTGTACTACATGCTCCAGGATACTTAGCAGGCTCCATGATTTACTTTCACATTGTAACGTAAGTTTTAATCCTTTCCATAGCAGCCCAATTACCTCAATAAAAATTAAAATTAAAATGAGGATTAATGTTCATTTATACTCAGCTTTAAAATAGTAAAAAATATATATTATGAATTAATGGTCATCCTTACTCTAGAGTACACAGCTAGTTCAACTTTTACAAACTTTCTGTTTTAAGACTTCTGTTCCAAGGGAAGCTTAATCACATTTTGTAGGTTTTTTTATCTCATACAATTGAAAGAATTACATTGCACTTACATACTGTGCTTCATTTCAGAAAGTTTCAACGTTAAAAGATGGAGAGACCACATTTAAAGTGACGCAGAAGCATTTCCGACTGGGCTGCAAAGACTCATTCTTCAACTCCAACTGGAGTGACTGGACCAACTGGATAAATGTATAACTTCAGTCAAAGGCATACTCCTTTGCATTTTTTTCTTTCATTCTTTCTTTTCTTCATTTTTTTCCCTACTGTACATTATGGTTGTGTGAAGGGCTACTTTCTGGGAAGCACCAAGCAAGCAAATATAAGTTCCAAATGTAGAAATCCAAATCAATATAGAAATTCACAGCTAAGACTTGACACGGGCCATGTTTTGGCAGACGATGCCTTCATCTTCATCAGAAGTCCATAAAGAACGAAATAAAAATAAGAATAAATGTGAAAATAAAAGCAATGTGACCATATTAAAATATGAACAATTATAAACAGTAAATAATGTAAAAATGTTAATTAAATAAAAACCTGAAGTATGGTAACAATATGAAATTAGTCAAACAAAAAAAAGGCAAGGGTGGTTGGTGTCTTTCCAACCGGTAAAAAAAGTTTTTATTAAACAATTAAAAAATCCGCTCAACAATATGAAAATAGTCATATATTCGTATGCATACAGTGAATTCCTATATTGATTTGGATTTCTACAATAAAGAGCTGTTTTATTTGGACCACTGTATTTTGCTGCTGCCTGTGTTTTGTGGGACTCTTGTTTTCTCCTTTTTTGTTAAAGGTTACTGTCTGTCATGGCTGAGCCCTGAGAGGCAGAACTAGTTTCAGTTGTTATCTTTTCTATTTTATTTCACTAGTACAACCAGAAGTCCATTTCTGGGTGGGTTTATGCATTTCCTCTGGGCTCTGTGCCCCCTCCCCCCCCACCATTACAATGAATACCTTGGCTGATGGGGATGCCCAAGCTCCGTCGGCTAATATGCCCTCTCCCCAAGCCCCTCATGCCATCTGAGCAATGGAGAAGTTGGCAGGGTGCTTCTAGATGCTGATGCCAGCACTTCCTATATATGCTTATTTAATGCACATAAACTGGGCATGCTCAGGGGGTAGTGGCATCAGCAGCTGGAAATACTATGCCAACTTCCCCACTGGTCATATGGCATGAGGGGCTTGGGCAGAGGACATCTTCAGCAGGCAGTGCTTGGAGATCCATGCCAGCATCACCAATGGGGTGCCACCGTTGCTGGGTCAGCCTGACCTCAAAGTGGGCCCACTTGTGGTTATGCCATTGCAAGTCTAACTATAGACTTGTACTGCCTTTCCTAGATAAACTGAAACAAGTCCACTCCATTGATTCAATGGGACAAAAGCAGAACTGGATCAGCTGGTCATGGATGACTGCACTCCAGTACTATCCAAACAGTTTTAGGGCAGCCAGGAGAAAAAAAAAATCACAGCTATTGAAAATCATTGGCTGGCCCTGATGAGCTAGGTCTCCTATCTGAGTATATCTACAAAATGATAGAGGTCTACAAAATCCTATGTGGTGTAGAATGGGTAAAAAGTGAATTGATTTTTTACTCTTTCAAAAAGTACAAAGACAGGGGGATATTCAATGATGTTACATTGAAATACTTTAAAAACAAACAGGAGGAAATATTTTATCATTCAATTAATAGTTAAGCTCTCCTGGATGTGGTTATAGCAGTTAGACCCGGATCTATAAATATTACAGGCGCCACTAGGTGTGACTGTCAATCAACTGCTAGGTGCTATTTAGAGAATCAAGACTAGTAGTGCCAAAGTGGACTTGGGCATCAACAGGCATCCTAGACACCAGATTTTCACTCGCCTAATTTGGCAGTACCTATGTTCGATGTCTAACTCAACCATGCTTATTCTCAGCCCCTAACCATGACAACTTCTTGAGATAGGCATTTAGGCATGGGAGGATGCCTCCACTTAGACATCACTAGGCATCCTAAGAGTTCAGCACCGAACTCTTACATTGTTTAATTATTATAATTATTATTATTTTTAATTCTTTATTAATTTTCAGACTTTAACAATGCATTACAAATATTATAACATTAAAAAATTACATAAAATGCACCATAATACATCACTAGAAAAGGAAACAATCATTTCCCTCATCCATCTCTCAATTATGAATATATTAAATCATATTATTTCTACAACATTATACTCAAATATTTAACTCCACAAAATACCCTTCCCTCCCCTCCCCCCCACCCTGGATGTGTAAGGCAATCTAATCAAGCAAGAATACCTTATAATCACTGCATATTAACAAATGCTGTCAATGGGCTCCATATGTTATTAAATGCATACCCATATGTTATTAAATACCCAAACATTCCACATTCATTCTTTCATATTTATACATATTATATACACTTGTCCACCATAATGTGTAATTAAGTCTGTCATGACATTTCCAGTTTCTCGTAATCATTTGAATGGCTATTGCTGTCAAGATCAATAACAGACGGCTTTTGTATTTATCTAACGCAGGCTTTACCTAATTATTATTTAATTATTATTTTTTGATTGGCTGAAAACTGGTGTAGTCAATTACAACGCTGATTAAGCCAATCAAAAAATAAGAGTTAGTTGCGGATCCCAAACTTAGGTGTCGCTGGACAGCCACAATTAGGGTGCCTAGCAGTGCCTTATGCAGACACTGTTTATAAAATATGGCCCTTTAGTTTTAAAGATTTGGACAAATTCCTGGAGAACATAGACTGCTATTGAGATCAGTAGCATGGAATGTTGCTACTATCTGAGTTTTTGCCAGGTACTTGTGACCTGTATTGGCCACTGTTTGAAACAGTATACTGAGCTAGATGGACCATTGGTCTGATCTATCAAGTATGGCTATTCTTATCTAATCTAATCTAATCTAATCCTTAGGTTTGTATACCGCATCATCTCCACGTTCGTAGAGCTCGACGCGGTTTACAGTAGGAGAAATAGGAAGGAACTACAACAGAGGGTTAGAGGTAGAAGTGTGAAGAAAATTTAGAGGACTTGGGATGCCAAGATATAAGAGTTTCCTTGATTCCTAAGTTGGAGGGAGACTTTTGAGAAAAGCCAGGTTTTCAGATGTTTGCGGAAAACTTGGAGAGAGCTCAAGTTCTGAAGAGGGGAGGTAAGGTTGTTCCGGAGCTCAGTGATTTTGAAGTGGAGGGAGGTCCCTAGCTTTCCTGTGTGGGAAATGCCTTTTAGCGAGGGGAAGGATAGTTTTAATTTGTGGGAGGATCTGGTGGTATTAGGGTTTGAGGAATTCAAGAAAGAGGGATAAAGGGAGGGAGGATACCATATAGGATTTTGAAAGTTAAACAGGCGCATTTATAGTGGACCCTGGCGATTATCGGAAGCCAGTGGAGCTTGGCCAGGAGCGGGGAGACATGGTCAAATTTTACTTTTAGCGAAGATGAGCTTGGCCGCGGCATTCTGAATCCGTTGGAGTCTGTGGAGGTTTTTCTTAGTTAGGCTTAAGTAGATAGAGTTGCAATAGTCCAATCTGGAAAGGATGATGGATTGGATAAGGAGGGTAAAATGTTTTTGATGGAAGCAGGATCTAAACTTTCCTCAGCATGTGAAGGCTGAAAAGCATTTTTTTTTTACAAGGAAGGAGGTGGTACTATATTCCATTGTAGTGTGGTTAATAAAAAAATATATTAGAAATGATCTCTTCCTTTAATTTTTTTTTTCACGTGCTTATTACAGTTTTTACTCTCATTTGGTTTTCAGAGAGATGAAATATACCGAAACAAAGAAAATCAAGGAAGTGAACCGTCCTGGAATCTTTGGTCTTCACCTGCTGCACAACACAGCAGCTTTCATTTTTTTTAGGAATAGAATTTATATTTTATTTATTACACTGATCTTTATTTATTTAAATTTTAATGATAACTGGTGGCTTTTGTTCTCATAGGTGAACTGTATAATAATAATAATCTTTATTCTTGGTATACCGCCCAACCAATAAGTTCCAGGCAGTTCATCATCAAAGAAGGACTGTACAATCAGTAAAACATACATTTAAGCAGAGATAAACAATATTCAAGTTACAAACATATCAGACAGATAAGGTTTTAACAATCTCCTAAAAGCATAATAGATTGTGCTTTTGGAATCAGAAGTACTTAACCGGAATTCATTTTTTCCTAACTGAATGCAAAAGTCTGATGTCAGGTAAGGTTGTTAATCCTGAGTTTGGTGGAAGCCCAACAGCAGTATCACTGTGTAATAGCAAAATAAAATATGTGCAGTTTTTAATATTTTAAGCACTGCTTTTTTATACATTTTGTTTTGTGATTTTCATTGATGACAAACTGTATCTTATATCACACAGCATAAACCGTTTATGCATTTCCATGACATCTTTGTAGAGTCAAAGCAACAAATGCACAAGGTTGTCTTGCATAGTGGTCCCCAACCCTGTCCTGGAGGACCAACAGGCTAATTAAGTTTTCAGGCTAGCCCTAATGAATATGCATGAGAGAGATTTGTATATAATAGAAGTGACAGGCATGCAAATCTGCTTCATGCATATTCATTAGGGCTAGCCTGAAAACCCAATTGGCCTGATGGTCCTCCAGGACAGGGTTGGGGGACCACTGGTCTAGCAGATATGGGCTGGTACACCATCCCCTTACTCTTGGAACCATGTTGTGGGATGTGGGAGAGGGAGTAAAGAAGGAGATAACTTTGAAGCCCTACCTCTGTGGAAGTTCTTTCATTCTGTGTGTATTTAGTTCTATCAGAATCACTGCTCTTAAGAAAGCCAAAGTCCGGTCTCAAAAGGCTGGTCAGAAAAGAAAAATAGAAATAAAAAATAAGCTAAACGAAACAAGGGTGTCACTAGAACACAATCCAGATACTAAAAAAAAAAAGTCACCTGGGATAACAGTTGGCTGACCCTATAATAGAAACAGAGCCCTTATCTCTTCATTTTTCTTTCAGGCTAGGAGGCAGAGTTCTATTCCAATCTTCTTCTCCTCTGTAGGTACCCAATGGCTCTTGACACAAGGGCCAACCTGACACCTCATCCTTTAGACCAGTGGTTTCTAACCTTTTTATTGTAAAGGGCTGCAGTCGTGAATATGAGAAGCTCTGAGGGCCACTAAAAGCTTTCAAACTTATACATACTACAAATTTTGTAAACCACCTTGACCAGCTTGGTCAGACAGGGTATTAAATATTAAAACTAATATTGATTCTATAATACTTCAATGAAATATTTTAAAAAAACCCACTTTATTTTGAATTAACAGCAACAAATTTTATAATTGAGACACCTGAGTAACAGACTCTATGAGGTTGTTTGCAGTTATTTTATCAAGTGAGCAAGATTGAAATTAATGTATTTACAGGATTTAAAGAGCATTTCAGCCAACTGTTTGAGAACCATAATGGAGGACTTCAGGGTCCATGCATTTGGAGACCACTGCTTTAGGCTCCTGTAATATTCTGGGCCAGTGGTCAGCTTCCAGTGATCAGCTTCATGCTCCTACTGATATTCCCTGAACCTCCTCTTCTTGGCTTACAGAATTTTCTCTACGCCTTTACTTTGGCTACTTAAACCTACCCTTGGAATCTATGGGATACAAATACTAACCCTATGTACACTGAGGCTTATTCTGTAAGTGGTACCTGCCATGGTAAGTGCCGTGTGTCCAATCATGGATAGGTCCTCTTCCAGAATTGGGGATTACTAGCACCTAGCAAGGATACCTAGGCACCAGAAATGTAGGCCAGGATTACAGGCCAGTGATGCCTAGTGATGCCAACATACAGTACCACTTTGAGAAAAGAAGGTTGTCGGCCCCCAACTAACAAAGATACCCCAAATCCAAAAGTTTGCACAAGTATATGTATTTCCAATCAAAAATATGTATTCAATATCTATCAAAGTCAACCCAATTACAAATGCAGCCTTTCAATAAAGATCAAACAATAATATAATTGTACAAAGGAGGAGGAGTTTCACAGAGAGTTTCAAACCATATAACTATCTGTACAGAGCCCTTGACCTATTCCAGCTTTATCTTCCTATATTTATGGAGAAGATCCGGTATATAAACTTAAGGTTTAGTTTAGTTTATATAGTATTATGTCAAATCTATTATGTGACACTCATTTCCCAAGTTTCACACAATTGGTTCAAAAGCATTTTCATTCAATATAAGGCATTCTTTACACAGTTTTGCTCTATGTGATACAATTAAGTTTACTTTATGATTTAAATAACATAATCCTTAACTCATTAAAAAATGTAAATGTCTGAACAACAACCCAATAGAGCAGGTGTGTCAAAGTCCCTCCTCGAGGGCCGCAATCCAGTCAGGTTTTTAAGGATTTCTCCAATGAATATGCATGAGATCTATTTGCATGCTCTGCTTTCATTGTATGCTAATAGATCTCATAGAAACATAGAAAATAGACGGCAGATAAGGGCCCACGGCCCATCTAGTCTGCCCACCTTAATGTCCCTCCCCTACCTTTGCCCTGTGAATAGATCCCATGTGCCGATCCCATTTGGCCTTAAAATCAGGCACGGCTGCATGGCCCTCAATCACCTGTAGTGGAAGACTATTCCAACGATCAACCACTCTTTCAGTGAAAAAGAATTTCCTGGTGTCACCTGTAGTTTCTCCCCGCCCCTGATTTTCCAACGGATGCCCTCTTGTTGTCGTGGGACCCACTTGAAAAAGAAGATATCTTCCTCCGCCTCGATGCGGCCCGTAAGATACTTGAACGTCCTCAATCATGTCTCCCCTCCTCTCTGCGCTCCTCGAGCGAGTATAGCTGTAATTGTGTCAAGCCGTTTTTTCGTATGGTAGATCCTTGAGTCCCGAGACCATCCGGGTGGCCACTTCTTCTGCCCGACTCCAGTCTCAGCACATCCTTGCGATAATGCGGCACTCCAGAAATTGCACTCGTATTCAGGTGGGGCCCTCTCACCTGGATCTATACAATGGCATAATGAACTTCCGCCTTACGGACTGACGAAAACCCCTTCGTATGCAGCCCATGATTTGTCTTGCCTTGGACGAAGCCTGCTCCACTTGATTGGCAGACTTCATGTCCTCACTGACGATTACCCCCAAGTCTCGTTCTGCTACCGTTTTTTGCTAGGATCTCGCCATTAAGGGTATAGACTTGCATGGATTCTGGCTGCCCAGGTGCATAACTTTGCATTTTTTGGCATTTGAAGTTGAGTTGCCATGTCCTAGACCATTAGCTCCAGTAGGAGTAGGTCGTTGCATCATGTTGTCGGGCATTGAATCTTCGTCTGTTGTGCATTTGCCCACTACATTACTCAGTTTGGCGTCATCCGGCGAATAATGTTATTTTACCTCGAAGCCCTTCTGCCAAGTCTCTTATAAAGATGTTGAATTGGATTGGGCCCAAGACTGAGCCCTGTGGTACTCCACTAATCACCTCCGTCATTTCGGAGGGCGGTGCCGTTCACCACCACCCTTTGGAGCCCTACCTCCAAGCCAGCTCCCAACCCATTTCGTCAATGTGTTACCTAATCCTATAGAACTCATCTTGCTCAGTAACCTGCCGGTGTGGTACGCTATCGATATGCTTTGCTAAAGTCCAGGTACACGATGTCCAGGGACTCCCCAATATCCAGCTTCCCTGTCACCCAATCAAAGAAGCTGATCAGGTTGGATTGGCAGGATCCCCCCTTAGTAAATCCATGTTGTCGGGGATCCCGTAGATTCTCCTCATCCAGGATCTTATCTAATTGGTGTTTGATTAGAGTTTCCATTAGTTTGCTCACTATCGATGTTAGACTCACTGGTCTGTAGTTTGCTGTCTCCATCTTTGAGCCTTTCTTGTGCAGTGGAATGACGTTAGCCGTCCTCCAGTCCAACGGGACGCTGCCTGTACTAAGGGAGAGGTTGAAGAGCGTGGACAGTGGCTCCGCCAAGACATCACTCAGCTCCCTATGCACCCTGGGGTGCAGGTTGTCGGCCCCATTGCTTTGTTAACCTTAGAGCTTTGGACAGCTCACCGTAGACACTGCTGGGCGTAAACTCAAAGTTACTAAACGGGTCAACTGAGCCAACCGAGCCCTGGCGCTTCTCGGGTGAAGACTGAGCAGAAGTATTTCATTTAATAGTTGGGCTTTTTCCGAATCCTTTTCCACATAGTCTCCATCTGGAGTCCTAAGACGTACAATCCCGCCTGAGTTTTTTCTTCTATCACTGATATACCTGAAGAAGGATTTATCTCCCTTCTGGATGTTCTTTGCTAGAGACTCCTCCATGAGGAATTTAGCCTCCCTGACTGCTGTTTTGACGGCTTTCTGATTTGGTCAGGTAGTCTGCTCTAGAGTCCTGCTTCCCCTGATTGTTTGTAAGAGATGAATGCTTTTTTCTTCTCCTTGATCATGTCTGAGATCTCCGCAGTAAACCCACTGTGGCTTATTGTTCCTTCTCCGTTTACTTACTGATTTTACATAGCGGTTTGTTGCTTCTTGTATGGTTGCTTTCAAAGTCGACCACATGTCTTCCACGTTATCGGTTTCTTCTTGGCTTTGTAGCGCCTGGTGAACGAAGTCTCCCATATCTTTGAAATTTGTGTCCTTGAATTTGAGGACTTTGGTTTAGTGTAGTAGATTTAGTGAAACCTTTCCTGATATTGAACCATACCATGTTGTGGTAACTGGATGCCAATGTGTCGCCCACCGAGACCTCTGTGACACTTTCTCCATTGGTAAGTATCAGGTCCAGTATTGCCTGATCCCTTGTCGGTTCAACACCTAGTTGCCTGAGGCTTGCTCCTTTCATAGAGTTTAATAGCCTCCTGCTGCTGCCGGAAGCAGAGGTAAGTGTAACCCAATTCCACATCAGGCATGTTGAAGTCACCTTAGCAATTACTGTTGTCCCCCCGCAAGGTGATATTTTCTATATCTTCGATTATTTCCATATCCAGGTCATCCTGTTGTCTTGGGGGTCTGTAAATTACGCCAAGATACAAGCCATTTGTCCTTCCTCTGGCCAAATTAACCCAAAGGGATTCCCCAGTATACTGGACATCTGAGATTCTCGTGACCTTAATGTCATCTTTAGTATATATATGCTACACCCCCCCTCCCATCACTACCCTCTCTGTCCCGGCGAAGCAAGTTGTAACCCGGTTGACCATGTCCCACCCGTGGGAGTCTGTGAGCCAGGTATTTCGGATATCGCCACCACATCCAGGTCGGCATTCCTTATTTCTGTTTCCATTCCAGGATTCTTGTTTTCCTAAACTGTGTGCATTGACGTACATAGACCCTCCATGTTATAATTTTTTTGTTACGTCTCCAGTGGGGATATTCCTGCTTGAGCTATTTGAACACCTTTAACATTGTTTGTGTTATTTGTGCTTTCATGAGGCTCAGAACCACAATGTGTACTCCCCATATACCCAGAACTAACAGTGTGTACTCCCCTTAGACCCGGAATTACAATGTGACCATAAATATGATGTGACCCTACCCCGACTCAAAAGTGTGTGCACTCCCCCTTGACCCAGAATTTTCGGTGATACTTTTCCTCAGCCTCAAAAATGTATTGGCATTTTAGTTCGCCTGGTATGTTGTTTTTGTGCCTGTACCCTCCCCCGACTCTACCTAGTTTAAAGCCTGTGGAGTTAGGCGGGCTAAGGCGGTCTGTCCAAGGACATTCTTCCCTCTTCTGGCTTAGGTGTAGCCCGTCGTGTCCCTGTAGTCCTTGCTAATGCTTCTCTATGGTGCAGAACCCGAATGTTCATCTCCTTGCACCATACCTCGCAGCCAGTCGTTCACCCTCTGTATTCGATCCTCTCTGGCTCTGCCCTTGCCCCCTCACTGGGAGAATCGAGGAGAATGACTACCTGCGCATCCATCCTCCTCAGCTTCTCCCCAGGGCCTGAAGTCTTCAGGTATGATGTCCGGGCTGCTCCTTGCGGTGTCGTTGGTTCCGTACGTGGAATTAGAACCCTGGGGAAGTGGTCCTCGGGGCTTGATGAGTCTGTCAATGCAAGCAGTGACATCCGGTTCCTGGCCCCTGGCAAACAGCAGACCTCTCTTGATTGTAGGTCTGGTCTGCAGATTGGTCCCTTGGTGCCCCTCAGCAGCGAATCTACGATGTACCACCCACTCTGCGCTTCTTAGGGTTGGGCATTGTACTGTTGATTCCGGAGTTGGAACCGTCTGCTGAACAATTACTTGTAGCTCTTTCTCCGGATCCTTCCTGTAGCAGCTGATAATCTGTACCTCAGGGCGATATGAGGTGTCGATGTTGAGCTGTCCTGTATGGGGGAAAAAAGAGACAGTAGTTAGGTCCTTTGCATTTTCTTGTGGAGGAAGTCACCCAACTGCCAGGAGTCAGCGTCCTCCATACCACTATCCTGCATTCCGGTAGTTTTGTCTCAAGGTGGCCGTTTTGGATGCTATGGGTGTTCCCAGGGTGGTCTTGTCAGGTTCCTGTTCAGCGATCTGAGACAGCTCCTGATGACTCCATCGATGAAGGTCTCGTCGTCTCGGATGCTCCTTAAGCGCTGAACCTCCTCTCTCAGGCTCTTTAGCTCCATCCAAAGGCTGTCGTCCGGTTGATCCATTACTTCTGTCTGCGTTGAGACTGTAGACATCTTTGAGGGGATGGCCTCGGTCTGTACAGAGACCTCTGCCCTCCGTCCTGGTTCTCCTTTCCATTCTGTACTCGGACCATAGCCATCCCCTGGGTGCTTCTCGGGTGACTGAACTGCCTGTTTTGATTGAAGTCTTGCTGCTTCTAGTCCTACCCTGCCATTACAAAGGTTTATTGTTATTATTTCTTAATTTAAAATTTTATTTATTTATTTTTTATTTTTTTTTTTTTTAGGATGTTTGTTAGGGTGGGGGCTGTTAGGTGTTGGTCAGAAAGTGTTGAGGGAGGGATAGAGGTAGTTAGTTGTTCTTGGTCTGAGGGATGGAGTAGTCTAGTTAGTTAGTAGTAGTAGTTAGTTAGTTAACAGTTAGTTAATTGTCAGATAAGAACGTCTGTTTGTTAGTGTGCTGGAGAGGTGCTGGAGAGGTGCTTGAGGTCTGCCTGTTAAAGTGGTTTGGGAATTAGAGTGATTGGTGAGGTCTGCCTGTTAAGTGAGAAAGATTTAGTAGCTTGTTGGTGAGATAGAAAGTAAGATTGATAGTTAAAGACTTGGTAGAATGCTAAGAAAGGACTGAAGACAATTTATTAGTTAGCTAGTCTTATAAGTTGGAGTCCGGCTATAGTTGATAGCCCTTTCTTGATGCCCTTCTTGAGGCCCTTCGCAAAGGCGCTCTCGCTAAGGCGAGCGCCTTTGCCGCTCGCCTTCGCCGCGCGCCGAACGGCTGTGCGCCGTTGGCCCCCCCTGGTTAAGGGGGAGTCCGGGCGCTGACGTTGGTGGTGATGCGGAGCGGGTGGGCGGAGCTAACTCTCGCCGCTACCCGCTCTTCACTCTCACCGTCTCCTGCCTCCTCCTGCTTCTCTCCGGCCCCGCTCTCCTGCTGCTTGCAGTCTCCTCCTTCTGCCCTCAGCCGCTTGCTCTGCCTGCCTCCACCACGCGGCCGCCGATTTACTTCGCCCGCGGCTCCCTTCCTGGTTAAGGGGGAGTCCGGGCGCTGACGTTGGTGGTGACGCGGAGCGGGTGGGCGGAGCTAACTCTCGCCGCTACCCCGCTCTTCACTCTCACCGTCTCCTGCCTCCTCCTGCTTCTCTCCGGCCCCGCTCTCCTGCTGCTTGCAGTCTCCTCCTTCTGCCCTCATGCCGACTTGCTCTGCCCTGCCTCCTCACACGCGGCCGCCCGAATTTACTTCGCCCGCGGCTCCCTTCCTGGTTAAGGCGGGAGTCCGGGCCGCTGGACGTTGGTGGTGACGCGGAGCGGGTGGGCGGAGCATATACTCTCGCCGCATACCCGCTCTTCACTCTCACCGTCTCCATGCCTCCTCCTGCTTCTCTCCCGGCCTCGCTCTCCTGCTGCTTGCAGTCTCCTCCTTCTGCCCTCAGCCGCTTGCTCTGCCTGCATCCCACCTCGCGGCCGCCGTGATTTACTTCGCCCGCGGCTCCCTTCCTGGTTAAGGGGGAGTCCGGGCGCTGACGTTGGTGGTGACGCGGAGCGGGTGGGCGGAGCTAACTCTCGCCGCTACACGCTCTTCACTCTCACCGTCTCCTGCTCCTTCCTGCTTCTCTCCCGGCCCCGCTCTCCTGCATATTTCATTGTGGGAAATCCTGAAAACACGACTGGATTGCGGCTCTCGAGGAGGGACTTTGACACCCCTGCAATAGAGTATAAAAGTCACAGTATAGTGTGAGATGCAAATCTATATTCTGAAATTTATCATCAAGATTAGTCCTACATTTTCTAGCTATACTACAGCACAGAAAACAGGGCTAATTACAGGAAACCAAAAATCAGATTTGTGTAGCAAGATTAGAAGAGCCTTTGTAAAACTGTTTTTACCATTCTAAAATTTGAGAACTGCAGTAACAAAGCATATATCTTTATAACCAATCCCTGTTTAAATGCTTCATACAACTTTCCAAAACCTACATCGCATAAGCACTCATTCTGGGGCCCCAGGCATATACATCACACACAATACAATCCTATATATACTATTATAAGAAGGAAATATCAAATAAGCAAGGCTTTTAACTTTAAAATCTAACTAAATACATTTATTATAAAAATAAATATTATGAGAGCAAAAAAGAAAGCGACAGATACTGATACAGCCAAAAGGATTCAACTTATAATAAATGAAAGTACTCACAGTTCAGCAGTGTGTTTTCTGCTTTCTGGCAGTGCATTCTAAAATGTCCCATGGGAACCAACTGGATTGCACACTCTCCTGATTGGTCCTCTGGGACGCTGGACAACCAATAGCAGAAAACTAGAGAAAACTTTATTCATAAAGTGAACAGCTGTTTGAAAGACAGACTGACAGCTAGGTATTTTTATCTAACTGAGCAAAATGAAACAACCAGGAAAACAAAGGATCAACTAGAAAAAATAAAAACAGTCTATAGGATAGGAAGCAGCAGGCCACAAGCCTGGTGGCAGACAGTTGAAGAGACTGCTTCCATTGCCATTTCTAACACAGAAACAGGTTTTTAAAGAGAGGGCTCATGATCCTTTTTGCCTAGGGGCCCAAATCCCTGTCAGTCTACATGGGAAACAACACAAAACATACTTTTCTGGGTTGTGCATCCTTACTTCCAGCTACTACTTGACCCTCCCTCTCTGAAAATCTGAGACAAAATGGTTGTCTCTGATGAGCTTAGCCTGTAGCATCATCTGGCACGCAGGATTTTCAATTTAGTCAGGCAAGAGCAGAATTTTTACAAGCAGCCCTAATAGCAACCTAACAAGCATCTGGCTTATCCGCCAATTCCCCTTTCCCCCCCTCCCAGAATGGCTCCAGCTGTCTGGCAGTAGTTACATATCTGTGATGAAAACTAATGGGACAAATGGAAGCTTCCCCCCTTCAAACAAAAAAAAACACAACTAAAAACAAAACTGTGGACACACTAAATCAGTTAATTTGTGATGTACACTGACCAAATATGTTGCCATTAGTCATGTCTATACCATTCGTTACATAACTAATGCACATTCTTCAGAATTCTCATTCCCCCAGTATTTATGGGAATGGGCAAGTTTTTACTCTGTTTCCTTTTAATCACTCCCAGCCATAAGTTTATCTTCCAATCTCCTCTTTATCTCTTTCTACCCCATTATTTTTCTCTCATCTATGTATTTCCTTCTAGCTCACTGAACTCTTTCTCCTTCTGACTTTCATTTCCCTTCATCTATTTCACCTTTCTGTCTTTCTGGACTTCATATTTAGTTGTTTTTTTTGTGGGGGGGGGGGGGGCTTAATCTGATGAAATAATTCTAAAACTATCCCATCAAGCTGTCAGGTGCTGCCTGAACACTGCATCTGCATCTTATCAGTTGGTGGTGTGCAGCCAAAAGGGCAGATGGCCCTGGCAGCAGACTTCTAGCTGAAGTCACTGTCTTATCTGCAAGACTTTCTCTCAAATGCCATCAAAGTCAAGTTATTAATATTATTTTTTTTCATTGACCCCTGGCAACTTGAATAAGCAGGAAAGAATTTCTAGGCATAAACAGTGAAGAAGCCTTATGCAGTCCACAACATGACTGGTTTGTCTATGAGGGTGAGGAACAGGCTGAGAGATAAACAAGTGGAGAGACTGAAACGATATCAGCGGGAGATAGACGTCAAGGAAATTAAAGAGAAGGAGAATCAGAGACAGACCAATCCTTGCCCTCCGAATCCCCAAAGAGTCTAGCATCCCCTCTTGGCCTCAGTGCAGGGGTAGCCTAGTGGTTCGTGCAGCACTCTGAGAAGCTGGGGGCCTGGGTTTAATTCCTACTGCAGACCCTTGTGATTCAGGCAACTCATTTAACATTCATTGCCTCAAGTGAATTGACTCAAATTGGCAATTTGGACAGCACTAGTACCTAAGTGAATCGATTCATTGTACAAAAAAAAATTGGACTCGCCGATTCAGTGACCAACGTGACAAACCTCCAAGCCTCCTACAGCAGCAGTAGCAGCAGCAGCGGCGGTGGTGGCCAGCCTTGAAGAGGCAGCGCTCTGAATGGACTGCTCAGGGCCTGCCTTGCTGGTGCCTTCCCTCTGCTGCATCATCAGTAATTAAGGTTGCAAGATGTCCAGGAAAACCCAGACATGTCCTCTTTTTAGAGGACTGTCTGGGTGCCCGGATGGACTTTCCAAAACCCGGTAGTTTGTCCGGGTTTTGGAAAGCCCCAACTTCCTGGCCACATCTGGAAGATCTCTGAGCATAAATGGATGACATCACATGTATCTGCACATGCTCAGAGACCCTCCATACATGGCCCGGAGGTTGAAAAACAAAGCTTTGCGGGGAGCGGGTCTAGAGGCAGAATGGGGTGGAGCCATGTGTTCAGGTTTCTCTGGACAAAAATCTGGTAGTCCTATCATTGATGGCACTAATGATGCAGCAGATCGAAGTCCTGGTGGGGCAGGCCACAAGCAACCTGTTCACAGCGCTGCTTCTTCAAGGCTGGCCTTCGCCATACTGCTGATGCTTTGGGAGGCCAGGAGGTATAGCAGGACTCACGATGGGAGGGTCAATGGGGTGCTCCTGTATAGGGGGATGGGAGGGAGGGATTGAAAACTTCTGCACAGGGGGCAGTGGCGTACTGAAGGCTGCCCCGGGTGCTGTCTTGGTGAGGATGCTGTCTCCACCCTGCTCCTTTCCACTCCTCTCCCCCTGTGCGCACACCTTCACTTCCCCCACTGTACCTCTATCTCTTCAATGGCATGACCAGCGACTCCAACCAGCTGCTCACGCCAGCATCAGCTCTCCCTCTGATACAGTGGCGTACCTAGCATATGTGACACCCAGGGCCCATCATTTTTTGACCCCCCCATCTGTATGAAAAACATGTTTTTGAGTAACAATCCACACGTCACACATGAATATCTAGGAAAAGGCAGCATCTTACATACTGCAATGAGCAGTACATCAATAAACCCATTGTAAAACTAAACAAACCAGACTAGTACAGATCAATCCTACACAGTCAATCCTAACAGAAAACCATGTCTTTTCGAACATACTGCCACCCTAAGTGAATGCCTAGTTTATCTAGGGACAGGACTGGACCTGGAGACCAAGAAAGAAAAGGAGGAGAATTAAAGAAAAAGGATAAAGTAATGTACATTGGAAAAAGTCTGATTCTACCCACTCTAAATGGATCAAATTGATACAGTCCATGTTAATCTACAATTTGGATACGTACTCTTCCCCTCCCTCCCTCAAACAATCACAGTTGACTTCTTTTTCTTCACAGAAAAATTGAAAATAGGATATTCAAACAAAAAAAACAATTTTTTGACACCAAAAGCCACAGACATTTACAAGGAAACCTAACACACAAACGCAGGCCAAAAGCCTTGGCCTAATATCAGAAATCAGAAATCACTGTTTCCTGTTTTGCATAGTTTTACAAAGGTCTGGACAGTTCTGTGACAAAAGTATAAACTAAAAATTTGGAGGTTGATATTCAGCATACTTTAGGTCAGGGATCTCAAAGTCCCTCCTTGAGGGCCGCAATCCAGTCGGCTTTTCAGGATTTTCCCAATGAATATGCATGAGATCTATGTCAGTGGTTCCCAACCCTGTCCTGGAGGACCACCAGGCCAATCGGGTTTTCAGGCTAGCCCTAATGAATATGCATGGAGCAGATTTGCATGCCTCTCACTTCCATTATATGCAAATCTCTCTCATGCATATTCATTAGGGCTAGCCTGAAAACCCGATTGCCCTGGTGGTCCTCCAGGACAGGGTTGGGAACCACTGATCTATATGCATGCACTGCTTTCAATGCATATTCATTGGGGAAATCCTGAAAACCCGACAGGATTGCGGCCCTGAAAGAGGGACTTTGAGATTCCTGCTTTAGGTGAACAGAAGAGGCTCCTGTCCAATTAAACCATATTGAGTGGGTATGTTATGTTGTGTTAATCCTGGGATCTCAAAGACCCTCCTTGAGGGCCGCAATCCAGTCGGGTTTTCAGGATTTCCTCAATGATTATGCATTGAAAGCAGTGCATGCACATAGATCTCATGCATATTCATTGGAGAAATCCTGAAAACTCGACTGGATTGCGGCCCTCAAGGAGGGACTTTGAGATCCCTGTGTTAATCAGATTTTCTATTCTGCCTTTACCTATTCAGTTCAAGGTCGGATTACATTACAAGAAGTTGGGTCAGTTACTCAGGAAGTTACAGTGGACAGTTTAGTTTGACACAGGCATTCAGTAGAGTTGCTAGTATAGGTAGATCAGTACAGAGTTAAGTCATAGTTACAAACATATTTACTAGTTTAAGTAGGTCATCAATGACTCATCGTCATTTCTCAGGAGTTGCATGGGACAGTTTAGAAATGGGTTTTCACAGTTACCATTAAAGTTACTTCTGGGTTAGCTCCCTGTCTTGGTACAGAAATGTTTTGAAAAGTTTTCTGAACCTGAGATAGTAGTCACAAGATCGTAGTGTAAGTGGTAGTTGGTTCCAGCATTTTGCTAATTGAGTAGTACAGCCGAATAATGGCTCCAACTGTCTTAGAGCAGGGGTAGGCAATTCTGGTCCTCGAGAGCCGGAGCCAGGTCAGATTTTCAGGATATCCACAATGAATATGTATGAGATGGATTTGCATGCACTGCCTCCTTGAGATGCAAATCCATCTCATCCATATTTATTGTGGACATCCTGAAAACCTGACCTGGCTCCGGCTCTCGAGGACCGTAATTGCCTACCCCTGCCTTAGAGGCAGTGTCAGGACAGAGATGGGAAAGTTCCAGCAGTTATGCGGGCATAGTCCATATTCAGTGCCGGAGCCTGAAAAGCAAAGTGGCCAAATGGGACTGCACATAAGGTATTCCTAACTTTATCCACTTAGCTATGTGAGTGCTGGCACTGAATATTAG
This sequence comes from Geotrypetes seraphini, assembly GCF_902459505.1. NCBI lineage: Eukaryota > Metazoa > Chordata > Amphibia > Gymnophiona > Dermophiidae > Geotrypetes > Geotrypetes seraphini. The sequence continues at coordinate 303,277,674 of NC_047084.1, read as the reverse complement.
CTAGCCCTTGCATAACTTGTGATGCTCTGATCTCTAATCCCTTCCCCCAGATACATTCTCCCTCTCCCACTGTCAGATCTCCCTATGCCCCACCATGGTTTTGATCCCCCTGCGAATACTTGCTCCTGTGGCTCCAATCGTCGATACCCTACGTCCTCCCATAGTTCCAATCCAATGGAGGGGTGTTGTTCCAGTTCCCCTGTACCCCCATGGTTTCAATCCTCCCAATCATTATCCCCTACCCCAGATCTTCCCCCAGGCCCCCAGAACTTATCCTAAGGTAATTCCTGGTAATCCAGTGGGATGGGGCAAGAGCAATCACCTTCCAGGCCCACCCATTTGGCTTCAGGTTTAAAATAGTTGTGCCCCAAATAAGTGCCTTACATATGATTTGATCTACAGTATACCACAGTAACATAGTAGATGACGGCAGCTAAAGACTCGAATGGTCCATCCAGTCTGCCCAACCTGATTCAATTTAAATTTTTTAAATTTTTTCTTCGTAGCTATTTCTGGGCAAGAATCCAAAGCTCTACCCGGCACTGTGGCTGGGCTCCAACCGCTAAAATCCCCGCCAAAACCCACTCCAGCCCATCTAACCCCCACCCCCCCAGCCACTGAAGCCCTCCCCAGCCCATCCTCCCCCAAACAGCCACATACAGACACAGACCATGCCAGTCTGCCAAGCACTGGTCCCAGTTCAACACTTAATATTATTTTCTAATTCTAGATCCTCTGTGTTCATCCCATGCTTCTTTGAACTCAGTCACTGTTTTCCTCTCCACCATCTCTCTCGGAAGCACATTCCAAGCATCCACTACCCTCTCCGTAAAGTAGAATTTCCTAACATTGCTCTTGAATCTACCACCCCTCAACTTCAAATTATGTCCTCTGGTTTTACCATTTTCCTTTCTCTGGAAAAGATTTTGTTCTACGTTAATACTCTTGAACGTCTGAATCATATCTCCCCTGTCCCTCCTTTCCTCTAGGGCAGGGGAATATGCATGAGATCTATTTGCATGCACTGCTTTCAATGCATATTCATTGGGGAAATCCTGAAAACCCGACTAGAATACGGCTCTCGAGGACTGGAGTTCCCTACCCCTGCCAATCTAGGGTATACATATTCAGGGCTTCCAGTCTCTCCTCATATGTCTTCTGGCGCAAGCCTCCTATCATTTCCGTCGCCCTCCTCTGGACCGCTTCAAATCTTCTTACGTCCTTCGCCAGATACGATCTCCAAAACTGAACACAATACTCCAAGTGGGGCCTTACCAATGACCTGTACAGGGGCATCAACACCTTCTTCCTTCTACTGGCTACGCCTCTCTTTATACAGCCCAGCATTCTTCTGGCAGCAGCCACTGCCTTGTCACACTGTTTTTTCACCTTTAGATCTTCGGACACTATCACCCCAAAGTCCCTCTCCCCGTTCGTGCATATCAACTTCTCACCTCCCAGCATATATGATTTCTTCCGATTATTAATCCCCACCTTTGTCTGTTGTATGACAATATTGCTGATCTTAGGGTTTTTTCTTTTTTTTTTTTTTGTTCTGATGTCTACGAATGACTTTATATCTTCCCTGAAGGGGAGCTTCTGTTGAAACTGAGAGACACTGGTAAAGTGATTAAGGCTATCTCAAGCTCAGTGGTCTAAGTCTGAATTATGATAAAAACCCCGATCACAGAATTTCTATGTCAGACCACTTGTTAGTTGATGTTCTGATATTATCAGTTGTGCATGAGGTCCATTACTTAAAGGTTATGTTAGATTCTAGACTTTCTTTATAAACTTATATTAAGCAAGTCATTAGGAAGATTTTTTAAAAAAAAATAAACTAAGGGGCCCTTTTACTAAACTGCAGTAAGCATTAATGTGTGCTTACCGCAGGGTAAAACAATTCAAATCAATCAGGCACAAACTTTTTAACAGATTTTCAATAGTGCGAGGCAAACTTAAACACTGGTACTCTTGTAATAGCCCACAATCATACACATAGGGGTCCTTTTACTAAGGTGTGCTAGCCGTTTTAGCACTCACTAAGGAGTAAATTCTCTATTAGTACGTCTAAGTTAGGCGTGCTTTAGACGTCCGGAAACGGCAGGGCCAATTAACCGGTACTTAGGCGTACGGTAGACGTCCCGACAATCTAGCCGCGTAAAATAAACGCAGGTTTCTGAAACGTCATTAAGACGTTTCCAATGGACCCATGATAGACGTGGGTAAGGTTTTTTGAACGTCTCCAATGGACCCATGATAGACGTAGGTACGTTTTGTTTTTTTGTTTTTTTTTTTTTTTAAATTATACTTTATTTATACTCTTTATTATCACACATTCAGCATTGTAAGTATAGGATGATGAAAAAGATAACTAAAACACAGTATACCATTTTCTAAACTAAATATTAGTTAATCTAGCAGAGAACACTTCTGTGTTGTATCTTTTTCCTCTAGGATATCAGAATTGTACAGTTTACCATTAATACAAGGAAAAAAAATATGTTATGTTTCAAAGGAGAACTAGAAGATGAAATGTACCTAGTGGGTGTTGAACTTACATTATCAGTATGAAAGGTGGGAACCGGTAGATGTGTGCTACACAGAAAGCTGTACAGGAATGTCATACTCACCTCCTATTAGAAGTGGAAAGGATAGGACTTTGAACACCATATAGACTTTTTTTATAAACTTCGTTTAACTTCCACAAAGACTGGCAGGAAAGGCACCCTAAATCATCCAATAAGCTTTCTCTCTATTTCACAGAGACATTATTTCAGAGAGGATAGTTTAGAAGTGATATCTTGCTCGAAAGAACACTCTCCTGGTCTTAAAACATTGCAACAATCAGCTCATTCTTCACAACAAGAAACAGAATCAAAACACAGATTAAACCTGAATGTGGCTTCCAGTTCACAGGAAGAGGAAATAGCAAGCAGCACAATGCTGATCTCATTGTGACATCATCAAGGTGCACCTGGAAGGTAGATATGCCACAAGTAAAAGACAAGCCGGGACTTGAACTCACAACCTACAGATGATCAATATAGTGCTTTTACTCACTAACCTACACTTGTGTCTCTGGTTCCCCTGTCAAAGCATACCTTAGTGATGCAATGATTACCCCTTGTCAAATCTTGTACCTAAAGCCATTTCTGGAGACTCCCATTCCCAAGTCCCCACCATAGCTCAGTGCTTAAAAGCACTGCCTGTATCTTCCAAAGGTCAGGAGTTCAAGTCCTGACTAAGGTTACCAAAGACATAATATTTTTTTTTTCCACCCACCCAAACATGCATGTGAACCTCACTTCCCAATCTTCACTTATTTAATTTGTCATTGTGTTTGGTGGAGGTGGTTCATTCTGCTGTACTTTTTTGTATAACAGCGATATCGGCGTGGTTTAGGATGTAATTAACAGTGTTGATGTAGTGCGGAACTGCCACCACAAGCACGCCCAAGCGGCACAAACACGTCATCGCGTTTTTTTGCGTTGTGACATCATAGAATCGGCTGTTCTTCATACGCAGTTATTTCCTCTAAAATGGCAGCTAGGAGACAGCCAAATTTCTCCACAGAGGACTCCAGGCTGCTGGCCAGGCTCTTTTTAGGGCATGAGCACCACTATTTTAGAGTGGCAGGCCATCGCAGGTCATACCTGCAGTTCAGGGACTCCTGGACCCGCCTGACCCGGCGGTTCAATCGTAGAGCCTCCTGTCCCAGGGAAGTAAGTATTCCAAGTCAGGCCCTCACAAATAATCATGTAAAATGTAATGATGGAAACCTGTCTCAATCAAATTGTTCATGTTTTTGTGGGTAAATTTTGATTCCTTTTAAAAACTACAATTGTGCATAATAAATCTTTTACATTGAATACTGAAATTAAAGCACATCCCAAAGGAGCAGTAGTAGGATTTCAAATGTCAAATTCAGCTCCTAGAAGGCATCTATTCCATTCACAACATGCACACAACTAATTTTTGGGTCACAAGCTTCGCATTTGTAATAGAAACATCTTGAAATCAACTTTGCCAAATTGCTGCTATGTCATTTCAAATACCTTCACCTTTCCTGGATCAATCTGCTGGTCTAGGGAGATAGTGGCATGACGTTTAAAGTGACAGCGTCAGTACCCTGACGTCAGGGGTTTCAAGCCACGCTGCTCCTTCTGACCAAACTATGTTATTGCCCCTGCTGTATGATTGTAAGCTCACCAGGACATGCTGTAATGTGGGGCAGTGCTGATAGGCTACAGCCTCAGCACCCTGGGGTTGTGAGTTCAATCCCACACTCCTCCTTGTGATGCTGGCCATGTCACCTCAAACCCCCCCCCCCCCCCCCCCCACTGTCCCAGGTACAGTAGAGAGATAGCGATGCCTCCAGCACAGAAAGGGGAAAGAGCTGGAGTACGTGAATACATTCATGTAAAACATGTGGCAGAAGGGGGTAGAGGCAGGCAGCAAAGCGGATAGCGGCTCTTGGAGGGCAGCGTGCTCCATTTTTATGTGCTTATAGAGGTCAATACTTAAGTAAACATGTTATGCCACAGTGCTAGATGGCACTCATCATATCCCTCCCTCTCTGTTCTTTCTCTCTCTCTCTATTATCTAGGTTGAGGATCTCAGGAAAAGGGGGCGGCTGCTGAGGCGCCAGGAGCGGGCCTTCCTTGAGGGGGTGAGGGAGGAATTGCGCGCTGAAGCCGGTGAGTAATGAGTCCAGCGTGTGTTTCTTTGTGATCAGCCTACCAGAATAAATAGATGAAAATGCTTGAGTAGCTGTCAACCATTCTTAATCATAAAATCTGCAGTAAAGCTGCTATTGTGATATCATGTCACAATGGCTTTATGGTGTTCTACTTGCCTCACTTACTTACGCTACATTTTGATGTTTACAGTGGAGTAGGTGCTTTGCATCCTGTTATTAGCATTTGAAGAAAATAACGTAGTAAATAATGTCATGTTCAAAAGTGTTGTCGACATATCTGACTGTATCCTATTTCTCTCTTGTCAAGCAGCACCGCAGGCACCCCCTCAGGAGGCCCCGCAGGTGATGGAGGGAGCCCCACCCTGGTCCTCAGCAGAGGAAGAGGAGATGGAGGAGGAGGAAGAGGAGGAGGAGGCCTGGCAGCCCTCAGGACCGCCCACACCACCACTGCCCCCTGGACCTCCACCACTGCCACCTGGACCTCCACCACTGCCCCCACCACTGCCCCCTGGACTGCCTGCCCCACCACTGCCCCCTGGACCCCCACCGCCTGCCCCACCACTACCTCCTGGACCACCACCACCATTCCCCTGTTGGACCTTCCCCCTTCCCCCACCCACAGCCCTTCCCCTCACTCTCCTGCCCTTCCTGTTCCCTAATCCCACCCCCTTTCCTTGCTGTTCCCCCCAGGAGCAGCCCGACCAGCCTCAGGAGGGGGCAGCCAGGGAGATGGCGGCCTACTCTGCCATCTTGGAGGAGGTGCAGGTAATGAGAGGGTGTGTGGAGAGGATGGAACATGCCCTCTTGCGGCTGGTAGCCGAAAAGAGGGCATGGTGCCAGCAGCCATACACCCTCTCATTGACTGCACCTCTTCCGCCCCCCTCGCCTGAGGTAGCTCAAGCTGCTCTTGGGGGGCACCTACCCTCTTTACCCTGTGTTATGTGTATGTAAATAGTTATTTAAAAAAAGTTTTTAAGTTTTTAAAGTTTTAAAAAGTTTATATTTTAATATAAAAAAGTTGGTTATAGTTTAAACTTTCCTGTGTGGTTTTAACCATGTAGCATCAGCAGTTTAGTGGACAGAGTCCAAGGTAGATAGGGGTTCAGGAGGGACTGCTGAATGGGCCCCTTTTCAATATACAAGAAGGGTGACATATAGAAAGTTTGACAATCTTTATTGGGGTCTGTCATTCATTCTATTACCTGCTAGCCACTCTGATGTCAAATCATTGCAGGTAATCTAGGAAAAAAGTAAGTGAATGCAAGGGTATATGCAACTATAGGTAGATAACGACATCTCAGCTATGATGTGCAAAATAAGGCAGTCCCTGTTCCAAAGTAAATGGCTACATAAGGAAGAAAATATAAGTCACTGTGGTTAGATTTGTTGTTAAGGAATAGGGTTTACTGCTACTAAGAGTTGGCTCCACACCAGGAGAATCCAAATGAGACATGTGGGTTTTTCTTCCTTTCACGGAAGGTGATGGAAGTAAAGGCCACATACCTCAATCTATCCTCCTGGTTCTTGAGCTGCACTATTTTGGTTAAGCAGGTGTGGAAACCACAAAGATGCTCACAGCTGCACTGCTCTCAGTAATACAAAACTCCATCTGACAATACTGCAGTTGCCTGTTTAAGACACCTGAAAACAGAAAAGAGGAGAAGCTGGTTTACACAAGGTTCACAAACAGGGGGTTCAACCCCCAAGGTCCATATCTATCCTCCCTTCCCTGAAGCAATGTGTTAACCTCATTTATGTTGAGCTGCTGTTTGTGTGGCATATAACAGCAGGAATTGCGTGCCATGGTTGTTCTATGAGGCCAACATTATCAATTTACTATTGTTCCTGAAAGTCATCAAGGATACCTGTGTGAAGAGAACAATAGAAGTGTGAAACATTTATTTCACTCATCAGAAGAGTGACTCAAGTGAAGAATAGTAGAGTATCATTCTCACTACAACTGTTTGGCTAGGTGCAAGCTGGTGTGCTGAGCTGATGAGCAGAGTTAACCTGAAATGAAGAATAGAGAAAACTGTTAACAAAGATCTATGTCTCCAAATGAAACACTGAAGTTGTGGCAGAACACACACCTAGAAGTAACAGAGAGTGTAACTTACCTTTAGACTCCTTATTAAAAAATGGCAGCCATTAGGCCACTCATTAGGAGTTTTCCACCTGAACCATGTACACTGATTGGATGTCCACTGAATGGCAGTGTTCCCCCCCCCCCAACACACCCAACCTGTTCTTATCAATGAGTTAGTACACAGAACCATTCCTCACCTGATTTTAACTTGCCTGTAATTTGATTCTACAAAGAATTAACTTTGCTCTATGAGGTAAACCCTCTCAGATGTATGAACACATCCATTTTACTTATATATCCATATTTCTACCAGCAAAATTTCTACCAGCATGGTCTTTTATCAGTCTTCTCAGTCATTTTTGTCAGCCCTGTGGAATGAAGAGTAGAGATATCAGAAATAAATTAACTATTATAAACAATAGCACACAATGAAAGCCCATAAAGAGAAGTCAGTTTTTGCTGGTTGGTTTCTTTAGTTCTATCATAAGGACACCTAAGTAGCTTACAAAATATCATTCTCACCTGGACTTACTATCTGAGCTACTTCTAGAAAAGATAAAACAACATATTAGAATGACATGTAGCTTGTTAATGGCTCTAGTGGAATAGAGAGAAATGGGAGGCAGAGATAGGAAAAAAAAAAAGTAAAAGACTAAGACAGAGTAAAGTCTCAAACATCTGCATAAGGAATAGAACAGATAGAAAAGAAACACTGCTCACCTGGACCTTCTTATACCCATGCACGCCTAATTAACGTCTGACGTCAGTAGGACGGGAAAGTTTTCTCAATGCCTAATTGGGCACCGTTCGGGTGCGGTTCCTTGGCCCGCTTCCTAACCACGCCTATCACACCTCATTGGCTATTCTATGGGGGTGTGTGTTGAACGTTGTTCTACAAGTAGCCTGAAAAGATATCTTCACCTTACGAACATGGCTCCAAAACGGAAATCGAATTTCTTGCATGGAGAGTTGCAGATATGGAAAAATGGAAGTGGGGTCAGACCATGAACATTTTGAAAGCAGGGAGAGTGGTGGGTGTAGGCATCTGTGTGTAACCTGGCCTGGCCCCCTTCTTTTCCTAACATTGATTCCCCTCCACACTTAACACAAAATTTAAGTCACTCAACAATCCCTCACACCAACATCCCAGAAAATCCATAAACGAAAGAAATACAGATAATGGGGGTGGGGAGGAGTGTCAAAGGCAGAAGGGAGTATAAAGGAGAAACAGGCAAGTTTCATAGCACAAAGTTTCATCATTGAGGAAAACGGAACACCACAAACACCAACTCACATGAGGGGGTCTTACATAGGGAAATGGCTGTGCCAAAGCTTTCTATATACTAAGCACGCCTATTAGCGGCGGACGTCATAGAAAACCGTTAGGATTCAAATCTAATTGGATGTGCATTGATGTGGTTTTGCAATATACAGCTGTAGTGACGTTGTAGTCATTTCCTTCACATCTCTAGCTCTATGTTCTATACAAAGTTACCTCTATAGCTCTATGCTTAAGGCATTGCTTTTTTCATCGTCCATACATCAGGGGGTTCAAGTCTTGAGTAAGGTTAGCAAATAGGTTATATTCATTTCTCAGCCAGGACACCTGGTAACTCTTTAGCCTTGCCTTTACATATCAATATTTTGCTTCAGCTTTTATTATGTGCAGCCCATTGTCTAATAGTTAATGCAACCTGTTCTCTCTCATGCTGAACACCCTCCCCCCACCAAAAACATCCCCCCCTAACTGGATCATTCTTCAACACCTGTCCAAGCCCTCTGAAGTTTGATTTAACTCATAGAAAACAAATATGAAATATGTATTAAAGAATTGCAGCACAAATAACGCCTAACGGAACCGATTATTTACAGTCCTATATGCATTAGTACAGTGCTTAGAATGAAGATTAGCGTGTGAGAAAAACGGAGCTCCACCTCACATGCATTCAAGCACACTTGGGAATATGGGTTTGGGGCTCAGTGAAAGCAGCCTACTATGACATTATAGCTAACTCCTTTTCCCTTAGCACTTCACTAAGATATGATATGACAAGGGAACCAGAGGAATTGGAGCTGTGGGTCAGTGAGGAAAGGCACTCTCTACCAATTGTCCGGCCTTTGAGGGTTCAAATCCCAGCCCTGTATTTTACTTGTGGCGTATCTGCCTTCCAGGTGCACTTTGATGATGCTTTCCACTTCTTATAGGAGTTGAATATAACATTTCTCCATTTAAAACATGGCATACAGTTGTTAGTTTTTATCGTGGTAAAGTATACATTTCTGAAATGGTGAAGAAATGGCAGAAAGCGGTATAAGCAAATCCAAACTGCTATAAGCACAAGAAAGCATTTGTAGCTCAACATGCTAATGCTCCTTTCTGAGCTTTGCCATCTAAACTCCCCCAGTTCGACTCCCACTTTGCTAATTTTTAATAAGGTCCTAGTTTTTTTGCTATTAGCTCTTATAACATTTCCCTTTGCAGGGCAACCTATTTTCAACTTACCATGGCTCGGACATCCTAAGCAGTGATGAGAGCGACATTAACCAGGCGATCCACAAATGTCATCTTGCTGTCAGAGGAAAGGTGTCTCTCATCACTGCTTAGGATGTCCGAGCCATGGTAAGTTGAAAATAGGTTTGCCTGCAAAGGGAAATGTTATAAGAGCTAATAGCAAAAAACTAGGACCTTATTAAAATTAGCAAAGGTGGGAGTCGAACTGGGGAGTTTTAGATGGCAAAGCTCAGAAAAGGAGCAGTAGCGTGTTGAGCTACAAATGCTTTCTTGTGCTTATAGCAGTTTGGATTTGCTTATACCGCTTTCTGCCATTTCTTCACCATTTCAGAAATGTATACTTTACCACGATAAAAACTAACAACGTATGCCATGTTTAAATGGAGAAATGTTATATTCAACTCCTATAAGAAGTGGAAAGCATCATCAAAGTGCACCTGGAAGGCAGATACGCCACAAGTAAATTACAGGCTGGGATTTGAACCCTCAAAGGCCGGACAATTGGTAGAGAGTGCCCTTTCCTCACTGACCCACAGCTCCAATTCCTCTGGTTCCCTTGTCATATCATATCTTAGGTGAAGTGCTAAGGGAAAAGGAGTTTTAGCTATAATGTCATAGTAGGCTGCTTTCACTGAGCCCCAAACCCATATTCCCAAGTGTGCTTGAATGCATGTGAGGTGGAGCTCCGTTTTTCTCACACGCTAATCTTCATTCTAAGCACTGTACTAATGCATATAGGACTGTAATAATCGGTTCCGTTTTAGGCGTTATTTGTGCTGCAATTCTTTAATACATATTTCATATTTGTTTTCTACTTGAAAACGTTCCAAATCTTTAGGCATTCCTTTGCTTAACTTATTTGAGTTCATCCTGATATGATACCTAATGAAGCACGGACAGTTCAGGTCAAGCAGCTGTAGCTCTATCGGTTAGGAGCCCAGCCTGTGCTGCTAACATCCATGAAGTTGTGGGATCAACACCCACCACGTCTTTTAATTGTGCATATTACTGGAAGATGCAGATTGATGAGGTCACAATGAGGTCAGTTTTGTGCAACTGAACACCTCCATTTTGCAATGAGGGAAGCTGGATTGTTAAGGTGTGTATCTGTTTATTCTCTTTTTAAGTGCTGATAATGTGTGCTGGTTTTTCTTTGCTTTCAAAAGAGAGCCGATTGCAGTGCTGTTTGTTGAGACAAAAAAGGGGGGTTGTAAAAGCCATGTGAAAATTATATTATGGTTTGGGATGAAATGTGGTTTGTTATCCATGCAATATAATGTGTTCCATTGTTATGGTGTCATTATATTTATTCGGACAGAGAAAAGATGAAATATACCTATTGAAATTCACTATTGGAATTATTGATGAAAAACACAGCGGACGTCTGCCTCGCGTCTAACAAAGAGCCGCAATTACGATAGTTGAAACGGCATTGAAATCCAAGCTAGACCAGGGTTTCTTACGTCTACATAATTCACGAGATTTAGACGCACGCGTTCGCCCAAGTAGCGCCTATCTAGCGTCCCCACTTGGCACGCCCAACGGAACGCCCACGGAACGCCCACGTCCAGAGCTGCAGACGGGACTATGCGTTCAATAGACGTTAGTTCGTTAGTACTACCTAGGGACGTCTATGTGTCGTTAATTACCCAATTAACATCAATTAAGACCCTTAACTCCGTAATTATTCACTTGCAGCGGACGTCCAAAGCACGCCTAAGTTAAACGCAGTAATAGAGAATTTAGGCCTAAATGCTTACCCATCCATAGAATATAATGGACGCATTAACATTTAGCCTGCGCTAAAATGGCTAGTGCGCCTTAGTAAAAGGACCCCCCATAGAGATCTAGATATAATAGACCTCAGCGGCTTCACTCATAAATCTCGCTTCCAGCATATTATGAGCATGTTTAAAGCTAGCCTCTTCACTGGTTAATGAATATCATTTTCAACAGCTCAGTGTCAAAAATATACTTAGAATAGTGCAAAAATACTACTCATCTCAGGAGATATTTGGGGGCTCCAACATGAATCCACATTTTGTTTAATGCTTTCTGAAGGAGCTTCCCCAATCTAGATAGCAACATAGTAAGAAGACGGCAGATAAAGACCCGAATGGTCCATCCAGTCTGCCCAACCTGATTCAATTTAAATTTTAAAATTTTCTCTTCTTAGCTATTTCTGGCAAGAATCCAAAGCTCTACCCGGTACTGTGCTTAAGGTCCAACTGCCAAAGTCTCCGTCAAATCACACTCCCAGCCATTGAAGCCCTCCACAGCCCATCCTCACACTGTTTTTTCACCTTTAGATCTTGACAATATCACCCCAAGGTCCCTCTCCACGTCCGTGCATATCAGCTTCTCACCTCCCAGCATATACGGTTCCTTCCAATTATTAATCCCCAAATGCATTACCCCGGGAGTGTCTAGATTGGGGAAGCTCCTTGAGACAATATCAAGTGGTACCACATGGTAAAAGGCATTAGTTTTTATGTTTGTAAGCGCTTTCCACATGCTAAAAAATAGAAAATACTTTTTAGTGCTGGGGTGGTTCTGGGGGTGGAGAGAGGGCAGACCCAGCGCCAGTCAGTTAGTGCAGCTACTTGTTGTGTGGTAACCAATCAGCATTGGTTAGCGTGGAAGCCCTTACTGTTTACAAAATAAGTATCAGTAGAACTTGCATGCTAATGGCCATGAACTAATGAGGAAATTAGCGCATGGCCATTAATAGAGTAAATGGAAAATGTGGCCATTTTACAGCCACACTAAAAGTGGCCTCACAGCATGGGAAAGCTCCACTGTGCTGGCCACTTTTTAGCACAGTTTAGTAAAAGGGCCCCTAAGGATGTTACATAGGTTACACTGATATCTTTCAGCAGAAAATTTATACTGAGTTTTATATCATCTAGTTTTATCACCTTGACCCCTCTCCTTAATCGGGGGGAGGGTGATTCCTGTTACCTCAATCAAAGTTCTACAAATAGTGCCAAATTCCAGTGGCGCAACATATTATTTGTGCTCTATTGTTTATGTTCTGCGGAAATCTGAAATTTAGTAAAGCATACATTTTAATCAATGAAATTTAGTTTAAATTTAGTAATTTGATTTATCAACTGCCTTTTGATTCAACAAAATGTACAAGGTGATTTACAATCACAAATTAATGAATAATCTTTTACATGGGTAAGTGGGTTTTGACAATAGCCTTGAAAGTATTTTTAAAAAAGGAAGAATGGTGAAAGCATAGAGCTGTTTCTCAGTGGAGGTGACATAGATCCAGAGTAACAGAATTCTTTGTTATTCTTTGACAAATAGTGAAGACAGGATGGGCCTTGTAGTCCTTGTCTGCCTAAAATTCCCCACTAATCCCAGAAGGAGATACCAAAACAGACTTGGCTTTCATTCTTTGAAAAATACACAATTTATATATTCTATGGTTTTGGTCTTCTCTGCCTTTTTTTCTCTATATATTTAGGGGTCCTTTTACTAAGGCGCACTAACCGATTTAGTGCATGCTAAATGGTAATGCGCCCATAGAATATAATGGAACCCCTAAATATTAGGTGACCATGAATGATATGAGTAGAGCAGTCTATGTGTGTGTGTGTGAGGGTGGGAACCAGTAGGAAGATATGGCATCCTTTATTAAGGTGCGCTAACTGATTTAGCACACGCTAACGATTAACGCACACTAAATGCTGGGCCATCCATTATATTCCTATGGGCATCTTAGCATTTAGCGCGCACTAATCTTAAATGTGCGCTAAATCGGTTAGCGCACCTTAGTAAAAGGACCACTTAGTTTGGCATCCTGCTACAAATTTAACTCATATCTGTAAAATTGTTTCACCTTTCACAGTGTTCCCAGAGACTGACGATGTTAAAGCTGGGCCTATCTCACTTCTTGGTTCTCTGAGCTCCAAAAATGCTGAATGAAGATATGAAGATATTTTGAAGGGGTAGAGATAAGATTTAGCACCTGAATTATATAAAAAGGGGTGTGATTGGTTCTCTGACTGATGTCTGCAAACATGTTTCATGCAAACTTCAAAGAAAAGGAAGATTGGAAACCCCGTTGATCAGAGTACAAAATTGTTTCCCCTATTGACTTTAATGGAAAGAATTGGAAGGGCTCAACATAAATGCTTGAGTACCTGATTATAAATCGCCTAGATATCTTTGATAGGGAGTATATAAAATACCTAGGAAAAAAAAAAAGGAATGAACTGAGAGATATGAAAACTTATCTTAAATTGAAACGTGCTTTTTTTACCTAGTAAATATCCCCAATCAGTATGTAATAAAAACAAACAAACAGATAATGAAGATATTGTACCACTAGATGGTACTGTCTAATAACTGACTGATGCAGTATCAAACATGAAAATAACTGATCTATTCAAGTTCATGCATTAAAAGCATAGCTACTGATTAAATGTCATATTGAATTACTTATGCAAATGGATGCTCCCCTTGGAGTTATCAGAGCTTTCAAATACTTTACCTCTACAAAGCTCTTACAAAGATTTCTATGTTCCTGAACTTATGCAATCTATTCTAGAGTGAGTACTGGAATGATAATGGTTGTTATTATTCAAACATTTAGGGCTCCTTTTAAACCATAGGTCGCGCTAGCCGCTACCGCCTCCTCTTGAGCAGGTGGTAGTTTTTGGCCAGCGTGGGGGTTAATGCATGATGAAAAGTTGCGTGTGTTAACCCCGCTAGCGCGGCTTGATAAAAGGAACCCTAAGGGAGCAATAGAATCTAAAATGGTAGTGCTAACAGAGACCCGATGAGGAAGAAAAATCCATAGAGGTCATTGGTGGAGGTTGTAATATCATGCCTAGTCCAAAATTCCACAGGGTCCACCTAACCTCGGGATTCAATTGTCCTAGGAACAGTTTTCCCTCGGCCCCAAAATTTCCTGCCAATAGAATGTAATAATAACCTAAGTCATGATCTGACCATAAACTACTTTTCCATGACACATCGGAAATATGGGGCCATAAAATATCTCCTTTAAGAAAAGCAGCTTCTTTGGTGAATTGGCAGAAACAGCATGCACAGTATCTCAGGACGAATACAGTGCACATGCTATTCAATAAAATCCATGTGATAACTGGATCAAAATAAAAGGGCTAGTGAGTACAGGGGGACTTATTTTTCCCAACTCACACTCTGATTTGAAAAAACAAGGGACATTGATTCTTTGGGAGGAAAGGCAAGAGAGGGGGAGATATGATATGAGATGTTTAAATATCTGTGTGCATAAATATGCATGAGGTGAGTCTCTTTCAATTGAAAGGAAACACCAGAATGAGAGGGCATAGAATGAGTTTAAGAGGTGATAGGCTCAGTGCGTAATCTAAGGAAATACTTTTTTACAGAAAGGGTGGTAGATGCGTAGAATAGTCTCCCAGTATAAGTGGTGGAGACAAAGAGGGCCTGATTCTAAAACTGGTGTCCCTATTATAGGCGGTGGTAGGTGTCCTACCGCTGTCTAATGAACCAATTGGGACGCACATTAAAAAAAAAATAAAAAATCGATACAGCGAACAATGCCTATGCAAGGTGCGAATCAGACACCTTAAATGTAGGCCTGTAAAACATTGGCCTACATTTAAAGCATCTGTAACTAAAAATAGGCGCGATTCTGGACCCGGTGCCTACCGGTGATTGGCATGCAGTAGACACCTGTTTACAAAATGCCTACCGCAGCAGGTGCCATTTTCCAGAATCAGGCCCAGACTGTGTTTGAATTTCAAGAAAGCATGGGACAGGCACATGGGATCTCTTAGGGAGAGGAGAAGATAATGGATATTGCAGATAGGCAGATTGGATGGGCCTTTTGGCCTTTATCTGTCATCATGCTTCTATGGCCCTGACTACCTATTCTTCTGCAGACTAGAAAAAAGCTAGCAGACAAAATTAGACCCCCAGTAATCTAATAGCTCCCCAAGAAGCTTTTGTGCTTCTTTCCATCTACTTACCACCTTCCTTTGTCCTTCTTTTCCTCCTTCCACCCTTCTATCCCTCCACTGCCTCTGATGATGATTAAAAGAAGATTAGATTCATAAGTATGAAAGCATTGCCATACTGGGACAATCCAGGTTACAAATACCTGGAAGATCCAAAAAGAGTAAAATAAATTTCATGCTGTATATATAAGGAATAAGCAGTGTATTTTTCCAATCCAATGGTTCATAGTAACTTCTCCAAACCTGGAATCTGTCGGGGCACACAGTTTGCAATACATCGATTTAGACAAGACATAAAACATTTTTTTTCAGCACAACTATGAATTTGTATTGGTGCACAGCTCAATCCACTACTATAATATTTATCCATAGGTCCATTCTAAATGGTGAAACTATGTGAAACTGAAGAATCTATATGTGCCACTATATGTACCACTAGGCTATGTACACATGTAAGAGCCCTGTGCTCATCTTCCATAGGTCATGGGTTCAAATCCCAGCACATATTTTAATTGTGCCATTCTACCTTGCAGGTGTACCTTGATGATCTCACAATGAGTTCAGCATTGTGCAGCAGCACACCTCCATTTGCAATGAAGTAATGAAGTAGAAGCCATGCTAAGGTCTGTATCTGGGGTTTTTTCAGTTTATAAGCTTTTGCAAATGAAGTTAAGTATGCAATCTATATAGTTTTTACATGTGCTTTTCTTGCTTTCAGTAATGAGCTGATTGGAGCACTGTTTAGTCAGAAAAAAAGGGTAGCTTTTTAGCAAGAAACCTTAAGCTGTGTTTTTTTTTTTCATATGCTCTGCTTCAGTTAATGGATGTTTTCCTCTAATTAGCAAATAACATTGAAGATACATGCAATATATCTGTTTTGATGTGCCCTGTTTATGTGGTGCCTTATTAAATGCATTTTGAGCTTAATAAAGCAAAGATAACTATTTAGCAGATCTCATTAAGGATGTCTAAACTGTGCCTATGTTCCATCCATAGAACTCACATCTGACTGAAGCCCAAACTACGCTCAAAAATAGACCTCCTTTGCAATGCCTACAGGACATAGTTTTACAATTGCTATGCAACTTGCTAGCTCATTGTGTAGCACACTGGTTAAACCTTCTACCATAATGTTGCTGGTTCGAATCCCAGTCACTCTCTCTGATGGAAGAGAAATAAATAAAAGCATTAAGCAGATCCAACTCCCAGTATCACAATTATAATGAAAAACACCATAAAATTGCCATTCTAATAATGTCATAATAATAAAATATTATAACATTAAGGACATTGTTTGGACATCTAACTCTTGCCTAAAACCCGATTCTCTATAGCAGTGTTTTTCAACCGCTGTTCCGCGGCACACTAGTGTGCCGCGAGAAGTTGCCTGGTGGGCCGTACGGTCAGGGCCGCCATCAGGGCAGTACCACCAGTCTAGGGAGAGGGGCGGTCCGCCCCACGTGGACAGGAGAGAGCTGGACGGGGGACCCGCGGAGTTCAATACATCTCAAGCCGCGAGGCTTGTCTTCTGCTTCCTGCCTGCCCTGCCGCACACAAATAGCCGATCGCAAGCGTTCCCCGATGTCAGCGCTGACGTCGGAGGGAGGGCTTAAGCAAAGCCTGCCCTCCGACGTCAGCGCTGACGTCGGAGAATACTTCCGTTCGGCTATTTGTGCGCGGCAGGGCAGGCAGGAAGCAGAAGACAAGCCTCGCGGCTTGAGCTTCGTTTTGCTGAGAAAGTTGCAAAGATGGGCTGGGAGGCAAACACGGAACACAAAAGGGGGGAGGGAGTGCGTTTTGGACACAAGGCATGAACTTGGGAGAGAGGAAGGGAGGGAAAGAGATGCTGAGGTGGGGGAGGGAATGCGTTTTTGGACACAGAAGAAATGGACTTGGGAGAGAGGAAGGGAGGGAAAGAGAGGCTGAGGTGGGGGAGGGAATGGGTTTTTTGGACACAGAAGGCATGGACTTGGGAGAGAGGAAGGGAGGGAAAGAGATGCTGAGGTGGGGGAGGGAATGCGTTTTTGGACACAGAAGAAATGGACTTGGGAGAGAGGAAGGGAGGGAAAGAGATGCTGAGGTGGGGGAGGGAATGGGTTTTTGGACACAGAAGGCATGGACTTGGGAGAGAGGAAGGGAGGGAAAGAGATGCTGAGGTGGGGGGGGGAATGCGTTTTTGGACACAGAAGAAATGGACTTGGGAGAGAGGAAGGGAGGGAAAGAGATGCTGAGGTGGGGGAGGGAATGAGTGTTTGGACACAGAAGGCATGGACTTGGGAGAGAGGAAGGGAGGGAAAGAAATGGTTGTGTACACGGGGAATAGAAGAAATAATTTTTGGTCATAGGGAGGGAGTGAGGTACGGATAGTGGCATACCAGGGTGGGGGGGGGCGGTCTGCCCCACCCCGGGTTTACGTCCCAAGGGGGTGCACAGCAGCTGGCCACCCTCCAGTGTTGTCCCTAGGCCGGCAAACTGCGGCTCTTTAGCCACTTGAGTGCCACCGCCGCCATCGGGAACAGGCCGGCGCCAAGTTCTCCCTGCTTTTCCCTGTGGGGGCCGGCCAACTCTCGCCACTCCGCGTCAATTCTGACGTCGGAGAGGACGTTCTGGGCCAGCCAATCGCTGCCTGGCTGGCCTAGAACGTCCTCTCCGACGTTAGAATTGACGACGGGTGGCGAGAGTTGGTCGGCCCTTCGGGGAAGAGAAGCAGGGAGAAACTCGGTGCCGGCCTGTTCCCGATGGCGGCAGTGGCAGCCTATTCCCCAGTGGCGGTGGCAGCATTATAAAATACTTTCTTTGTGTTTATTTGATTCCTATATATTTATATATAGTCAATATAGGCACAGTTAAATTTTTTAACTTTTTCTAATGGTGGTGTGCCTCGTGATTTTTTTCATGAAACAAGTGTGCCTTTGCCCAAAAAAGGTTGAAAAACACTGCTCTATAGGACGTCTAAACAGTGCTAAGCATCGCTGAGCGCAATTCTACAAAGGACGTCCAAACTGCGCCTAACTTTAGACGCGCTTTGCAGTATCAGGGTCTAAGGGTACACTTACACTATTATAAAATTTACTTAGATGTTGTGGTTAAATATTTATGAGGTTTTTGCATACATGCTTGTTGTGTTATAACATTATACGCATTGAGGATTTATTTGTGAGGACTGATCCATGGAGGACAGGTATGAGGATTTTGTCTTCTACCATTGCTGCATGGAGCAGAAAGAAGAAAGGGAGAAGAAAAGCTATACAATCCAGCTGGAGTAATATTCCAACCAAGTAAAACCCTTTATACCAGCTATCCCTCTATGGGCTCACAGCTTTATTATAAGAACCATAACTAACTAGCTCTTCTATCAAACTGCGCTAGCAGTTTTTAGCATGGAGAGCCGTGCTGAATGGTCTGCGCTGCTCCCGATGCTCATAGGAACTCTATGAGCATCGGGAACAACGTGGGCCATTCAGCGCAGCTCACCGCACTACTAACTGCTAGCACAGTTTGATAGAGGAGGCCCTAAGTAACCCCCCTCCCCTTTTACAAAAATGGCGGTAGCAGCTCTAATGTTTATATGAACGTCAGAGCTGTTACCGCCATAGCCGCTTCTAAAAAAATCATGCACGGTTTTGTTAAGGATTGGGGTGGGTGGGTAAAGATGAAACTACCATCGAATTACTAGAGGTAATCTTGGACAATGAATAAGTTCTATAGTTCAAAAATGTTTCTACAAATTACAAATGATACGCTCAATATCAGCTCTTTTAGAACCTGCGTCACTTAACATCTTAATTTATTCTCTTGTCATCACGCATCTAGATTATTGAAGTTCTTTGTACCAAGGCATTTCTCAAAAAGAGAATTAGACAAACTACAAATACAAAGCACTGCTCCACATCTCATATGTACTGAAGAAACTTCTTCAGTTCTTGTTGTTTTTTCCTGCCGTTGAATGGGACATAATTTGATATGTCGGGGGGGGGGGGGGGGGGGGGGGGGGGGGGGGGGGGGGGGGGGAAGTTTTTTATGGCCTGTGATGAACTGAGGGCTTATTCACTATGCAGCTATCGGCTGGTTTGATATGTACTTCGTGAGTTGTGAGGTCTTTATCTCCCCCTCAGGTTATTATTCAACATTTGAAAGCCCCATCCCAGCAGTAGGAGATAAAGTTTATGTGTATTTGTGATTGATTTATCTCATTCCGTGGATTTTGTTACATTCGAGTCCCCAATGTAGATGGGTCTAACAAGTTATTTTTTCCAGATCAGTCAAGTACAGTGGTAGAGCAGTATGGAGGGAAGTTTTGCTCTCCTGCTGTACAAACTCAAAATTCTCTCTAAATAAAGAAATTATTTTAATTTCCAGCACTGTCAATTGAGCATATTAATGGCCGGGGTGTGAAAGTGGTTCCCCCCACCCACCTTATTTTATGGCTAAGATACAATACTAAGTACATTGACTCCAGATTAGTCTCAACCTGTGGCTATGTTGAGTCAAATTGCTGTGAATAAAAAGAAAAAAAAATATAAATGCAAAGATGATTTGGCGTTAATTATACTACAAATAAATTTATCGCAACACAAAATAAAGCCGGTCATTTCCGACATTAACACGACAAAGCAAGTCAAAGGTTCATCGGTTAGGCATTGCTTACAGTGGGAAAAGGGCTTTGCTTATATGTTACATCACCTTGCGCAGGCTGGAAAGATTAAGCCAGTCACCTTCCGGCTCTCCCCTCTGAGCTCTCACTTCTAGGTGAGGAAACACGAGCTGAGGTTTCAGCTTTGGGAATGAGCTGTCAGGTTGATGCTACGCAGGGCAGCCAGAAACCAGCAGAATCCAAGTCACTGTGTTTACCTCCTGAGCAACTGACCCCCGGCTCCAGCCAAGAATCATCTATAAATCACCTGATTTCTGCAGAACCCGCTTTTCATTCCCTTGAAGTCCAGTTAGAAGAAAAACATATGCTGCGGGGTGAATGCTAACATATCTCCCACCAAGAAGAGGTACTGTAGGTGGTCTCTATAAAAAAATTCTAGCAAACACATACAGTATCAATCTTTATTACTCTGTAAGCCACTATCTGCAAGCTCACACTATTTAATCTTAATTCTGTAATAGGTAGGTATTACCTTCATTTTGTGCTTTTTAAAACACTTGGGTTTATTAGCAAAATAGCTACATGTGGTTCCAAAGTCCTGTGCTGAGCAGCATTGCTCTAAAGCAGAGATTCTGTGATTTGGTCAGATTATTTAGAAAATATTGAGTGCTCAGCTTTCCTCCACAAGTCAGCTGTAAATCCAATACATGGCTGGCTGCTCCCTCTTCCTTATTTGACTAGGCAAGAATTTACTTTTCTGGTACCTTCTTCGAAGGCAGCATATGATCTTGCCCAGACTATGCAGCCCCCTGGTCCACACATCCACATGTCATTGTGTGCCACTTGATTATCCAGTCATTTCTGTTCACCCAACTTCATCTCTGGCCACCTTCAGATTCTGTCTAAAACTTCACATGTTTGTCAAAGGATTCTGAACATGAAAACGTAAACATTGCCATACTAGGACAGACCACAGGTCCATCAAGCTCAGTATCCATTTTCCAACAGTGGCTAACTCAGGTTACCTTGCAAGATCCCGAAGGGTAAAACATATTTTATTGCCGGCAGTGTACGGGGGAATAAATGGGGGAGGGAAGGAATAGGTGGCCATGGCCACTAAACGTATCACAGCAGGAAGATCTCTTGGATATAGTGTGGGCATGTCCAGATGTAAATTCAGGGCAGGTTGTATAACGTTCATGGAAATGATGTAGTCTGGGCATGCCTAGGCATGCTTGTACATGGATGCTACCTCTGCTTGGGCCTGTGCTCTTCAACATATTTATAAACAACCTAGAAATTGGCACGACGAGTGAGGTGATTAAATTTGCAGACAATACAAAGTTATTCAGAGTAGTGAGGACACAGAAGGATTGCGAAGACCTACAAAGAAAAATAAATATGCTCGAGGAATGGGCAGCAAAATGGCAAATGTGGTTCAATGTGAATAGCAAGGTGATGCATGTTGATAACAAAAATCATATGCACGAATACAGGATGTCCGGTGCTATACTTGGAGAGAGCCCCCAGGAAAGAGACTTGGGAGTACTTGTAGACAAGTCAATTAAACCGTCCGGCAAATGCGCGGCGGCAGAGAAAAGGGCAAACAGAATGCTAGAAATGATTAAGAAGGGGATCACAAACAGATCTGAAAGGTTATCATGCCGTTATACCAGGCCATGTACGCCCCCTACTGGAATACTGCATCCAACACTGGTTGCCGTACATGAAAAAGGACATAGTACTATTCGAAAGAGTCCAGAGAAGAGCAACAAAAATGGTTATGGGACTGGGGGAATTGCCGTATAATGAGAGGCTAGAGAAACTGGGCCTCTTCTCCCTTGAAAAGAGAAGATTGAGAAGGGACATGATTGAAACATTCAAGATATTGAAGGGAATTGACTTAATAGAGAAAGAGAGATTGTTCACCCTCTCCAAGGTACAAAGAACGAGAGGGCACTCGCTAAAGTTAGAAGGGAAAAGATTCCGTACAAACATAAGGAAGTTCTTCTTCACCCAGAGAGTGGTAGAAATCTAGAGTGCTCTTCTGGAGGCTGTTATAGGGGAAAACACCCTTCAGGGATTCAAGACAAGGTTGGATAAGTTCCTACTGGAACAGAACAGGTAAGACTAGACTCAAATAGTGCACTGGTCTTTGACATAAGGGCCGCCGTGTGAGTGGGCTTCTGGGCATGATAGACCACTGGTCTGACCCTGCAGCAGTAAATCTTATGTTCTTAAGTAGTAAGCCAGTTAATTATTAATTGATATAGGATGATTCTTGATGGCAGAAATGTCTCACCAATGTCGCAACAGCTGTGATACATTCTGCTACATTTGTGATGAGTACACGCTTAAGCCGCAAAGACACACTATGACTCGACTTGTAAAGAAAGCATAAGAGCTTTACTTCGGTTGTAAGATTGATGATCAAGACAAACCATGGGCTCCTCACATTTGTCAATCTTAGATCTTGGCTCCAAAGTACTCGGGAATCAATGCCATTCGCTATCCCAATGATATGGTGAGAACAGAAGGATCATTATATTTTTATATCTCGATTTATTTTTTTACCCTCTTGTACCTCCCTCCCCTGTCATGTTAGTAACCTCCCCCTCCACATTTAATTATCATGTGGTGGTGTTTTTTAAAATATCTGTTTTTAAATATTTTTATTGACTGTAAACCGTCTAGATAAATTTTGATGGAGGGTATATCAAAGAAATAATAAACTTGAAAGAAAGAAATAATAATACATCTGTCTGACAATTGTATCTTTTTTCTCTTGGTACAAATAAGAAATCATTTGAATACCCCAATCTTCCTTCAGCTATGAGACCAATGCCTCATGATGACAGTCTTCCGGTACCAAAGCCACCAGAGAAATAGGGCTTAAATGAAACCGACAAAGAATCTGCATTGCACCAGCCAAGCACCGACAGTGACATTGATCCTGATTTTGAACCATGTACATCTGGTGAGCCTCATCTTATAACACAATCAGAATTAAACGACCTGGTCAGGGACTAAGGTTTTTAAAAGCAAAAAGCAGAATTATCGGGTTCAACACTGTAGTGATGGTGTTTGCTCTCACTTGATGTTGAAAAAAGGACTCAGGCACTGCGCACTGCAAATAAAATCAATATAAAAAAGCTTATCCTTCCGGCTTCCTGATGTAGCGTAGCGAAACACAGACTGTGTTGGAGCCGTGGAACTGACCTTTTCAGATAAGTGGTCTACTGTTAAACAACTTTTGTAGAGCCATAACATTTGCCACTCCAGTAGAAGCAAGAATCCTTGCTCCATGCAATGTGTTATGATTAAAATTCAAGCACCTTTCCAGCGACATTGTACCGCTGCTGTGGCGCTTTGCTGAAGACCTTATGAGCACATTTAAATATTTTAAAGCCTTTAAATGTTATATGAAGATACTATTTGAGAAACTTGTCCAGTATTGATGAGAGGGGTTTTTTTTTTGTGTGTTTTGTTCTATTTTGAAAGTATTGCCCCCTCAAGTGGACTGTAATTTAAAATCCCCGGTCTGTTTGGATCAAACCTACATCCATCTTTGGCATTAACGTTAGCTTAGCAGGATATTATAAAATGTTTGGATAATTTCCTAAAAGAAAAATCCACTGCTTATTCTTTGAATAAGCAGCATAAAATCTGTTTTATTACTTGGGATCTAGCTAGGTACTTGGGACCTGGGTTGGCCACTGTTGGAATCAGGATACTGGGCTTCATGGATCTTCAATCTGTCCCAGTATAGCACTTCTTATGTTCTTAAAAGTCCATAAGCTATTATTAAGATGAATTTAGGAAAATATACTGCTTATTCCTGGTATAAGTAGCATAAAATCTGCTTTACTCTTTTGGGATCTTTCCAGGTACTTGTGACCTGGATTGGTCTCTACTAGAAATAGAATCCTGGGCTTAATGGCAGTCTGTCCCAGTATTCTATGGCAATGCTTATGTTCTTATGTTGTTAAACTGTATTTGTTAAAATTTAAAGACCAACTTAAGACCCATCTATTCACACAAGCTTTTCATTATAATCATGTGGACCGGGCCTGGGTGGTCAACAAGGATGTAGTAAAGCTACAGATATTAGAATTTTTATGGTATTCTTTCCTGAACTATATGATATTTGGCATTCTTTTCTTCCTGTTTTATCTGATTATACTTTTATAGTGTTATTGTACAATGCTGTTATACTGGTCTTCAAGAAGGCTGAACCGAAACCAGATTGAAATGGAAGGCCCTATTTGTGATTTATGAACTGTTGTACTAGGGCAGGGGTAGGGAACTCCGGTCCTCGAGAGCCGTATTCCAGTCGGGTTTTCAGGATTTCCCCAATGAATATGCATTGAAAGCAGTGCATGCACATAGATCTCATGCATATTCATTGGGGAAATCCTGAAAACCGACTGGAATACGGCTCTCGAGGACCGGAGTTCCCTACCCCTGTACTAGGGTTTCCAGACGTCTGAGAAAACCCGGATATGTCCTCTTTTTATTTTATTAAGGCTTGAATAAATCATGAACATCATATTTGGGATATGTTCCTTTTGTTTCCTCCACCTAATTCTGGATGACGATGACATCACAAAAGCAACTTTGCATATCAGCCATTAATGCATTTTGCTGTTGAGACAAAGAATCAACCCAAAAACTGATGCAAGAATGGTTATTAAAACATGGGAACTGATCATTTTTAATTGCCAGTGGCAGTAGATATTTCTCTGCTAGCAAGTTTTCTAAGTCCTGAATTTGGATGAAAGAGTTATAAATATAAAAGGAACTTGCTTGTCTGCAAGTATGCACATACAGATGTGTGCCTGCTTGTCTAAGAACCCAGGTTCATACTTCATACCATAAATAATAAATGAGAGATCCGCAAGGAACTGGAACAGAACAGAAGATTTTGTAGAGGCTGTGTAGGACAAGGCATAGAAACCAGGTATTTTATCTCTGACAGGAGAATGTCATTTATCACCAAAGTTTCTCAAGTAATTAAGTAAGCTGCCTCCTCCATTGAGGACCAATTTACTTAAACTCCTAAATTAACTGTTGATTTCTGTGCTGTAAACTAGGAGCACAGAAATGCTGGGATCTGGATATTATTGAACTACACTTGTGGGAAAATCTTTGGCACCTTTCGATAAGCAACTTAAATAGTTTGGAGCTCCGTAAGAATGTGTAACTAGGGAGCTGTGAAAAGCATCAGAAGCCACACAAGCTAGCTTTTTAGAAATATCTTGAAACAAATATTTTTCCTAATAGAAAATAAAGTATCTTTGTGCAAGTGCATGCTTAATGTTGCCAGTGTGAATACATTTATTCAACCCCGTTCAGACATATTTCCCAGCTGCATGAAAAATGAGTTAGACGCAGCCTATCTTAGGGTCTCTTTTACAAAACCACTTAGCAAAATGCTCTGACGCCCATTCAATCCTTATCAGCATCGGAACATTTACTGCATCGGCCCATGCTGTCGGGCTTTGTAAAAGATGTGGTTAGAGACAGAGGATAATTTTATAAAGTAATTTTGGCCCAGATTCTATAAATAGTACCTGAAATTAGGCACTTAGATCAGTGCGCCTAGCCAATCTAGGTACCTAACTGAATTTTCTTAATTGGCTTAATTGAGACCATTAATTGAAAGTGCCATTATAAAAAACAATTTAAAAAAACAACATTAAAAATTAGTTGGTAGGCGCCTACCTCTTCAAGGTAGGTGTTTCCCCCAAGGCGTGGTTAGGGGTGGGTTTGGGGCAGGCTTTGGGCATAGCTTGACTTAGGCACACTCATTTAGGTCAAGATAACCATGGCCTATATGGGACTGCACTTAAGGTTCAATGCCTACTGGTGGTTGTTGTTGGTGCTTAAGAGCTCTTAGGTGCCACTAGGTGCGATTCTATAAACAGCACCTTGCGGATGATTGGCAATTATGCTCAATAGTGCCTATAAGTTAGGCACCGTTTATAGAATCAGGGCCTTTGTGTCTATAGTGCCTGTTATGAAAATACTCTATATGTAAAATTACATTTCCAAAGCAAGATTTTGAACACTGCATATACTTGAATATAAACCAATCTGAATATAAACTGTGGTAACCTTTTCCCCAATTAAGGAAGAAAAAAGTTTGACTCGAATATAAACCGATGTTAGAAATTTGGGTACGAGAGTGTCATTTGTCATCCCACCAGAACACCTGGCCTCAGTCACACATGCAGAAAACAGAAAAAAAAAACCTTTTCAAATACAAATCCACAAACTAAAAGTACTATTGTACACAAACGAAATCTTAACATGTACAGACCGAGGCCATCCCCTCAAAGATGTCTACAGTCTCCACACAGACGGAAGCAATGGTTCAGCCTGATGAAAGCCTTCTGCGAGAGCTGAGGAGCCTGAGAGAAGAGGTTCAACGCTTAAGAAGCATCCGTGACGATGAAACCTTCATCGATGGAGTCATACAGGAGCTGTCCCAGATCGCTGAACAAGAACCTGACAGGGCCATCCTAGAGACACCCAAAGCTTCAAAACCTACAAACTTGAAACCAACCATCGGTATTCAGGAAGTTACTGAGGACGCTGATTCCTGGCAGCTTGTGACTTCCTCCACAGGAAAACGCAGTAAACCTAATTCTGTTTCTTTCTCTCACATGCAGGGCAACTCCACATCGACTCCTCAAATCACCCTTAAGAACAGATACCAGCTGCTTCAGGAAGATCCTGACAACGAGGTACAGGAGGTTGTTCAGCAGACGGTTCCAGTTCCGGAGTCAACAGATCGAACCACCCCTAAGAAGCGCAGGGTGGTAGTCATCGGGGATTTGCTACTAAGGGGCACCGAGGGACCAATTTGTAGACCACATCTGCAATCAAGAGAGGTCTGCTGTTTGCCAGGGGCCAGGATCCGGGATGTAACTGCTTGCCTGGACAGACTCATCAAGCCCAGAGACCACTTCCCCATGATTCTCATCCACGTCGGAACCAATGACACCGCCAGGAGCACCGCGGAGAGCATACCCGATGACTTCAGAGCCCTGGGTGAGAAGCTGAGGAGGATGGATGCGCAGGTGGTCTTCTCCTCGATCCTCCCAGTGAGGGGCAAGGGCAGGGCCAGGGAGGATCGCATCCGGAGGGCGAACGACTGGCTGCGAGGATGGTGCAAGGAGATGAACTTTGGGTTCCTGCACCATGGAGAGGCACTGCAAGGATTACAGGGACCAGACGGGTTACACCTGACCAGAAGAGGGAAGAACGTCCTGGGACACCGCTTAGCCCGCCTACTTCACAAGGCTTTAAACTAGGTAAGTTGGGGGAGGGTACTGGCACAAACAACCTACTTGAAGAGTTAAGCTACCAATTTCTTCTTGAGACTGAAGTAAGGGAGACTAAAGAAAGTAAACACTATAATTCAGGGTCACATTATAATTCTGGGTCACATTGTTATGCTGGGGCTAAGGGGAGTATACATTGTAAATCTGGGTCTAAGGGGAGTTCAAATTGTAATTCTGGATCTAGGAGGGGTGCACACTGTGATTCTGGGACTAGGAGAAGTACACATTGTAATTCTGGGTCCAGCGACAGAATACACACTGCAAACTGTATTATAGGAAGTCAAGCTGCTCAAGAGGGAATACCCCCACAGAGTACATACAATTCTGAGTCTGGGTTAGGCATAAACTGTAGTTCTGGGTATGGGGAGTCCGGGAAAGGTGCACGTTGCAGCTCTGGGTCTAGGAAGAGTACGAGACATGCAAATAATGCTAAAGGTGGCCTAGTTGCTATAGCAGGAATGTCCCCACTGAGACATAACAAACATACAACATGGAGGGCTATGTACGTCAACGCCCACAGTCTGGGAAACAAGATCCTGGAACTGGAAACAGAAATGATAAATGCCGACTTGGATGTGGTGGCTCACAGACTCCCACGGGTGGGACATGGTCATACCGGGTTACAACTTGCTTCGCCGGGACAGGGAGGGCAAAATGGGAGGAGGTGTAGCATTATATACTAAAGATGACATTAAAGTCACCAGAATCACAGATGTACGGTACACTGGGGAATCCCTTTGGGTAAATTTGGCCAGAGGGAAGGACAAATGCCTGTATCTTGGCGTAGTATACAGACCCCCAAGACAACAGGATGACCAAGATATGGAATTAATCGGAGATATAGAGAATATCACCTTGCGTGGGGACACAGTATTGTTAGGTGACTTCAACATGCCTGATGTGGATTGGGTCACGCTTTCCTCTGCTTCATGCAGCAGCAGGAGGCTATTAAATTCCTTGAAGGGAGCAAGACTAAGGCAACTAGTGTTGGAACCAACAAGGGATCAGGCAATCCTAGACCTGATACTTACCAATGGAGAAAGTGTCACAGAGGTCTCGGTGGGCGACACATTGGCCTCCAGCGACCACAACATGGTATGGTTCAATCTCAGAAAAGGTTTCACTAAATCTACCACACTGACCAAGGTCCTTAAATTCAAGGACACAAACTTCAAAGAAATGGGAGACTTCGTTCACCAGGTGCTACAAAGCCAAACAGAAACCGATAACGTGGAAGAAATGTGGTCAACTATGAAAGCCACCATACAGGAAGCAACAAACCGCTATGTTAAATCGGTAAGTAAACGGAGTAGGAACAATAAGCCACAATGGTTCTCTACGGAGATCTCGGACCTCATCAAGGAGAAGAAAAAAGCATTCATCTCTTACAAACAATCAGGGAAACAGGACTCCAGGGAAATCTATCTGACCAAGTCAAAAACAGTCAAAACAGCAGTTAGGGAGGCCAAATTCCGAATGGAGGAGTCTTTAGCAAGGAACATAAAGAGAGGAGATAAATCCTTTTTCAGGTATATCAGTGACAGGAACAAGAACTCAGGTGGGATAGTACGCCTCAGGAAACCAGGGGGAGACTATGCAGAAACGGACTCGGAGAAAGCCCAACTGTTAAATGAATACTTCTGCTCAGTCTTCACCCGTGAGGCGCCGGGACTTGGTCCTCAGCTGCAGACAAGGGTTGACTCAGCTGATCCATTTAGTAATTTCGAGTTTACGCCCAGCAGTGTCTACTGCGAGCTGTCAAAGCTCAAGGTTAACAAGGCAATGGGGCCTGACAACCTACACCCCAGGGTGCTCAGGGAGTTGTGTGATGTCTTGGCGGAACCGCTATCCGCACTCTTCAATCTCTCCCTTAGTACAGGTGACGTCCCGTTGGACTGGAAAATGGCTAACGTCATCCCACTCCATAAGAAAGGCTCCAAGATGGAAACAGCAAACTACAGACCGGTGAGTCTCACATCAATAGTGAGCAAACTAATGGAAACTCTAATCAAATGCCAATTGGATACGATCATGAACGAGGAGAATCTACGTGATCCCCGTCAACATGGATTTACTAAGGGGAGATCCTGCCAATCCAACCTGATCGGCTTCTTTGACTGGGTGACGAGAAAGCTGGATATTGGGGAGTCCCTGGACATCGTATACCTGGACTTCAGCAAAGCATTCGATAGCGTACCACACCGCAGGTTGCTGAGCAAAATGAGTTCTATAGGATTGGGTGACACGCTGACGAAATGGATTGGGAACTGGCTTGAGGGTAGGCTTCAGAGGGTAATGGTGAATGGCACCCCCTCCGAAACGACGCAGGTGATCAGTGGAGTGCCACAGGGCTCCGTCCTGGGCCCGATCCTGTTCAACATCTACATAAGAGACTTGGCAGAAGGTCTCCGAGGTAAAATAACATTATTCGCTGATGACGCCAAACTAAGCAATGTAGTGGCCAAGAGTACAACAGACAAAAACTCAATGCCCGACAACATGATGCACGACCTACTACTACTGGAGCGCTGGTCTAGGTCCTGGCAACTCAGCTTCAATGCCAAAAAATGCAAAGTCATGCACCTAGGCAGCCATAATCCATGCAAGACTTACTCCCTAAATGGCGAGATCCTAACAAGAACTGAAGCAGAGCGTGACCTAGGGGTGATCGTCAGTGAGGACATGAAGGCTGCCAATCAAGTGGAGCAAGCTTCCTCCAAAGCAAGGCAAATCATAGGTTGCATACGCAGGGTGCCGCGTGCAGGAGAAGGAGGCAGCAGCGCTTGGTAGCCAGATCAAGCAGGGGAGAGCCTGAGAGACCGAGTTTGAAGTAGGAGAAGAAGGCAGGAAGAAGCACAGGGCTCGGGGAACCGGCGAGAATAAGCTCCGCCCACCCCCACCGCATCAGAGGCAGCGTCGGACTCCCCCTTGAAAAGGGGGGCGGAGTCAACGCGGCGAACTCTGCATCGGGTGCCGCGTGCAGGAGAAGGAGGCAGCAGCGCTTGGTAGCCAGATCAAGCAGGGGAGAGCCTGAGAGACCGAGTTTGAAGTAGGAGAAGAAGGCAGGAAGAAGCACAGGGCTCGGGGAACCGGCGAGAATAAGCTCCGCCCACCCCCACCGCATCAGAGGCAGCGTCGGACTCCCCCTTGAAAAGGGGGCGGAGTCAACGCGGCGAACTCTGCATCGGGTGCCGCGTGCAGGAGAAGGAGGCAGCAGCGCTTGGTAGCCAGATCAAGCAGGGGAGAGCCTGAGAGACCGAGTTTGAAGTAGGAGAAGAAGGCAGGAAGAAGCACAGGGCTCGGGGAACCGGCGAGAGTAAGCTCCGCCCACCCCCAGCACATAAAGGAAAGAAAGAGACAGACACAAAGGGCCAAGCCATTCACACAAGTATACCAAGGAGGCAGCAAGCAGGCAGAGGGAGAGAGGACACAAGCAACATAAGGAAGCAGCAGGCAAGGGACACAAGCACACACGAGGGAAGCAAGAAATGGAAGCCCAAGGAAGTCAGAAGGTGAGCTTTCCGGTCTTCTGTATCGGCTGCAATATGTATGACTACCTCCCTTCGGGGATCCAGGCATACATTTGCAATCGATGTATGGAGATGGATAGCTTGAAATGTCAGGTAAGACTATTGGAAGGAACAGTGATGGAGCTCGAAGACAGAATCCGAGCACAGGAGAAGATTCTAGTGGAATACAGCCCAAACGACGAGGTCAAGGAACTAGAAATGTTCATAGAGGAAGCTCATCAGCACCACGTAGAGATCCCAGGGCTGGAAAACTGTACTCAGGAAACCCATGTGAGGAAAGAAGACACCCATGCAAACACAGAAGAAACCGAAGACGAGGTAGGAGACAACCGCACACCAGGAGTAATAGTGAGAGCACAGGAAGACATCGCCCCACCCAAAGAACAGGAAAAAATTTCAAGAGTATCATTGGAGGAAGAAGACTGGCCCTACTCCAAGGACGTGGACCTACGCCCCCCAAGGAACTCCCGAATAAAGAAGATGGGGATCATCGTAGGCGACTCCATTATACGACATGTGGACAGCCACACCGCAGGAGGAAGAGAGGACAGAGTCGTCACCTGTCTGCCTGGAGCAAGAGTGAAGGATGTGACCAACAGGATCTCCAGGATCATAGATGGCGCAGGGGGAGAGGACACCGCTGTGCTTATCCACGTGGGAACAAATGATGTGAGGCGGGCGGAAGTATGACAGGGAAGAGCTGAAGGGCCAGCTCCGCTCACTCGGAAGACAACTGAAGATCAGGGAGGTGAAGGTGGCCTTCTCTGAGATCCTCCCAGTACCAAGAGCGGATGGAAAGAGACAAGGGGAATTGCAAGTAATCAACGCCTGGATGAGACGATGGTGCGAAGAAGAAGGCTTCGACTTCGTGCGCAACTGGACGGCGTTCTGGGGAAAAAGAAAGTACTACAGAAGGGACGGACTACACCTCAACAAGGAAGGAGCAAGAGTTTTGGCAGACAACATGAAGAAGGCAATCGAGAAGGCTTTAAACTGAAAGATAGGGGAAAGCCGACAGTCGACCACCGGTCGATGGCACGGATAGCGGGATGCCCCGAGGAAGAAGCCAAGGACTACTACTCCTACACAAGAGAAGACGACCTCACAGCCAATAAGGGAGAAAAAGCAGGAAGGGACAACTCAGACACAGGAGGGGATGACCACACAGCAAACAAGGGTGATAACACAGGAGCAGTAAAGGATACCGTAATTGAAACTATAGGAATGGCCAAGAGTAGAAGGTCCAAAAAGGTAACACGAAGGGAACTTAGATGTATGTATACGAATGCTAGAAGTCTAGGTAACAAAATGGGGGAACTAGAGACAATAGCAAGACATGACATATTGGATATCATTGGCATAACAGAAACATGGTGGAATGAAGAAAACAAATGGGACACAGTACTACAGGGATACAAACTGTATAGAAGAGATCGAGTAGGGCAGAAAGGTGGAGGTATTGCTCTATATGTTAAGGAGGAAATAGATTCTGCTGAAATGGTTACAACAGAAATGAAAGAGAAGCTTGAGTCACTCTGGATCAAAATTCCTGGTAAATATGGAGCAGACACGAAAATTGGCCTTTACTATCGTCCCCCAGGACAGGCGGAGGAAACTGACTCAGAAATGATGGAAGAAATCAAACAAGAATGCAAGACAGGCAATGTAATTATATTGGGAGACTTCAATTTCCCAGGGATAGACTGGAAACTAGCAACCTCCAACTGCGGCAAGGAGGCCAAGTTCCTGGAGGTGCTAGGGGATTGCTTCCTGGAACAAATGGTAAAAGAGCCGACAAGAGGCAACGCCACCTTGGACTTGGTCCTAAATGGCCTCACGGGACCGATAACAGAAGTGGAAGTCATGGTTCCACTGGGAACGAGTGATCACAATGTAATCAACTTTAAACTTAACATCGGAAAAGGGAAACATGCCAAAACCTTAACCACCACCTTAAACTTTAAAAAGGGTAAATACGATCGCATGAGAGCCATGGTAGAAAAACGACTCGAGAAGATGGTGGACAAACTTGAAACGGTAGATCAGGCATGGTCCCTACTGAAAAATACTATCACAGAAGCACAAGATCTCTACATTCCGAGGATTCCCAAAGATCGGAGAACAAAGAGCAAAAGAGAACCGGCATGGCTTACCATACAGGTGAAGGAAGCCATAAAAGAAAAGAAGGACTCTTTCAAAAAATGGAAATGCATAAAGACAACCGAAGCCTGGAACAAACATAAAGATGATCAGAAGAAATGTCACAAGGCGGTGAGGGATGCAAAACAGGAATATGAGGAAAAAATAGCCCAGGAGGCCAAAAACTTCAAGCCCTTCTTTAGATACGTGAAAGGGAAAAAACCTGCAAAAGAGGCAGTGGGACCCCTGGATGACCAGGGAAGAAAAGGGTACATCAAGGAAGATAAACAAATCGCAGACAAACTAAATTCCTTCTTTGCGTCCGTCTTTACGAAGGAGGACACCTCAACAATACCTGAAGCGGAGAAAGTGTTTGCAGGAGAAATAGAAGATAGCCTCACCACAGTTGAAGTGGACTTAGACCAGATATACTATCAGATCGACAAACTTAAAAGTGACAAATCCCCTGGACCGGATGGAATTCACCCGAGAGTCTTAAAGGAATTGAAGGTTGAAATCGGAGAGTTATTGCAAAAACTTGCAAACCTGACAATCAGAACTGGACAGATACCGGACGACTGGAGGATAGCGAACGTCACGCCAATTTTTAAAAAAGGATCGAGAGGGGAACCGGGCAACTATAGGCCTGTGAGTCTTACGTCTGTCACCGGCAAGATGGTTGAAGCACTGATCAAAGATAGCATAGTCCGGCACTTGGACGCACACGACTTGATGAAACCCAGTCAACATGGATTCAGGAAAGGGAAATCATGTTTGACGAATTTACTCCAATTTTTTGAGACCGTGAACGAGCAAATTGATAGTGGGAAGCCAGTGGACATAATATACTTGGACTTCCAGAAAGCGTTCGACAAAGTTCCACACGAAAGACTTCTCAGGAAACTACAAAGCCATGGCATAGAGGGAGATATACAAAGATGGATAGGAAAATGGCTGGAAAACCGAAAGCAGAGAGTGGGCATAAATGGGAAGTTCTCCGACTGGGAGAAAGTGACTAGTGGTGTACCCCAGGGCTCGGTACTTGGGCCGATCCTTTTTAATGTTTATATCAATGACCTGGAGGAAGGAACATCCAGTGAGATCATCAAGTTTGCAGACGATACAAAACTGTGCCGGGCAATAAGATCGCAGGAGGATAGAGAGGAACTCCAGAGCGACTTGTGTCGGTTAGAAACATGGGCGGAGAAATGGCAGATGAAG
The DNA here is from genome assembly GCF_902459505.1 of Geotrypetes seraphini. Classification (NCBI taxonomy): domain Eukaryota; kingdom Metazoa; phylum Chordata; class Amphibia; order Gymnophiona; family Dermophiidae; genus Geotrypetes; species Geotrypetes seraphini. The sequence goes on along the minus strand of NC_047084.1, from coordinate 303,243,563 downwards.
TTCAATGTGGAGAAATGCAAGGTAATGCATTTAGGCAATAAGAATAAGGAATACGAGTATACAATGTCAGGTGCAACTCTGGGGAAGAGTGAACAAGAAAAGGACCTGGGTGTACTGATAGATAGGACCCTGAAGCCGTCGGCACAATGCGCGGCAGCGGCAAAGAAGGCAAATAGAATGTTGGGCATGATAAAGAAAGGAATCTCGAGTAGATCGGAGAAAGTTATAATGCCGCTTTATAGGGCAATGGTCAGACCGCACTTGGAATACTGCGTTCAACATTGGTCTCCCTACCTAAAGAAGGATATAAAACTGCTGGAGAGGGTGCAGAGACGAGCAACAAAACTGGTGAAGGGTATGGAGAAACTGGAATACGAGGATAGACTTATAACACTAGGATTGTTCTCACTTGAGAAAAGGAGACTGCGTGGGGATATGATCGAGACCTTCAAAATACTGAAAGGAATCGACAAAATAGAGCAGAGAAGATTATTTACATTGTCCAATTTGACACGGACTAGAGGACATGAAATGAAGCTAAGGGGGGACAGATTCAGGACTAATGTCAGGAAGTTCTGCTTCACTCAGAGAGTGGTTGACACCTGGAATGCCCTCCCAGAGGAGATTATTGCGGAATCGACCGTCCTAGGCTTCAAGAGCAAACTAGATGCATATCTCCTTAAGAGAGGCATATAAAGATATGGTGGACTATAAATTACGCCAGGTGTACACCTGGCAGGGCCTCCGCGTGTGCGGATCGCCGGACTTGATGGACCGAAGGTCTGATCCGGAGATGGCAGTTCTTATGTTCTTATGTTCTTATGAGTTTCGTCAGCCGTAAGCCTGAAGTCATTATGCCATTGTATAGATCCATGGTGAGACCACACCTGGAGTACTGTGTGCAATTTTGGAGGCCGCATTACCGAAAAGATGTGCTGAGACTAGAGTCGGTGCAGAGAATGGCAACCCGGATGATCGCGGGTCTCAAGGATCTCCCTTACGAGGAAAGGCTGGATAAGTTACAGCTCTACTCACTCGAGGAACGCAGAGAGAGGGGAGACATGATCGAGACGTTCAAGTATCTCACGGGTCGCATCGAAGTGGAAGAAGATATCTTCCTTCTCATGGGTCCCACGGCAACCAGGGGGCACCCGTGGAAAATCAGGGGAGGGAAACTGCACAGTGACACCAGGAAATTCTTTTTCACTGAGAGAGTGGTTGATCGCTGGAATAATCTTCCACTTCAGGTCACTGAGGCCAGCAGCGTGCCTGATTTTAAGGCCAAATGGGATAGATACGTGGGATCTATTCACTGAGTTAGGTGGGGAAGGGTCATTGCGGTGGGCAGACTGGATGGGCCGTGGCCCTTATCTGCCGTCTATTTCTATGTTTCTATGTTTCTATGACTTTGCACACAGTACACCACAAGAGAAATAGAAAGAAATGCATTTCAGCATGTGCAGTATTTTTCACCCCTGCCCACTACGCTCATACACAACTTTTCTCCTTGTATCACCTCTCTCCAACACCATGCCACATCTCTCTCTCAATGCCTCCACTACTATGTCCAACATTCTTCCCTTCTTCCCACCATGCTGCCTGCGGCTAACCTGGAAGCCTTCCCTCTGAGCAACACTTTTCCTCTCCCAAAGTCTGATCCTAGTATTCTTCCCACCTTCTCCACCTCCTTGAGGCCCCTCTTGCATCACTTTCCATCCATCCCACTGTTCCCTCTCCACCACCACATCCAACATTTCTCCCTCTCAGTGACCTAGCAAGGGTAGGGAGCGCCCAGGGCAGAAGCATACTCCATGCCCTCTCTTCCGCCTTCCACTTAGCCATCTCGCTCCCCTCCAATCCATCCAGAATTCAGCTGCACAACTCATATTGCGGGAGAGCCGCTTTACTCATGTTACTCCTGTCCTAAAGTCACTTCATTGGCTTCCCATCCATTTCTGAATACAATTCAAACTCATGACATGACAATGAAGCCGACAGCACACTGCGCAGCAGCCGCTAAGAAGGCAAACAAGAATGCTAGGCATAATCAAGAAGGGTAATAATAATAATAATAATAATAATAATAACTTTATTCTTGTATACCGCAATACCACAAGCAGTTCAGAGCGGTTTACAGGGTAAGAGACTGTACATTTACAGCGAAGTTACATCGAAGTTACAGCATATTGGAAACAGTTACAGCATATTGGAAACAGTTCAGAGCGATTTATACAATGCAGGTGTAGAGAATTAATTAACAATTATATGGTACAACCAGAACAAAAGACGTTATCCTGCCATTGTATTGGGCGATGGTGCATCCGCATCTGGAGTACTGCGTCCAATATTGGTCGCAGTACCTTAAGAAGGACATGGCGTTACTCGAGAGGGTTCAGAGGAGAGCGACGCGTCTGATAAAGGGGATGGAAAACCTTTCATATGCTGAGAGATTGGAGAAACTGGGTCTCTTTTCCCTGGAGAAGAGGAGACTTAGAGAGGATATGATAGAGACTTATAAGATCATGAAGGGCATAGAGAGAGTAGAGAGGGACAGATTCTTCAAACTTTTGAATAATAAAAGAACAAGAGGGCATTCAGAAAAGTTGAAAGGGGACAGATTCAAAATGAATGCTTGGAAGTTCTTCTTTACCCAACATGTGGTGGACACCTGGAATGCACTTCCAGAGAGCGTAATAGGGCAGAGTACGGTACTGGGGTTCAAGAAAGGACTGGACAATTTCCTACTGGAAAAGGTGATAGAAGGGTACAGATAGAGGATTACTGTACAGGTCCTGGACCTGTTGGGCCGCCGCATGAGCGGACTGCTGGGCACGATGGACCTCATGTCTGACCCAACAGAGGCATTGCTTATGTTCCTCTTGCTGACCTACAAATTCAGTCACTCATCTTCCTCTCACTACCTCTCTTCACTTATCTCCTGCTATGATCCCCCCCCATGAGCTCTGCTCAGCTGATAAGTCCCTCCTATCTGTGCCCTTCTATTCAACTGCCAACTCCAGACTCTGTCCCTTCTGCCTTGTTGCACCTTAATTAAAACTGGAAAATAAAAGCATGCAAAGTGATACAAGGTGATTAACTTTGAAAATATTTGGGGTAAACGAAACAGGTGAATTGTGGAACAATCTGTAAATGGTAATCAAACTGAATAAAAATATAGACATTTTGTAAGCTGAAGTTCTCAGAAAAAGTAGCCCAAAGTTAGAGAGTAAAAAACATGCTGATATGCACAAAGCTAAAACAAAGGAAAAGCTTATGTTAAGAACTTTTAGGGGTGAATTTGTCTTTGGTATATGGAAAGATTGAAATAATAAGAACCCATATTGGGAGATGGAGCCCATTTTGACAATGCTTTTGGCCAATCTGTTCAAGTCTTCCAGCCTTGCTTGAACAGTACAAGATGGGTAGTATAGAGTCCTTAGGGATAAACAGATGGGAGGCTAAACTCAAGTAAGTTGAAAATACAGTTAAACAAAATATAAGGAATTGATTTAGTTATAGTGTGGAGATGCTGCTCATGCCGGTGAAGAGCCAAAGAGGTACGGGAAGGCGGAAAGTTGCCAGTGTCCCCACCATGATGGCCAACATTTCTCCCTCTCAGTGATGTAGCAAGGGTAGGGAGCGCCCGGGGCGGAAGCACACTTCCATGCCCCCTCTACCGACTTTCACTTAGCTATCTTGCTCCCCTCCAATCCTTCCAGAATTCAGCTGCATGACTCATATTCCGGGAGAGCCGCTTTACTCTGTTTCTCTTGTCCTAAAGTCACTTCATTGGTTTCCCATCCATTTCTGAATACAATTCAAACTCCTCTTACTGATCTACAAATGCACTTCCATGCCCCCTCTATCACACAAGCACCCCCTGCCTTCCGATCACCCCTCCCCCTCAAATAAAATCCTGGTGGACTGGGGAGCTTTGGATCAGAACCTGCCAGCTCAAGAACCCGCAACCCATGACACCGCTTACCCCATACCCACTCCCTCCTGCCTTGAAGGGCTACCTTTTCATAATGGGGCCCTTCCCCCATCCCGGTACATTCTGGATACACTGGAAGGGGCCTAAGGTACTGATTGAGGAGGAGTGTGGCGCAGTGGTTGGATCTACAGCCTCAGCACTCTGGGGTTGTGGGTTCAAACCCCGCGCTGCTCCTTGTGACCCTGGGCAAGTCACTTAATCCTCCATAACCCCAGGTACGTTAGATAGATTGTGAGCTCACCGGGACAGAGAGGGAAAATGCTTGAGTACCTGATTGTAAAAACCGCTTAGATAACCTCGATAGGCGGTATATAAAATCCTAATAAACTTAAACTTAAACTTATTGCCTTTGGCACCTAAGGTCACTCCCCTAGGGGTCAGAGGGAAGGAGAGGTGCCGGTGCCCCCACCAAGTTGGCACCTGGGGTAGTCTGGGGAAAATGAAGGTCGGCATCTACTACCGACCCCCAGGGCAGTCCAAAGAAATTGATGAAGAAATGATGGACGAGATTAAACACAACTTCAAGGGAGGCAACGCAGTTATCACAGGCGACTTCAATTATCCAGGGATAGATTGGAACCTAGGCACCTCCGGCTGCAGTAGGGAGACCAAGTTCCTGGATACTGTAGGCGATTGCTTCCTGGAACAACTCGTCAAGGAAAATACGAGAGGAAATGCAATTCTGGAGTTAATTCTAAATGGACTACGAAGACTGGCGCAAGGCATAGAAGTAGAAGGGATGCTGGAAAGCAGTGATCACAATATGATCAGCTTCGACCTGGATACAGGGGCAAAACATCGATCCAGGACGATGGCTACAGCACTGAACTTATGAAAAGGAAATTATGAAGCAATGAGACTCATAGTGGGGAAGAAGATTAAAAAGAGGATAAGCATTGTAAAATTGCTAGAGCAAGCATGGTCCCTTTATAAGGACACAATCATTGAAGCACAAAATCTATATATACCAGTTATCAACAAGGGATCCAAGAGAAAAAAGAACAAGGAACCAGCGTGGCTCACTGTAGCGGTGAAGGAAGCGATCAGAGACATGAAGACTTCGTTTAAGGAATGGAAAAGGTCAAAAATGGACGAAAACTAGAAAAAGTACAGACAACATCTAAGAAGGTGCCATAAGGCGGTAAGATGGGCCAAAAGAGACTATGAGGAAAAAATAGCCAAGGAGGCAAAAAACTTCAAGCCGCTCTTTCGATATATTAAGGGGAAATGACATGCGAAAGAAGCGGTGGGGCCGTTGGATGACCATGGAATATAGGGAGTGCTATAGAAGGAAAAAGCCATCACCGACAAACTAAACACATTTTTTGCATCTGTATTTACCGAACAGGATATACACAACATACCGGAAGCTGACAGGCTATGCACAGGAAACAGACGGGAAACTGACAGGGTTGACGGTCAGCCTAGAAGAGGTATGTAATGTAATGTAATGTAATTTATTTCTTATATACCGCTACATCCGTTAGGTTCTAAGCGGTTTACAGAAAATATACATTAAGATTAGAAATAAGAAAGGTACTTGAAAAATTCCCTTACTGTCCCGAAGACTCACAATCTAACTAAAGTACCTGGAGGGTAATAGAGAAGTGAAAAGTAGAGTTAGAGGAAAAATAAAAATAAAATAAACATTTTAACAAGACAGCATGGATCTAAATACTTTTGAAGGTAGAAGAGAGGAGAGAAAGGAATAGAAGCAGAAGGGGGAGCCGTTGAACAGTAGAATTCTGGAGAAATTTAAATGATAGAAATAGAACAAAACAGATTGATAGGTTTAAAATTGATAAATCTCCAGGACCAGATGGCATCCATTCGAGGGTAATCAAGGAACTGAAAGGGACTATAGCTGAACTCCTCCAACTAATAGTCAATCTGTCAATCAAATCGGGAAGGATTCCAGAAGACTAGAAAGTGGCGAATGTTAAACTACAGACCAGTGAGTCTGACCTCAGTACTAGGAAAGATGATAAAGGTGCTGATAAAGGACCGCATCATTGATCACCTAGACAGACACAATCTGATGAGGACCAGCCAGCACAGCTTCAGCAAAAGAAGATCTTGCTTGACAAACTTACTGCACTTCTTCGAGGGAGTACAAAGGCAGATAGACAAGGGTGATCCAGTTGACATTGTATATCTGGATTTTCAGAAGGCATTCGACAAGGTCCCGCATGAATGACTACTTTGAAAAATTGCAAGCCATGGAATCGAGGGTGAAATACTCACATGGATTAAAAATGGTTGGCAGATAGGAAACAGAGAGTGGGGGTAAATGGATAATACTCGTGGAAAAGTGTCACGAGTCGAGTGCTGCAGGGTTCGGTGCTTGGACCCGTGCTCTTCAACATATTTATAAACAACCTGGAAATTGGTACGACGAGCGAGGTGATTAAATTTGCGGACGATACAAAGTTATTCAGAGTAGTGAGGACGCAGGATAGCGAAGACCTGTTCGAGAAATGGGCCGCGACATGGCAAATGAGGTTTAACGTGGATAATGTGATGCATGTCGGTAACAAAAATCTTATACATGAATACAGGATGTCCGGTGCAGTACTTGGAGAGACCCCCCAGGAAAGAGACTTGGGGAGTACTGGTCGACAAGTCAATGAAGCCATCTGTGCAATGTGCGGCGGCGGCAAAAAGGGTGAACAGAATGGTAGGAATAATTAAGAAGGGGATCGCAAACAGATTGGAAAAGGTTATCATGCCGCTGAACTGAGTCATGGTATACCCCCACATGGAATACTGCGTCCAGCACTGGTCGCAGTACATGAAGAAGGACACAGTACTACTCGAGAGGATCCAGAGAAGAGCGACTAAAATGGTTAAGGGACTGGAAGAGTTGCCGTACAGTGAGAGATTAGAGAAACTGGGCCTCTTCTCCATTGAAAAGAGGAGACTGAGAGGGGACATGATCGAAACATTCAAGATAATGAAGGGAATAGACTTAGTAGATAAAGACAGGTTGTTCATTCTCTCCAAAGTAGGGCGAACGAGAGGGCACTCTCTGAAGTTAAAAGGGGATAGATTCCATACAAACGTAAGGAAGTTCTTCTTCACCAAGAGAGTGGTAGAAAACTGGAACACTCTTCCGGAGGCTGTTATAGGGGAAAACACCCTCCAGGGATCCAAGACAAAGTTGGACAAGTTCCTGCTGAACCAGAACGTACACAGGTAAGGCTAGACTCAGGGCATTGGTCTTTGACCTAAGGGCCGCCGCATGAGCGGACTGCTGGGCATGATGGACCACTGGTCTGACCCAGCAGTGGCAATTCTTATGTTCTTATGCCCCCGCCCCCTAACTACGCCACTACTCCCACATCGCTCTTCCCCATGCATCTGTGCTTCACTTCTCTCCCTCTACCATATCCAATGATTCTCTCTCCCTCACTATACCCACCAATTCTCTTTCTTCATTTTCCCATTTGCACCATCTCTTTCCCTCTCACTCAGACACTCATGCCCAACAATTCTCCCTTTCTATTCCCTTCCCCACCTCAGCATCTCTTTCCCTCATTCCCTCCATTCTTCCATCCTATGTTCCAATCTCATGCCCCCTCCCCTCATTCCTTCCTTCCTTCCTTCTTTCCATCCTTTGTCGGAAGTTTGTGTTCCCTCCTTTCCTTCTGTATTCCAATGTGCCCCTCATCATCCTTCCCGCTCTCTGTTCTGTGTCCCAAGTTTGTGTCTCACGCCCGGGGGTGTTTACCTGTTCTGACCAGCTCCCTCCTCCCAGCCGCACATCTCTTCACAAAGCTGCTGCCACGCTTCCTACACACGGCCTGTGGCTGTCCCGGAAGGCTAGATGGCCTAGAGGGTGTAGGAACTGCTGCTAGCAGCTTTGTGAGGAGAAATGTGGCTGGAAGGAGGGAGCCAGCTAGGACCTGGGAACTGCCTATAGTGTAAAAAATAAAATAAAGGTTTCTGTGTGGCCCAGTTTGGCACAGACCATGGTCCACTACTGGTCTGCGGCCCTGTGGTTGGGGACCCATGCCTTAAAGGCACCTCAGTAAAAAAATAAAATACCTCCTGCTGTTAGGGCTTAGTGACGCCTGGGTCACATAATCACCAAAAGTATACATAAGCATCACATTTAAATTTCAATTTGTATAATTCATACTCCTGAAGGATTTTTTTTCCCCCAAAATATTTAACTCCCCCCACCCTTTTTACGAAGCCACAGTAGAGGTTTCTACCATGGGCCAGAATGCTAAATGCTCTAATACTGCACCAATGCTCATAGGACTTCTATGAGCACTGGAGCAGCATCAAAGCATTTAGTTCTCCGGGTTGTGGTAGAAACCTCTACCATAGCATAGTAAAAGAGGGAGTTAACTAGCTTCAGGCATAAAAATAAAAAGTCAAGTAGAATGCAGAAGAAATGATAAGAAATAGATAAAAAGAAACCCCATCATACCCATCTTCAATCTAAAAGTTGCTTGAACAGCTGTAATCTTTAACTTTCTAACACATGATATCAACAGAACACATGACCATTAATGAAAACAAAATTCTAAAGATACTCTTTCAACCATCCTTCTCTCTTTCCAATATTTCTAATTATAGTATCCAAGCCCATTCATCTGAAAAAAACCCAAAAAACATAGTTAATCTTGGATGGAGGGAGAGAACATACTTCTGCTCCTATCTGGCAATCTTTCCACCTCATCTGTCATCGCCAAGGACCCAAGGGCTGTGCCTGTGTAGATAAAAATATTAAAGATAAAAATAAAAGCTGATAATATTTATAGAATACTTAATAAAAACAGCATATCAAAGCTCTAAATCCATGCCAAGCCACAAAGGATTATTTTGCAAGTACGGTGGGGGATGGAAACCAGTATGGAAGCCAGTAAAGGAGCTGTTGCAGTGCTTCAGACTACAGCAACACAAGGATTGAAATGCAGCAACAGAGATGTCTAGAGCAGTGGTTCCCAACCCTCTCCTGGAGGACCACTAGGCCAGTCGGGTTTTCAGGATAGCCCTCATGAATATGCATGAGAGAGATCTGCATATAGTGGAGGTGCCAAGCATGCAAATCTACACCATGCATATTCATTAGGATTATCCTGAAAACCCGACTGGCCTAGTGGTCCTCCAGGACAGGGTTGGGAACCACTGGTCTAGAGGGATCCCAGTACTGGAAGAACAGTGGATATTGCAGTTAAACATATACATGCTTTAGTAGCAAAGCTGTGTGGGGTGTTGGTACTTGAATACTTGGGAGGGGGGGGGACATAAATGATAGGTTTCATAAGCTTTAGTGAAGTGGTATGTTTTTGTAAGCTCACGTTCAAATAGCATGAGATCTTGCAATAATAATAATAATAATAATTTTAAAAAAGTACTGCTTGTCATCTTTCAGCTGCACTAACAGACTGATTTGCTGAACTAGTGCTACAAATGACACAGTGACAAAAGTCATCACTGTTCTCGTCCCTGCAGATAATTGCAGGAACATTTTGAACACGGTGCGCTGAAGTCCTGCATGGGATTGTTGGCATGTGATTGTCGGCGCACCAATGTCCCGTGTGCTTTCATTACGGAACCGGGCAGAATGGAATGGGACTGGTGGCAGAACAGGCTGGGGTCGGGGTGGAATGGGAGGGGCCACATTTCTCTCTTTTTCGAGGCAAAATATGGTAACCCTACATAATGGAAGATTTTGAGGGCCACAAGCAGCCCTGGGTCTGAATGTTGGAGACTACAGGCATTAGACTATATCTTCAAATCTACAAGCATTATTTCCCCCCCAGAAAAAAAAAAAAATAAATAAATAAAATAAAATTACCCAAACAGAAAGCATGTACAAAAGTCTGTACTTGTGACAGTTTTCAAAGGAAAAGTTTTGGGTGTACAAAGTACCCACAAACTCAGCACCAGGCCTGTAAATTGCCCACTTAGAGGTTTTAGCATTCAGTTTATCTATCTATGGCCCAGCTGTGTTTATGAGAAAAATGTTTAGGATATCTGACCCTTTGTGCTCAGTTTGGCAACTCGTTCACGTCTTATCAAGATTTTATATCAGTGTTTTGAAGCAACACATTGAACAGAGCTGTGAGGATTCAGTAGTTCTGCCACCAGCCAGACTGCTCCTACAGCACTGTAAACAGCTCCAAGTTTTCATATAAACACAATGGTGGTGCTCAGGATATAACACAAATTCATAAAAAAGAGAGTTCAAGATCACACTGCTGTCTACGCAAACCATGTTGGAGTGTAGTTACACCGGCTGCATCCCAGCTTTCAATATGCAGCCACATTTCTTGCAACTCACTTTGGGGTCCTTTTACTTTACTTTGCAGAAAATGCCTTTTACAGCTCAGGGTGGTTAACAATATGATAAACCAGATATTTCTGAGTATATTCAGTGCTAATATATTTATTTTTATTATTTATATACTACTTATAGCCTAAACAGTTTACATTCAGGTGCTCAAGCATTTTCCCTATCGGGCCCGGTGGGCTCTTGGAGAGGCACTTTCGATAGTACACCTAAGTCTGAATTTGGACATTTTGGGAAAGATATCCAGAAATCCAGAAGAGAAAAATGTCCATTCTCAAAACAGTAAGACATCTTTTTTTTTTTTTTTTTTTTAGAATGACCTATGTAGACGTTTTGGTCCTTAGTACGTCTATCTATTTTGGCCATTCTCAAATATAAAGATGTCCACATGAAAAATGCATAAAAGTAAGTTTGTTGGACGTTCAAGCAGTTAGCATTTTTAGCAAACTGTTCACAGATAGCTGAGCATTCATCAGCACAGCGAGATTAAAAGTCCCAGGTACAGATATCACTATAACTTGCTATAACTATACGTATTATATGGTGAGCCCTCCAAAACCCACCCAAAACTTACTGTACCCACCTGTACACCAGAACAATAGCACTTATGCCTGCAGGTGCCATCTTAATGTGGATACAGTAGGTTTTGGAGGGCTCATCATATAATAGAAGCAAGTTAAAGTGACATCTATATCTGGAACTTTTAATGTGAAATTCACTACAGTACTTCTTAGAAGAGCCCCTCTGCTCTCTGGGCTCAAATGTCTGTGTTAACATCTGAAGCTGCTTGGGCTGAGAACTTTTCAATATCTCCTGCTAATGCAGGCTAGAACAAACTGTTTTTTAAACATCTTTGTTTGGTGAGAGGGGGGTCGGTGACCACTGGGAGAATAAGGTCTAGCTCCAAACATAAAAAAAAAAAGCTAAAGACCTTTTGTTAAAGGTTTCATCATGCCTAACGAGCAACCAAAAAGACATCTAGAAAATTTGTTTTGAGAATGCCCACTTGGATGTTTTGACTAGTATGATATCTAGGCTGGTTTATGCTGTCTTTTGGATGTCTATCTTTTTTGAAAATGAGCCCCATAGTCTATCTAATGTACTTGGGACAGTGGTGGATTAAGTGACTTGCCCAGGGTCACAAGGAGCAGCACAGGATTTGAACTGAGGCTGTAGCTCTATCTACTACGCCACACTCTCCTCCTTAGTAATTAAATATAATCAACAATTAGATAATATCTATTTCAGAAATATGTAAGTAGCAATTTTCAAAATTTCGTATGATCTAATAGCCAAAAGGTTTCCAACCCTTTATTTATTCAATTTTCTATACCATTCTCCCAGGGGAGCTCAGAATGGTTTACATGAATTTATTCAGGCACTCAAGCATTTTTCCCTATCTGTCCCAGCGGGCTCACAAACTATCTAATGTACCTGGGGCAATGGGGGGATTAAGTGACTTGCCCAGGGTCATAAGGAGCAGCGTGGGTTTGAACCCACAACCTCAGGGTGCTGAGGCTGTAGTTTTAACCACTATGCCACACTCTCCCCCTTGAGGTATGTAAGATATATACCAGGGGGTAAGTGGCACCTCTTCAACATGCACCAAGCTGGCATCTCTTCGCCCTCCTTCCTTCTCTCCCTGGTTCCAGCAGCACTTCTCCTCTGTCCTCTTTCTTGCAGTCCACCTTTATCATTGATCTTGACAGTCGCAAGTGGCAGTGGCAGCATAGCAATTCAATCAGGCAACCCTGGGGCCCCGCAGGTCCAAACTCCACCACCTCTTATGCAACTTCCTGTTTCTGTGGAGCACTAACAAATTTAATTCATGCTAATGATTAGTGCGCGCTAAATGCTAAGACACCCATAAGAATATAATGGGCAGCTAAGCATTTAGAAGGCTTGGAGGAGATTAAATTACAACTTCTGGTGGAATTCTTTATGTCATATCTACAAAATGGAAAGGTTTATTGCATTACAATGGGGATATTTTAAGAAATTTCAGGATGTGTGGAAACCATTAACAAAATATTGTAAAGATTAATTGAAATTGTTTCCCTTATATTTATCAATTTAAGGTGTAGGTGCGGGGGAATTCTCTTAATACATGTTTTATATCATAATGGAATATATGGGTGGGAGGGATGGGAAAGGGGAAGGGATAAGAATTTATATGATGTACCAATGATTATTTGTAAGTGATGTACTTATTGTTAATGTGAATGAATATATTTAACACTTAATTTAATTTTGAAAATGAATAAAGAATTAAAAAAATAAAATAAAATAACCTAATCATTAGAGTGCATTAAATTAATTAGCACACCTTAGTAAAAGCACCTCTTTGTGCTGTGTGCTATTAATCATTATGGGGTCCTTTTTTACTAAACTGCGGGATGTGTGTTGGTGTCCCATGGTAATTTTGCCTCTCTGCACATGTACACTGCGTGCTACAAAAAGTATTTTAAATTTTCTTCTAAGGAGGCGTGTTAGGGCGTGGAGAGTGGGCATGACAGTGCTAATCAGTGCGTGAGGCATTGTTGTGCGCTAATTGATTAGTGTGGGGTTAGCACGTGGGCCCGTAGGGGCTGATTCTATAAAGGATGCCTAACTTACCCCCCTCCTTTACAAAGCCCCACTAGCATTTTTAGCGCCGGCTACGGTAGTAACATCTTGAATGCTCATAGGAATTTTATGAGCATTGGAGCCGCGGTGCTAAAACATTAGCGCAGCTTTGTAAAGGAGGGAGATAATTGGCAAGATACTCTTAATAGCCTCAATAATTGGGAAAAATTTTTTATTGGATAATAGGCACCAATCTGATTCTATAAAAGTAGGCTTCTATTGCATGGCGCTTTACAGCACCTCATGCCTAAATGGGCATTTCTATGAATGGAGTGTGACAGGTGCCACTAAGCACAATTCTCAAAAAAACTTAGGCACTGAGGAAGGGAGGAGAACTCCTGTGTAGTAGAAACCAGGTGAAGACCCCTGAGATTTCCCCCATTTAAGCAAAAAACAGGCCAATACAGCTAAAGACCTAAAATGGTTGCTGAAAAAGCAAAAAGACACTCTGACTAAGAAACTGTCAACTCTAAAAGACACTTCTGCTTTTCTTGAAAGTAGGCTCAAAAAGAAAGCACAGCTGGAGAGAAAAACAATTCTAGTGAAAAGGAGATCTTAGCTCTACAGTGACATGATAAGCTTATGAGAGCTTATCAAGAAGAAGGGCGATACTACACAAGAAACAAGGGACATAAAGATGCAAGAGCTATCCACAGAGCTGAAAAACCGTTAGGCCCAGGTGCTCTAAAGAGGAACTTGGTATATTAACAGGACATTTACGGGGAAGCAGTGGCATACCAAAGGGGGGAGGGGGGGATGTCCGCCCCGGGTGCAGCCTTAGGGGGGGGTGCACAGCCGGACAGGTCCGGAAAATTCCTGGGCTGCGATGGCACTGAGCGGCAACTGCACTCCCCCCTCCAAAACGATACTCAGTGGCATCGGTGCCCTCCCTGCCCCGCAACAGAACTCAAGTTCGGCCTCCTTCTCCCGGCATCAGCAGAACTTCAGATCGGCAACAGGTGCTCAGTCAAAAGCTTCCCCTGACTCAGCTTCCTGTTTCCGCCCAGACAGTTCAGTCAGGGGAAGCTTTTCACTGAGCACCTGTTGCCGATCTGAAGTTCTGCTGATGCCAGGAGAAGGAGGCCGAACTTGAGTGCTGTCATGGGGCAGGGGGGGCGCCAATGCCGCTGAGTGCCGTCGCGGAGGGAGGGCACCGATGCCGCTCAGTGCTGTCGTGGGGGGTGGCCTTGCCGATCTTGTTGCCAAAATTGGAAAGGTGAGGGAGAAAGATGGGCCTGTGGTGGATGGAGAGATTGAGAGAAGGGGACAGATGATGGAAGTGGGGGAAAGAGAGAGAAGGGGCAGATGATGGAAGTGGGGAGAAGAGGCAGATGATGGAAGTGGGGTGAGAGAAGAGGGCAGATGATGAAAGGAGGGGGGAAAGAGAGAGAAGGGGAAGATGATGGAAGTGGGGAGAAGGGTCAGATGATGGAAGTGCGAGAGAGAAGAGGGCAGATGATGAAAGGAGGGGGAAGAGAGAGAAGAGGAAGATGATGGAAGTGGAGAGAAGGGGAAGAGAGAAGAGGGCAGATGATGGAAGTGGGGGGGAAACAGAGAGAAGGGGCAGATGATGGAAATGGAGAGAAGGGGGAGAGAGAAAAGGGCAGATGAAGGAATTGGGGGAAAGAGAGAACATAAGAACATAAGCAATGCCTCTGCTGGGTCAGACCTGAGGTCCATTGTGACCAGCAGTCCGCTCACGCGGTGGCCCAACAAGTCCAGGACTTGTGCAATAATCCCCTTTTCCAGCAGGAAATTGTCCAATCCTTTCTTGAACCCCAGTACCGTACTCTGCCCTATTACGTCCTCTGGAAGCGCATTCCAGGTGTCCACCACACATTGGGTAAAAAAGAATTTCCTAGCATTCGTTTTGAATCTGTCCCCTTTCAACTTTTCTGAATGCCCTCTTGTTCTTTTATTTTTTGAAAGTTTGAAGAATCTGTCCCTCTCTACTCTCTCTATGCCCTTCATGATCTTGTAAGTCTATATCATGTCCCCTCTAAGTCTCCTCTTCTCCAGGGAAAAGAGTCCCAGTTTCTTCAATCTCTCAGCGTATGAAAGGTTTTCCATACCTTTTATCAGACGTGTTGCTCTCCTCTGAACTCTCTTGAGTAATGCCATATCCTTCCTAAGGGGCAGATGATGGAAGTGGGGATAGAGAAGAGGGCAGATGATGGAAGGAGGGGAGAAAGAGAGAGAAGGGGCAGATGATGGAAGTGGGGAGAGAGAAGAGGGCAGATGATAGAAGGAGGGGGAAAGAGAGAGAAGGGGTAGATGATGGAAGTGGAGAGAAGGGTGAGAAAGAAGAGAGCAGATGATAGAAGTGGGGGAAAGAGAGAAGGGGCAGATGATGGAAGTGGAGAGAAGGGAGAGAGAGAAGAGGACAGAGGATGGAAGGAGGGGATAAATAAAAGGAGGGCACATGATGGGGGAAAGGATTGAGTTAGGGAAATATCGGAGGGGGTGAGGGAAAGAGGTGGCGAGTTGTAGGTAGACAGTAAAAAAGGAAATTGATGAGGGTAGTAAGAACGTAATCTAGATAGATGCAGAAAATAAATTGAAAAGGATAATGAGGGAAGAAAGGGATTGCAGAAGAGAGATGTGGGAGAGGGAAGGAGAGGAGAGAGATGCCAGACCAATGGGGGTGAAAGGAGAGATGGAAGGGGGAGGCATACAGTTTCTGGAAGGGGCATAGAAGGAGAGAAGATGCCATATAGGGGCAGAGAGATGGCAGACAGTGGATGAAAAGAAGAGAGTAACAAGAAGATGAGGAAAACAGAAAACAGAGAAGACAAAGGTAGAACAAAAATTTTCTATTTATTTGTTGCTTTAGGAGACATGTGTCACTGTTTCTGTGGTGTTGCATTGTATGCAGAGTCCAGCTTCTTGCTGGTTCAATTTAACCTTTGTCAATGTATTTCTATTTTATCCCCCCTTTTACAAAACTGTGGAGTGTTTTTTAGCACCAGCCGTGGTGGTAGCAGCTCTGATGCTCAGAATTCTATGAGCGTCTGAGCTGTTACCACCGTGGCTAAAATCCACACTATAGTTTTGTAAAAGAGGGAGGGGTTAGTTTGTGATGACATATTCCATACTAGGCGAAGATATTTTCTGTGTTCTGTGTGTTCAAAAGACATGGTTTTCTGTTACGATTGACAGTGTAGGATTGATCTGTACTAGTCTGGCTTGTTTAGTTTTACAATGGGTGTATTGATGTTGTATTGCTCACTGCATATGTAAGATGCTGCCTTTTCCTAGGTACTCATGTGTGACATGTGGCTTGTTACTAAAAATCATGTGTTTCATACAGATGGGGGGGTGCCAAAAAATGATGGGCCCCGGATGTCACATATGCTAGGTACGCCACTGCGGGGAAGTAAGGGAGAAGTAGATGAAAAAAAGCGTGATACAGGATCACTCAATTATGTTAACCAATCCATAGATTAATAAATGAGATAATGAATATGATTAACCAATGAAAGTGTGAAATGTAACATGCACCAACATGGGCTAGAGCTGTCAGAATCATATAAAAGAAAGCTCTTTGAACCAAGGAGTCAGAACTCATCGGAAGTTCTCCATCAGTCTGGCCAGTCTGGTGTATGCTCTATCACTCTGTATGCTGTGTGATTTGTTCCTGTAAGCTATTGCTATTTGATTATTAAATTCATATTATTTGAACCAGGATAGAGAGAGTTGAGTGGTCTGTCTGTGAAGGCCTTCATTGGGGGGCTCTTCAGCACCTGAAATGTAGGCCTTTAAAACCCTCACCTATATTTCAGGCACCTAAGGTTTTACATAGGTGTCGCTAACCGCAATTCTGTAAATGGTGCCTAAGTATGATTGATATGTGGCAAGCACCATTTTTCTAGGCGCCAGCTGATATAGGCACAATTTATAGAATCAGCTCAATACTGCCTACAAAATAGTTGTTGGTAGGGGCTCATGTGATAACATTTTTTAATGGCCGTGCACTGATGGCAAAATCAGTGCATGGCCATTAATACAGAAAATGGGAAAATGTGCTATTTTCAGGCCATGACACAAGTGAACTTAGAACAAACAAAACAAAGTGGGATCAGGCAATGAACACTCCAAGAGCAAAAAAATTAAAACATCTTGTTTATTTCATAAAAGGACGAATATCAACTGTGGACCCAACATCCTTTATAGGAATCAAATAAGTACAAAGGAGAGAAGGGGCACAGGATAGACAGTTTATGGAAGGAACATAGAAAAAGGGAAGATGCCATATGGAACGGGGAGAGGGCAAACTGGATGGAAGGGGCAGAGAGAGAGGGCAGACAGTGGATGGAAGGGGCTGATGCTGCATGGAAGACAGAGAGAGGACAGATACTGGCTAGAAAGAAGAGAGTGAAGACAAGATGATTAAAGCAGAAACGACAAAAGGTAGAAAAAAGATTTTTTGTTGCTTTAGAATAAAATAGTATTGTAGTTGTATTGCTAAAACTTTCATAAACAGAAAATATGGTAATATTTTTATTGAACTAATTTTAATACTTTTTTTTTTTTTACTAACTTTTAGAGACCAAAACCCTCTTTCTCAGGTCAGGACAGTATAATGTAACAGCAGAATACTATATTGACCTGAAGAAGGAGGCTATGGCCTCTGAAAGTTAATTGAAAAATGAATTAATCCAATAAAATGGTATATTCTTATTTTCAATTTTTGTTTTATATCTATTTGTTAATTTGTAAAGTGGTGATTGTCAGTATTTTCAAATTTACACCTGCTATATTTTTTATTTTGAAGAGTATTAGTGGGTTATGTGTCATTGTTTCTGTGGTGTTTCACTGTATGCAGTTTGGCTTCTTGGCAGTTCAGTTTAACCTTTATCTACATATTTCTATTTTTAGATTGTGATTACTTATTCCATACTGGGTGAGGGTGTATCTGTGTTCTGTGTGTATGAAAGACATGGTTTTCTGTTAGTGTTGACTAGCCTTGTTTGGCGAAATACATTGGGCATGGTTCTTGGGAGCACCTTGAATAAATCTGACTTGAATCTCCTTATTTTCTGCCGATCTTCTTTTGTTTCATGTTGGATTCTTTGGTGGACTGCTTGCCTTGTTACAAGTTAACATATATGGAGTAGAACGTACTAGAGGAGTTACAAATTTGGTTGTCTATTACATAGTTATGGGTTACAGCTGGTCGACATAGAGTGAGACAGTTGAGAGGCGTTGTAAACTTGGTTATTAATATAGACTTATATTTCGGATAGTATTACTGCTTGACATTATATTTGAACACTTTTATATATGTATGGAAAGGGTTCAGGGAGTTAAAGTCCTGGGTAAGTAGGTGGGAAGGGAGATTTGTTCATAGATGTTTGGGGGTTGCAATGATGAAAAACTGTGCACTGGTTTGCTAATCTTTGTTTTGAATTTAAAAAAAAGAAAAGAAATAGAAGTGAATAAGAAAACAAATAAATGGGGCGGGGCAGGGCCAGGGGGCCCCAGTATACTTTTGTGCCTAGGGGCCCTCAAAGAATTAGAACATAAGAAATGGCTTCGCCGGATCAGACTCTAGGTCCATCCAATCCGGCGACCCGCACCCGCGGAGGCCAAGCTAGGTGTTCTCTGCTGAGAAACCTTGTTTACTCGTATCCCCCAATGTGATTTGCAAGAAGGTGTGCATCCAACTTGCTCTTGAATCCCAGAATGTTGGTCTCCATCACGACCTCCTCAGGGAGAGCGTTCCAAGCGTCCACCACTCGTTGTGCGAAACAGAACTTCCTAATATTTGTCCTGGGCCTTGTGCCCCTCAGTTTCAGCCCATGACCTGCCCTGGAGGGAGGGGGCTGGGGTGACCTGATATCCTCTTATGCAGGTCCTGGAATATATTCAGCCTAGGTCTGCCTAAGTATCTTAGGCAGGTCCCAGCAGAATATCAGCTGGAATCTGCATAAGAGCAAGAGACCAGCTCAAGTCTGCATAGCCATGAGTATTCAGTGCTGGTACCCACACCATCAGTTCTTTAAAAAATGTTGACCGCTGCTGGCTGACCAGTTAATAGTTAAAGTGCTGGTAAGTCTTTTTTTAATAACAGGAAAAGACCTAAAAAATGACTAAATTGAAGGTTATCAAAAAATGATATTGTGTTACTCTTTAATCATAAGCCAAACCCTCCAGTTTATTACTTTTTCACAGTGAATATTGAAAACATTCTTCTGGTATTGTATGATGTCATCAACAATCCAACTTGCTTACCTTAAAAATGCAAATTCAACTTATCTCATTGAACATGTTTCAAAAAAGATTTAAAGTTGATATTTTCCAACTTCATGCTGACAGCATTTTGCCGAAACACATAGATCAAGGGTGTCAAACTCAATCACATTAAGAAGCCAAAATCCAAAACACAGGCTAAGTCGTGGGCCAGACCCCGCCCAATATCCGCCCTAGACCCCACCCCCATAATAGTACTAATTGTAACACCATTTTTTCCATTCATTTTCATATATATACACAGCAAAACATAAAAAGGAGGCAAATGAGATGTCAAAAATCAACCAAAACTTTTTAAAAGGATAACCTAAAAACAATGAAAAACTAAAAGTATATTCTGCAATCTATAAAAACATATGTATCAACAAATGGCAAACAAGTCAATGTATAATGATTGAAGCTGTAATATAAAAAAGCAAATAATATGACCTGTGGTATGAAAGGCACCTATACAAAAACGGAAGCACCCAAGTGAAAATGAATGCATTAGAGCAGGAAAACAACTAAAAGCATGGGACGTATACAGGCAAGACGGGAGAAAACGAAACCAACAGTGAGCCAGCAGATATAATGAAGTTGAAAGGCAACATGTAGTGCATATAAAGTAGCATATAACTGAAGCACAAAGTTGTGTAATAGTAAAACAGCTGTACACCGGGAGAGAACAAAATACCTGCCGTTGATGACGACAATATAAAACAGCAGATGGGAGCTGCAGTGTGCACAAAGCTGTGGGCGGCAGCTCCTCGCGCGTCCTGTGCCTGAACCGGAAGCCTTATATCTGATGTCGCAACATCAGAGGGAATGCTTATGGATGAGGCGCGGGACACGTGAGGGGCCGCCGCCCACGGCTTTGTGCAAACTGTGGCAGTGAGGAGGGAGCCGGCCAGAAGATAACACCGGGGGCATCGCATAGCAGGCCGCATAAAATGGCCAGCCGGGCCGGATATGGCCCGCGGGCCTTGAGTTTGACACCTGTGACATAGATGATAATTTTATAACTGGTCACCAGGCTGGTCAAGCAAAAAAAAAAAGGGTCTTTTGCAGGTCCTGGATGAATATCAGCTGGGACCCACACAATCCCTGGTTGGAGCATGAAAGATGACATAGCAAATCATCAAGCAATTTATCAGAGCTCAGTTAATCCATTAACTGGAGCTCCATTTCTTACTGTCCTGGTCAGGGTTGTAAAAACAGGCAGGAAAAATGCTTACATATCTCAGCCCCTCTTCAGCCTCCTACTTGAATCAGAATGTACCGTAATTCTCACATAAGTGGAAGGCACTGTTGCTATAATTCAAAAACATTTTCAGGTCATGTAGGGACATGCTTCATCCTTATTCTACCTTTCTCTCTGTACAGTTTTTTTTAAAAAATAACAGTCTTTCATTATGGCATGAACAGGTACCCTGTATTTCTCCTGTTTCTATGACGTTAAATATTTGAAATGTCGTCTGTAAGAATGTGAATTCATTAATACACATTCACAGGCTCCTTTACAAAACTGCAGAGTGCACTAATGTGTGCTGACAGCAACAACAACAAAAAAAAGGCATCCTGCGGTAATTTCGGGATGTGCTAAAAAAAACAAAATTCATGTTTCCATGCTGGGAGCATGTCTGGGGGTGGGGAGTAGTCATTTTCTACAATAATTGGTGACCATATTGCCACATGCTAACCAATTAGCAAGTGAACTCTTTCCTATGCTAGAGTGCATAAGGAGAGGTATGGCCAGTAGGAAAAAGGAGGTATTGATACCCCTGTATAAGACTCTGGTGAGACCTCATTTAGAATATTGTGTACAGTTCTGGAGGTCGCACCTACAAAAAGATATAATAAGGATCGAGTCGGTCCAGAGGCAGGCTACTAAAATGGTGCGTAGTCTTCGTCATAAGGCGTATGGGGACAGACTTAAAGATCTCAATCTGTATACTTTGGAGGAAAGACAGGATGAGGGGAGACACAGTCTCTGTCTCTACCACCTCTTCTTGGAGACTGTTCCACACATCTACCATCCTTTCTGTAAAAAAGTATTTCCTTAGATTACTCCGGAGCCTATCACCTCTTTACTTCATCCTATGCCCTCTCATTGCAGAGTTTCCTTTCAAATGAAAGAGATTTGACTCATGTGTATTTATATTACATAGGTATTTAAACGTCTCTATCATATCTCCCCTCTCCCGCCTTTCCTCCTAAGTATACAGGGGGCGTGAAACCTCCCGGAAATTCACCATCGAATATTGTCTCCTGGAAATTCTCCATCGGATATTCATCCATCAGTCTCCCAGAAATTCACCATTGGATAGTGACTCAGTATGGACATAGAACCATGAATCAATGAAAGGTTTATGAGTGGGGAAAAGGTTTGAAGCAGGAAGAACAGGTGTAACTGATGAAGGTCACTCATCAACATCGTGCACACAAAAGCACATTGACAGGGCGGATGCCTTGATTAGAGAAGAACAATAGATAACGGTGTCTCAATTGGCTACAAATTTGGATATGAGCTATGAATCTGATTTGCCATAATGTATGATGTCTTGGGATACAGGAAAGGCTGCGTTTGATGGGTTCTCAAACAGCTTACTGATCTGCACAAGCAACAGCGTGTGAAGGTTGCAACCCAGTTCCTGAGACGGTATGAAGAAGATCCAAGTATTCTGGAGAGAATTGTTGCCAGTTACAAGATATGGGTGCATCACTGCGACCCAGAAAGCACAAGACAAAGCATGATGAAGTAAAGGAAGTGGTACTCACCTGGCCCATAGAAGGGGGCCATAGATGCCTGAACAATCAAAGCCTTAGGCCCCTCCCCAGAAGCCAATCTGGGCCTTAGGACCCTCCTGGTACATCCCAGGGAGTGGCCTAAGGCCTTGATCGGCTTAGGCACCTATGGTCCCTCCCAGGGGGCACCCCTCCTGCCTCTATATTTTTGTTCTGGGGGTTCATCGAGGGGGCCTTAACTTTTTTTATGGGGCAGATATTGTGCATGTGTAACATACACACACACACACACAAAATACAGCAGACCTGTCAGTAATCTTGGGCCCTTAACAGCTGTCGCTAAATTTAAGGCATGCTCTAGTGATGTTATGGGCATAGATCTGAGGGCTTGTTTTAATATTAATGACCTCATTTTAATATTAATAAGGTTATTTGCATGGCAGAGTCAGAGAACATGGGAGCGCACAGAAATGCATGCAGTGAGCCATTATGTACATCGGGTTAGCAAATTAGGTTGCCACTAAACCAGTTAACCAATTTAGTGACAATAGTTAGATGATCAGAGAGTTTAGTTCATCCAGGACTTATTCAGTTATATTCTTTGAATATTCAGTTAAAGGTAACCCGATAAATTATCCAGTTATCTTTAATTAGCTATCTTAACCCCCCTTTTTCTAAACCGCAATTGCGGTTATTAGCACAGGGAGCCGCACTGAATGTTCCGTGCTGCTTCCGACGCTCATAGGAACTCTATGAACATTGGAAGCAGCACGGAGCATTCAGCGTGGCTCCCTGCACTAATAACCGCTATCGCGGTTTAGTAAAAATGGGGGGGGGGGGGGTTAGGGCTGAATATAGACCTCAAAGAAATCTGTTTAACAGGCAGAGAAGTCCTGCAAATTCTGGTTTTTAAAATGTTAAAAGGCATTGGCTTAGGAAATATCTTTTTCACGTACTTTTAAGTTGACAGTGCAGCTTCCTATAGTTTCTTTATACCCCATCAAGGCAAGTATGATGACGAGGCTATGTGGGGCAATTTTTTAGCAGAATATTTTCAACTATTTCAGAGGCAAAGGTCAGAAATCCCTGTAGCACAGTAATGTCACTTTAACCATCTCACAAATTTTAACACATCAGTTCTTAAAGTGATCCACCTTATTGGCAGGTATATAAGAAAAATATTTTGAGGTTCAATTAATTAAGCCATGCAGGTGTCCATTCAGTATTATAAAGCTTAAGCAAAAGGCAGTTCCCCCTGTTCCCTTGCCGATTGGCTTGATACAAGCTCCCTCCCCTATGAGTCAGTGTAAAATGTATTTGCCAGAGCTGAATTCCCAGTAAATGAGTTCCACTGCTAAACTTCTCTAGGACAGGGGCTGAAATCCATTCCAGCCTTCAGCGCAGGTAGAGGGACCACGTGAGGACGCAGCAGCACTTAGGGGAAGGTAAGCTTAATGGAACTGAGGAAATAAACCCCCCGAAGCTGTCATTTTCTCACTGCTTCACTCATTTAAACTTTCCCTGCTGGTATTGTATGTATTTCTGGCAACCCATCTTTACATATTATTATATATTCTTTTGTCTTTTTTTTTTTGTAGATCTGCTAAGAATTGAAAGAAACTGGTAAGAGAAACCTGGTCTTTCTGTGGTTAATGTACGGTGACCTTTTTGTTCATTAAATGTGTACATGAGTTGTAAGTGACATCTTTTTCTTGGACTTAAATCATCTGTGACTGGCTTAAGTCTCTACATCCAGTTCTGTTGGTACTGTATTAAGTAGTGGCATTCTAGGATAAAAAGTCTGCCTCCTGTTGTACCTCTTCCTTCTCTCATTCTCTTTCTTGTTCTCTCTCATTCTTCTCTTCTGTCCCAGTCTCCTGTTTCTCCTATTCTCTTTTTTTTTGTTGTTGTTCCTTTTTCAGTTCCTTTTTAAAATCTTGTCTCTTTTATCACTGTACCATTTCCCCCATTTCTGTCACACTCTTGTTTGCTCACACTTTCTCTTTTTTGTGTGTTTCTTTCTTTTCCACTCTCTTTTCACTCAGATTCTGGTAACATTCAGATTCAGGAAACCTTGTATGCATACTTGTAGATATGCTGGAAAGGATGTTAAGTGGCAAAAATATTAGTACTAACAATATGATAAAATTGTACATTAGAAAAATGGTAATAATAACAAGGACAATTCCAGAATTCTGGTGATGTTCCATATTGGTAATCAGTCAACTTCTCTCATTGTCTTTCACACATATACTCTTGATCATCTCTCTCTTTCTTTCTCCATATCGGTCTAGCCCAGGGGTAGGCAATTCCGGTCCTCGAGAGCCAGAGCCAGGTCAGGTTTTCAAGATATCCACAATGAATATGTATGAGATGAATTTGCATGCACTGCCTCCTTGAGATCTCATGCATATTTATTGTGGATATTTTGAAAACCTGACCTGGCTCCGGCTCTCGAGGACCGGAATTGCCTATCCCTGGTCTAGCCCTTTCTTTCCATTTTTTTTCTCTCTCCTCTTTTTCACTCCTCCATTAGTCTGTACCTCAGATCTTCCTTTGTTACACTTGTCTATGTTTTTGGCTTTCATTTTTTTCTTTCACCTAGTTGTTGTTGATGATTTTTGTTTTTGTTATTTTGGGGGTTTCACATCTGCTAGTGGATCCCAGAATCCTGCATGGTTTTCATCCTTGTTCCCCTGTTCTCTATCTTACCAATATGGCATTTTTTCTTAATCCTTTGATTGAGTCCATTAGTTGCAAGCACTGGAGTATGATTATCTTATCTCTGTTCATGATATACATCTTCGGTTTTATAGGCTTTCGAGCTAGTCAAATAATTTTGTTTTTGACATGAGGGAAGCAGATGGTTGGCATCAGCATGCATATCAGTGACTGGTGTGCGATCTAGAAAGCTAAACAATTTTAATATGCTCCTTAGTTTGTCTATGTAGGAGGATTTGAAAACAAACAGTGGAAAGATCCCCTGTGCCAGGAGAGAGCAAATAGCCATCAATCCATCTCTGAAACAGAAAGATAGAATGGAACTGGCAAACAGTCGGCATAGCTAAGCACTTGTGAAATCCTCTCTTTTCTTTCACGAGTTGTCTTGCATTGCTAAACTTCTCTTTCAATGTGAAACATTGCAAAAAAAAAAATTGAGTATATCCAGCTCAGGGATAGTGCTGCATGGTGCTATCACGGGGATGTGGGTTCAATTCCCAAGTCTGGTATCTGCTCCTCAGGGACAGAATGGGTTTCAGAAGAATCCGGGATTGAGTGAGTCTAAGGGCTCCTTTTACTAAGCTAGCGGTTTTAGCATGTGCTTAGCACGCGCTACAATGCCGCGTGCACTAGATTCTAATGCCTACATAGAACTGGCTTCAGTTTTTCTGCATAGCGCAGGGGTTAGCGTGCGCTAATCTTCAGCGCGTGCTAAAAATGCTACCGCAGCTTAGTTAAAGGCCTAAGTCATTTCATAGTGGTGTAAAGCCCAGTTACTTGGCTCAGTATGTATCTACTGGGAACTATGATTTAAGATCTCTGGCTGTGGATTGTGGTATAATGCCTGGGAGAAAAAAGGAGAAAGTTTTCTGTATAATCATGAAGACTTATGATACCATTACTCCAGCAGAGACTGGAAGTGCAAAGCCACAGGTGCTACGATATGTCCTGAGGGGGTTTTCCGAGGGTTTTATATGGAAAATTGTATTGAGCACCTCTTGTTCCTGAGACATCTGATCTTGGTTGTGTTTGTGACCTTTGCTCTCTGTATGCCCGGTAGGGCGTTTTTTTCTGGATTGATGGATGTCCCTTTACTCTGTTATGTTATGTGTGTACTGGTTTGCTCAATAAAGAAATATATATAAAAAAAAAAAAAGAAGAAAACCTCAGACTGTTCCATCTCTCGCTCACTATGACACAATGAATGGAGAAATGGCATTTCAACTCCCTCTTCTCATTAAACTCAGTATTCAATGAGCCAGCAAATAGGTAAATTTTCTAGATAACTCTACCCAGACATTCAGAGAGGCTGATTTCAGATAAATCTGCTGCTGAAAATATTCCCATAAAGCAAGGATGTCAAAGTCCCTCCTTGAGGGCCGCAATCCAGTCGGGTTTTTAGGATTTCCTCAATGAATATGCATGAGATCTATTAGCATACAATGAAAGCAGTGCATGCAAATAGATCTCATGAATATTCATTGGGGAAATCCTGAAAACCCGACTGGATTGCAGCCCTCGAGGAGGGACTTTGACACCCCTGCCATAGAGCTATCCAGATAACTTTTACACTTTTAACTTTCTCAGGCCATCACTAAATATCAGAATAGACCAGATGGGCTTAACTTTATTACGGTTCCAGAGCAGGCTTTTACATTTGTCTGGGAGTGTACACATGCATACACTGCTATCACATTACACATACTTTTTTGTGATATACTCATAAGTGTAGACATTCCAGGAAGTGGAAAAAAGCAAAGCTGGGACAGCATGGGTACTTATGTGTGTATATTAAAAGCAGTGCATTTTTTCTAGCTAAAAAGGTGCTAGTACTCAAATACCAGGTCATTCTTTGGGAGCAGGGTGGTCACAGATTGACCCATCCCACAGTAGCTAGCCCCCCACCCCCCCTCCAACCAGCCTCAGAATCCATGAAAAGGCAGCACTGAATGCACTGAACCGGAGCTTTTTTATCAACAATGGAAAAGGTGCTGGAACTCAGTACCCCTGAGAACCCCTTCGATAAAAGCCCTTGTTATAAAACATGTCTGCCCATTTTAACCAGAACACAATGCACAGTTGAGCAAGTGTTAACTTTTTTGTATCACACAATACAAAGGAAAGAACAACCCCCACATGTAGGATATGACAACGAAAAAGAAGTAGGGACAGGACACAGAGGACAATCAATTTATTAAAACATCATATATTCATATCATATATATATGTCCTGTACATAAAATACGACAGGCATCTAATATAATAAAACCCTAAGCGTGCATGCGCGCACTTACCCACGTGCTTCCGTGATCTCTGATCCATGATCAGTAGGTCCTTGGCGGCAGGAGTGCGTATGCGCGCTTACCAGTGCCAGCGGCTGGAAGAGAAATTGTAAAGCGCCGGCCTCCCTGCTCTATAGGTCCTCCATCCAGTCCACCAAAGCGGCCCGAGCAAAATGGCCTGGCAGGATTTGAATTTCATTTTGTCAGCCCATGTCGGCGCTTTCCCCCTCCGACTGCAGTTCCTGTTTCCGGTTTGGGGGAAGCGGGTGTGCGGCCAGAAGAATGGCCGGAGCAGGATTTGGATTTCATTTTGTCAGCCCACGTTGGCGCCTTCCTGCCTCCAATTGCGGTTCCTGTTTCCGGTTTGGGGGAAAAGGGCATGCGGCCGGAAGAATGGCTGGTGGGCATATGCCCTGAATGAAGAATTGGCGCCCTGGAGACTAGGTAGCTCACAAAAAAAAAATTAGGAAAAAGCGCTGGTAATTTTGTACTTTTACAGAATCTATCCCCCCCTAATATACTCCAGCAGACCCTACAAGCATTCAAGGCTGCCTGTCTGTACAGCAGGAGCAGGAGAGAGAGAGATGGCCTTGGGGAAGGATGGAGGGGACAGGAAAGGGAAATATGGCAAAAGGGGTGCAATAGGGTCAGAGAGGGTGTACCGCTACTGCTTTGGGACACTGAGGGAGGAAAGGTTGGTACATCAGGACCGCCTCGGGTAAGTAATGGGGGTCCAGGAGGCCAGATGGAGGGCCATGGGTGGGGTCAGGATATAGGTGAGGCTATTCTAGCACCCGTTACTGTAACACTAGTAAAAATATAAATGTAATGTAATGTAATGTAATTTATTTCTTATATACCGCTACATCGGTTAGGTTCTAAGCGGTTTGAAGAAAATATACATTAAGATTATAAATGAGAAGTAAGAAGGTACTTAAAAAATTCCCTTACTGTCCCGAAGGCTCACAATCTAACTAAAGTACCTGGAAATTAATAAAGAAGAGAAAATAAAGATGGTTGAAAAAAGAAAAATTCTATGTGAACTTATAGGATGGAAATTAAACTGACAGTGAAGAACTGTATGAAAAATACATATGGAATGCAGTTAGAGAGGGTAGGTTACAATCTATTTATGGTATTTGTTTAATTGGAAGGTGTTAAGGTGGGTCATTTGGGGGAAGGTTATCTGAAGGTAGGTGAATCTTCTGGAGGTAAAAGAGGAGGGGTTAAGATATTTGGATGAATTTTTTGAAAAGCAGGGTTTTGATTTCTTTTCTGAATGTTTTGAAGTTGTCTGATATTGTCATAAGATTGGAGATGGAATGGTTGATTTTTGCTGCTTGTGTTGCCAGAAGGTTGTCAAACATTTTCTTGCGTTGTGTGCCTTTGAGTGGGGGGAAGGCGAAAAGGTTCGAGGTTCTTCTGTGTCTTGAGGTGGAGATTTGGTTTAAGTGGTTGTTTAGATAGGAGGGGGAAGAGCCGTGTAATGCTTTGAATATCAGGTAGTGGAATTTGAATTGGATTCGTGCTTGTATGGGTAACCAGTGAGAGTCTAAGAAGGCAGTTGTTATGTGATCATATTTTTTGAGTGAGTAGATCAATCTGAGGGCGGTGTTTTGTATGGTCTGGAGTTGTTTTATCATAGTGGCTGGACAAGGAAGATATAGGGAGTTGCAATAATCCAGCAGACCTAAGACTAGGGATTGGAAGATTAGTCTAAATTGTGCTTGGTCAAAGAATTTTCTGATTTTACGGAGATTTCTCATGGTTAGAAAAGCTTTCTGGGTTGTTTTGTTGATTTGGGGCTGTATTGTGCAACATCTGTCTATCGTAACTCCTAGTAGTTTTAGTTCGGGTTGTATTGGGTATTTGGTATTTTTGATTTTCAGTTCAGTGATGGTAGAAGTTTGGGCTTTTTCGAGCAAAAGGAATTTTGTTTTTTCAGAATTTAGTTTTAGTTTGTGATCCATCATCCATTTTTCTACTGTGTCTAAGGTTGTTTCTAGCTTTGTTGTGGTGGTGGTCTCTGATGGGTCGAAGGGGAGGATTATGGTGATGTCATCAGCATAGCTGAAAGATGTGACATCTAGGGTATCTAAAGTGGCTCCTAGGGAGGAGATAAAGAGGTTGAAGAGCGTAGGTGAGAGAGGTGATCCTTGTGGAACTCCGCAGGGATTTGTCCATGTATAAATGTATAAACTGGAACTCTTTTTCGTTGTCATTAACTTTTTTGTGACAGAATTTGTATGCTGTTGGTGATGAATCTCGGTGTCTATGTTCAGAAAGTGCAGAACACACATAGCCCCAGATTCTATAAAGGTCCCCAAAAGAATTAATGGGTGCAAATGATTTAATTACTGGCGCTAACAAGCACTTAACAACCCTCTTATTCGACAAATTTATCTGATCCTTCAATTCCGCCAATCTTTTACCTTTTCTTATATGCTCCGTCTTCTTTCCCTACCACCCCATTCATTCAGCTGTCTTCCACACCTTCCCAAATCTAACTGATGTAACCTCGCTATCCTTACAGCATCTCTTGTTGTTCTTGTTGTATACCGTCTTGAACTGAAAGGTATGATGGGATATAAATAAATAAAGCTATTAAAGCTGTCTTTTCTTGATTTTAACTGGAATTGCGGTTCAAATGATCACAACAAACTGGAAAAATCATGACAGGTTAAATTATACATTTTGGTGGACAAATGTATGTAATACATATAAATATGAGAGAATGAACGCAGAATGTTTAGGGTTTAGTGTTTTATTTATCAAAATATGGAGTCCATTGGCTTTATTTGCTGTTTCACATTAAAAAATAATATGTTCCCTTCTGAGTTTTTTCATTACACATCTGGGATGGGATGGGGGGGAGTAGGGTAGGGAAAGGTAATGAAAATATAGATATTAATTCTTCATATTAAAGATTTTTGAGATAGTGTATTCTTTGTTATATTTTGTTATTTTCAATCTAAATAGTCACACTACTGTAACTAAATAAAATAATAAAAATGTAAAAAAAATAAATAAAGCTAATATTATTAATAATAATTGGCATTAATTATGATTTGGGCGCCAATCTGGTGCCTAAGTTGAACAGAAAAGAAAGCATGGCTATGGGAGGGGTTGGGGAATGGGCGGGTCAGGGGTGCTCATAAAAGATGCACCCGGTGTTATAGAATAGCACTAGCCAGATTGGCACACAAATCACAATTAGTGCCAATTAAGTGTTTGCTAGTGCCAATAATTAAATCATTGGAGCCCATTAACTAATTTGTGCACCAGAATTTACAACAGGTTTCAGTGGGCATTAAGGGCATGACCCTGTAAATGGTGCCTAACGGTGCCTAAGTTGCGGGCACCTCTCTGCACGGTTGTCAATCAACTGCATGGCGCCATTTATAGAATCACAACTAGCAGCGCCTAGGCAGAGTTAGGTGTTGCCTGGTGTCCTATATCAGGTATATCAGGCCAGGTTTTATTCTCCACTCCTAATCACACTTACTTTTCAGGTAGGCGTCGGAGAGCGCCTCGACTTAGGCATTGCTAGGTGCCATGCAGATATTCACACAAGACCGATCAACTAAAAAATGTTTTTTTAATGAGTTGCTAATGGTATGATCAATTCCCATACCATTTAACTCATTAAAATCCAATTAAGTTGTGCATGAATTTTCGTTAGGCGTCACTAGACAGTTGCAATTAGGGCACCTTGCAGTGTCCAATGTAGGAACTGTTTAAAGAATCAGGTCCTTAGTCCTCATGCCCAAAATAGAAACCAAATTCAGATCCCACTTCAATGCCACTGCTTTTAAAATTTTAGTCCAGACACTACTTCTGAGTATACTGGACTATTGCAGTATTGTATATTTAACAAGTACCAAGAAAAATGTGGATAGATTGACCCTGGTTCAGAATACAGCAGTAAGAATGATTGATGGTCTGAAGAAGTATGACCACGTTACTCCCTATTATTGTGAGCTGCATTGTCTTCCGGTGGAAGCCCAGGTGATCTTTAAATTGGGATGTATATATTATAAAGTTGCTTTTGGTGTTGCCCCATTATATCTTGTCAACAGATTTGTTATTCTGACGCATGAGAATAGTAGAAATTCTCATGCCCTAGTTACGTTCCCTTCAGTTAAGGGTTGTAAAAGTAAGAAACACCATGGGCACTGTCTTTCCTACCAAGCGGTTTACTATGACAAAGATTTCCGTCCATTATTGATTACATCTACATCTTATGAACATTTCAGAAAACTCTTGAAGACTTCTTTTTTCCAAATTCTTGATTAATTAGATTTCTGTATATCATATTATTCCTGTATTTTCTCATAGCATAATCTTTTGTTAACCGAATTGAACTTATGGCTATGCGGTCTAGAAATTTGCCATTATGTTATGTTATGTTATAAACACCAGATTTGGCACTCAAAGGCTAATCTATAGCATGCTCATCCTGGAGCACCCTACAGAAAATCATTGTGTGCCGAATTATTAAGTCAGCTAGGTTGTGGCTGAAAATTAGCTTGACTTGGCTTTCCAATGGCACAATTCTGCAACTGGGCACTCCCATTTAAGTGCTCTCAAGGATGCATGATAATAACTTATTTTATAATGGCACCCAGGCACCCATGTTCCATTATCTATCTGCAGTTATGCCAATCATAGACGTCATAACTGGAGGCCTCTAAATGTGGCAGGGGTGTGCATAACTTACAGTATTATATGTTATATCCGTAAACGTGAGCCTTATCTATCCTGCCCACTCTCCACCCACATATATGCCTCCTAATTCTATTTATATAGTGCTCAAAATAGTTTGCAAAATTTGGGCACGCACCCAAACTGTGCATGCTATTTAACTGCTTAATGAGCC
The DNA here is from genome assembly GCF_902459505.1 of Geotrypetes seraphini. Taxonomy (NCBI): domain Eukaryota; kingdom Metazoa; phylum Chordata; class Amphibia; order Gymnophiona; family Dermophiidae; genus Geotrypetes; species Geotrypetes seraphini. The sequence continues at coordinate 303,211,779 of NC_047084.1, read as the reverse complement.
AACTAGTGCTGATAATTTGGTGCTATCAATTATTGGTGATAATTAACAATAATTAGAATTTACATGTGCATCTTTATATTTGCAATTCTATTTTAAAAAATGTGCATGTAAACTTTTCCATATGGCTCCTAAAAGGGGGGTGGCCAAGGGAAGGCATGGGTGGGTCAGCTGCATTTCTAGGTTTTGCATACAGTGTTATAGAATTCAGAGGATCAGCACCTAATTTAGGCATGGAGATTTACACCAGGGTTCAGTTGGTGTAAATCCTGGGTAGAGATCCTGGCGCTAGGTGCTCCTCTATAAACAGCACCCAACTTTATAGAATAGCACTTAGCTTGCTTTTATGGGACCCAAAATTTGGATCCATTTACAGAATTGAGTCCATGGTGTGTGAAGGAGTAGCCTAATAGCTAGAGCAGCGGGCTGAGAACCTGGGGAGCTGGGTTTGATTTCTACTGCAGCTACTACTGACATTGGGCAAGTCAGTTACCATTGCCTCTGGTACAAAAATTTAGATTATGAGCTCACTAGGGAAAGAGAAACTACCTGTATACACTGTGTAAGCCACTTTGGTTTTATCATAAAAAAGCAGTATAACAAATCCCATTACCCTTCCCCTTATATGCTCCCCTTGCATTTCTGTGCTATGTGAATTAAGTGTACCATTACAGAACAGCACTTAAGCAGCTTGCTCACACCTTTGTGAATAAGTATACACTTTCCCCTCCCGATTCACGGTTATAGGACTCGCGATTTCTATTATTCGCGATTTCCTGAAACCGGAATCACCACCACCTCCTTCCCACCTCCAGGACCTCCCCAGACCTTACCTGGTGGTCTAGCGGTCTTTCGGGGCAGGAACAATCTTCCTACGCTCCTGCCCCATGCAGATCACTCATACAAAATGGCTGCCGTGAGTTCCCGTCGTAGTCTCGAGAGACTAAGGGAACTCACAGCAGCCATTTTGTATGAGTGATCTGCACAGGGCAGGAGAGTAGAAAGATCGCTCCTGCTCTGAAAGACCGCTAGACCACCAGGTAAGATCTGGGGTGCTGGGGGAAGGCGGCAGGGAGGCGGGGGGGGGGGGGGGCATGGGCAGGGGGTAGCCGGCCCAAAAGTTATTCGTGAATTTTCAATATTCGCGGCCGGTTCTGCCCCTAAGCCCCGCGAATATTGAAGGAGGAGTGAACATTCACACATGTAAATATTAGTATTCTAACAATTTCTGCACACAAGGGGCAATGTAAATGCAGGGTCCAAGTTATAGAATTGACCCCTAAATCTTTGACAGCTAATGTGAGCCTCTAGTACCCGTTTAAAAATCCGCCTTTTAGTAGCCAAGGCCCCTTTCTCGCTCAAGGGATGGGAAAGCTACTTGTCTTTTCTTTTAAAGCAGACATGTCTCCTGGAAAAAAAGAATTTGATTTAAAAAGAAAATAATTTAAAAGGAGAGCCAAGCTAGTTAAATAGTAACAGAATTTAAATGGAAGAAAGAATTTGACTGCCTTGTTCAATCTTGCTTGACATGTTCTGGTTGGTTAAGCCTTGATTTCCAAGACATTTTTAGCATTGTTCCCCCCACCCCTCTTTTTTGACTAAATCTTTGTTTCTTTGCTACAGAATGTTTGTTCCTTATAACATTACTTCTTGGATATACCAGATCTAAGTTGATGTTTACTTAAACAATAGGAAAAAAAACCTTGAATTTATAGGATTAAGATTCAAAATAATGTAACTGGTCAGAAATGACTGCTAGCCAGTTAAATTGCTTGTTCAGGGCTCAACAATCATTTTCAGTGGCAGTTATCCAGTTAGGGGGGATATTCTATAAATGGTGCCAAAATTCAGGCAGTGGTAGGCGCCTTACCAGCGCTTAAGTTGAGAAACCCCATTAAAATAGTGAAAAATGGTAACAATAAAGTGCTTACTGTCAGTGGCGTAGCAAGGGTGTGAGGCACCCAGGGCAGTGGTGCCCTTCTCCCACCCTCTTCTCTGCCCCCCCCACCTCCACACACTCCTTCCCCATCCTTCCTGCCACATGCGCATCACTTCCCTCCATCCTTCCCTCTGTAACAGTCCTGGCATGCAGCGTCAACTCTTCCTCTGATGTCACTTTCTAGGCGTGGATACAGGAAATGATGTCAGAGGAAGAGGAAACACTGGTGCAACAGCAGGTTGGAGGTTGCTGCTTGCACCAGGAACATTACAGAGGTACGGGGAAGGGAAGCGGTGCGCAAATGCATCAGTGGGGGGAGGAGAGGTGGAGTGGGGGACAGAGAGGAGGATGGATACCTGCGCCCTCATCAAGACAGCACCAGGAGCGGACTGCCCCCTCCTACTATGCCACTGCCTACTGGTGCCTAAATAAAAGGCAGCAGAATCACACCTATGTAGGCGCTATATGGTGCATAAAACCACTATGGGCATAAAACACAGCATAGAAGACACAGAACAGGCATGTGTGGCAGACATGGTATGAGGGGTCGTAGCATGGTAGACAGTGTGGCAGACGTAATATGGTAAATATGGCATATAGTATAGTAGGACAAAGATGGTGAATAGTATGGCAGAGTATGGAAGAACATTGTTTGAGAAAACATGGCCAGATATCAGATGAAACACATGGCATTTTAGATTTGAGAAATGGAGGGTTGGGCACTTTGTCCCATATTCAGTGGCACTTTACTGGATAGCACCACTGAATGTCAGATCTAAATGGATGGAGAGGGGCATTCCAAGGGCAGAGTCCCTGGATTCAAGCAATTGGGCAGAGCACTTAGAAGAGAGGGTCATGAGCAGCCTATGGTCACTTATTTGACAGCCAACAAAGTCATAATAAAACACAAGAAAGACTCATGCATTGGTTCTTGAGACCTAGGATCTATAAAGAGGACCAGAAGTACTTCCTCTACTGCCATGAATGTCAGTTCGCCATCCCCAAAACATGCCTTAAATATCTTTCACTTTTATCAAGAAGCTCTGCAAAGCATTACCATGGACCTCATGGATCCACTAACTAAGTCAGGATAATACATAGTATTCTAACCAGTGGTTCTTTAAATCTGTCCTGGGGGACCCCCAACTAGTTGGGTTTTCAAGATATCCCTAATGAATATGTATGAGGCAGATTTGCATAATTCAGAGGTGACAGGTATGCAAATCTCCCTCATGCATAGAGAGGCATTTTCAATAGTGCATCTAAGTCTGACTTTGGACATTTCCCGTAAGATATTCAAAGGTTTGGGGTGAGGAAACATCCATTTTTAAAACTGCTAGACGTCCAAATATATATATATATATATATATATATTTTGGGGGGGGGCTATTTGGATGTCTTGGTCCTTAGGACATCTAACTTTTTTTGGCCTTTTCTGAATACAAAAACGTCCATATTCTAAATGTCAAACCAAGCCAATTTGGACATGGGAGAGACCAGCATCTTAATGGACTGGCCACACAGACATCCCAACAGGGCAGTGAGGCACCCTTAGAGGGCACCTCTGTGAACTTCCCATAAAGGGTGCCAGATACATATTTCACCAGAACCCCCCTTTTAGTGTATGATGAGCCAAAACTTCCCCAAAACCTACAGTATCTACCTGTCTACCACCCCAATAGTCCTTAGCTGCAGGTGTCACCTATATTGCAGTACAATAGGTTTTGGTTGTGTTTTGGTGGGCTTACAGTTTCCACAATAAATGTAGTGGTTATAGTGGCTATTGGACTTGCTACTCCTCTCTATGGTTTAATAGCCCACCCACCAGGCTACTTAAGACCCCTGTGTGTAGGTCTGCTAGGCTGTCCTATACCAGGTGCTGCTGTTCTGGAGGCAAGTTTGTACTTTTGTATTCTGATCTTTGTGTCATGTGAGGGAGTCAGTGAGCAGTGGGGAAGTGTGTGGGGGTCTTTATTTTATCTCTGCAGTGGTTATCTGGCCACTTTGGGATTCCTTTTTAACACATACCCTTTTAAAACAGGTCTAACTCAAAACGTATAAGTTCCATCCAGGACGTCTGCCAAAACATTTGATTATCCCTGCAGGATGTCTAAGTCTAAACCTGCCCAGAGCCTGTGCCTACCCAAACGCCACCCATAACACTTCTTCCAACAGACCCCTAAGAGTTCTGGATGCACAGTGGGAGAAATGTCTCACTAGATGTCAAGGAAAGGGGTTTTTGATTATCGTCCTGTCAATTAGGATGGTGAAGTGCCAGCTTAGGCATGTTTTTGGATGTCTTGATGTTTTGATTATGAGCCCGTATTCATTAGGGGTATCTTGAAAACCTGACTAACTGGGGGTCCCCCAGGACAGGTTTAAGAACCACTGTGCTAGACTATGCATTTTGCTACCCGAGGCTATTCCTTTATGTTAAATGGATAGTAAAACCATTATCAGGTCTTCCTGAGAGCTCATATGCCACCAGAAATCCTTACTAGTGAATTAAATCACTATATAATAACCTGCCAGATTTAACACAACTTAGTACAGAGGCCCCTTAGTGATATTATTGTGTCAGTATTGCATATTTCACATTTATTAAAATTGTATTTTAGAAAATAGCCAGTTTAGGCTGGTTGAGTATTAGAAAATGAGGTCAATATTAACTGTACGCAAATTCTTCCTTATAGGCTAATAAACAACTGAAACTGACAACACTATTCTCCTGACCATCCTACTCTTTCTCACATCGAGAAACAGAGACAGACGGAGGCTAGTAGCATCTCTTCAAATAACGAAAGGACAGAAGGGGCCCAGGCTATCCTCCAAGCCCCTTGTTTTCCTGAAGACGACTGTGTTTTTCCATCATTTAATTTTTTCCATTTAAGGTGGCCTGTTGACATTTTGGTTGAATTCAGAAGTAGAATGATCCTCCACAGCGGGATCATGACAGTTTTCCTGCTCAGCCACCTGCTCATCTCTTGGCATTTGACAGAAGGCGAGAAGGTCTACCATAATCGAGATCGCTCGAATATCCAACAAAGGCCCAAGAAGCAGGTGGAGATTGTTGTCACCCCTAAATTTGCCCTGGTGAGTTCATCAACACAAAGCTCCTAAAAGGGATTTCATCTTCCTTTAACTAGGATCCCTCGTGTGATTTTTTATGTGGTGGCTTCTGTTTTATAGGCGTGTTTTGATCACCCTCTGGAAGCAAAAAATAAAATGATTTATTAAGGATTTAGAGTAAACTAGCTGATGCCCCGGCGTTGCATGGGTATTTCATTATAGCAATAACACTGTAAATGGATTCAAATAAAGATACTTTATAGTGGTGAATGAAATTATTGTTTTACAGCTTAATAAAAAGTACAATATTCAAATTATAATGTGAAATATTTGACAAAATGATTACAATACAACTAACGCAAAACGTGATTATAAACAACATTTTTAGTGTCACCTCCAGGAGCAAGAACATATAAATTCTTGGGTGAAGAGACCCCCAGAACATATCACCCCAGGTAGTGAGGGATCAGCATACCAAGTTTCGTTCTAATCGGTCAAGCCGTTTTTGAATTACTGTGAGAATGGCAGCTTTTTACTTTTTTTCCATTGACATGAATGGGTGAAATCTGATGTTCTGTTTGTAGCTCCGCCCACGTGTGCAGGTGGGCCGCGAGACCCCCAGAACATATCACCCCAGGTAGTTGGAATTACTGTGAGAATGGCAGCTTTTTACATTTTTTCCATTGACATGAATGGGTGAAATCTGATTTTCTGTTTGTAGCTCTGCCCACGTGTGCAGGTGGGCCACGAGACCCCCAGAACATATCACCCCAGGTAGCGAGGGATCTGCATACCAAGGTTCGTTCAAATCGGTCAAGCCGTTTTTGAATTACTGTGAGAATGGAAGCTTTTTAAATTTTTTCCATTGACATGAATGGGTGAAATCTGATGCTCTGTTTGTAGCTCCGCCCACGTGTGCAGGTGGGCCGCGAGACCCCCAGAACATATCACCCCAGGTAGTGAGGGATCTGCATACCAAGTTTCGTTCAAATCGGTCAAGCCGTTTTTGAATTACTGTGAGAATGGCAGCTTTTTACTTTTTTTCCATTGACATGAATGGGTGAAATCTGATGTTCTGTTTGTAGCTCCGGCCACGTGTGCAGGTGGGCCGCGAGACCCCCAGAACATATCACCCCAGGTAGTTGGAATTACTGTGAGAATGGCAGCTTTTTACATTTTTTCCATTGACATGAATGGGTGAAATCTGATTTTCTGTTTGTAGCTCCGCCCACGTGTGCAGGTGGGCCGCGAGACCCCCAGAACATATCACCCCAGGTAGTGAGGGATCTGCATACCAAGTTTCGTTCAAATCGGTCAAGCCGTTTTTGAATTACTGTGAGAATGGCAGCTTTTTACATTTTTTCCATTGACATGAATGGGTGAAATCTGATTTTATGTTTGTAGCTCCTCCCACGTGTGCAGGTGGGCCGCGAGACCCCCAGAACATATCATCCCAGGTAGTGAGGGATCTGCATACCAAGTTTCGTTCAAATCGGTCAAGCCGTTTTTGCGTGATCGCGGCACATACACACACACACACATACATACATACCTCCGATTTTATATATATAGATTGTATAAAGTTCTTGATCTCCACTCGATCACCTCCCGCCTTTCTCCCCAAAATTCCCTAAATGCTATTATTTTTAAGAAAGTTATAAGCTATGGGGTTGACATTCAAATGGAGTTTAAGAAAGCAAGAGAGGCTCCTACCTGCTTAACCCCAGTCAACAGGTTTTTCAATTGTACACAGTGCACTTATTTTGCAGTGTGAGTACTGTACCTCTGTCCAGATAGTTCTGGGAAGGTCTGTGGGTAGAGTCAGCAGCCAGCAGTTATGCAGGCATATACTTCTGCCTCAAAAACAAACTGGACAGAAAGGACCACACAAAAGGCAATCCTATCTTTGTCCTATTAACTAAGCTCCAAGACCACAGCTGACAAAGATATTCAGAATCTGTCTGTAGCAGTCAGCAGTTTAAAAACATTGCCCCCATGTGGAGCTTTATATGCATTAAGCCAGTGTTTTTCAACCGGTGTTCCGCGGCACACTAGTGTGCCGCGAGATGTTGCCTGATGTGCCGCAGGGCCGCCGGGCCCGGAGCTGACAGGGGGCCCGAGGCAGGGGCGCCAGTAGCTCGCCAAGGCAAAGTGAGTCGATCACCCAGGACTCACTTTGTCTTGGCGATCTAATCTATCGAGCCGATAAGTCTTCTTCTCCCCGACGTCAATTCTGTAGTTGGAGAGGAAGTTCGGGCCAGCCAATCGCTGCCTGGCTGGGCGGAACTTCCTCTCCGATTGCACAATTGACGTCAGGGAGAGCATGCGTCCGCGTCGGCTTTGGGGCCTGTTATCCATTGGTGGGTCCTGTTCCCCGATGGCAGCGGCAGTGGCAGTGGCTTGGGGAACGGCAGGGAGAAAGAAAGAAAGGGGGCAGGCAGGGAAACAGAAGGAAAGAAGAGAAAAAGAAAGAAAGGTCAGGGAGAGAGGAAGAAAAAGTTGGGGGAGGGAATGAGGTGTGGAGGAGAGAAAGCATACAGGCTGATAGAAGGGAAGAAAGATTGGATGCACAGTCAGAAGAAGAAAGTGCAACCAGAAATCACCAGACAAGGTAGGAAAAATGATTTTATTTTAAATTTAGCAAAGTGGAGGCAGTATTACCACAGTTTTCAAAGGAATTTGCCCAAATAACTTAATAGTTAACTGGGTAAATTCCCAGAGATGAAAACTTCCCTTCACTTACTATGCACAGTTCTGAATTTATATCTGCTGTCTATATTTTACAATATGGTCACCTTTTACTAAACCGCAATAGTGGTTTTTAGCGCAGGGAGCCTATGAGCGTCAAGAGCAGCGCTGGACATTCAGCGCAGCTCCCTGCGCTAAAAACTGCTATTGTGGTTTAATAAAAAGGATGGAGGGTATATTTGTCTATTTTTGTATGCTATAAAAACCAAATACAGAGAGAGACTGAGAGCTGTTGACGAAGAGCTACGTGTGTGTCTTTCTTCGATTCCAGCCAGAATATCAGCTTTGTGTTCAGCCAAACAGGCCCAGGTTTCGCACTGAATAAAGTATTTTATAATTTTTATAATTTTTATTTCGTAATAAAGTAATTATAAAATACTTTCTTTGTGTTTATTTGATTCCTATTCAAGAGAATTACTTTATATATAGTCAATATAAGCAGAGAGTTAAATTTTTTAACATTTTCTAATGGTGGTGTGCCTCGTGATTTTTTTCATGAAACAAGTGTGCCTTTGCCCAAAAAAGGTTGAAAAACACTGCATTAAGCAATCAGATTTTATGTTTATAGTTTTACTCTCTGTGAGCTCTGACTAAGGGACATTTTCTCTTTAAATTAATTAACAGTGATAGATTTTTTTTAAACATCTTGGGGGGGGGGGGAGAAGGGGGTGAACACTGCTCAGAGGTTAGTTCTACCCTTAACTTAGATGATAACAAAAAAAATTTTCAAATCCCATAATTTGTTTAGATAGATATAATATGGATCTTTTCTTGGATTTTTTAAAGCTTTTTCTCAATTGTAAGGTGATAATTACAGATGTTTTAATTTAAATAATTTTGATGCGCATTCTAGCTTTTTAATATGTGCCAATCAATTTTAAACATATTAATTTATAGGTTAATGGGCACAAAATCGATTTTGCATGCACAAAGGGAGTAATTCTGTAAGTGGGCATCCCTTGCAGGTGCTTCAATGTTATGTAGTAGGAACTGATTTCATAATGACATCTGATCAACCAGATTCTATTATAGAATGCTTGGGTAATCCAGCATTGGCATGCCAAAAATCTAGGCCTTGCAGTTACACCAGCTAAAGACCTGCTGTAACTGTGAATGCCTAAATGCAGCAATGGCACATGCACCCAGTGGCGTAATGAGGACAAGAAGCACCCGGGGCAATGGCGCCCCTACCCCGCCTTCATCTTTGCCTCCCCCAGGTCCTTCCCTGATCCACCTTGCTGTATTCACCCCCCTTCCCTTCCCCTGTACCTCTAGTTGTTCACCGTTGCGAGCAACAAGAACTTAAACATGCTCCTTGCAACCCCATCATCTCTCCTGCTGATGTTCACTTCCTATGTGCGGCACCCGGAAGTGACATCAGTGGGAGAAATATCACAGTTGCAAGGAGCATGCGGCGGTGAACATCTAGAGGTACGGGGGGAGGGGGGCATGCGTGAGGCGAGGGAAGGAGTGGGAAGAGGCAGGAGTGGAGAGGAAGAGGGGAACCAGCACCCCCACCAACATGGCACCTGGGGCAGACCGCCTCCCCGACCCCCCTTACTACACCACTGCATGTATAATAGCTTACTGTCTTCTGTAAGTGGTGCCTGTGCCCCTCCCATTCTCTTTACATTTATTGCTCTTCCTCTGCAGTTCATCACTATGCCACTTAGGCAGGCCCTTGCAGAATAGCACTTAGTTGCTTTGCAGTCACTTGTACAGATTAAGGGGGAAATTCTATAAGTGGTGCCAGAAAATCAGTGCCAGAAAAAATTGTTACTAAGGGCCAGATTCTATAAATGGCATCCTAATTGCAGCCGCCTAGCGACACCTAAGTTCAGGATCTGCGCCTAATTTTTATATTTTTAATTGTCTCAATCCACGTGGTAATTGACCGCACTGGTTTTCAGCCAATAAAAGAAAAAAAAAAAATTAAAACAATTTAAGAGTTCATTGCCGAACTTTTAGGACGCCTAGTGACGCCTAATTGGAGGTACCCTTCCACGCCTAAGGACGCCTAAGGACACCTATGTTAAAAAAGTAGGTGTAGTTATAGGCCTGGTTGACTTAGTTGTCATTAAGGGTTCCTTTACTAAGGTGCGCTAGCGGTTTTAGCATGCGCGTAGCGCATGCTACAATACCACACGCGCTAAATGCTAATGTCTTCATAGAGCTTGCGTTAGTATTTTTCATTTAGCGCGTGGTTAGCGCGCACTAAAAATGCTAGCGCACCTTAGTAAAAGGAGCCCTAAGTGTCCGACATAGGCGTTGCCTAATTAGATGAGTGAAAATCACTAAGCACTTTTCCATAAGGGGTGCTTAGGTTGAGCACTCATTATAGAATAGCGCTTAGTGCCTATTACTGCACCCAAAGTTGGGTGCCGGTATTTATGCCAGCTGGAACCTGGTATAAATGCCAGCACCCAACTCATAGCCACACACACAAATATGTCCTACTGTACCAACTTAAATGCTCTTTTTAAGGACTTCTCAGATGTGACCATTGTCAGTAAAAGTTCATACAGACAAACCTGGTCAATTATCACTTCCTCCTACGTCCAAAAAGCATTGTGAGTTCATCTTAGCCAAGTACATTTTGTTTATCAAAAATTAGTTTTATAATTCTTGTGTTTTAAACTGAAATATTCAAAAATAGCAGAACTTAACTTATTTCAGCATGGAAGAGCCATTTGCCGACATAGCTATGTTTCGAATACTGCGTCAGGGCAAACAAACTCCTGAAAAAAAGAAAAGAAAAATGCCACCTTAACAAAAATGCAAGGCACTAAGCATGCTCCTATAATATGGAAATGAAGATCTTAAAAAGTATATCACTTGATTAAACTCACAAAAATCCCCCTCACTGTTATCTTCAGCTCTGAGTTAATCTCCTCAGCTCCTTCAAAAGAACTAGCATTTGGATGTGAAAATGGTACTATTCTGTAAAACCACATACAATTTTTCCAGAACCTTCCTACCCCTATCCCTACCCTGGCCATGGCTCCTGTTGAGGTGTGCGCTAGGGGATTCAGGTACCCAGACTTATACAATGCAATAAACAAGCAACGTAATACACACTATTTATTTCATTCAATAAACTTTACATTTAGGAAGAATTTGTGCTCAGAGACATGGAGGAAAAGGGGGAATAAAATTCCCCCCAAAACCTTTTTCCTCCATGTCTCTGAGCACAAATTCTTCCTAAATGTAAAGTTTATTAAATGAAATGAATTGTGTGTATTACTCTGGGAAGTACGTTGTTTGTTTATTGCATTATTGAGTTTTCACACTTCCATATTAAGAAGTATTTAGTATTTCTTCCTTTTGTTGTGTTTGACTCAGTCTCATACAATAGCACACAGACAGATGTGTATGAAAATTGGCAATAATTGGGATTAACTGCATTAATTAATCAACATCAATTAATTGCTTGGTAATGGCTCGTTAATTTATTTGCATGCACATCTTCTCTCTGTGCTGAAATTTGGCAAAACAATTCTATTAACAAAGAAAGGCACATGCAAATTAGGCATCCTTCTCTGCCTATGCAAATTAAGTAATGCCTCTCCCCCAACACTCTCAATCTAAGGGCTCCTTTTACGAAGGTGCGCTAGCGTTTTTAGCGCACGCACCGGCTTAGCTTGCGCTAGCCGAAAAACTACCGCCTGCTCAAGAGGAGGCGGTAGCGGCTAGCGCACGTGGCAATTTAGCGCACACTTGGTGTCGCCATGAAATTTTCCGCCCCTGAGTTTGAGCAGGTGCCCTCTTGTGGCCGAGGGTCCCTTGAGAAAGAAAATATCATCTTCCACTTCGACACGTCCCGTGAGGTACTTAAATGTTTCGATCATGTCTCCCCTCTCCCTACGTTCCTCGAGAGTGTAGAGCTGCAATTTGTTCAGTCTCTCTTCATACGAGAGACCCTTGGGCCCCGAGATCATCCTGGTGGCCGTCCGCTGAACCGATTCAATTCTGCGCACATCTTTACTGTAATGTGGCCTCCAGAATTGCACACAGTACTCCAGATGAGGTCTCACCATGGCCCTGTACAACGGCTGACGAAACTTCTATTGATACAACCCAATATCTGCCTTGCCTTGGATGAAGCCTTCTCCACTTGATTGGCAGTTTTCATGTCTGCACTGATGATTTCTCCTAAATCTCGTTCTGCTGAAGTCCTAGTTAAAGTTTCTCCGTTCAAGAAGGTTGTCCTGCATGGATTTCCGCTTCTGAGATGCATGACCTTACATTTCTTAGCATTGAAGCCTAGCTGCCAGGTTGAGGACCAACTTTCCAATGTAAGCAGGTCCTGCGCCATATAATTCTGTAAACTGCATTCACTTACTATATTACATAGTTTGGCGTCATCGGCGAATAGTGTTATTTTACCTTGAAGCCCTTGAGTCAGATCCCCTATGAATATGTTGAAAAGGAGTCAACCTCCTCTCAATAGTTTTCCAATTAAAGAAAGAAAGAAAAAACCCCCAGAACTATCTAAGCTTTCCTTTGTTAAAACCCTTTTTCTGCACATGGAACATAAGCAAGAAAAAGGGAGGAAGGCCATCACCTACTTGCTTTCACAACCAGTTGCCTCCGCAGCTGGCCTTTTGGGGAAGGTGTGGCTCACTGATAGAGCTGCTGCCTCTGCACCCAGAGGTTGTGCGATCAAATCCCAGTGATGCTCCTTGAGACCCTGGGAAAGTCACTTAATCCTCCAGTGCCCACCGCTTTGAATGTCAGCTTTGAATGCCCAACCCATAAAAAGGCAGTGTACAAGTCCCCATTCCTTTTCCCACACAATTTTCACCAAAGACAAAAAACAAAACTAGTTTATACTTCCCAAGTCTGTACTCCATTTCTTCTTGGTTGTCCAAGTCAGTGATAGCCATAGGTTCATCCTCTTCGGCCTCCTCAAACCATCTCTGACTCTTCTGAAAGCTCTACCATTTCTTCCTTCCACCTGGGGTAAGAACCCTTAAAAGCACTGTTTGCTGACAATCTCCCTGATTGGTTCCCCCTTTCAAGGTTTTCCATTGGACAAAAAAGTTTTACACAACCCCTCCCTAAGTTCTATGGGACCTCCCAGATGCTTCCCTTTTGTCTGTTCTGAAGGAAGTTTCTTCCCTTCCCCCTTCCCCAGGGTAAACAAACGTACTTCATTTTTTTTCAGTGCTTCCCGTGGATTATATGGGCTCATCCTCTTTTCTAAAGCCTTATATCTCCTAGGCCTATTGTATTAACCTGGCCTCCCTATATATTCTAAGGATTTTGGTATAGGTGGACTTCTTACCTCCCTGTCCTTGAGCTGGGGTCCCTTTTCTCTGGCACAATATTTATATGTGCATGTCTGTGACACAGAAACACTGTGCCCAGTTACAGAATTCCCCTATAAATTCCTAATACATGCTAACGAACCTAATGCAGGCTAATGAATGCACATTCTTAGGAGAAGTCATAGGCATCATTCGCTGGCCGTGCCAGGGGCAAGACTTAAGATTCACATTAGCCAGATTCCAGAGGCAGTTGCATTTATGGCATCTGATTAAATGAAGGCTTATGGAGCCAAGACCAAAACAAGCCAACTGAGCTGGAAACCCAAAACAAAACTTCTGGTAAAATATTGTAACATCCTCTCTCAAACACTATTTTGACTCTTACAGGGAAATTATATGAGGTGTATAAAGATAGGCAATTAACTTAGGCCCCCTTTTATGAAGCCGCTTTAGGCTCTTTTTAATCACCAGTCATGGCGATATTAACTCTGATGCTTTAATAAACTCATAACTGAAAAAAAAAATAATTGAATGATAGGTGCCTGTCTTAGGCATGATTCTACAAAAGACTGGCGCCTATCGCATGGCACCTAACAGTGGCAAACTCCAAAGTAGCTGTATTTAGGGGTGGAGAAATACTTAGGCGCCGATAAGCCCCATTTTCTAAAGGACTTAGGTGCCTATAATGTAGGCCTTTAAATGCCTGCCCTATATTACAGGTGTCTAAGTTTTAAGTTAGCCATGATTTTGTAATAGGTGCCTAAGGGCTCCTTTTACTAAGCTACGATAGCGTTTTTAGCATGCGCAGAATTTTAGCGTGTGCTAAACCCACACTACGCAGCTAGAACTAACGCCAGCTCAATGCTGTCATTAGCGTTTAGTGCGCACGGCAATTTAGCACGCGCTAAGCATGTGCTAAAACCGCTAGCGCAGCATGGTAAAAGGAGCCCTAAGTGTGATTGACAAGAGATAGGTGCTTCTATTATAAGTGCCTATCTTTTTAAACACTTTATACAGAATTTTCCTTTTACTGTCTACGTGCTACGTAAATTATCTAAATGCTTCACATATCTAATTGCTTTATAATCATGAAAAAACATTATTTATTGCTCTGTGTAATAGAATAGTCTGTTCTTCTGTCAGAGGAGTTATACAAAACTAGATGACTTCTGAGATAACAGTTTCTTTAGTGGGAGAGCCTGCGAACTTCACTAAGCTAATTTTCCAGGCTGAACCTAGTATATTAAACATTGACAATCAAAAGCCTCATTCACAGTCTCCTTCATTTATTTTTACTTACTGAGACATTTTTGTCTCCTGCTAATTCACTTTCTAGTGGCTGCTGTCCAATTGTCTTTTCTCCTTTCTTCTGTCTTCTCCTATCTTGTTCTATTTCCTTCCAACATCTATCTCTGTCAGACTGATCATTCCCTTTTAACTTTTTACTCCCTTTTCTTTAGAGAATGACAAGGTGATAAAATTCATCACTATTCCCATTCATGCGGATAACCGTGGGAAACCTTCTCCATGTCATTTCTTAAGGAGAAAGGGTAGAATCAGATATGAATGGGCACCACCACTGACCCTCAAGCCTTGCATTGAAGAATGCTGATGTAGAAAGACTGAGGTTGAGGTAGACACTAAAGGATGACATGGGATTGCTTCCTGAGGTTATCCACAGGAACGGGAACGTTTTTCTTTACTACCTCTGTCCACTCAGATTTCACTCTTTTTTCATGTTTTACCTTCTTTTTACTTTGTAGCTACCTATCAACTTTCCCTCTCCTTCTTCCTTACCCTAGCTCTCCCATTTCCTATCTCATTCCTTCCCCAGTCTCCTCTTCCCTTCCATCTTTCATCCACTCCACATTACTACATTTCTACCCTCTGTACTTACTATTCTCCTCTCATCTTAAATTTGGCAGCTATGAAGTAATGCTAAGAAATGCAAGGTCATGCATCTGGGCTGCAGAAACCCTAGGGAACAGTATAGATTAGGGAGTGAAGAAATTTTGTGCATGAAAGAGGAGCGAGACTTGGGTGTGATATTATGTGATGATCTTAAGGTGGTCAAACAGGTTGAAAAGATGACGGCAAAAGATAGAAGGATGCTTGGATGTATAGGGAGAGGAATGGCCAGTAGAAAAAAAAGGAGGCATTAATGCCCCTGAATAAGACTCTGGTAAGACCTCATTTAGAATATTGTGTACAATTCTGAAGACTGCACTTCAAAAAGATATAAACCAGAAGGAGTTGGTCCAGAGGAAGGCTGCTACAATGGTTGGTGGTCTTCATCATAAGACATATGGGGATAGACTTAGACTTAAAGATCTTAGTATGTATACTTTGGAGGAAAGGTGGGAGAGGGGGAGATATGATAGATACATTTAAATATCTATATGGCATAAATACGGATGAGGTGAGTCTCTTTCAACTGAAAGGAAATTGCAGAATGCGAGGGCATAGAATAAAGTTAAGAGCTGATAGACTCAGGAGTAATCTAAGGAAATACTTTATTTGTACGGAAAGAGTGGTGGATGTGTAGAATACAGGTTGTAGAGACAAAGACTGTGTCTGACTTCAAGAAAGCATGGGACATGCCCGTGAGATCTCTTAGGGAGAGGAGATAGTGGATGCTACTTATGGGCAGACTGATAGTTGGCCTTTATCTGCCATCATGTTTCTATGTCTATCTCTTTTGTTCTACTTCCCCCCCTCCCCCCAGCCTCTCCCACATGGTTCTAGCATTTTTAGCATATCTCCTTTCTCTCTTCCTTTATTATTGTAGCCCAGCATTTCCTCCCTTAACCTTAACCCTTGTTGCATAGCATCCTTCCTCTCTCTCCTTCATCCTTGTAACTTGATATCTATTTGTCCATTCCTTCCCCTCTCCCCAGCATCTTCCTATCTTATCTCTCTTCATTCCCACTCACAGCATTTTTCTTTCCCTCTCCCCTCCCCCATGCTTTAGCATATCTCTCTTCCCTCCCTCCTTGCCCCTATGGTTCCACATCTCTCCCTCTCTCTTCTCTCCATTCATCTAATTCTCAATTATCTCGCTCTCCTTTCCCTCCACCCTAAATTCAGCATCACTACACCTACGCTAATCCCTTCCTCCCATAGTCCAGCATATCTTTCTCCTTCCCCTTCATCCATTAAAAGCCCATTAATTTCTCCTATATTCTCTTCTCATCCCCATGCACATGGTCTGGCATGGTCTCTCTCTCTTTCTCAAATCCTCCCCTCTTTTATCCTGCTATATCTTAAAACACATCTTTCCTCACAGGGGTCACCAGCAATGGCAGCAATTCTTTTATACTTATTTATTTATTTACTTTGATTTCTATCCCATTCTCCCGGGAGCTCAAAACAGGTTACAAGAGCACATTCATAGTAAATTACAAGACATTCACAGCAGCAAGAACATGTAAGGATGTAGAAAGGCATTCACAGCAGTTGCAGATGAAATTACAGAAGTTTGAGAAAAAAATTTGTTGCAGAAAAGGAGTGCATAGGAAAGAAAGAATGGTAGTCTGTTGGTTAGAGCTGTTTAGTTGAAGAGGAAAGTCTTCACTGCTTTTCAGAAGGCCATCAACAAGTCTTACAATCTTATCTGAGCAGGCAGTTGGTTCCATAGTTGGAGGTTAACGTGGTTATACAAGCGTTTACATGCCGTTTCCAGTTGGAGAGATCTTCCTGGGTGATGCATAGTCATCTCTCAGCTTTGGAGTGGAGAGAGCGGCTGAGGATGTACTAATGTAGTTTTGTACGCCATTACAAGGGCTTTGAATGTACAGTTTTTGTTGACAAGTAGTCGGTGTTCTGCATGAAGGGCTGGGGAGATGGGGGTCATGGTAGCTGAGATAGTATAGGAGATAGATTGTGGAGTTTTGGACTTGCTGGAGGCATTTGAGTTCTTTGGTGGTTATTCCATTGAATATGGAGTTACAGTAGTCTATCCTGGAAAGTACGCTGGCATAGAGGAGCTGGGACAGGTCAGGTTTAGAGATGTATGGTTTGATCCTTGTTAGTTGGCACAGATAGTGGAAGGAGGTGGATACACCTGCGAGACGTGGGCTGAGAGGGACAGGTGGCCATCCAGTATTACCCCAAGGCTGCACACTTGTTCCTTTGCTGTTAGGAATATAGAATCCCAAGATAGTGTTGGGCAGGTGAGGCTGGTGTTTTTGCTTTCTGATCCAAAGGAGTTCAGTTTTGGCAACATTCAGCTGGTGTTTGTTGTCTGTCATCCAGTTTTTCATGTCAGAGAGGCAGTGTTGGAGTTTGGTGAGTTGGGCAGATCTGTTTTCACCTAGCGGGAGGAGTAGTTGAATGTCATCTGCATAGGAGTGGATTTTGATGTTATATTTCTAGACAATATCACTAACTGGTATGATGTACAGGTTAAATAGGAGCGGGGACAGCAGGGCACCCCGGAGGACTCCATATTTAATGGGTTTGGCATTAGATTTGGTTGGGCCTAGCAGTACTGTTTGCGTTCTCTACTATAGGAAGAAGGTGAACCATTGAAGAGCAGAGTCCTTGATTCCTAGGTCAGTGAGTCTGTGCAGTAGAAGTTGCTGATCATTGGTGTCAAAGGCATGAAGGTCCAGTAGTACTAGCCTGGTGCCAGCCCTAGATCTTTCCCTCTGCCATGTTCTGCTTAGGTGGAAACTGGAAGTTGTGTCAGAGAGGAAACCACATGCAGATGGAAAGTGCCAAATCCAGCCATTGGTAGCATAATGGAATTGCTGCCACTGCAGTTGAACTCTGTGAAGATAGTGTATGTTTTAAGGTAGACTAGAGAGGGGAAGGGGAGGAGATGTTGGACAAAAGGCAAAGGAGAAGAGATGCTAGACCATGGTGGCTCCTATAGCTGTAGGGCCCAGGGCAGCTGCCCTGTTTGCTCCTCCTTCCCAACTCTAGCCATGATGCTTATTGAGCATTTTTATGGCATTGGCACAAATTATGGCCATCAAAAAGAAACCCATAGACTCAGTAATCTAAAAGGAATATGTCACAGTTTCCTGCAAGGGACCATGGAAATGACTTGGAGTCTATTTTACAAATGAAAATCAGCCCCTACTTTCCTTTAGAGTAGAGAATGACATGGAACTGGATACCCATGGTTAACCGCAAGGTGGGGACAGGAACAGAGCCTGCGTGGATGGGGACAGAGCCCAAGGGATGGGTTGGGGATGGGGACAAGGACATATTTTGTCCCCATGTCATTCTCTAAAAACTTGAGACTACATTTAATATGTACAAACTTAATACATCTTTGATAATTAGCAACTGAATTAAATGATTAAAGAACTGAAGAAGCTGCTTTTAGATTTAAATGAACTACACTTCCCCCTCCATATTTGCAGGTTTAGGATTCACAGATTCAGTTATTCATGAATCTCTACCACCTCACCTCCCTTTTGGGCCTCCTACCTGACTCCCTTCCACCTCATGGTTCCCTCCACAGATTACTTTTAAAGCCATGGTGGTCTAGCGGTGAAGCAGGGCAGGAATGATCTTCCTAAGCTCCTGCCCTGTGAAGATCCGCTATTAAAAATGGCTCCCTCAAGTTTCTGCATCAGTCTCATGAGTTCCCGCAGTCATGCAAGACCAACACAGGAACTTGAAGCAGCCATTTTTGATAGCGTATCTGGACAGGGCAGGAGTATAGGGAGATCACATCTGCCCTGCTTCAGTGCTAGACCACCAAGGCTTTAAAGGTAAGCTGTGGAGGGGACCATGGGGTGGGAGGGGGTAAGGGTGGAGGCCCAAAAGTTATTTGCAATTTTTTTTTAATATTCACGAGACAGCTGTGGTCTCAACCCCCGCAAATATGAAGGGAGACCTGTAGTGTTAAATGACAGCAAATGAATTTGTATCTTGAGAATTCTGATAAAAATCTCCAGCTGGAGGGGGAAGGGGAAATAGGCTGGATTTTTTATATCACCAATGCATTTCATTCATCTCTAGTTGTGCTTTCATGAAAAGCAAACATATAATTAAAGATACTTTCTCACACAGAGATACCTCTGGAAGTATGGTTGGATAGAGCCTATGAAATGGGAGTCCTTTCGATATGAGGGTGTGATACAACCTGAAAAGAAAGATGTGGCCCCTACAGATGCTTCTACTGTGCTCACAGAAGGCCAGTCTAAGAATGGGTATGTTGAAAAATCTCAAGCTGCAGAACCCACTGAAAGCCCACAGTTTATCAGTGCCCTAAAACGCTTTCAAGAAGCCAAGGGACTCCCTATTACTGGCATCTTGGATGAGGCCACCAAAAAGATCATGATCACGCCCCGCTGTGGAGTTCCTGACCACAAAGTTCCTGAGACAAAAGAAGGGACCAGCATGCCAAATGCCAATGGGAACAGTAAAAATGTCAACAGTAACAGCACTGGGAATACAACTGACATTTCCAATTTTTCTGATAACACCATCATGAGCACCATAGCACAAAGTAACATAACTGACAGCACAGGAGTAACCAATTCCACAAATGCTACTAGCAGAGGGCAAATAGCACAGGGACGTTTACTCCAGAGACTGGTGGAGCACACACGGAAGAAAAGAAGTGATTCCTTGCGAAATTACACCAAAACAGTGGCATTCCCCAAGCCCAAAGTAAAATGGCGCCTGCTGGGGGAAGGATACAGTGAATGGTTACCCACTGATCAACAGAGGAATATCTTGAAATGGGCCTTCCGTATGTGGAGTGAGGTAGTGCCACTGATCTTTGAAGAGGACATCATCTCCCCAGCGCATGAGATCGATATTAAACTAGGCTTTGGAACAGGTAAGTCACAACTAATTTGAAAAACAAAAGACATGGGGTGGAGGGTGGAATTCTATACATTTGATGCTGGGAAAAAAATCAGTGCTAAGCGCAATTTAATACAGGGCACACGCCCTTTATAGAATCATTTATAGTGCCGAGTCCAATGCCTAACTTTGGGGACCAGACTCATGCCTTCTGAAAGCTGGTGTAAATGTTGGCACCCAAGCAAGGCATGCTGAAGCAGTAATCTATAACAATGTGCTTAACTTTTGGATACCTTCCTGACATGTATGTGACCACGCCCCCTTTTGAGTTACGCATAGAAACATCCCTGACATGTCTGTGGCCCTGCCCCCTTTTGAGTTATGCACTATTAGAGTTAGGTGTCATGCCTTATAGAATAATGCGTAACTGCATTCATATGCAAACTTTAATGGGTGCCAATTAACATCAATAATTGGTTGTTAGCACCAGTTTATTAAAATTAATTGGCTTGCTTAGCCAATTAACTTGCATGTGCATCTTGGAGCATGCCCAAATTTTGGTTCACAAATCTAGGTGCCATATACAGAATCTGGAGGATATAGGACAATTCTGTAACTAAGAGGCCACAGTTAAATGCCCCTTGCTTGCATAAATGCAGAGAAAAGTGAGCACTTACACCCCTAAGTGCCCTAATCACTAATATAATGGGTACATGTAGGCTATAGCACATAAATACTGATTCATAAGTCATGGCAACTATTCCTTTTTTCTCTCTCAAAAATGCACCAACATTGAAAATCTAATATATATACATTTGAAAGTGTGTGACATGGACTTCTTAATGTTGCCAACAGATGAGAGATGAGTGCAGCGTTCTCTGGTAGGGGAGAAACAACAAACAGGATATTTAAAATTATCATTTTAGTATGGCATACAGTGTACAACATGAACAACAAAGTACAAGTACAAACTGTTTAACTGTTAATATCTTTCAAAGTAGTCTCCCAGGTTGTCCATGTCCATGTTTTGCAAACATGTGCAGATCTTTGATAGTATGTAGCTTTGCAGGCGGCCAATCATATGTGGCGAGTCTAGGTGAGGCCAGAGCAGGATTAATTAATCGAGGGCCCCTAGGTACACGTCCACTGGGCCCCCTGCCCCACCCCACCATGCTCCGCCCCCATTTATTTACCCATTTTCTTATTTACTTCTTTATTTCCACTTTATTTCTGCTATTTTAAAATTCAAAACAAACAACAAAGATGACCCTACCAGTGCCAGTGTACAGTTTTTCTTCTATGCAACTTCCAAACATCTCGGAACAAATCTCCTCTTCTTTCCTAGAGGAAGAGATCTTCATCTGGCAGGGCTTTGGGAAGCCCACCAATTTATATTTTGCATTTGGGTAGGAGGCATGGGGCATGGCGGGAAGAAAATTTAGTGCACGTCATTTTATTGGACTAATACATTTCTCAATTAGCTTTCAGAGGTTAAAACCTCTTTCTTCAGTAATGAGCTGATTGGAGCACTGTTTAGTCAGAAAAAAAGGGTAGCTTTTTAGCAAGAAACCTAAAGCTGTGTTTTTTTCATAAGTTCTGCTTCAGTTAATGGATGTTTTCCTCTAATTAGCAAATAACATTTCTGTCTGTCCATAAAAATAAAAGGTTTTGCATGCAATATATTTGTTTTGATGTGCCCTGTTTATGTTGTGGCTTACTAAATGTATTTTGAGCTTAATAAAGCAAAAATAAAAACCCAGAAAACTATTTAGCAGATCACATTAAGGATGTCCAAACTGTGCCTAAGTTCCATCCATAGAACTCATGTCTATCTGAAACCCAAACTACGCTCAAAAGTAGACCTCCTTTACAATGCCTAAAGGACCTACTTTTACAATTGCTATGCAGCTTGCTAGCACATTATGTGGCACAGTGGTTAAACCTACAACTTTCTACCCTATTGTTGCTGGTTCAAATCCCTGTCACTCTCTCTGATAGAAGAGAAATAAATAAAAGCATTAAACAGATCCAACTCCCAGTATCACAATTATAATGAAAAACACCATAAAAATGACATTCTAATAACATCATAATAATAAAATATTATAACATTAAGGACATTTTTTGGACGTCTAACTCTCGCCGAAAACCCAATTCTCTAAAGGATGTCTCACAATTTGGATCTCTAAACAGTGCTGAGTGTCGCTGAGTGCGATTCTACAAAGGACACCTATCTTGGACATCCAAACTGCACCTAACTTTAGACGCACTTTGCAGAATCTTTTATCAAAGTTACATTAGTTTCTTGGAGATCTTTAACCTTGGCCTCCAGAGAGTCCAGCTTAGTTGTGAGTTGAACCAGCTCTTGAGAATTGATTTCTACTGTACTTTTAAAATTATGGTAGATAACTCCCACCCCCACCCCCAATTTTTTTTTTTTTTTTTACCACAGAACATAGAGAAGAATTATGGAGCTGCATAGCATTCCATAAATTGTCCGAAGTGACTATGTATTTATTCAATTTTCTATACCATTCTCCCAAGGGAGCTCAGAACGGTTTACATGAATTTATTTAGACTATTCCTGGCTTTTGCAGCCATTGCACACACAGCACTGAGGACCCAAAATCTCTTCAGGAAGAGGAACTATTCACAGTTGGCTGCAATTGCTGGTTAAGCTTTGCTTCATTTCTTTGTATCTGGGGGTAAGATACTGCAAGTGGAGATCCCTCCAACAGAGAGAGGGAGCTTGCAGAGAAATTCCTTCTCCCTCTCCCATTTCTCTAGGAGAGACTCTCGACGGTAGAGGAACTACCCCCTGCAGGGGACTCAGAGGCCCTGCTCCCACTGCCCCCAGAGATGTTCACTGCTGGCATAGTCACAGGTGAAGTCCTTGCTGTGGTTGTTGGAGCACAAAACAACTGTAACGTCATCTGCCTCAGCAAGTGATTCAAAGCCGGCATCGTAGGGAATTGTCATACTGTTCCCTTCCTCTTCCTAATGCTTGATATATTAATGTAATAAAATTATGAATTTACAAATGAGCATAAAGAGTATAAACATATATGTTTGCCAGGCTTATTGGCTTCTACAATACTTTATGATGAGGTGATCAGTAAACAATTGGCTAAAACAAAACATATTGTATAAAGCAGTGTTTCGCAAATTTTGTCAAGCTGTGGCACACTTAACTTAGTGTCCACGGCTCCAGGCATCCAGAAGTGCACGGATGTCGACACAATGGCATCATGCACATGTGTGACATCATCATGTTGACATCTGTGCATGCACAAAGGCCCTCCAGACAGGCACCGCCAGTGGGGTTGCTGGAAGGGAAGATGCGCGGAGAGAAGGAGAGGCATTATGAAAATCAAATGGAAGAACACCACATTGATTTCATAATGGAACAATAACACTTTTAAAATCAATAACATCGCCTTGAATTGGCCTATTTGGAAAAAATGTGATATCTGAACACTGCAAGATCTTTTATGTAATAATCGATGGTTGGCTTTTGAAGAAGTACGTGATAAATGTAATCTACCAGCCAATCAATATATTAATTGACTTCAATTAAAACTTGTTGTGTGTGCTTCAATTCTGGAACTTCTAAAATTGAAATCAATACCTGATCTCCTTCAAAATATTTAGAGGTGTTGCCTCTAAATGGTACACTTTATTGAGGCAAATTTCACCTGTGTCTATATCACTAATGATGAGTGCATGGCATCCGGCTTTAGACATTTCCGCTGTTGATGAGCTTTGGCAGAAAGTGTGGACCAGAGTATTCAGATCTATTAGATTGGCTCCAGTCCTTAAATCAATATACTTTCTACTATATCGATCCCACTGGACGCTGCATAAACTTGCTAAATTTTCCAAAGAAGGCTCTAACCTATGCAGGAATTTGAAGGTACATTGCCACACATGTTATACCAATGCTCACATATTAAATTGTATTGGGATAAAGTCTAGAACACGGAGAGGGTAGTGGATGCCTGGAATGCGCTCCCAAGAGAGGTGGTGGAGAGTAAAACTGTGACGAGTTCAAAGAAGCGTGGGATGAACACAGAGGATTTAGAATCAGAAAATAATCTAATATAATAAAATGGTAAGCCGCGCATGCGCACTTCCTAAGCGTGCATCCGTTTTCTGTGAGCTGTAGCGACCCATAGGAAGTGCGCATACGCGGCTTACGGTCTGGCCTCACACGAGACAAGACAACTGCGCGCCCTTCTCTGCTCTCCACCTGCAGAGCTGCGGCTGCCGCCTGCTAGCACACCCTGCCCTCTCCAAGCCGGGACCGCAGCCAGCCAACGATCGCCTGCACAGCGCGGAACAAGTCGACGACTCCCCCCTCCCGCACCAACCGCTGCCGCTCCTGTTTGAAGCGGCCTGATGAGGTTCGCGGCCGGCTGTAGCGAACCTCGCAGGCCGCTCTCCACATGAAGCACGTTCCCTCTGACGTGATCGTGTCAGAAGGAACATGCTACCATATGGAGAGCGGCCTGCGAGGTTCAAAACAGCCGCCCATGAACCTAAGCAGGCCGCTTTGAACAGGAACAGGAGCGGCAGCCGCGGCATTCCCCCCTCCTTTCAGCGGCCAGCAAACAACATGGAGGACTGCTTCCGGGAGGAATCGGCTTCCAGCCTCATATCTCAGGCCTGACCCGCGACTCAAAGGGGAGAGGATATGCTGGATGGAGGGAGCAAGACAGATACTGGTTAGAAGACTGAAAATAAAGGGGGAAGAGAGAGAAAGAGAAGATGCTGGAAGGGAGGAGTTAGCAAAAAAAAAACCAAAAAAGAAAAAAAACCTCCCAAAAAAACAAACAACTGGATAAATAGAAGCAGATAGAGATGCAGAAAAATAAATGGAGGAAAAATGAAAGATAAGGTTAAAGTCTGAGATGGATGTAGGAGAGGAAGTGAAGACAGGAATGAGAGAAGAGCCAGATAGATTGCAAACCCTGGTAAGAAAATTGAGAGAAGAGAGCAGAAACTGGGATAAATATGAATAAAATGGCCAGACAATAAAAGAAGAAAAAAATAATTTTATTTTTAATTTCATTAACAGAAAATGCAGTTTTACTGTAAATTTGCACTGCTTTCTTTTTATATTCCAAAGTGTATAGTGTTTTTTCTCTTTCTCTGGTGTTGAACTGCATATTGCTGGACAGAGGGAGCAGGAAGAGGTGCTGATGGACAAGGGGGGGATGAAGGGAGGCCTACTGCTGGACAGGGGGAGCAGGAACAGGTGCTGATGGACGAGGGAGCAGGAAGAGGGGTGAGGTAAAATAAAGGGAGAAGGGCTGCTGTTGGATAAGGTGAGCAGTGATGGGGTGGGGGAGGACACAGGGGAGGTAAAAGGAAGGGAGAATGAACAGGGGGAGCAGACAAGAGGTGGTGGTGGACAGCCAAGGAAAAAAAAAAAAGAAAGATAGAAATACAGAAAGCGGCTAAGGACAGATAAAAAAAAATAAAGACAGACACACACACACATATTCTAGCACCCGTTAATTTAACGGGCTATAAGACTAGTATTAAATATTGAACTAAGGCCAGTACTGGGCAGACTTGCATGATCTGTGTCTGTATATGGCCGTTTGGTGGAGGATGGGCTGGGGAGGGCTTCAATGGCTGGGAGGGTGTAGATGGGCTGGAGTAAGTCTTAACAGAGATTTCGGCAGTTGGAACCCAAGCACAGTATCGGGTAAAGCTTTGGATTCTTGCCCAGAAATAGCTAAGAAGAAAAAATTAAAAAATTTAAATTGAATCAGGTTGGGCAGACTGGATGGACCATTCAGGTCTTTATCTGCCGTCATCTACTATGTTACTATGTTACCATAGCCACCATTCTAAATATTAATGAACCCTTACATCTTAAAATTATTATTCTTGGACAACATGGTCTCACATACTCTATGCCCGAGCCCAATGCTTGTTTATTTAACATCTTATTATTCTTGGCTATTAAAAACATCTTGCACTGTTGGAAGGGCTTATCTAAGGTAGAATACATTGTATGGTGGAACATTGTATACATAACCAACAAATCTGAAAGTGTAATAGCTGAAAAACATAATTCTATTAGTTCTTTTCTCAAAGTATGGAGACCTGTTCAACTTTATTATGACTTGGACCGTTGACATAAATTATCTCAATGTAATATCAATGTAATATTTATAAAATATAGAGAGAGCCACTTCTTGTCAGTTAATTAAGTCGCTTGGGATGCTCAGTGGGAACTCTCTTCTATGCTTTACACATATACTCTAATCTGAAATTATATGTACTGTCCCTGCTGGATTTGGTTGACATGAGACACTGGTTGTATTGGCTTATAATTACTACTATCTTCCCGCTTATTAACTGTGATATGTACAACTAGTCTGTTTCATGTTTGAGTTATCTATTGTATATTTGCATATATGTATATTTGCATATTTATAATAAAAATAAAAATAAACTAATTCCTACATATTTAATGAAAGCTAAAAAAAACAAACAAATACAAAACAGTACATATACTTCTCCCTCTGTATTCGCAGTTTCAGCAATCGCGGTTTGGACTATTCACGGTTTTTAGCTTGCTGGCTCCTCCCCCCAAGTTACGTCAGCTTGCATAGAGAAATCACTGATTCCAAGTGTTTACAGAGAAAATTGCTGATTCCCAGTACTTTCTTCACCATGTTTTGCCTCTCCTTCAGGAACAGGCCAGGTCTCCCACCATGTTATTCGCGGTTTCACCATATTTACGATGGTTTTTAATAGAAAACAGCGAATACTATATGAAAAAGTTATTTGTGGTTTTTCTGTATTCGTGGGTCTGTTAATCCCCTATCACAGCGAATACGGAGGGAGAAATGTACCCTGTTCTCATTCTAAATGCTCTCAATCTAAATGCATTGTATCAGTGTCAGTGGAGAGTATGCAACACAACAGAAGAAAGATTTAGAGACTTATTTTGAAATCTTATGTTAAGATGGTATCTGTTTGTACGCAAATGTAAAATTATAAAAAGAGAATGAATACTTATACTTACTTATAAGCGTAAATATCTTTCTCTAGATCTAATAGTCTTGGTTCAACTACCACTTTAATAAAGCAATGAACAGAAGATAGCTGCATGACGAGAAAACATTAGGAAATCAAAACGCTGTGGGAAGTGGGTCTCGGCACAAAGACAATATATAATTCCTACCCAAAAGGAAATTTATAAAATTTGAACTAGATTTAAAATGAATCATAGATATGCTTTAAAAAAAAAAAAAAAACTTCACTCCTGAAATATGTGTACAGAAAGGCTAAGTTACCTAGTTCTAAGCTGGAGATTTTGGGATAGTCCAGGATCATCTCATCCTGGTGCATTGTCTTGCAGCACTGATTTCACTGGGTAGGATGAAGCACTACAAATCACATACTGCTTTGGAATATAAGTTCAAAGCCAGGACTGGCCAAAACGTTTTGAGCCTGGAACAAAGTAACTTGGCAGTTCTGATGTACAGTATATCAAAAACCCATTGAACATGCTGCACTTACTAAGCAAGACCCTTAAAAGCTACTTTTTGTGCTGATACCTGTTCTTAAAACCATCATGTACAAGAGTGAACTAACCAAGGAGCTAAAATTTTTGAAATTTTAAAATTTAGAAAATAAACTTTGTAATTATGTTATTCAAAAAGCTTCACCTTTAAGCTGTAGCTCACAGAGAACTGCTGAAGAGCTGTGTCCACAGAAAACAGTGTACATGCTCACTAAAGGCCTCTTTCATGAAGACAATCAGAGCAGGTCGCTATGGTAACTGCCCCAAAGCCCATGAGATTTAAAGGGCTCCTGGGCTTTTGCCGCATGGCACTCACTAGTGCAGCTTCATAATTTGACTATAAGGACTTCTTTTGGAAATGTAAACATGATGATCTTTATTCTGATTTGGACCTGGTGCAATTTTGAAACTGTAAATTTATTCAATTCAATTTTCTATACCGTTCTCCCAGGGGAGCTCAGAATGGTTTACATGCATTTATTCAGGTACTCAAGCAGTTTTCCCTCTCTGTCTCAGCGGGCTCACAATCTATCTAAGGTACCTGGGGAAATGGGGAGGATTAAGTAACTTGCCCAGAGTCACTAGGAGCAGCGTGGGCTTAAACCTACAACCTCAGGGTGCTGAGGCTGTAGCTTTGACCACTGCGCCACACTCTCCCCTACAATGATCAGGTTAAGAAGCTATGTGATAAACTTGGACAAAAAAGATGCATTCTTGATCCTTTTCCTTCTTATATTTTTTGAAATATTCAGGCATTTAAATATTCAGGTATTTAAAGTTTGGTTAACATCTTTTATAAACTACATCCTGGATAATGGTTGCTTTTCAAATAGCATGGGACATATTGCTCTAATGCCATTGCTGAAAAGTGTGGATTTAGACCCAGATATTCCATCTTATTACAACCCTATCACTGTTAACAAAGATGATAGAGACCATTATTTCTAGACAACTTTCTAGTTATTTCGATAAATTCTCAATACTTTTGCCATTTCAACATGGCGTTAGATATAATTTTAGTACAGAAACTCTGTTACTATCTCTAATTCCAAGATCCAAAGTTTACTATCACAAAATCGTTTTGCTATTCTGTTGTAGTTTGATCTTTCTGCAGCTTTTGATGTTGTTCATCAAGAAACATTAATCCAACTACTTTCAGACATAGATTTAGATCAAAAAGTATTGAGCTGGTTTGTAAGATTTCTAACTTTGCATTCATAAAAAGTTAATATTGGAGGTAAAACCTTAGCAACATGGAAGCCTGTCTGTGGTGTTCCACAGAGCTCTCCATTGTCCCTTCTTTATAACGTCTATATGACCACCATAAAGAAATATGTCAACTGCTTTTGAGACAATATTCATATATGCTGATGACATCTTCATCTTATTAGAAGTAGACCCAATGCTGATCAACTTTGAATCAAATATTAACTCTTGTATTTCCAGATTACAAACCTGGGCTACATCTGTTCAAATGAAGCTTAATGCAGCAAAAATGAAATTATTGTGGTTTGGCCCAAAAATTGATCTTTTACCTTCTTTGATAATTACTGCACTGATTGAACCAATTGAACCAATTAAAACAATTAAGTTAGGCGGCAGTATGGCAACTATCGCCACCTAACTAATGGCGCCATTTTAAGAATTTGTTTCCAAATGCTTACTGCATAAAAAATCTTAAAATATTACTAGATACACCTACTTTGTCTAAATACGAAAATAATTAATGCAGTTATGTCTGTTTAATTGAAATCGGTGGAGCCCAAGTTCTGTAGTAACTAATCAAACCATGAAATTCCATGAGATAAATATAAATTATAAGGTATTAAGTATGTTTGTATAAAAAGAAGAAAAGACACAAAAAAGAAAAAATAAGTAAAATTGAGAAGAAAAGCAAGAAGAAAAATCCTCTATAATAAAACCCTAAGCGCACATGCACAACGCCGAGTTCCCTGACAGCGTGATGTGTGCCTCCATGCCAAATTTTATTTCAGGTGCGTGGGGCAGCTTACGACGGCTTGCAGCACGTGCAGCGATTTCATCGGTGGTGGTGGTTTGACTCCTGCGCTGCTGGGACGCCTCTTCTCACCCCTGGACCAGCAAACGCAGAAGCCGCGGGGCATTTGCTAGGCCGGCCCACTTCAAAAATGCGAGATGGGCCGGCCTAGCAAAAGCTCCGAGGCTGCCCGGGCTAGTGGATGCTGGACAGGGGGAGCAGGGAAAGGAGAAGGCTTACTGCTGGACAGGGGGATCAGGTAAGAGGTGCTGCTGGACAGGGGGAGCAGGGAAGAAGTGCTGAAGGAGAGGGGGGAGGTAAAACGAAGGGAGAAGGGGTGCTGCTGGATAGGGGGAGCAGGGAAGGGATTCTGCTGGACAGGGGCGGAGATAAAAGGAAGGGAGAAGGCCTATTGCTGGACAGAGGAGCAGGAAAGAGGTGCTGCTGGACAGGGGGGAGGTAAAACGAAGGGAGAAGGGCTGCTGCTGGACAGGGGGAGCAGGGAAGATGTGCTACTGGACAGGGGGGGTAAAAATAAGGGAGAAGGGCTACTGCTGGACAGGGGGAGCAGGCAAGGGGTGGTGGTGGACAGTAGAGGAAAGAGAGAAAAAGAAAGAAAGAAAGACAGACACAAACATCTATTCTAACACCAGTTAATGTAACGGGCTTAAAGACTAGTAGAAAAATAAAATTAAGATCAATAACTTGTTCAAAAAGAAAAGATTCCTCATGCTCAGCTGTAATTAAGTGCCTCTGAAATGACCGATTAGCCTCAAACAAGCAATTTAACTGGCGAGTTAAATTGTTTTGAATATTGGCCACTTTGGCTTATTTACACATGTGAGTGTGAGGGGCTGGTGAAGTATTATAAATCATATTGTTGGATTTATAGAAACCAGACATGCTTCTTAACTGCCCTTAATGAAATTTAAATTAATTTGCTATAAGATCCTAGAATCTGTAAGAAGCATGCTGGATGGTTTAAGGCTATGCTTTCAATTTAAATCTTTCTTTTATTGAATTTTGAATACACAACACTTAAAACCCACACACAATTACATAAAGCTGTCAACTACTGTTGCATCTCATTTGAACAAATATAATATCCCCAAATAAACATATCATATAAATTCACTAGTGTTTAAGCCCGTTAGATTAACGGGTGCTAGATGACCGCCTCTCCTGCTTTTGAACCTGGGCAGGGGCAGAGGCAGAGCCGGGGCGGGAGGGAGTGACGGTGGGAGAGCAATTTCAAAGCCTCAGAAGCGGCGGCTCCTTGACCAATCCGTGCTTACAACGTCCCCACACTCGCGGTCTGGCTGGCTCCCCCACCAAAGCCCTTCGCAGTGGCAGCCCCTCCCGCATCCATCCCCGCGTCCCAAGCCTCTCCGAAGGCCAGCTCCCACGAAAATGGTACCCCTCTGTCCAAAGCCACGGCGGCAGCCTCCCTCAAGACACATTTCAAATCTGACATATTGTAATCACAAAACAGAAAATAAAATTATTTTTCTTACCTTTTGTTGTCTGGTCATTATTCATATCATGTAGGGGTCCCAGGCTATGGTTGGCTTTTGATAACTCGCTTGCCAGGGCCCCTTCTTTCTTCTTCCCTCCCTCCATCCCGGCAGCTGAAGACAGGCACCTCCCCCCAGTGGTCTGAGACAGGAGGGAGCAGTTAGGAGAGGTCTGAGGGCAAAGAGGGGCTCAACAGCGCCCAACCACCTTTCCTTCCCTCCCTCCATGAGGTGCAGTGAATCCACCAATGTTAAAAGGAGCCGCGTTGAAATCGGAGGCCTGCCACTGCCGTAGCACGTTTCCCTCTGCCTTGGTCCCGCCCCTTCTCTGACATATTGGACCGCGACAGAGGGAACGTGTTACGGTGGCGGCAGGGCTCCAATTTCAAAGCAGCTGCTTTTAACATAGACGGAGCTGAACTGACCTGATGGAGGAAGGGAAGGAACGGTGGGGCAAATTTCGGCAACGGCAGGAATTGTTTGGCGGGCCAAGCACCGGTTTCTTTAGGCAGCCCCGGTTGTTTACTTGGATTCAATGTGAGCCGGTTGAGGAAGGCCGCCGCAGCCTCGGGGGACAACAATGGCGCTTATGCTCAAGCCCCCGCCGCAGCTCCTCTCTGGATCCTGGTGCGGTTCGAGAGAGGAGTTCGAGAGAGAGAGAGTGGCGGCGGCTTGAGCATAAGCGCGATTGTTGTCCCCCTACCTAGCGGCGAGGCTGCGGCGGCCTTCCTCTCACGGCTGGCGGCCGGCGAACCCTAATGCTGACATTGAATCCAAGTAAACAACCGGGGCTGCCTAAAGAAACATGGTAATCATATTCTGTTCTGAAAGCCCCCGCCGCAGCTCCTAGGCGGTTGAGGGGGGAAGGTTGTGGTCGGAGTTGCTAGGCTGCAGCGGATGTGTGAGTTGCGAGTGTGGGGCCTGTAGCGGCGCGAGGTGGAGAGCAGGCTGTGGTGACGTAGTAGGCGCGCATGCGCACTCGTGTTTCCGCGACGGGACCAGGGAACACGATTTTTTTAGTGCGCATGCGCGTCCTACCATTTTATTATATTAGATGTGGGTTGTAGAAGGTTTAAGGAGTCTGAGTAGTGGGATATATATAGAGGGTGTCAGTTTGAGGGGAGGGGGTTGGGGAGAGTCTGTTTGGGAGAGGAGTATGTTTAAGGTGTGAGGGCAATGTGTGTAGAGGGAGTATGTTTGTATTTTAAACCCTGGAATTATTCACTGACAACCACGATGCACTTAAGAGTGTTTATGATTTGCATTTATTTCTATGCCATCACTACCAATTCAAAATAGAAGTTATTGTGCAAATTCATTCAGCTGAGTGTTGTGTCCTGTGGATTAATTTGAAGGATTTGATGAATTCTATACCCATACAAAGGGGTCCATACTCTCTCCCATCTTATGTAATATCTACTTTAAGCCTCTGACTGAGCTGCTTTGGTCAGTGAATACAAAATTCTATATCTATGCCGATTAAACCAGTTCTACCCACAACTTTTAAATTGGGCAAATAACTAAGTTTCCAAGTTTCCAAGTTTATTAGTTTTTAATATCCCGATCATAAAACAAATATCTGACCGGTTAACAGTAACTGACTTCAAAATATTTTATGGGAAGTATGAACTTCCGCTGAAGTCACAGGTCATGGGACATGAGGAGGGACGTGATTTCCTGCCAGATGGCCGGAGAGTGATTGGCTGTGAGAGGGGAAGCAGGGCATGATGGGTGGGGATATATAGTCTTCATGCCTCCGAGGAACAGTATGCTTCCCGGTCCCTCAGAGACAACTTTCCCTCCCACCCTCCCCTTGTGATTATCGGGTTCACTTGGGAGATTCAGGGTTTTAGGGTTGTTGCAGCAGTGGTAATCTCGAGTTACAAGGTTTTGGCTCATCAAAAGATGAGCAGGTATTTGGTAGTCAGCTCAGTTGAGTGGCGATGCCGAGGGTCAGGTGAAATGGGGGCATAGAGGTCCATGCCTACACCCTAGGCTCATCAAGGGATGAGCACTTAAGGGAAATGAGCTCAGGTGAGCGAATCTGCCTTGATACAGGTGGCACAGAATGGGGCATGGAGGTCCATGCCACCCCTTAGGCTCTTGCTGATGTGGCAGAGTCAGGGGTATACAATTTTGAGTTCTTGTCAAATTGCAATGTTTTGTAGCTCAGGAGCTGAAGCAATTGTTGATTGCTTATTGGTTGTCCCCAATAAATAAAGCTGCGGCCTGGTTTTACCATCAATAAAGTGTCTGTGGTTTATTTATTGTCCACATTATTGTTGTGAATATATGAACTTTGGTAAGCATGTATAGCGAAGGGCTTTGTGATACGGGGTGTAAGGAGCAACAACTTGGCCATTCCAGATCCATATGTTAACTGTACATTGTGATATCCACCAGCAAGGAGTAGCACCCACACTCTGGAATTTATTCCCAGAAGGGCTACGTCTAACTCCAGACTACCTCTACTTCAGGAAGCAGGTGAAAGCCTGGCTTTTCATCCAAGCCTTTAATACATAGAGTGACTGACTATACACTCATTCTGCACTAGGACTAGATCACCACACATATTAACTAAATCATTATACTTTGTTTAACTGTATAAACAACTTGACTTGAGTTTAACCTCTCATTTGTTTATCCCAACTCACTCAGTACCACCCATTTTGTCCCCATCTAGGCATTTGATCCCTTGGCTATAGGATAATTTGTATTATAGAAAAGCATTAGCGTTATATCTATTTATTTTAATGTTCTGATTTTTTATTAGATGTTTCCTAAGTATTATGTCTCCCTTTTAGTATGTATTATATCTCTCTAATTTGAATTTCAATTCTGTTAATAAGTATATTTTTGAAACTATTTCCCGGTAGTCCTTTTATTAAGTTTAAATTTACTGATTTTAACTGTTCCTCATTCACTCTATTTATGTTTATATTTGGTCTTTTTACTACGGTTATGCTGTTAACATAATTATAAGCTTTAAGTTGAATTATACCTGCTGTACACCACCTTGGGTGAATCTCTTCATAGCGGCGGTTAATATATCTCAATAAATAATTAATGAAACTGTGGGTTTCTCTTCTTCCTTTAGGCCGTCACCTGGGCTGTTCACAGGTCTTTGATGGAATGGGGCAGGAGTTTGCTCATGCCTGGCACCTGGGAGACATTCATTTTGACGACGATGAACACTTTGTGCCTCCCAACAGTGAAGAGGGCATCAGTCTCCTTAAGGTTGGTGAAAACCAAACGCAGTTTTACATTACATTATCCAAAATTTTTATTTTACCCATACCAATCCACGGCAGATTACACTGAAATAATCTTTCTAGGAATTACAAGACTAATTTACAAATTAAAACCAGTCTTTAAATTTACCTCATACTGAACCAATCCCCCCTTTTACAAAACTACAAAAGCGTTTTTTAGTGCAAGCTGGCATGCTGAATGCTTTGCGCTGCTCCTGACGCTCCTAGGGCGATGGCCTTTGCTAAAAAACACTTTCACGGTTTTGTAAAAGGGGGGCAAAAGAAGCACCTTAAAATTCAGTTTTTTAGATAACATGTTTCCTGAACAGCATAGACTTAGGGCTCCTTTTACAAAGCCACACTAGGGCTTTAATGCGCAGAATAGCGCCCGCTAAATTGCTGTGCGCGCTAGCCACTACCACCTCCTTTTGAGCAGGCAGTAGATTTTCAGCTAGCAAGCGCTAATCCGGTTCATGCGCTAAAACCGCTAGCGCACCTTTGTAAAAGGAAACCTTAATAAAAGACCAAAAAGTATTATAATTCACCAACTTAGATGCCTGATAGCAGAAATTGGCTGAAAATATCCTATTAGAGTTTATATTTTTACAAAAAGGAAATGTCAATTTTAGCTTGAGTTTCATATTTTAAATGTAACGTTTT
This sequence comes from Geotrypetes seraphini, assembly GCF_902459505.1. Taxonomy (NCBI): domain Eukaryota; kingdom Metazoa; phylum Chordata; class Amphibia; order Gymnophiona; family Dermophiidae; genus Geotrypetes; species Geotrypetes seraphini. The sequence continues at coordinate 303,177,021 of NC_047084.1, read as the reverse complement.
AATCAGTCCTAACATGTAAGGTGGAGCCATACGAGGAGGTGCTGAAAAATTCTCAGCCCAACCAACCAACTTCCTAGATTCTGAGTGTTATTTTGCCACAGTAGCTGGAAAAAGTGTTATCTTATTTCATTATGTGCCAATCTGCAGAAATTAAATTCTATGTTTTGACATTGCTTTAGATCATTGATTGAACCATATCCACGTCATTCTCTTCTTGGATGGGCTATGAAATTTTCAGCACCACCTCATAGTGTGAAGAGTTTCAGTCTTTGGTAACCAGAGATGAGATTGTGATGTCATGATGCTTCATTCCACCAATAAGAGCCAATCTGACAGTGATGTCACAATGGCTTGATTGTCCTATACTTGGCTCACTTTTATTACATATGATGGGGTGTTGAAAAGTTCTCAGCCCAACTAACCAACTTCCTAAATTCTAAGCTTTATGTTGCCACTGTAGCTAAAAAAAAGTGTTATCTTATTTCGTTACATGCCAATTTGCAGAAATGAAATTCTATATTTTGACATTCTCGTTTTTGTTAGGCTGAGAACTTTATAGCACCCACTTGTACAATGAATTAGCTTTTTTAAAAAAACAAGACTATATAATTTTAAATGGATTCTGGATTCTATTGGCAGCAATGGAGCTTTATGTAGCATAGTGTGACTCTGTCAAACTTACCAAGTGAGCAAACCAGCCGAATGGCTATACAGTATTTTGTAACATTTGTGGCCTTCTCATCAAGTAACAGCCCAAATAAGCAATATTGCAATAATCTATTACGGATAACAATAATGCCTGAACAACAATTTAAAATTTATCCAACTGAAAATATTTCCTACCTCGTTGAATATTACGCATAACCCCAACACAACTTTTTCCAAGGTTGAAAACCTGAGATACCATGGTAATATTCTGGTGATGCCCAAATTTTTCAATAAAGTCTCCAATTCATAGCTCAGGTTATTTATCGAGAAGTACCATGTATTAACTTTTCCATTTCTAATATATAGCCATTTCTTGAATAGCTACTCTCTTACTCTATAACAGGTTGCCCAAATTTAGGCACTAGGGTCCGGATTCTCTAAACAGTGCCGGTTTTTTTTAGGCGCCAGTAGGTACTCAAACTAAGCAAAAAATGCCACTTAAATGCCATTTTAAACTGATTTTCAAGGCATCTACTGGAACTGTGCCCAATGCCACTGTAGGTGTGGCTAATGCCAGCAGTGGCATTAGGTACTGTAAAACACCTACCTAGGCGTGATTCACATTAAAGGTAGGGACTGGAAATGTCGGCCTGGAAAACCCTGGACTACATTTCCAGTGCCTATCTTTGCCAGAGGTGTGGATTCTCTAAATGGCACCGTTGCATGATTGACACATGATCGTCGGCTACTTTTAAGGCAGCCGCCAACAATGGCACTGGTTAGAGAATCCAGGCCCAACTGTGCACACAAGTTATAGAATGCTAGCTCTTAAACACATAACCATAACAGTTATGCACATAAATACGTACCTTGCACTCAGTGGTATTCTGTAACATACACGCACAACTGCCTTAGCATGTAAATGCAAGAAGGCATTTACAAGGGGAGAAGCCTGGGCATGGCCAACATTTCTGAGCTTAACTTACAGAATACTGTACATTATGGGCCTCTTCTATCAAAATGCGCTAGCAGTTTTTAGTACAGAGAGCTGCACTGAATGGCCAGTGCTGCTCCCGATTCGAGCAGCGCAGGCCATGTAGCACGGCTCACCGCGCTACAAACTGCTGGCGCAGCTTGATAGAAGAGGCCCAATGTTTGTAACTGTTGCATTTAGGTGTGAACATTTCTTTCTGCTTTTGACATGATGTAAACTCATCAACTAGGCCATAACGCTAAGTTCCTCACCAAAGCATCAAAACCACTTCGCCGTCCTCGTCCAATCTACCATCCTTTCCAGATTGGACTATTGCAATTCTATCTACTTAAGCCTAACAAAGAAAAGCCTCCATAGACTCCAACTAATCCAGAATACCGCTGCTAAGCTTATCTTCTCAAAAAGTAAATTTGACCATGTCTCACCACTCCTGTCCAAGCTCCACTGGCTTCCTGTAATCTCCAGGGTCCACTTTAAATGTGCATGCTTAACCTTCAAGATTCTGCACGACATCCTCCCTCCTTTTATTCCATTATCCTGGAATTCCTCAAATCCAAATTCCACTAGATCCGCCCATAAACTAAAATTATCCTTCCCCTCTTTAAAAAGCATATCCCATGTTGGTAAACTAGGATCTTCCCTCCCCTTCAGAATCACGGAGCTCTGGAATAATCTTACCTCCCCACTTTGTAACTTGAGCTCCCTTCAACTATTCCGTAAGCATCTGAAAACTTGGCTATTCTCTAAAATGTAACTTTTCTTTCCCTCTCTGGTACACTAAGCCCTCTAAACCTCGCTTCATACTTATTTCTATAATTCCATTGGAGTTCCGTTTCTTTCCCAATTCCTGTAACCGTGCCAAGCTCCACGTTGCGGAGAAGATGCGGTATATAAACCCAAGGTTTAGTTGAGTTGAGTTTAGTTAATTAGAGTATTTCGGATGTTTATGTCTACTATAGTTAAATAGTGTAGCTCTGAGGTTTATATCTACTAAAGCATGTATGGGTAATTAATATATCTCAGCTGTTTATTTCTACTATAACATGTATAGTCACCGACTGTATCTCACATGTTCTCTATTTACCATAACCCAGTCATTCTACCACTAGCTTTACGAATACGTTTTGTTCATATTTGTCTTGACTATACTGTACTGTGTATGTACTCCTGTAACCTATTCTGGGTTCTTTTGGGAGGATGGGCTAAATAAATAAATACACTTCTCCCTTGGAATTCGCGGGGGTTAGGGGCAGAACCGGACCGCGAAGTGTGAAAAATTGCGAATAACTTTGTGCCGGCTCTGACCCACCCCCGGACCTTACCTGGTGGTCTAGCGGGCTTTCAGGGCAGGAGCGATCTTCCTATGCTCCTGCCCTGTGCAGATCACCAATAGGAAATGGCTGCCGTGAGTTTCCGTAGTCTCTCGAGACTACGACAGGAGCTCACGGCAGCTATTTCCTATTGGCGATCTGCAAGGGGCAGGAGTGTAGGAAGATTGCTCCTGCCCTGAAAGCCCGCTAGACCACCAGGTAAGGCCTTGATGCTGGGGGGAAGTTGGGAGGGAAGTGGGGAAGGTCCGAAATAAAGTTGTTGGGTTCTTTTCCACCTTAAAAAAAAATTGCGCATAACCAAATCCGCAGATGCTGAAACCGCGGATTCGGAGGGGGAAGTGTAAAATGCCTAAATTTAGGTGCGCTGTTACAGACTTATGCTAGTATTGTGTAAGCACACTTATAGAATAGGTTCACAGCCTGTGTAACTTCAGAACTTAAAGTTGTGGCACCCAGTTATAGAATTACCCTCTATTATCTGCATTTTTTCATCACTTTTGGCTTCCCATTGTCGACGCCTCAAATTCCTGCCTTTCTGAAACCTGCTCTACTTACTATTGCTTACTGTCAGTTGAGGCAGAAAGATCCAAAAGTGATAACATCATGCAGCTGCAGCGGAGGTTTCCTGAAAATGCCCTACCCTCCATATCCTAAGCATGACAGTGAGAGGCTTATGGCTTTGATATGCATATATCCAGGATTCAGCAACACCATGTCACTGTTGGGCATTTCTGGGACTCTCTTAACCCAGAGGCTGTGATATCCGCTTCTGCCCATCAATATGGTTTAGGAATAACAAGCTGATATGCTAAAGTATGTAGAGAGCAAAGTTATTCATACAGCCATACCCCTCATTGCAAGTAGCTTTGCAAAAAAAAGAAAGAAAGAAAGAAATATCAAATACTGTATATACTAATTAACGAGAAGGAAGAGAAAAGGGCAAAGAAGAGTCAAAGACAAATTAAGAGAATAATGAAAATAAGATGAGAGGAAAACAAGAAAGTTAAAAGGAACTGAAGAGAGGAGAAGGCAAAGAGCAATAGAATGGATGAAACTAGAAAAAGAGTAGAAATTGACCATGTCGAGACTGTACTGTAATATAGATGAGGCTGGAAAAGATTTGAGCCCTGACATTGAATGGGAAATAAGCCATAGAGAACCAGTCCCTATGAATGACTGGACTTAGATGCATGATTCTGTCACGAAGAGCAGTCTTCTTAATCTGGAGCTTTGAGAGGATTAAGTGGCATGACATAGACTTTAATTATTGCTCTGTTTTGTACACTCAGGTAGCACTTCATGAAATTGGACATGTCTTGGGGTTGAGCCACATGAACCAAATGGGCTCCGTTATGCAGCCCAACTATATCCCAGCAAACACAAAGGAGGAACTGGATTGGATGGATAGGAAGGCCATTCAGAAGATTTACGGTAAGAAGACAGGACTACAGTCCAATTCTTTCTCTTTAGCTTCACACATTTTTACAACAGATCAATGCAAAGCTTAGTGGTAAGGAATCTGGTGGGAGGCTGCTTGAGTGTCAGCCACATATCATCAGATGCACCATTCCACATTAACTCAGAAAAAAGAACGCAGAACGCAGAAAAAAGAGTGTATCCAAGCCTTAAAGACTTTAGTTGAATTCATCATCAGCATAAAAACTTCCAATAAACAATATTGAAAGAGTCTTAAATTCTCATATTCTATGTTAAAATGTGCAGCACTGCGTACGCCTTTCAGCGCTATAGAAATAATAAATAGTAGTAGTAGTATAGTACTTATATTGAAATATTTTATCATAACTATAACTATATATATATTTTTTTTTATTTTTTTTTTAACATATCTGAAAAATTCTTCCCTCTCAGTGGCTTAACTGCAATCCATATGTCTTGAAGGTCTGAGGTCTCAGCTTTCAAAAACTGCCCATGTCCAATGAAAAATAACAAAACCGAAATTGCATAACGGTCAAAATCCAACAAGTGGTCAGCTTCGTATGGCTAGAAGCAGAACTGCCCCAAAGATATATGATGCTCTAGTCAAACCTTTGCTGTGCCCCCATTCCTAATGGGCACCAGCCCATGGTGAACAACACCCCCCCCCACCTCCCGCCACTGTGAAACCTCACCCATCCCCTGCCTTCCTCCATTAATTTTTTGAAAATTAGTATGAAATTAATAAATTACAATATAACAAATTTATGACTGAGCCCAGGATCTCATCCCCTCTCTCCCTCCCTATCTGATCACTCTCTCTCTTTCTATCTGTCCTCTACATTTATAGTTTGGCATCTCCGTGTCCCCTTATTCTTATCCTCCCCCAACAGTGTAGCTTCTCCCTCTTTCTTTCCTTCTTCTCCTTCCCACCCATGGTCACATCTCTCTATCTCTCCCTTCTTTTCCCCCTAGTCAGTACCTTCCCACTCACTCTTTCCAACTTCTTGTTAGAATCCTCCTGTCTGTACCCCTCACTCATCTTTATTTTCCCTCTCCTCTCTATCCAGCATCTATATTTCTCCTTCCCTCCCCCCCTCCCTCAAACACACACACACACACACACACACACACACTCCAGGAGTCCAATATCTCTCCCTTTCTTCCCTCCTTCCCATTGTCCATCATCCTTCCCTCCTCTCCCCTCCTTCCTGCCCATGGACAGGCATCTCTTCTTTTTCTCTTATGCGGAGGGGGGGTACCATAGCAGGAGGGAATGGACATCCCTCCTTCCATTTTTTTATTGCTTGGGGATGGGGTTGGCATGACAGGAGGGAGTGGGCATCCCTTCTGCCATTTTGGCTGCCGTGGGGTGGGGGTGGGGGTTGGTTCCTGGTTCTAGTGGCAGTTTGTCAGGGGGTACATTGGGGAGGGCCATGATCAACGGGGGTAGAGTGTTTTTTTTTTCTTTTTTTGGGGGGGCAGATATTGTTCAGTTGTTGGAAAAATAATGGAAGTTTTGCTGAAAGGATAGTGTACTTCCTTGAATCTAAAGGGTTACAGGATCTGAGGCAACATGGCTTTACAAAAGGTAAATCATGCCAAACGAACCTGATTGAATTTTTTGATTGGGTGACCAGAGAGCTGGATCGAGGACATATGCTAGATGTAATTTACTTGGATTTCAGCAAAGCCTTTGATATAGGAGGCTGTTGAACAAACTTGAAGGGCTGAAGTTAGGACCCAAAGTGGTGAACTGGGTAAGAAACTGGCTGTCGGATAGACGCCAGAGGGTGGTGGTTAATGGAAGTCGCTCGAAGGAAGGAAAGGTGAGTAGTGGAGTCCCTCAGGGATCAGTGCTGGGGCCAATCCTGTTCAATATGTTTGTGAGTGACATTGCTGAAGGGTTAGAAGGAAAAGTGTGCATTTTTGCAGATGATACCAAGATTTGTAACAGAGTAGACACCGAAGAGGGAGTGGAAAATATGAAAAAGGATCTGCAAAAGTTAGAGGAATGGTCTAATGCCTGGCAACTAAAATTCAATGCAAAGAAATGCAGAGTAATGCATTTGGGGATTAATAATAAAAAGGAACCGTATATGCTGGGAGGAGTGAAGCTGATATGCACGGACGGGGAGAGGGACCTTGGGGTGATAGTGTCCGAAGATCTAAAGGCGAAAAAACAGTGTGACAAGGCAGTGGCTGCTGCCAGAAGGATTCTGGGCTGTATAAAGAGAGGCGTAGTCAGTAGAAGGAAGAAGGTGTTGATGCCCCTGTACAGGTCATTGGTAAGGCTCCACTTGGAGTATTGTGTTCAATTTTGGAGACCGTATCTGGCGAAGGACATAAGAAGACTTGAGGCGGTCCAGAGGAGGGCGACGAAAATGATAGGAGGCTTGCGCCAGAAGACGTATGAGGAGAGACTAGAAGCCCTGAATATGTATACCCTAGAGGAAAGGAGAGACATGGGAGATATGATTCAGACATTCAAATACTTGAAGGGTATTAATGTAGAACAAAATCTTTTTCAGAGAAAGGAAAATGGTAAAACCAGAGGACATAATTTGAGGTTGAGGGGTGGTAGATTCAAAGGCAATGTTAGGAAATTCTACTTTAAGGAGAGGGTGGTGGATGCCTGGAATGCGCTCCCGAGAGAGGTGGTGGAGAGTAAAACTGTGACTGAGTTCAAAGAAGCGTGGGATGAACACAAAGGATCTATAATCAGAAAATAAGATTAAATATTGAACAAAGGCCAGTACTGGGCAGACTTGCACGGTCTGTGTCTGTATATAGCCGTTTGGTGGAGGATGGGCTAGGGAGGGCTTCAATGGCTGGGAGGGTTTAGATGGGCTAGAGTAAGTCTTAACAGAGATTTCGGCAGTTGGAACCAAACCACAGTACAGGGTAAAGCTTTGGATTCTTGCCCAGAAATAGCTAAGAAGAAAAAATTTAAAAATTTAAATTGAATTAGGTTGGGCAGACTGGATGGACCATTCGGGTCTTTATCTGCCGTCATCTACTATGTTACTATGTTATGTTTAACATGTACAACATCTGGTCCTATTAAAAAAAAGGGCTAAAGGCTCTGTCCTGGGCCCTCTCCTCTTTTCCATATATACCCGCTCTCTTGGTACGCTGATTTCTTCTCATGGTTTTCAATATCACCTCTATGCTGATGACTCCCAGATATACCTCTCCATGCCGGATGCTATGGGAGTTCAGGCCCGAATTTCAGCCTGCCGGTCCGACATTGCCGCTTGGATGTCTCGCCGTCATCTCAATCTGAATATGGCTAAAACTGAACTCCTTATCTTTTGACTTAAACTCACCTCCCTCCTCCCACTGTTCTCTATTTAGGTGGATAACACTATCCTCTTCCCTGTCTTGTCGGCTCGCAACCTTGGGGTGATCTTTGACTCCTCTCTCTCCTTCTCTTCTAAGATCCAACAAACCGCTTCCTTCTCTATAATATTACCAAAATCCGTCCTCTTCTCTCTGAACATATGACCAAAACCCTTGTCCATCCTCTCGTCACCTTGTGCTTAGACTACTGCAACATACTTCTCACAGGCCTCCCACGTGTCCATCTCTCACCTCTTCAATCCATTCAAAATTCTGCTATGCAACTCAGGGGTCGGTGCTGGGACTGTTGCTGTTCAATATATTCATTAATGACCTGGAAACAGGGATGAAGTGCGAAGTTATAAAATTCGCGGACGACACAAAACTCTCCAGTAGAACTATTGAGGAATGCAAGGATCTACAAAGTGATCTGAACAAGCTGGGGGAGTGGGCAAATAGATGGCAGATGAGCTTCAATGTAGAGAAATGTAAAGTCTTGCACATAGGGAAAGGGAACCCGATTTACAGCTATACGATGGGAGGGAGGGTATTGGGGGAAAGCAACCTTAAAAAAGACTTGGGGGTATTGGTAGATACAATGATGAAGCCAGCGGCACAATGTGCAGTGGCCTCAAAAAAGGCGAACAGAATGTTGGGTGTTATCAAAAGAGGTATCACTACCAGAATGAGGGAAGTTATCCTGCCGCTGTATCGAGAGATGGTGCGCCCGCATCTGGAGTACTGCGTCCAATACTAGTTGCCGCACCTTAAGAAGGTTATAGTGATGCTCGAGAGGGTCCAGAGAAGAGCAACAAAAATGATTAAGGGCATGGAAAACCTTGCATATATCGAAAGGCTGGAGAGGCTGGGGCTCTTTACCCTGGAAAAGCGGAGACTTAGAGGGGACATGAGAGATACCTATAAAATCATGAAAGGTATAGATAAGGTAGAGAGGGACAGATTCTTCAGGCTAGCAGGGACATCAAAAACAAGAGGGCACTCAGAAAAACTGAAAGGAGACAGATTCAAGACGAATGCTCGGAAGTACTTCTTCACTCAGAGGGTGGTGGACACCTGGAATGCGCTTCCAGGAGAGGTGATAGCACAAAGTACAATAATGGGTTTCAAAAAGTGCTTGGATGACTTCTTAAAGGAGAAAGGGATTACAGGGTATAGATAGAGGGGTACTGTACAATGTACTTCAGGATTAGGGCATAAACAAGTCAAGTGGAGGGAACTTACAGGTCAAGGACCTGGAAGGCCGCCGCGGGAGCGGACTGCAGGGCGCGATGGACCCCTGGTCTGACCCGGCAGAGGCAATATTTATGTTCTTATGTTATATTCCGTGAGAGCCACTATTCTTACATTACTCCTCTCCTCAAGTCACTTCATTGGCTCCCTGTCCATCTCCGAATACAATTTAAACTCCTCTTGCTGACTTACAAGTGCATTCGCTCTGAAACCCCCCAATATCTCTCTTCACTTATCTCCCCCTATGCTCCTCCCCGTGATCTCCGTTCATCGGGCAAGCCCCTCTTTTCTGTACCCTTCTCTTTCACTGCCAACTCCAGACTCTTTCCCTTCTTTCTTGCAGGGCCGTATGCCTGGAACAGGCTGCCTAAATCAATACATCATGCTCCCTCCATAGCAGGGTTCAGATCCAAGCTAAAAGCCCACTTTTTTGAATCTGTTTCAACTCCTAACTCCCACTCACTGCTGTCAGATACCTATACCCACTGTATCATTTCCTTTACCATAATCTTCCCAACCCCAAAATGTCCTGTCTAAATTAGATTGTAAGCTTTTCTGAGCAGGGACCATCTATTGTATGTTAAAATGTACAGCGCTGCTTATGCCTTTCAGCACTTTAGAGATACAGTGGTACCTTGGTTTACGAGCATAATTCATTCCAGAAGCATGCTTGTAAACCAAAATACTCATATATCAAAGCAAGTTTCCCCATAGGAATTAAGGGAAACTCACTTGATACGTTCCTACCCCTCTCCCCCCCCCCCCGAGGCCAGTGGCGCAGCTCTACACCCCCCTCCCCACGAAAACCAGCATTGCTCCCCCCGAAACCCCCCCGAAGCCCCCCGTGTGATCTGCCCCCCCCCCCCATGATCTGGCACCCTCTCCCCTGTGATCCGGCATCCCCCTGCTCGCGTCGCCCTCCCCGCTGCGATCTGATATCCCCCAGCACCCACCCGAACATGCTGCTTACCCCCATCTGGCCACCGGCACCGGCACCAACGCACAGGACATGCCGGTGCCGGTGCCCGAAGATCTGCGTCCTTTTCTTTGCTGGGCCTTGAGCATCTGCGCATGCTCAAGGCCTGCGAGTTCACGCTCTCTCCGAGATCTACTATTGAGCCAGACATGGGGGAAAGCACTGCTTGCCCTGGAATCTGTAGCTCTCCTTCCTAACCTCATAATTATGTTGTTTTGTGGTTTTATGATTTTATTGTAAACTTGTTACCAAATTCTAGATTGTAAGCAGCCCAGAATGTTTACCATTGGCGCGGGATAGTAAGATTTTTTTTTTTTGTAAGTGTTTATTTATAACAAAGAACCTCAAATTTTAATAAACTTGGAAACTTAGAATGTTGCTATTATTTGGGTGTCTGCCAGGTACTTGTGATATGAATTGGCCACTGTGGAAACAGGATACTGGGCACTGGTCTAACCCAGTATGGCAATTCTTAAGTAATTCAAAGCAATTTTGTGTTGTTGCATGATACTTTGTGAAAATGAAGAGTACACTAAAACTGCCCAGTGTAACTAATTAAAAGTAATATTAATATTAATATTGGGTGTTTCATATAACTTTTAGTGATCGTGTACGACTCAACACCACATTAAGCTCTTAAATTAAAAATTCCTATTAAGTGGTTTGGTATGGACTGGAGATGAGTGAAGACTGTGCCTTGCAGTAATTGTGAAGGTCATTACCACATGCAACCGCAAACATATCCTCATTTCTGACCATACCATTAGCATTTCTCTGCATGAATTGTGCAGCTGCCTTTCCCAAGGTGTTGAGGATGCCTCCAAGTTAACAGAGGTTTGACTGTATCTTGGCTGCAGCTGTTAAAATGCATTAATTGCAAAGCCTTCGTGCAAGTTAATATATAGGCCCTAAGAACCTCACACTTGCTGAACTTCAGAATTTGTTCTTTTGCTTACAAAATAATCAGACATTGACAGACACCAGATGTTGGCCAGGAGACCACGAGATCAGCTGAACAATTCACTTTTACTGGCCTATAGATAACCCCTGTAGCTCAGCCTGAGAGTTGCTATCTTGAAATGCAATGGATGACAGCTTGAAACGTAGGGAGATTTCAAGGAAGGTGAAAAGTCAGTAGTACTCAAAATCGTTATTCAAAAGGAGGGAATTAGGAGGTCAGTATTGAAATCCAAATCCTCCTCCTCCCACTAACACTGTCTGTAACACTGGCCAAGTCACTTTGGTTGCAATTGTACAAAAGGGCACACCTTCATTTAGATGCCCCATTGCAGCATGGGGAGCACCTATTCTACTATATAATAGCTTTAAGGCACCACAGTTCCGTTCTAGAATGTTACCTTAAACTTGCATTGACATGTTATCTGTAGTCACAACCATTTAATCCTGGTCTAAGGCTGGCATAAATAGGTGTGCCTAAGAGTGTCATGCAATGTGCGAAGCTTATAGTATCCTGTAAATTGTGTACATATGTTGGAGACACGCCCATGTGTACGCCCCTTGCAGTACTCGTAGGGCTTCTTTATTTGCAACTATAGCTCCTACAATTTGGAACTTGTTACCTTCACATTTAAGGTCTGAGAAAAATTTAGATAAATTTAAGGGAAATCTTAAATGTTTCCTCTTTAAAGAAGCATATGAATGCTAAAGGATCTCTGGGTCCACCCTACCGATTTCTGTAGTAATCACACTCAATACTGATATGATTTCTCCCATTGCCCTCTTGTTTTTAACCTTAATTGTACTCTTTTCTTTTTAAAATTGTATTTCCCCCTACTATCCTTTTTTTCCATGTAAGTTACATCTTGTCATTAATAAGTATGTTAATTGTTCCCCATTTTAAATTTTTATTAAACGCTTAGAATTTTGATTAGCATTTTATCAAATTTTAATAAACTTGAAACTTATACAATGCACGTAAGTGCTGCTTTTCTGTGCGCTTAGGCACGCAAACCCCCCCTAGTCTATAAAAATTGCCACAAATTGTGTGCACAATTTTGGTTGTCCAAATTGTGTGTGCAATTTAATTGAATAACAAGTTAATTAGCACTGATAATTAGCATTTAAACATGGAGTAATTGGTGTTAATTAGAATTAATTAAGGGTTAATGGCTTGATTCTATATAGTGTAACAAAGTTATGTGCACAAATTTACACACACAACTTAACAAACTGATCAATGCTGGTAATTGGCAATTAATATGTAATAATTGGCATTAATTGGCACTAATTAGATGCTACACACATAGCTTTGTAAGTGTATTTTATAAAGTGGCGTGAATCACTTCTAGTGCACGAATCTCAAAGGGGGACATGACCAGGGGAGGATCAAGGGCATTCCTAAAAGTTAGGCGCACTTCCCTCAAAGGGAAGTCGTCCCATTCCTTTTATCATTTTCATTGCCCATCTCTGTACCTTTTCTAATTCCGCTATATCTCTTTTAAGATACGGTGACCAGAATTGCACAGAACATCAAGGTGGAATCATAACATACAAGTTTCAAGTTTATTAGGTTTTTATATACCGCCTATCAAGATTATCTAAGCAGTTTTACAATCAGGTACTCAAGCATTTTCCCTATCTGTCCCAGTGGGCTCACTATTTATCTAACGTACCTGGGATTATGGAGGACTGAGTGACTTGCCCTGGGTCACAAGGAGCAGCATGGGGTTTGGGGTAGTTCCAACCACTACACCACACACTCATCTTTGTTTTCCATTCATTTCCTGATAATTCCTATCATTCTATTTAGCCGCCACTGCACATTGAGCTGAGGGTTTCAACTAGGGTTACCAGACGTCCAGAAAAACCTGGCCATGTCCTCTTTTTAGAGGACTGTCCGGGTTCCTGAACGGACTTTCCAAACCCCAGCAGTTTGTCCGGGTTTTGGAAAGCCACGATGAGCTCCAGCTGCATCTGGAGGGCCTCTGAGCATGCGCGGATGACCAGAACTCAGGGAAGAAGACAAGGCTTTGAGGAGGTGGAGCATGGGCAGAACAGGGTGGTACTTGAGGCAGAACTGAGCGGGGCTGGAGGCGGAACAAGGCAGTGATGGGGGCAGAAAGGGGTGGGGGCCATGCATCCGGGTTTATAAGGCTCCAAATATGGTAACCTTAGTTTCAACGAATCTATCCTCAATGATGACAACTATTTTAGGTGGGTCTTTACTATTAATTGATGGCATTCTTTTCTTTTCTTCTTCTTCTTTGTTTTTTATATATTGGACACTGCTTATGCATCCTTGTATAGTGAAATGACAGATTATAAAAAAAAAAATAATAAACCTGTAAATCTGTAGTTTAGCTTCCTCTTTCTCACATGCACCAATTTGCAATTGCTAACATTAAACATCATCTGCCAGTTTGATGCCCAGTCTCCCAGTCTCACAAGATCCTCTTGCAATTTTTCACAATCTTCTTGTGATTTAACAACTGGGTATGCATGTTCAGTTTAACCATATAATTCACCAAGCGTTGCAGTTCTGTTGGCATCTCTGAATAAAAAGTTATCTTAGCCTGCTATATCTGCATCAGAAAGAACTACATAAAGTTAACCAGATAGCTGCTGAATATTACTTTCCTCCAGCTTACTCAGTGACATAGCTATGGCTTGGCACCCATTATTGGCTCAGGACCGCCCAACGACAGCATCACACTGTCCCTTCCTCTTCCTCCTATCTCTGAACCCTGACCCTCCCTGGTGTACCTTACAGGCACCAACACCAATTCATTTTTGCTGCTGGCGCCACCCCTCAGACTTCTCTCTGCCATGTCCTGATGGACAGGAAACAGGAAGTGACATCAGCAAGGGTTGGATGGCAGAGGAAAACCTAAGGGTCCAACGATGGCAGTGAAAGTGAATTGCTGCTGGCTCCAAGGATGCCTGTAAGGTACACCAGGGAGGGATGGGGTTCGAAGATAGGAGGACAGAGGCCAGGAGACTGCAGAATTGAGAGAGTAGTGATGTTGGATGTGTGGTAGATATAAAAACCTATATTTTTTTCATATATGTAGGGGGGAAGGGTGGAAGGGCCCATCCAAGTTAATTTGGATTTAATCTCACAACCTCTAGGTGGAGAGGCAGCAGTTCTAATTTTAAAACCAATAGGAGGAAATATTTTTTTCACTCAGAGAATAGTTGGGCTCTGGGACGTATTGCCAGAGGTTGTGGTAAAAGCAGATAGCGTAGTTGGTTTTAAGAAAGGTTTGGACAAGTTCCTGGAGGAAAAGTCCATAGTCTGTTATTGAGAAATACATGGGGGAAGCCACTGCTTGCCCTGGATCGGTAGCATGGATTATTGCTACTCCTTGGGTTTTGGCCAAGTACTAGTGATCTGGATTGGCCACCATGAGAACAGGCTACTGGGCTTGATGGACCACTGGTCTGACCCAGTAAGGCTATATGTTCTTATGAGCCACACCTTCCCACCTATATGATACAGCTGTTTGATTCTTTGCAAGCTGATGAAACATAATTGAAGTTTTCATGGTAATATTCCATAATAATTCAAATAAATAGAAACAAGCATATTGATATATTACCATTAAAAATATCACAAACAATTACAAAGTTTCCTATAGTATGACAGTCTATTCCGGAGTTCCACTTTGTTCGTGATTTGCAATCCAGGTTTTCTGATATTAGATTTATAGCACAATTAATTAGATCATTACTTTGCTCAACCTGTAATATACTCCTTTTTTTTTTTACATTGTGATTTGCCTTCATTATGTTAATTGTGGTTAATGAAAGTATATAAAATTTACAATAGATCTGTATGATAGTTTGTTACTGCTGCCAGTGGGGGTTACTACATAAATTTTGTGGGCCCGATATTCAGCTGGCTTCGCTTTTGCTGTCCACCAACAGCTTTAAACCTGAATATTCAATCCTGGGCTGTTTCAAGCGACTGGCTTTGAAAATCCAAGGTATTTTTTAACCGCCGGAAAGTTAACCAGTTATGCCAATATTCAGCTCTAATTGGTTAACCTTTTAGTGGTTAAAAATGGGACAGCTTTCTATGTGGTCCCATTTGACAGCTAAACTCAACCCATTGTCTCCCACTGAATATCCATGCCAGTGGTGTAGTAAGGGGGGGAGGGGTGGTCCATCCCAGGCGTCATGTTGGTAGGGGCGCTGGCACCCCTCCTCCTCTCTGCCCACCCACCTCTTCCCATTCCTCCCCTCACCCCTCCCTCCTCTCCCCTTCCCTTCCCCCACACCTCTAGTTGTTCACTGCCGCGAGCAACAATTTCAACGGGCTCGTCGCGACTGTGTTGTCTTTCTTGCCGAGGTCACTTCTGGGTGCTGCACTTAGGAAGTGCCATCAGAGGGAGAGCCAACAAGGTCGCGCAAAAAGCACATTGAAGTTCTTATTGCTCACAGTGGTGAACAACTAGAGGTACAGGGGAAGGGAAAGGGGCACTTGTGCACAGCAAGGGGGATCGGGGAAGGTGCGGAGGCAGAGAGGAGGGCGGGGAGGTGCACCTCTCACCCTCTCTATGCCACTGATCCATGCTTAGACACTAAAATGCTATTTAACTAGCCAGGAGCTGTTCCTGACCAGTTACATAGTTTTGAATATCAGCTAGACCAGACATGGGCAATTCCGGTCCTCGAGGGCCGGAATCCAGTCAGGTTTTCAGGATTTCCTCAATGAATATGCATGAGATCTATTTGCATGCACTGCTTTCAATGCATATTCATTGAGGAAATCCTGAAAACCCGATTGGATTCCGGCCCTCGAGAACCGGAGTTGCCCATGTCAGAGCTAGACCTTTCTCAATTGCAAGGGACAGGGAGCTTGCCTGTCTCTCACTATTGAAATATGATAGTGAAGCATTACCCCCAACTGGCAGGACTATGAGTAGAAGAGTCCTGCTTAGCAAAGAGCAGGGGTCAGCAGCCCATGACTCGCGAGCCACATGTGGATCTTCTCAGAAAGACAGACGCCATCGCCCCTGCCAATCATTTTACCTCCTACGTTGAGCTCCCACAATCTCTGTACCTCCCGCACTTCTTTGCTTCAATGGTTCGGCGGCAGCAAGTCCTACAGCTGCCTGCCACTAACCTGAAAGCCTCCTCCTCCTCCTCTGCTGTGTCCTGCCCGAACTGAAAGAGAGTTTCAATTTATTTAATTTATAACTTTTTATTGAAGGAATCAAATAAATATGCAATAATATGATACAAAGAGATATTCATTACAATTAAATTCCATCCATAAATTACAATTAATATTTCTATACATATTTTTATCATTCCTCCAAAATATATTTCCATATACCTAATCCATTCCTTTCTATATCCCCCTTGATCCCTTCCTCTTCAGTTTCAGTTTATTTATTTTATAAATGTATATACCGCCTGTTACCAAGCGGTTTTCAATTATCATTATGAAGAACATCTTCCTTTACATCTTCATGACTAACTGCTAAGATATATTACATAAATGCATTAACAAATAACTGTATTTTCAGCAACGTCTTGAAATTTACACGATCAGCACAGTTGCAAGTTCCCAGTTAATGCATTCCAAATTTTCACTCCAGCTACTGGAGCATAGTGCACTCCCAATTCCCTAGTCACTGTCACTGCGATAGAGCTAACATAATTGCTTGAACCATAAGGTGTATGGGGACAGACTTAAAGATCTCAATCTGTATACTTTGGAGGAAAGGTGGGAGAGGGGAGATATGATAAAGACGTTTAAAATACCTACCTAATATAAATGCCCATGAGTCAAGTCTCTTTCACTGGAAAGGAAACTGTGGAATGAGAGGGTATAGGATGAAGTTAAGAGGTGATAGGCTCCGAAATAATCTAAGGAAATACTTTTTTACAGAAAGGGTGGTAGATGCATGGAACAGTCTCCTAGAAGAGGTGGTGGAGACAGAGACTGTGTCTGAATTTAAAAGGGCCTGGGATAGGCACGTGGGATCTCTCAGAGAGAGAAAGAGATAATGGTTATTGTGGATGGGCAGACTAGATGGGCCATTTGGCCTTTATTTGCCATCGTGTTTCTATGTTCCTATGTAACCTAAAGCTACAGACATAAATTCAGACTTAAGTTAATATGCTATATCAGCAATTATCTTGAAACCAAAGAGTCACAGAGTCCACAGACTAATAAACCCAAAAAATTAGTATATTAAGAGGTCCGAAAGGGGTATCAGACAGCCCTACAAACCAATGAAGTTTGAGGGAGATACACTCTTCATATACCCCACGGTACCTCCTCCTCTGTGTTAATTCTTTTTCTGTTTTATTTAATTTTATCTTATTATCTTTTTATCTTTTTCTTTGTTACTTTGTTATTTATTTGACATTATTACTGCTGGAGCTATATTATAAATACTTAGCTTTCAGCCTTGATGTCATTCCCCTGAACGCCAACGCGTTTCATGTTCTTTGTCAAGGCGACATGGGGAAAGCTGAAACCCAGAAAAACATCATAATTAGCATTCCACTAAAGAATTTTTTACTACTAAAATCATAACTCTCCTATTGCTTCAATATCTTAGCTTACCTACTAAGGTGAACATACTCTGCATACCGCCGCTAAGCTTATCAAAAGACAAGCCGCGGCGTCCAAACTCTGGACTTAAAAACCCCCGCCTGAATGACGACATATCCGGGAGGAACTCATCAGATCATACTAAAAACTGATTAGCCTGCATTTAAAGAGACAGCACGAAGTTAAAGGTCCGATTGAGCTAGCCAATCGGAAGACTCATTAAGCCCCTTAGGGGACATAGTGTCTAAAGTGAACATCCACCGGAGTTCACATCGATTTAACCTCCGGGCAGTGTTCCCACCCTCCCACCCTACAATAATACGATCTAGAACACGCCACTTCAAGTCCTTTAATGTGTGGCCACAACTTATCCAGTGACGGACAAGCGGGGAGGATTCATTACGAGTATAAACTCTGGATTTGTGCTCTGTAAGACGAACCCGTATAGGACGGGTCGTTCTGCCTACGTATAGCTTGGGGCAGGGGCACTGAATTACATATATAACATTATCAGAGTTACAGGTGGTATTATGTTTGATTTTAAATATCTCCCCCGTTCTAGGATGGGTCCAATTTTGGACGCCGCGGCTTGTCTTTTGATAAGCTTAGCGGCGGTATGCAGAGTATGTTCACCTTAGTAGGTAAGCTAAGATATTGAAGCAATAGGAGAGTTATGATTTTAGTAGTAAAAAATTCTTTAGTGGAATGCTAATTATGATGTTTTTCTGGGTTTCAGCTTTCCCCATGTCGCCTTGACAAAGAACACGAAACGCGTTGGCGTTCAGGGGAATGACATCAAGGCTGAAAGCTAAGTATTTATAATATAGCTCCAGCAGTAATAATGTCAAATAAGTAACAAAGTAACAAAGAAAAAGATAATAAGATAAAATTAAATAAAACAGAAAAAGAATTAACACGGAGGAGGAGGTACCGTGGGGTATATGAAGAGTGTATCTCCCTCAAACTTCATTGGTTTGTAGGGCTGTCTGATACCCCTTTCGGACCTCTTAATATACTCATTTTTTGGGTTTATTAGTCTGTGGACTCTGTGACTCTTTGGTTTCAAGATATTTCAAGCTATTATTAAGAGGAATTGGTTTGTTAGTTATCATCAATTAAGCATTTAATTGCTGTTATAAAATTTGTACATAGTTCATTGAGGTTCTTGAGCTAGCAGTTCTTTTCTCATATTTGTTGTTCAATTCAAATATCATTCTTGTCCTGGCCGGGGGAAGCAGGAAAGTGCGAGGGTCGCTTCAACACTGTGTTCGACTGGGTGCGGAAAGAGACGAAAGAGAATGGAATTCTGGTATATAGTTTCTACACCTACTTCTTCCGAAGCAGTTGGTACTGGATGTATGAAAACCAAAACAACAGAACCCGCTATGGTGATCCCAACCTGCTTTCCGATGGTTGGCGTGGCATTCCACAGTCGGACATTGATGCCTTTATCCAAATACAGACATGGAACAAAGATTATACCTTCTTCTTTAAAGGTTAGTGCTGGTGAAAAGAGCATTAGCATGTAATGTCTTGTAAAGGGTGCATGTTTCTGTTTCAGAGATTCCTGCAAATGCAAGAAAAATACAGCGTGTCACTTGCCTCCTTTGTTGGAGCCTTTCTAGTAGAGAAGGAACTCTGATTTTAGTATGAATTTGACCTGTTTTTATATCGTTAGTCCCTACAACTCTTTCTGTTACCTTGGTTACCTCAGCGCACTGTCTGTCCCACACGTAGAGCTCCTTTAACAAACATGCGTTAGGGCCTTAAAGCGTGGAATAGCGCGCGCTAAAATGCCCCACGCGCTAGCTGCTACCGTCTCCTCTTGAGCAGGTGGTAGTTTTTCAGGTAGCGCGTGCTAATCCGGTGCGTGCGTTAAAAACGCTAGCGCACCTTTGTAAAAGGAGCCCTTAGATGTGCTGTCTCGACGTCACAAGAGAAAGAAGTCATTTTTCTTTATATATTCAATTCCTCAGAACTTACACTTAGTAACCTATAGCTAAAATGGCATCATTTGAGTATGCACCCTACAGTCTAAACACATGATAGATTGAATAACATAAA
The DNA here is from genome assembly GCF_902459505.1 of Geotrypetes seraphini. Lineage (NCBI taxonomy): Eukaryota > Metazoa > Chordata > Amphibia > Gymnophiona > Dermophiidae > Geotrypetes > Geotrypetes seraphini. Next base: position 303,157,450 of record NC_047084.1, on the reverse strand, counting down.
CTCAAACATATATGCAGTGGCGTACCTAGGGGGGGGCGGGGGGGGCGGGCCGCCCCGGGTACCAGCCCTGAGGGGGTGTTCCCGGCCTTGCCGCTCAGTCCCCCCCCACGCCCGAAGGACCGCTCGCCCCACTGACCTTCCAGCACACCTATGAAGCAGCCCGCAGCAGGATCGCGACGTCAGCAATCCCTCAGCTGCTTGGGCGCTGCTTCCTCTGACGTCAGAGGAGGGGGCGGGACCGCGACGCAGGAAGCAGCTCCTAAGTAGCGCAAATATAGCTGACGTCGCGATCCTGCTGCGGCTGCTTCATAGGTAGTGCGGGGAGGCCAGGGGGGCGAATGGTCCTTCGGGGTGGGTCGGGGATCTGACCCAGTTCTAATACCTCTCCGTCTCCGTGCCGACCGACCCCCTCAAGGACCGACCCTTGGAAACATGTTTTCAGGCTTGGAATCCAGTTAAAAGGCAATAGACGCTCTGTCTATACCTGGGACCAAACTGAAAGAAATTTGTCCAGCCCTGGCAAGTTCAAACCCAACTCAAACCAAATTCTGCACTCCTGGGGAAGGGGGAGGTTTTGCTTCTGAGAAAGTGCTCCTTAGTACATCAGAATCTCTGTCTGCTTCTTGGCACCAGCACTGGAGAAATAATGAGACGCCCTACTTTCTTTCTGCATGTGAAGCCATCTGGAGGGGGGGGGGGGTGTTTGTGAGTACCAGAAGGCACTGCGAGGAAGGAACGGGGTATATTAGTAGATCTGTGTGTGATGGAGGGCACTAGGGCCAGCAGGAGTGAGGTACATAGTTAGAGCTGTAGAGGGGGGGGGGGAGAAGGAGGGTGTCCCTATTGCAAGGGAGGAGTGAGGTTTTCCCTCGCCTTTTCTTCAGTCCTAAAGTTCACATTTTCTGGCTTTGGCTGCCTTCAGCAGTCATGCGACCGGGTAACAAAGCCCCCCTGACCCTGCACGCTGTCTGATTCGGCTGCTGTTGAACAGTTTGCGTGCCGGAACCCTTCTCAGGCTGAGTGGAATTTGGGTTATGAGCTGCAGGGAGTGGTTGTGAATTTCTCCGTGAGAACCTTGTGCATCCTCCTCCAGCTTGAGTCCGCACTAGACGCCCGCACTAGACGTCCCCACGTAGACGTCCGCACTAGACGCCCGCACTAGACGTCCCCACTAGACGCCCGCACTAGACGTCCCCACTAGACGTCCGCAATAGACGTCCCCACTAGACGTCCGCAATAGACGTCCCCACTAGACGTCCGCAATAGACGTCCCCACTAGACGCCCGCACTAGACGTCCCCACTAGACGTCCCCACTAGACGTCCCCACTAGACGTCCGCACTAGACGTCCGCAATAGACGTCCCCACTAGACGTCCGCAATAGACGTCCGCACTAGACGTCCCCACTAGACGTCCGCAATAGACGTCCGCAATAGACGTCCCCACTAGACGTCCGCAATAGACGTCCGCACTAGACGTCCCCACTAGACGTCCGCAATAGACGTCCGCACTAGACGTCCCCACTAGACGTCCGCACTAGACGCCCGCACTAGACGTCCCCACTAGACGTCCCCACTAGACGTCCCCACTAGACGTCCCCACGTAGACGCCCGCACTAGACGTCCCCACTAGACGTCCGCACTAGACGTCCCCACGTAGACGTCCGCACTAGACGCCCGCACTAGACCTTTAAGGGGGGACAGGCCTACAAGGGGGTGGGACAGGCAGACCTTTAAGGGGGGATAGGCCTTCAAGGGGGGACAAGCAGGCAGGCCTTCAAGGGGGGGTCAGGCCTTCAAGGGGGGGGACAGGCCTTCGGGGGTGCAGGCCTTCGGGGTGGGTGCAGGCCTTCGGGGTGGGTGCAGGCATTCGGGGTGGGTGCAGGCCTTCGGGATGGGTGCAGGCCTTCAGGGAGGGACAGACCTTCGGGTGGGGGGTACAATCCTTCGGGGGGGGTGCAGGCCTTCAGGGGTGGGGTTTAGGCCTTCAGAGGGGGACAGACCTTCGGGTGGGAGGTAAAGTCCTTCGGGGGGTGCAGGTCTTCAGGGGTGGGGTGTAGCCCTTCGGAGGGGGGACAGACCTTCGGGGGAGGGGGGTCCTGGTGTAAAAGTACACAGAGGGAGAGAGGGAAGGGGGGGTTCAAAGATACATGCATATGCCAGACTTTGGGGGTTAGAAATAATGGGTCTAAAAACAGAGGAGTGGGAGAGAGATGGTGCATAATGGGATTTAGGGAGGGAAGGAACAGAAAGGGAGAGAACTTGGAAACAGGGGATGGTGTGGAGGGGGGATAGAGATACTGGATAGGAGGATAGTTGGGAACAGAAAGGGAGAGATGGTGGATCCTGGGGTGGTGGGGAGTTGAGAAAAGGTGAATCTGTGGATGGAGACAAAAAAAAGGAAAGATGCCAGATCTCCGGGAGAGGGAAGGGAAACGGAAGGGGAGAACAGAGATGGCAGACGGATGGTTAGCACGGAGAAAGGAGACCCTGGCAAGCAAGACAACAAGAGCCTGGGACCAACAAGATTTGAATATTGATCAGAGAACAAAAGGTAGAAAAAATAATTTTATTTTCTGTTTTGTGATTACAATATGTTAGATTTGAAAAGTGTACATGAGACAGCTTGAAATGGGAACTTTTCTATTTTTGTGAATGGCAAGGCTGAGTTCAGTTAAAATATATGCTTTATAAGAAAATATAATAATGTGTTTTATAAAGTTTATAAGCATTGCTGGCATACTCGGTGAGGTGTTCCTAGTGTTGGTGGTGGTGGTAGCATGTCAGTGTGTTGAGAGGAAGAGGTAGTCTGGGAAATTCTGCTGAGCAAACTCTGGGCCCATTTCCACCCCCAGTTAGTCCACTCCACTCAACTGGTTCACACACTGAGTGGGTCTTTGGGTGTTATTTCTGGGTAGTTGTTTTAGAATCTCTTCCAGTGGTTTGTCAGTATCTCCTTCTGGTCCAAGGAAGGAAACTTTGTCAACCTTAGCATTGACCTTCAGAATATGTTTGTAACAGCGCTGCTTGTGTGGCATTAGGCTATGTAGTGATCGAAAGAAAAAAACAGACCTTTGCACATTTTTGCACTATATGGTGGGTGTATGAGGAGATTCATTTCCTGCACAGTTAAGTCCATGTGAAGTTACCTTGTGCTGTATTTGACATCTAGCAAGGTCTCTGTTTGGAAGGAAAGATCTAAGCTTAAAAATGAAGTGGCCAGAAGTTATGTTAAAAGTAGATAGCGTAGCTGGTTTTAAGAAAGGTTTGGACAAATTCCTGGAGGAAAAGTCCATTGTCTGTTATTAAGACATGGGGGAAGCGTCTGCTTGCCCTGGATTGGTGCACTCAGTTGTTCCCACTTGGAGAACCTATTGACTTTTACTGCTTTTCTGTGTGGCTTTAACATTTTTGCTATTCAGTATACCTAAACTATTATTCAGTAGAAAAAATTTGTTTGTTCAATCAAATCCTGTGTGGACATTGGACTTCTATGAGTGAATGTTCTGCTTGATTGAACAAACTAAATTTTTTCTACTGAATAATAGTCTAGGTACAATGAAAGTAAATAGCAAAAATGTTTGAGTAGATAATTAAGGAAATCTTTTTCATATTGCTTGCTTATGGACTGGGAAAAAAGACTGTTCAAGCAAATGTCTCCAGAACTGCTTTAATGGAAAAATGTGATTTTTTTTTTTTAAAGTACTTTGTGAAATTTATTGTTGTTGTGAAATTTATTGTTATACTTTGTTTAAACTTAAAAAGCGGTGTCATTAACAGTGAATCTAATCGAAAAATCGATTCAACAGGGTGAATCGGATCGAATGAAATATTTTTCTCTGAATCAGGCAGCACTATGAGAATGGGCTACTGGGCATGATGGACCATTGGTGTGACCCAGTTAGGCTATTCTTATGTTATGTTCTCATCTGTAGGGGCCTTTGTTTTCACTTCTTATTTTAATGTATTTTTTTCCTGGGAACTTATCAGTGTTTTTTTATAATGGGAACAAAAATGGAAGAGAATTAATGTGTGTGGAATGGGGGGGGTAACTAATTTCTTCAGCTAAATAATTCAATCCACTTCAAACAGACATAGGAGAACTCACGCACCATTCACACACCCTCCAACCAAAAACGTCAAAAGAAAAAAACTGTTCGACAACCTCCTAGCCATTCGAGCTGCAACACTTGACCCCCAACTCTACAACCTATTGACCTCGACCACAAACTACAAAACCTTAAAAAAAGAAATAAAAACCCTTCTATTAAAAAAACACATAAAACCAAACTAACATAATCAGAACTGTCCCAAGCATCACCTGCAACTACTCCATATGTACTTCTGATGTCATGACAATTCAGACATAATTTATGTTATGTTATGTTTGGAATAATGGTTACATAAATGAGGTTCAATAAAAGAAAATTTTCTGTGGGAGCATTTGTTGGAACTTCTGTTATCCTGATTTCTTCTATCTGTGGGCTTTCTTTAGCTAACCTACTTATCTGGGGCTTTCCACTTCTGCAGCTGCCCTTTTCACGGTCCACTTTGCGCTTGCACTCTCTGGGGAGGGGGGGTTGGGTCTGGGCTTGGTGGGGTAGGTGTGTCTGGTAGTTTTGTCTGGGTGGTGGCTGGGTGTTTCTTGGGTGCTTGTTGTGCGGATTGGTGTGTCTGGTGAGCGGTCTGGGTGTTGTTGCTTGTGGGGGTTTTTTTCATTATAAAATATGGCTGAGGGTCTAGTCCGGCTTATTATTCTTGTGGGTTCTGGGGTGGGATTTGTTTGCTTGCCCCAAGTTTTGGCCTTTTGTTGTGTATTGCTATGCCTCTCATTGGCAATTTTCTCTTGGGAGAGGCTTGTTCATGCTTGTTGTTGCTGTTACTCTCATTCTGTGTTCTTTTTGATAATGTATAAGTTTCTGTACAGACCATGGTTGCTTGTCTGGACCTTTTGCCATTCTCAATAAAAATACTTTGAAAAAAAAAAAGAAAATTTTCACTGCCTGTTTCTATTCTGACCATTTATTCCATTTCATGGTTATTGCAAAAAAAAAAAAAAAATAAAATAAATTTTACATGAGGGGGGGGGGGGGGGTGTCAAAAAATGATGGGCCCCGGGTGCCACATACCCTAGGTACGCCACTGCATATATGTAATCCCACTAAAAACATAATGTAATCCCACTAAAAGGTATCTAGAATGGATAAGGAGGTAAGAGTCTCAGAAACCCACTTGAGATTGAATAACATCCCAGGGAGCAGATGTACCTGTACTGGCTTAAACTCCATAGTATATCTTTGAAATTTGATCTCTAGAAGGGTGTCTGTAAGTGAGCATCTCCACTTACAGTACCCCCCTCCCTCCCCCCCCCCCCCCCCCCACACACATACGCCACAGTGACAGCCAATGCTATTACGGCATCCTGGTGCCCAGATTCTGTTATCGAATAGTAGACTGTGCACAGCTGCACTAATTGTGTCCAGCTCGTGCTTTGCCCACCCCCTTGTGTTTATATGCACAATTAGAGAATACTGCTCAGAAGCCCAGCTGGCAATTTTGCAGGTAAGTGCACAGTTATCTACAAAAGTGCTAGTATTTTGTAATTTATGCCCACACGGGGCATGTAAACACAGGCACCCAGTTACAGAATTGCTCTTCATGGGGGTCATTTTATAATAGGGCAGGAAGGCACTTTTTTGCCTGCCTTGTAAAGACACATGAGGATCCAGTTTACATAGAATTGAGAAGTCCAGGTCGGAACTCTGCTGACACCAAACCTTTTCTAAAATGCCTGCAGGATTGCCTCTCTGTTTTCTGGCATGCGCAGCAGGAGCAGTCCTTTTAGAAATATGCAAGTTAATAAAATGAACAGCATGAACCTAGCAGCTTCCGCATGGAAAGGCTGGAAGTAGCACCCCTCCCAAATGCAGCTGCCCTATTTTACCAATCTGCATGTGGAAGTGTTGACAATGAAAGAGTGAGGCTGCAGTTTTCATTTGGTTTCATTATGTAGGGAGCCAGACTTCCTCTATGAAAAAAGAGAACACCTGGTCCTGCACCGTTACGCCCCAGCCCCTCCCCATTATGCCTCCAGCTCCACCCATTCCACTTCCCACCCTGCTTCCCCATGACCCTCCCTGAGCTTTGGACTGCGTCTGCGTGGACATTGAAATGATGACATCACGCGCATGCATATGACATCATTGTGTCAACATCTGCACATGTGCAGATGTCCTCCAGATGCGGCTCTAAGGTTGGGGGCTTCCAAAACTCGGACAAACTTGTGGGTTTTGGAAATATCTCCAGGCACCCAGACAGCCCTCTAAAAAGAGGACATGTCTGGGTTTTCCCAGATGTCTGATAATCCTGTCATTATGGGAACAGAAATAAACAACAGGGAATTCAGAAGAATGACTCTATTAATCCCTCATGTAAAGCTCTAGTTAAAATAACCACTGTTGTAAAATCTGTGTGTGTCTCTCAGCTGGTGTAAACCTGACAAGAGATATTTTGGCCCAGAACTATTCCTTTATTAGAATGGGTAATATAGATTTTTTACCCTATCCTTGCTCCACCCAAATCACGCTCAACATTGAAATCTCTCCAGGTGTAAATAATGTGATCTATGAATGCAAATGCTGCTATTTACACATGGAGCGGCTTCTAAAATACATGACATAAGTGTCTATGAGTCTGTATGATACTAGTCCAATTCAGGGGTGTAGCCAGAACTTGTTTTAGGGGGGAACCCAGGAATGGATGGGTAAACCAAACATTTCCTGTCAGTTGACTCCTCCCCTTGCTGATGTCAATGCCAAATCCTGCTTTTTCTGGCTGGGATGCTGAGCAAGGGACATTGACGCCATTTGTGAAAGCTTCAGGTTTGAAAATAATTCTACATGCAAAATGACACCAGCGCAAGGTTTTAAAATTATAACCAGGATTTATTGAATTATCGGTTCTATTTTTCCATTATTAGATCAAAAGAACAGCATAATTGCTTACGTTGCGCTCATGGGAGATCATTATTGTGGCCAAAGGCTGGCCTTCTCACAATGGTCTCGTTTTTCTATCTCATTACATTCTATTAGGGAAAATGCTTGAGTACTTGATTGTAAACCGCTTAGATAACCTTGATAGGCGGTATATAAAATCCTAATAAACTTAAAAAAACTTAAAACTTAAACTTATTATATAACTTTTGGTTTAGTGACATCATCAAGTTTGACGACCAATAACATTTCTATGGGTGGTCTTAAAGTTTAGACAAAGAAACATTCCTCCATGTTTAAAAGTTATACAAAGTTTTCAGAAAATTACTTTTGATTTCTGAATTAACATTATAACATTCAAGAGAATCTATAATTATTAACATGGTGCTGAGAAATTCTCAGCCGTAAAGGAAAAAACTCTTCCTAAGCTGACAGATTCAAATTGCATGGCCTTACACAGAAACCTTACTCTGGAGGAAGGGGGGGGGGTAAATCCCCCTCTCCTCTCCCTGAAGCGTGGGCTTCCAATGCCCCCCTTCTTCCTATTCTTGAGACTGACTCTAATTACTTCCAGATGTTGTGCTCAGGATTTTTCCTTAGTGTTTCTTCTTATAAACCATTTATATCACCACATATCACATTCAGGGGCCCCAAACATTCATAATTTCATTCATATCTTGGCCATTCATACTTCATACATTTTATATCTCAGTTTGGAATATGGAGTCTAATATGCTCTTCCTAACTGGCCTAAGCACATCTGTTATCAATTAGAACCACGAGGCTAAGGCGGGAAGCTGAACAAAGAACAGAAACTATTCACTGGCACAAGATGGTGGCCGAAGACAGGACAGTTATAGTACACACAAAGAACCTAAACTGGACTCCATGTAATCATGTAATCATGATTTCCACCATGATTTAGCTCAACAGCAAAGTACACAAGAAAACACCATTCTTTTCCTTATATTAATCTTTAGTGTGTTTTTTCTTCTGGCCTTAGCTACATTATATTTAAATGTTTTATTCACCTGTTTTTCGTACACTTCTATTTGGGCGTGGTCCTTAACTAACACAGATGTTTGTCTAACTAGAATTACCCAGAATCATACGAAAAACTGGCGCTACAAAAATACTGCACTATCATGCTTCTGACATCCATTCCAATATCGTCCCATAAACAGCGCTAGCCACGAGCCACGACAATGCTCATGTGCCACCAGCAATAGAATCTCTGCTGGAACCAGAGACATACCAGGGGCAGGGCAGGAGGGGCGGTCTGCCCCAAGTGCATGCCCTAAGGGGGTGCACAGCTGAAATACCAAGTCTGGAACCTCCCACCCTACTCTGCCGCTGCTGCTTTCCTGAAACAGCAGCGGCAATAAATTTGAAATTCAGTTATCATGGGATCTTGCTGCACCTCCCTGTGGCTACCGATCCACCCCCTCCAATGTCACTTACTTGTTCCGGAGCAAAGTCGGCAGTCGTGGGGAGTTTTGGAAATCTCCCACCCTACTCTGCCGCTGCTGCTTTCCTGAAACAGCAGCGGCAATAAATTTGAAATTCAGTTATCATGGGATCTTGCTGCACCTCCCTGTGGCTGCCGATCCACCCCCTCCAATGTCACTTACTTGTTCCGGAGCAAAGTCGGCAGTCGTGGGGAGTTTTGGAAATCTCCCACCCTACTCTGCCGCTGCTGCTTTCCTGAAACAGCAGCGGCAATAAATTTGAAATTCAGTTATCATGGGATCTTGCTGCACCTCCCTGTGGCTGCCGATCCACCCCCTCCAATATCACTTACTTGTTCCGGAGCAAAGTCGGCAGTCGTGGGGAGGTGTAGCAAGGTCCCGCAATGACTGTGACTGCTGGCTCTGCTCCAGAACAAGTAAGTGACGTCGGAGGGGTGGACAGCAGCTGCAGTCATTCCGTGTCCTTGCTGCACCTACCCACGGCTGTCGGTCCACCCCCCTCTGATGCCACCTACTTGTTCCATTGCAGAGCCGGCAGCCAGGGAGATGCAGTAAGGTCCCGGGATGACTACATTTAAAAGTTTTACTGCCGCTGCTGCTGGTTCGAGAAACAAATAGCAGTGGTGGTGAGGTGAGGGGGCAAGATACTGGATGGCTTTGGGATGGAGGGAGATAGAAAGGAGCAGGATACTTATATGGAAGGGTGATGAAGGGAGAAGGAAGTGGGGTGGAGAGAGAGAGAAGGGAGCAGTATACTGGTATGGTGGAGGAAGAGAAAGGGGACAGATGCTGATTGAATTGGTGTGCAGGGAAAGGGGAGGGAGACATAATGGGGAAGGATACTGGATAGATTTGGGTTAGAGGGAAAGAAAGGGGGCAGATGCTGATGGAAGTGGGGAAAGGGAGAGACAAGGGGCAGATGGTGATTGAAGAGGGGTGGATGGAGAGAGAAAAAGGGCAGACATTGGATATTAGTGCAGGAAGGGAGGAGCGAAAGAGGGGTGTAGGCACTGAATGGAGTGGAGAGAGGGGGCAGGTGTTGGATGGAAGTGGACAGAAAGAGGAGAAGATGTTGGATGGAAGGGGTAGAGAAAGAGGGCACATGATGGAAGGAGGGGATAAATAGGGCACATGATGAGGTGAAGAGGACTGAGTTAGTGAAATACTGAAGAGGGTGAGAGAAAGAGATAGCAAGCTGTAGATAGACAATGAAAGGGAAATTGATGACAGAGTAATAAGAACTTAATCTAGACAGATGCAGAAAATATATTGAGAAGGAAGATGAGGAAAGAAAAGGGAAGGGAAAGGAAAGGAGAGATTTAAATGCATGACCATGGGGGGTGTGGGAGAGGGAAAGGAAGGAGATAGAGATGCCAGGCCATTGGAGGAGGGGAGGGAAGGGAAGAAGATGGATGCCAGACCAATGGGGGTGAAGAGAGAGATGGAAGGGGGAGACATACAGTTTCTGGAAGGGGCATAGAAAGAGAGATGCCATATGGAAGGGGCAGAGAGAGAGGGCAGACAGTGGATAAATGCAAGTGGCATAGGAAGAAGTTGAAATGGGATAGACTTGGGAGTAATCTAAAGAAATATTTCTTGTCAGAATAGTTGGTGGATGCTTGGAACAGTTTCCCAGTGAGAGTGGTGGACACAAGGATCTTATCTGAATTCAAGAAAACATGGGTCAAGTACAGAGCGTCTCTGAACCAAGCAAAGGAATAATAAAGGATATAGATGGGAAGATTGACTAGGCCATATGGCCTTTATCTGCCATCATGTATTATGTTTCTATGGACTATAATTTTATAATGATGAGAGAATTAACAATATTTATTACATTGTTTTGACTTGTTTTCCACTCAATATGACACAAACTATGAAATATTATTTTGTCATTTTCATTAGTCTAGTCTTTCATTTTTACATGTGATCCTTTACTTAAGTAAATAAAAAATATAATAGCTCTAAATGTTAGACCAGATGCAAGATTTGAATTTTTGTGAGAGCTTTTTCTGATTCAGCTGAAGGTCCATATCTTTAAACGGTTCTAATGAGTCAATTTTCTTTTTTGGCTAGGTACCCAGTACTGGCGCTATGATAATGAAAAACGCAAGGCATACACCATGGATCCAGAAGGGAATAAGTACCCTCGTCTGATATCTGAGGGTTTTGCTGGAGTCTTTAGCATCATCGATACTGCCTTTTTTGACAGACGGGACAGCAACATTTATTTCTTCAGGGAATACAACGTAAGCATCTTCCCATCTGATAACAGACATATGTAAATATTTCCCACTAAAACTCCTTCATTTGGAATGTGGATTCTGTTCCTCTGTGTCATATAATTGATAAAATTCTCATTTATTGACCAGGGAATGCAATTTTACAGACATCTTGGTAAACATTTTTCCTATAAATCTCATATTATCTTTTGTATAAAGGTTAAAAACAGGAGGCAACCTTCTCATGCTGTACTATCTCAACTGGTGCACAAATTATTCTTAAATAAGAGATATTATGAGTTGGACAGCCTGAAATCGGGTAAACTCTGGAGTACTGAAATTGAATGGACAGATTAGATTGGTCTCGTAGCCCTTAACTGCTGCCAATTTTTATGTTTCTATAGTTCATTAACTTCTTGCTAGGCAATGCCCCCAAGTACCTAACAAAGCTGGCCATCCTACTCCAAGGTGCCTCTAACAGATAGTCTGTGGTTATGGCTGATTTGAAAGTGACTACGCTTAATGTGAATGGAGTCAAGTCTCCCATTAAGCGTTCACGGATATTGACTCATTTCAGGAAGCTTGGTATTGATATAGCATATTTGTAAGAGACCCACCTTTCTCAGATCGAGCATGCCAAGCTGCTGAGGGGTTGGGTGGGGGAAGTCTACTCTTCTTCCTTCAGTGGGAGGCAAAGGGGTATTGCCATCTTAATGCATAAGAGATTGCCGTTTACTCTACATCAGTGGTCGGCAAACCACGGCTCGCAAACCGCATGTGGCTCTTTATCCACTTTAGTGCGGCTCATGGCTCAGCTTCAACCGCCGGTCCACAGAAATTTTCTACCGGTCCACAGGGCCGGCACCTCCATCAGGCCCAAGAGATTGTTCAGTAGCCGCCGGTCTTCGGTGCGATCAATGCGGCATCTTTGGGCTGGCTCCCTGAGTGCTGCAATGCACAAAGCCATGGGAAAAGGCTTCTACCCGCAGCCTGCGCCTGACCCGGAAGCCTTCTCTCTGAGGTCGCAAAGTCAGAAGGAAGGCGTCCAGATGAGGTGTGTGACGCGCACGAGGAGCCGCTTGAAGCTAACACCGGGGGGAGGGGGGCGGGGGGCAGGCCAGGAAGCAAGACACATGTAGGGAGAGAGACAACAACAGTAGAGGAAATGCTTTTATTTAGTGATTTTGCATCTGCTGTTTGTTCAGGAAGAAATGCACTTGTTTGGTTTTCTCTGGGGGTTGTACTGCTTGAAGAGTCTTGCATCTTAGGGTTTGTTTGAAAATTAGTACTTTTAGTTTTTGGTCCTGCATTTGCATGGGATTATCTGTTTTCTGGTAGAAATGAATGTTGAAAAGCATACAGTATGCTTTCTGTATTTTAATTTTGTGGTTAACCATTATGTGTAGTTAATACAATTATATTGTATGCGTGTATATATGAAAAATGGATCGAAAAAATGGTGTTACAATTAGTACTATTATGGGGTCTGGGGTCTGGGGTGGAGATGGGAAGATTGGTCAGCCCAGCGCTTCAGCATCCTCTTTACGGGGAAGGGAAGCAGGGAGAGCTCAGAACTTGGCGGCGGCCTGTTCCCCAATTGCGGCAGCAGTGGCAGCCTGTTCCCTGGCGGTGGCGGCCTGTTCCCCATGGCGGTGGCTTGGGGGAGGGCAGGGAGAAAGAAAGAAATGGGGGCAGGGAGAGAGAAAGAAAGGGGCAGGGTGAAAGAAAGAAAAAGTTGGGGAAGGAAATGAAGTCTGGACCAACTTTATGGAAAAATAAGTCTCCAGACAACAAAGGTAAAAAACGGAATTTAATGACTAAAATATGTTAGCTTTGGGAAATGTATATAGCAGATGTCTTTTTTTGTGTTCAAAAGAAAAGGAAATGCATTTCTGGTTTTATTTCTACAGTGTTGAAGTACTTGCTGACCTTTGCTGTGACTGGTGGGGATCCCCAAGCACTGCCAGTAGAGGACCTCCTCTATAGACGGCCAGAGCTCCCCTCCACCAAGCACAGCAGTCACTGGCAGCATTCATGAGCCGCTGAGGTGCCAGCATCTGTGACTCAGGGACGCTACTGATGCCTGCCAAGCTTGGCAAAAGGGACCCCCGGCCAACTGCAAAGGAAGTCTTCAGCTGACAGCTTGGGGGTTCTCATCAGCTGAGTATTTATATTTTATATTTACATTAGAGGCTCTAGTAGAAACCGTTTACAAAGTATGTATTCTTCCCAATTAATATTTTCAAATTAATAAAGTCTTTTTGCTTATTTGTAAATGGGTTTCTACAAGATCCTTTAATTCAGTAGCATAATTCAATGAAATAACTATTTCTGAAGTTTATAGGGACGGGCGGGGACGGAGGGGATTCCTCACGGGGACGGGTGGGGACGGAGGGGATTCCTCACGGGGACGGGTGGGGACGGAGGGGATTCCTCGCAGGGACGGGTGGGGACGGAGGGATTCCTCGTGGGGATGGGTGGGGACGGGTGGGATTCCTCACGGGGACGGGTGGGGACGGGTGGCATTTTGGCGGGGACGGGTGGTATTTCTGTCCCCGCGCAACTCTCTACCTCATATTTCGCCAGTCAGCTATGAACAACCTGCTTCAACTAGTTCCAATCTCCAACTGGCTACTGCAACTGCCTCTTGACAACTGACTTCTGCTTCTGAATACTGCAACTCACTTCTGACAACTGACTACTTTTCAAAAGCCAACATTTACTTAGAACTTGTTCAGATAATATTCCATGGATTAGCCATTCATCTCTCCTACACATGCATACTCTTCACTAACTGCATGCATACTTATCAAAAATATATGCATTACCTACCCACATTTTAGTTATTTAAACACCCAAAATGTATTTAATTTTGCAAGTAATCTGAATTTAAGTAATTAAACAGCTTTTCACCTGCTTGCTTTCCTGTCTCATGTCAGAAGTAATGGATGGAAACCAATCAAAACACTCCATTTTCCCTGCCATGAGCTTCAGAACTCTCTCCTGCTCTTATGCAGATTCCATGCACATGCACACTAACGTGCACGTGCCTAACTGGCACTTTCTCGGAATGCTCACATTCACATTATCTCCTGGAATTCTCACAGGCACTCTCTAAGTGTTCCATGACCTGTTCAAGCCTGAATAAACTTTTTCAGTTTTAAAAATAATAAATTTTTAAACTGGTTACATTAGCAAATTACCTTATCCATCTAATATCAATTAGCAAAATGCTGGAACCAACTACCACTTACACTATGATCTTGTGACTACTATCTCAGGTTCAGAAAACTTTTTAAAAACATTTCTGTACCAAGACTTGGAGCCAGCCCTGAAGTAACTGAAACAATAATTGAAAAATCCCATTTCTAAAGTGTCTAATGCAACTCCCGAGGCATAACGATGAACCAATGATGACCTACTTGAACTTGTAATTCTGTATTTGTAACTATGACCTAAATGTATTAACTGTACTGGTCTACTCTATTGAGGGCTCCTTTTAGTAAGCTGTGTTAGCGATTTTATCGCACGCACTAGACGCTAACGCCAGCATTGAGCTGGCATTAGTTCTTGGTGCATAGCACGGGGTTAGTGCGCTTGGCAATGCAGCGTGTGCTATAAACGCTAGCGCACCTTAGTAAAAGGAGTCCCTAACGTTTGTGTCAAACTGTCAATTGTAATTTCCTGGGTAACTGACCCAACCTCTTATAATATAATCCGACCTTGAACTGAATAAGTAAAGGCAGAATAGAAAACCTGATTAACATAACATCACATATTCCCTGCTGTGGTTCTTTATCCTGATATCTGTGCTGTACAGTGACTCATTGACACTGTGGCGCTTCTGATTCTCGTTGGATTTTTGGCAGTCTTACACGTTGTGACCTATAGGGTTGGTGACAGCGCTATATACTCAGGTTTGTTCTACTATAATACATTTTGTGGTGATCCTGTGGTTGGATCTTGAAAGCTGAGACCACTAAATCCATTTCACGAGTAGAATTTGTCAAAATTTGAAAGTAAATTTCCACTTTTAGAAAAGTCTGTGTTTGATTTTTCAGCTCCTCTTTATTTTTGAATTTTTTTTTCTCCTCTTTGTTCTGGCTCTAGGTTACTGCCTTCAATGTGGAAACAAATCATATAGTGGAAGGATACCCCAAACCAATTAAAGCTGTCTTTCCATCTGTGTTCGCTGATGATCACCCTATGGGGAACCTGGATGCAGTCTACTTCTCTTATGCACATGACGACATCTTCTTCATCAAGGACAAATATGCTTGGAGAGTGGTGAATGAAAAGGATCGTCAGTCTAACTCTACTCTACCACAGAATGGGCTTTTATTCCGACACCAGCTCAATGAACTGTGGTATGACATCTGTGATGTTCATCCATCCATGTTGTCAATGCCCATCCCCACAGGTAATCCTGACAACTAACATTCACTCAAGTCACTTTTATATTTTTGGTTGAGGGCATGCGTTTGAGAATAGACATCTCCAATTCACTTTCCACAACACAAAAATAGCCCTCTTCTGAGGAAAACGGGAACCTCATGCCTTATGTAGGCTGAAACATCTTTAATGGAATGGCATTGATAATAGAAGTGTCAGAGCCATGTGATAATTCAATGCATTATGTGTAGAGAGAGATTTCAAGTACCAAGAAATGCAACCAGAGACCAAGAACATTTGGCAGAAATATTTCCCATTGTATTGGGTGCCACAGGCCTCATTAAAAGCAATTTCCAAGCAAACCTTGACATGTTTCCTATACGTATTACATCCTATGAACTCCAGAAGGAAGTTATCTTTAGCATGATGAAAGTACTACAGAATGAGTTGGCAGTCAATTTTGAGAGACAGATCATAACCTACATACTTAGGGGTGAGGCTCATGGCTGTCATAGTATTTGCTAAAGCTAAACTAACTCTTTAGGAGACATTGCACTCTCTCTACCGAGCCAGAGAAAATAAAATAGAAGAATAACAATGGATTTAAAACTGGACAGAAAGACTTTGAGATAAAAAATCTTTTGGCCACTTAACAGCAACCATTCAGAGCCCCTGTGAAGGCATTCAAGATGCTTTAAGGAAAGGACTGCTCTCTTTTACCTCATAATTCATTTCAAATATAAATATGGAGAAAAACACCTTAAGTATCCACACACCTAAAAGACCTTGGGATTTATTTTATGTTTTGCAATTTGGAATGAATCCTTCAAAATACATTATTTTATCAGAAATAGATTGCTGGTAGTCTTACAGCCTCAGTTGATGGCAGAAAACTCGCAAGAGGAGGATGATGAGAAAATTCATCAACAGGGCAGACTGGATGAACCATTCAGGTCTTTATCTGCTGTCATGTACTATGTCGCTATCACTCATCATGCTAGAGACTGATATTCAAAGACCATACACTGGACAGCCTGCACTTTATTGGTGTTTCTTTTTATTTTTACACCAACAGCAATTGACTGACATTGAAGACATTAAAATATCTGTTAAATGCTTTTGATTAGCCTACTTCACTTTCCCCCTTTTTATAAAACTGCAAAAGCAGTTTTTAGTGCAGGCCAGCGTGATAAATGCTCTGCGCTGCTTCTGACACTCTTAGAGTATCTACGAGTGTCGGGAGCAGCGCAGAGCATTCAGCACGCCTGCCTGTGCTAAAAACCGCTTCTGCAGTTTTGTAAAGGGGAGGGTTGTTAGGTACACTTTCATCACACGCCTGTCTCCAGCTGAATTTGACCCTGAAAAGCGAATAAGCTAGAAATACATTGCTTTCACATATCCGCTAAACTATGGATGAACCACTTGGAAAGAAAGAGGTTCAAACATGCTGATATGAAATATTTACATACCTATAGTAGATGACATTGTTTGGGGTGTATTACTGGACTGTAGGGCAAGTTCTACTTTAGATATTAATGGCATCAGAATAAAGCTGTTCCTGTTGTTTGGGGACAGTGTTAGAAGAGGTCAGCGTTTTCATGCCTCACTTTCTGATTATGAATGTATGAAAAGTTCTCAGCCCAACCAAGAAGAGAATGATGTGGAGCCATGAACCGTACAAATTATTTCACACTTTTCTTGACACTTTTCATTTCAATGATATGAAATGAAAAGAGTCAAGAAAGGTGCGGAGTAACTTGTAAGTTTTGTGGCTCCACATCATATTCTTCTTGGGCTGAGAACTTTTCAGCAGCCCCTCATAAGCACACTCCGCAATGAGAAGAACTGTTGCACAAGAAAACCCAAAACACTCCAGGACCTGTGTTCATATTCTAATGTACTTCAAAATGTTTGCTTGTCTAGCAGCCTGAAAGTATCATGTTAATGGATTCACCATTCATGGATAATTGTTATATACCAAGTCATAAGTCAAGGCAACTATTTTTTTCTATCGAAAATATGCCAACACTGGAAATCTAATATATAACCTTTTGGATGTGGGTGGAGTCAGCAAAGTGATGGACTGGACACCCAGACATGGCAACAGAGTAGTGGGGCACCTTACAGGGCACTGCTGTGAACTTCATAAAAAGGGTGCCGCATAAACATTTCACCACAACTTCCTTGCAGGTCATGGTGAGTCCCCCAAAACCCACTAATACCACCTGTCTACCTCCCCAATAGCCCTTATGGCTGCAGGTGCCACCTATATGGCAGTACAAAAGGGTTTTGAGGGATGCACATATTTCACCATGAATGCAATGATTAGAGTGGCTTCTGGGCCTGAGTTCTCCTCTCTATGGTTCACTAGCGCACCCCCCAGACCACTTAAGCTACCTCTGTACAACTCTACTAAGCTTTCCTATGCCAAATGCTGATGTTCTGGAGGCAGATGTGTGTGTTTTTATTCCGATTTTTATGGCGGGGGGGGGGGGTGACAGTTATCACTGGGGGAGTGTGTGGGGGTCTGTACTTTGTGTCTGCAGTAATTATCTGGTCACTTTGAATACCTTTTTGCCACTTAGACCTGTTTTTAGATGGCCTAAGTCACTACGCATAAGTTCTGTCTAGACAGTCTCGTTAAACTTTTGGTTATACTTGCAGTGCGACTAAGTCTAGGTCAGCCCACGTCATGCCCAAATCCCGCCCTCACCACTCCTCCTAAAATGCCCCTTTCAGCTCTGGGTGTACAGCAGCACTGAAAAGGCCTAAGCTGTTTTTAGATATGTCTAAAACCCATTTTGGTTATCGACACTTGGACAAATTGTCTTTTAGATCGTCCAAGTACCGATTTAGGCGGGTTTTTAGATGTATTTGTTTTTTGATTATGAGCCCCTTATCTTTCTCACTTGCACTCAGACATCCACACGTGGCTGTATCTCATGAATTTTTCCATTGGCTCTTGAATATTTCTCAGCTTTGCAAACTATTTCTTTTTTCAGTGGAAAGCTGTCATGCATTTCTACAATTCTACAATTTAGCCTTTACAATGTTAGTTGCTATACTGAAGCCTTTAACAATGCAAGTGATATCTCCCCCTATGTATGACTTTCATGAACACTTCCTTCAACTCTGCACATTGTGACATCATCAGCTGCAGTGAATTTTGAGAGTTCCTGGAATTGAGACATCAAAATGGCTACCCCCTGGTCACCATTTTACTGTTCATTCAGTTATATAGTTTAATCAAATTATGAATTAGAATATGTTCAAAATACCTAATGCTTTGGAGTTAGTGATACATCTTTAAAATGAAATATAAGTTTTTTTAAAATCAGTATTTTGCTTTGTGTGAGAGACATATGGTCCTTAATCCTTAATTGTGAAATACATCTGGGTGGAAATAGGGATTGATTTCAGATTATTATATATTGTTCTTGTTAATCCTTTTCTGTAAAACTGACAAGAAGCACATTTCTGCTTGGATTTGTAATTATAGTTGTAGTACATATTTATGCAAGTAAAATGCTCATTCATTAGCAGAGAAACTGGTTTACAGTGATCAGCAGGAAAAATGTCAAATAATTGTGCAATAGGGACAGTAATTCTATAATCCATGGAATTTGCCAATTATTTCCTGTTGTGTCAGCAATACTGTTTTTTCTAATAAGTATGCAAGCTATTCTAGAGATTGTGTTTAAGTCAAAAATTAACTGCAGTGTGGCTGTATCTGACCTAGATTTGATAAAATAACTCTGTTGTATTAACCAGACCACCTCAAGGAGAACATCCCTCCGCTTTGATTTTTCAGAATATCTAAATACATTAGATAGATTTGCATGCACTGCTTTCTATCTCATGCATATTCATCATGGAATATTAAAAATCAGACTGGATGGGAGATACTATAGAAGTGGCTTGAGAAACAGCGACTTAAAACACTACGTTGGCTAGGGTGGACACTCATATATTGGCTATGAGAGTAGGGGAAGATATACTACAAAAAGGAATTTATTTATTAATTTAGACATTTATATCGCACTTATCCGAAATCTATGTGGGTAATAACATCACATTCATAAGTAAAACAATTCAGACACATGATACCATGTTATTAATATAATATAATCAGAGAAATATGATGGCAGATAAAGACCAAATGGCCCATCTATTCTGTAACTTTAAATAATATAACCCACAAAAGAAGAATAATGTAGATAAACAAAATAAAGCAAAAATTTCCTATAATGTTTTATTGCCACTGGGAAGTCAAGCGTGCCAAATGGATTAATACTGAAAAATTGTTAAAGGCCCTCAGTATTCACTCCTCTTTGGGCAGGACAAGCCTGTAAAAAGAGTCGTGAGCCAATGTTACCCAATGGGATACTCAAGCGTGAACATCCTCGGACCTTGTGCAAACAATGTAAAGTCCAGTGAAAATTAATACTAAGTGCTCTAATTGCAACTTAAATTTTTTTTT
This sequence comes from Geotrypetes seraphini, assembly GCF_902459505.1. Classification (NCBI taxonomy): domain Eukaryota; kingdom Metazoa; phylum Chordata; class Amphibia; order Gymnophiona; family Dermophiidae; genus Geotrypetes; species Geotrypetes seraphini. The sequence continues at coordinate 303,137,897 of NC_047084.1, read as the reverse complement.
CTTTTTGTCTTTTTTCTACTGAATCTTTTTCTTTTTAAATAATAATACAATCACTCCCAATGTGCAATAATGAATTTTAAAAAAAGCATACGATGAGATCAAACATTAGGTACAGAATCACATTGGGAATGATTGTGTTATTATTATTATTTAAAAAGAAAAAGATTCAGAAATAGAAAAAGACAAAATAAAAAAATAAACAAATTTGAGTTGCAATTAGAGCACTTAGTATTAATTTTTACTAGACTTTGCATTGTTTGCACAAGGTCCATCTATTCTGCCCATCCACAGCATCCACTATCTCCTCTTCTCCCACGTGGGAGATCCCACGTGCTTGTCCCATACTTTCTTGAATTCATAGTCTTTGTGTCCACCACATCTGCCAGGAGCCTATTCCACACATCTATCACCCTTTCTATAAAAAAGAGTGAGCCCTTACTGCAGCTTGATGAATCTCCCCTAAATGCAGTTTAGTTAAATTTTGTGTAAATATGTTATGCCCTCAATCCCAGTAGGTTTTTAAAGAGGCCAATTTATGAGCAAAAATTTCAAAATTAAGAGCATAAATTCTTTGAATATCAGGCTCAGGGTTATTAGATGACAGAAGAAAGCAGGTAGAAAGAAAGTGTGAAATTTTCAGCAACATGATTGGCAGAAAAATATTTCCCTCATCGAATCACTGTATTTCTTTTTTGGTTTCTTTCCTTTTTGCCAAGTGGGGAGGAACCCCTTTTGTGTAGTCTTTTTCATTTGAAAGGAAACTCTGCAATGAGGTCATAGGATGAAATTAAGCGGTGATAGGCTCCGGAGTAATCTAAGGAAATACTTTTTTTACAGAAAGGGTAGTAGATGCGTGGAACAGTCTCCTGGAAGAGGTGGTGGAGAAACAGACTGTGTCCGAATTAAAGAGGGCCTGGGATAGGCACGTGGGATCTCTTGGAGAGTGAAAGAGATAATGGTTACTGCGGATGGGCCGACTAGATGGGCCATTTGGCCTTTATCTGCCATCATGTTTCTCTGTTTCTATGTATTCAGCTAGAAGAAACACTGTCCTGATTGTTTAAATGATCTATGCATTATAAATAGGGGCAGAGTTTCTCCTTTTTAAAAACCAGAGTATGGTAATCCAGTATCATGGAGCAAACTGTACCTCAAGGACGTAAGCAAGCACACATTTACTCTTCCAAGTGACGCTTTTCCTCACAGAGAGCTTACAGGAAAGCAAATAGCACACTCAGGAATCAAACCCAGCGATTGCTAGCCCCAGCACCAAATTCTCTGAGTTTGGTAAGTTATTTGATGATTTCATTCACTGCTGATTATCTAGGGTGTGATACAACCATATGTGCCTATTTATTTTTGTTTTGTTATCATATTTATGGCTTGGAACATCATTCCTTTGTTATTTTTATTACTTTTAATTCAAATGTCCTTTTTCGAAATGATATACTTTGGATTGGATTTTGTGTTCAGTACTTAAAAGAAAAAATATCCACCCTCGCACACCTCTCTATCTCTGTCTCAGATCCTGCCTGCTTAAACCACACTGGACTGGCAGGGTATTGATATTTGGTGGCATTTAACTGAGCAATGCCACTAAATGTTAGTTCTGACTGCCCAGGCACAATCCAGGCAGTGTGGCACAGTTTAGGTACAGACTCAATGCAGAGCCAGGACTTATTTGGGCAACAGTGATATCCAGTGCCATACCTGCATACCTAATTGAGCAGGCTGGATTGCAGAAAAGGCCATCCTACATTTGCCTGGTTAGATATCCAGGTATGGGCACTGAATATTGTCCATTCCCACATAACTGCCACAGACCTGGATATTAAGTGCAATGCCTGGACGTAGCCTGGCCTTGAATATCGAGGTCTATTTTAGCTGACCCTGGTCATCGTTCAGAAAAGTGCTTACCACTGCCAACTGAACACTAACCAGTTTATTTTTTACAGAGGACAAAAAAAAAATCTTACAACAGTAGCAGTGGAATTATCAGTTTATGCAGATCATTCTACACAGGTTGATTCAGTCCTGGTTGGTCCCCTCCGCTGGCCTGGAATTGTGCACGTTAGTTGCTTAGGAAAGCAGGGCTAGAACTCCATACATAGAAACATGATGGCAGATAAAGGCCAAATGGCCCATCTAGTCTGCCCATCCGCATTAACCCTTATTTCTTTCTCTCTCCGAGAGATCCCACGTGCAATGGGGAACAAACTAGGTTGACCTGAGTGAGATGGCATGCAGTTTCCCTTTGAAAAGCAGAGTCTGGCAGGGACTGAATCTGCTCACCAGATGATAAAGTATGCATGGGGATTTCAAAATATACCTGGGCCTTCCTTTTTCAGTTACAGAGAGGAGAGCAGGAATGTACATGGGTGTCTCCATTCTTACCTGAGCAAGTTCCTTTGAATATTGTATGCATGTTCCCTCATTCATGACCATATAAGACAGGTAGCAGATGCTTTTTCTTCACATTCATCCCTAGAGGACTGAATTAATGAAGCATTTCTTCAATATAAAGGAGTATGTAAGAACTGAGAAGCAGTACTAAACTAAACCTTGGGTTTGTATACTGCACCATCTCCATAGTTGTGGAGCTCGGCACGGTTTACAGGAATTGTAATGAGAAAGGAACTCCATGGAAGGGCTAAATGAAGATCAGAGGGGAGAAGAATGTCAGAAGAGGGAGGAGTGTTAGGTTTTGGAGAAGAGCCAGGTTACGGAAGGGTTGAAGAGCACTCAGGTTTAGGTAAGGTTGTTCCAGAGCTCGATGAATCTGAAGGAGAGGGAAGTCCCCAGTTTTCCTGGGTGGGAAATGCCTTTTAATGAGGGGAAGGATAATTTCAATTTTTGGGTAGATCTGGTGGTATTAAGATTTGAGGAATTCCAAGAAAGTGGAATTAAAGGAGGAAGGATGCTGTGGAGGATCTTGAAAGTTAGGCAGATGCATTTGAAGTGAACTCTGGAAATTATCGGGAGCCAATGAAGCTTGGAAAGGAGCGGTGAGACGTGATCGAATTTACTTTTTGCAAAGATAAGCTTGGCCGCGGCATTTTGGATCCGTTGGAGTCTGTGAAGGTTTTTCTTTGTTAGGCTTATGAAGATAAAATTACAGTAGTCCAGTCTGGAGAGGATGATGGATTGGACGAGAACGGCAAAATGTTTTTGGTGGAAGCAGGATCTTACTTTCCTCAGCATGTGTAGGCTGAAGTAGCATTTTTTTACCAGGGAGTTGAGGTGGTCATGAGTTCTGGGCTCTTACATCCTGCTTGCCTAATAAAATGTATTTCTGATTCTGTGCCAGCCTGTTGCTGATTCATCCAAAAGTCACTGCATGTATCCAGGTTGGAGTCAATACCACCAGTTACTAAAAGGAGTCAGGATACCAATAAGTTGCCAGTCTTAAGACCGTCTTTTGTAGATACGAGGGGGTGCTGAAAAGTTCTCAGCTCGATCAAGAAGAGAATGACGTGGATATGGTTCAATCAATGATCTGAAACAATGTCAAAACATAGAATTTCATTTCTGTAAATTGGCACTTTACAAAATAACTCTCTTTTCACCTACAGTGGCAAAATAATGCTCAGAATTTAGGAAGTTGGTTGCTTGGGCTGAGAACTTTTCAGCACGCTCTCGTCACATTAGGCAACCTGAGATGATAATAACAATCTCGTAATATGAGAAACTTAGGAAAGAAGAGTACCGGTTGGTAAATCATCCTAAAATTTGTATGCAACAATTTTTACTTTGACAGCATTTAAGCTTTTCTTATTTATCAATAAACATGTTATATTTTACCAAGGGAACAGAAAAAAAAAAACTGAGGTGGATGATGATACATGCTTTATTTTTATACCTTGAATGTGTGATGTTAATTTTAGCTGATTTTTGTACATAAAGGACAAATGGCAACAAGCCACGCATTGATCTCTTTCTTTTGCTGGAATAAATTTAATTTTTAGCATTTTTTTTTTTTGCATGGTGTGGTCTCTAAGATTTCATTTCATTGCTTTGTATGTGGTGTTTGGTTCATAGACAACGGCGCGAAAGACAAAGGCGCGCCCGGACAATTGAGCGCAGCGCGGAGGTGTGCGCCGCTCAAAATTACTGGGTTTTTTTGGGGGAACCCCTCCACTTTACTTAATAGACATCGCGTCGGCGTTATGGAGGGTTTGGGGGGTTGTAACCCTCCACATTTTACTGTAAACGTAACTTTTTCCCTAAAAACAGGGAAAAAGTGGTTTTCAGTAAAATGTGGGGGTTACAACCCCCCAAGCCCCCCACAACGCCCCCACAACGCGGCGCGATGTCTATTAAGTAAAGTGGGGGGGTTCCCCTCCACGCCCCCCCCCCGTCGGAGCCCTAAAAACAGTAATTTTGAGCGGTGCACGCCTCCGCGCTGCGCTCAATTGTCTGGGCGCGCCTTTGTCCCGGCGCACTTTTGACCTGACACCGTGGTGTTTGTATAAGAATGGAACTGTCACTGAATTCATGAATGTTAGAACTTTAATAGTATTTATCTCAAGCTTAAAGTTCAGTTTTTGAAGGGTATGCCCTCTATATATCTGCTCCATACCCTGAAACTGGTCTTCTGCTTTAATCTGGTCATTAATGTCTGGACAGTTATGTTCCTAGCACCCTATACCCCCTCTTTTACTAAGCTGTGATAGAGGTTTCTACCATGGCCCAGAGCACTAAATGCTCCGATGCAGCTCCAACGCTGATAGAATTCCTATGAGTACCAAAAGCAACGTCAGAGCATTTAGCAGCCCTGGTTATGGAAGAAACCACAGCTTAGTAAAAGAGTGTGTGGTGCAGTAATTAGAGCTGCAGCCTCGGCACCCTGAGGTTGTGGGTTTAAATCCCACACGGCTCCTTGTGACCCTGGGCAAGACATTGCCCCAATTACATTAGATAGAGTGGAAGCCCACCAGGACAGAGCGGGAAAAACGCTTGAGTACCTGAATAATTTGTAAACCGCATAGAATGGTAGGATATGCGGAATATAGATTATTTTAAAATTTGCAGGCATTTTTTAAAAAGTTTTTTATAGCTCTCATGAGATGGGTGAGGTTCTATGACTGTCTAAAGTCCTTAAGGGCTTGAGATTCAAAGGATTTAAGGGGGAAATTCATTGATGGGCACTAGCGATTAGCATGCACTAAATGCTAAAGATGCCCCTTAAATTCCTATTGCCATTTTTAGCATTTAGTGCGTGCTCATTATTAGCGTGCGCTAACATAGTAGTGCCTAGTCATGATTTCCCCCTCTTACGCTCCTAATTTTGAGAGTAATGTTCATAAAATGGCCTCTTTGGGCTCCTGTTACATAGCGGTGCTACTGATCAGCGTGCACTGAATGTGAAGAAGCTCAAAGGAACTGAATGGGCTTCTTTGTATTCAGTGCGCTACTAATCAGTAGCGTTGCTTTGTAAAAGGAGCCTTTTGAAAATTTCACTGCACTCCTATATTTATACCTCAATTGATGAAACAATCACTTATTGATCCACCAGTAGCTCTCATTTAAATAATTTCCAGTCAATTCAATTCAATTGATCCTCAACAACACCACCTCGGACTCCTATAATTCATAGTCCCAAGCTTTATGTGTTAAATCCTCATTGGATCACAATAATTTCATAATAATAATTTAATTTAATTGTTATAAATAGTTTAGCTTAGGTTAATAATATGAACTTATCTCCTATATTTATAAGTATAAAGTGCGAGTGGTAAAAGAGTAGAAAGTTTCTTACTTTCTTTCTGTCTGTCTCCCTGTTCTGCCTCCCTGTCTTTCTTTCTGTCTCCCTGTTCTGCCTCCCTGTCTTTCTGTCTCACCAAGCCACTGCTGGGGCTGTCATCTGGAAACAGACCCCCAAACTACTGCCGACATCTGGGAACAGGCCCCCAAGCCACCGCTGACGTCTGGGAACAGGCCCCCAAGCTGCTGTTGCTGCCAAGTTTTCCTGTTTCCCAACGCCGCAACAGGCCAGCAGCCTTCTCCCCGACATCAATTCTGACGTCAGAGAGGAAGTTCCAGGCCAGCCAGGCAGCCTGCCCAAAACATGCCCCTAACACGCCCCTTTACTAGGTAGACATTCTGGAGGGAAAATGTCTCACAAATGTCTTTTTGTTTCAAAAATCAGCACTTGGGCGTTCTAGCAAGTAAACATCCAAGTACCAACTTATTTGGGTTTTTGGATGTTTTGCAGTTTTGAAAATACCCCATAACAGAGTCTTTTATAGAATCAAACTAAGCACCATGCTGATTGGCACTGATTTTTTTGGGGCGCCATAAAGAGAATTTGGCTCTAAGCTCATAAAGTAGGCCCATAATTTATAAATATAGGGACTGAAATTTACAGTGATATAACCAGTCAATGAACAGATTGCTTGGTTGTGTCTAGTCACTAATATTCAGCTGAATCTGATTTACCACTTTCTATTGTAAGTTTTAAAGTGTTTTACAGCAAAAATGTGATATTATTAAAAATGCATTGCAATGAAAAAAAACACATACACATTAAATTCCACTTAAAAATATAATATTAAAACTTAACACAAGCCATCAAATTATACGACTTATAAACTGCTGAAAGCCTTTTCAAAAATCCAAATTTCAAATGTTTTTCAAAATCCAAAATAATTGGACAGATAGCTGACCAATGTTGGCATAGAATTCCATAGAAAAGGTCCAATACAATATTGTGGCTAGTATTGAACGCAAAGCTGGCTATATTGGAGTTGTGTCAGGGGCAAAGTCAGCACTTAGCTACTTAAGTACTGATATTCAGCTTTTAAGAGACCAGGTTTACTACATAAATGGGATCGCATAAAAGTCTGTCCTATTTTTATGTAGTAACCCATGGCCGCCTATGAATATCAACTTAAAGGGCTATTATAAATAACTGGATATTCAAAGTCAAAGCCTGCACAAGTCCCAGCTTTGAATATCTGGGAATAACTAGGGTTGCCAGATTTCCTCTTTGAAAAAAAGAGGACGGCTGGCCCTGCTCCGTTCCGCCTCCAGCTCCACCCCATTCCTCCCCAGCCCTGCCCCCAAATGAACCTCCTCAAGCTCAAAGGCAAGATTTAGAAGCCTTCACGCATGCACAGACATTGACACAATGTTACATGCATGTGCGCGTGCATATGATGTCATCACGGTGACAGCTGCACAAGCGCAAAGGCTTCCAGATGCGGCCTCCAAGCTCAGGATTTCAAAAACCTGGACAAATTGCCAAGTTACGGAAATCCCTCCGGATGCCCGGACAGTCCTCTAAAAAGAGGACATGTCTGGATTTTCCTGGATGTATGGTAACCCTATGAATAACACCATCAGGGTCAATATTCAAAGTGATTTAAAAGGGCAGAAGAGGCTTCAGCCCATTTAAATCACCTGTATGGGACTTTCCAGGAGATATTTAGCAGGATTTAACTGGAAAATGCTTGTGAATGTCCCCCTCTAACCACCTAAGCCGAAACCAATTATGGGATAGATTCACAAAGCAAACCGTTTGTGTACTGATCGGTTTGCGACCCCTTAGCAACCCCGACCCGATTCATTTACCTGTCTTCCGACCATCCTCCAATCCGCACATGCAAATGAGGGCAACTGCGATTCACTAAATAAAACCCTACAACACCGACTGGGCTGGCCGATCCAAAAAAAAGCGACTGCTGAGGACCAGTCGCTGAAGCCCTTTCCGAATGCTCTGCCTTCTGCCACCCTGCTCTCTGCCCTGTCAGCCCCTGTCAGCTCCTGTTGCCCCGAATGCCTCCTGCGCCCCGAACGTGCCTGCCTTCCAGCCCCAAACCCGAACACCTTGCCTGCCTGCTCTGACTCTCCCACCCTTCCCCGCACTACAAGCCCATGGTTTTAACCCGCAGGCTTAAATGGGTTAAAATCACAGGCTCCAAAAAGTTTCTCGATCGCCTATTTAAAAAAATCTAGCCAAAGCGCATTTCCCCTATACATTCAGTGAAGATTTAAAAGTGAAGAAGAAAAAAAAAACCTCAGATGGCCTGGAGGTCCAACGCATGCTCAGACAAGATGGTGTGCACATGTGCGGGGATCGCTATAGAGCGATTCGTGCCTGCAGATGGGGGTGTTCCTCCGATCGCCCTCATTTGCATGTTGGAATTTGCTGAATTCGTCGGACCTGTCTGAATTGGGCCCAATTGGGCAGGTTAGTGAATCTGGCCCTATGTTGTGGGTGGACCAGGGTAGGAGAACAGAGTTAGGCCAGAGCTGTCACTTATCCAGTTGACAATAAAACATAGTCCTATCTTTCTAGTTTCACTTTTCTGATTAAGGGCTGAATATTGGCTCTTAAATAGATAAGTACTGGCTCTCTTTGCACATACCTGGATATTCAATGCCAGAGCACTGAATATCTGGACATAAAACCGGCAGTAACTAAAATATCATTGACTGCTGCTGGCTGAATATTTGCCCCATAACTTTTAAGGTCCTGAAAACATAAGCTCTTAAGTTTGGCTGAAAACAGGGCACAAATTTAGAAGCATAACTTGGGGGCACAAAATTTGCAGCTTGGGTTTCTGTTTATATCATGCCCTAAGTTTTTAAAAGAATCATTTTGAAAGTCCAGTTGAAAAATTGCTGGAATTCAGTAGGTCAAGTTGCTTTGTAGTATTTTCAGGCATAATTATTTTCACAAAAATGAATGTCATCAAGATGCTCATTTTCAAAGCACTTAGATGCACAAAGTACCATAGATTTCTAAGTGCCCTGAAAATGAGTCCCTAATCAGTCTATCTGGCTGTTTACTATATTGTACTTTCAACACATTTCATTGCAGTGATAGTGCCTATTGTGGAGGATCTATCCATCTATGTTTGTCTGTACATATAGGTTTGCTTATGCTTGACACCCCCCCCCCCCAAAAAAAAAAAAAAAGAAGAAAAATCAGGTGAAGATCTCAAAGCAAACAAGGTGGCAAGGAAGTCGGCCTTACCATCAGACGAATAACCATTGTCATGGGACGCTCAAATTTAAGGGTACAGAAAATGAAAGCCCACTCCCCATGATACTGATGGGAACGCCCACCAGCAAAAGAAAAGCTACGCATACTGGCTGCAGTATCTACTACTGGAGGAGGAAAGGAGAAGAAGGGCTGCCACTGCAACCATGAAATGTGGAGTAGATGCATAGGATTAAAATCCCAGTAACAGAAGATGAGAAGGGCTGCGGCCACAGAATGTGGTGTAGTCTGAGTCTGAACTCAATTCCCAGCATCAGAAGAATGGCAAAAGGGCCAAGGCTGTGCCCAGAAAAATGGAAGAGCAACTGCCACCACCAGGGCCCACCTCTAGCAACAGAAGAAAAGGGGAGAGAGAAGGGAGAAGGACTCAGGGGCATAGCCGTGGGTGGACCCATATGCTTGAGCTGGTAACTAGCACATGCTCACTTATGAGTATTACATGTGTAAAAACGGAGCATATGCTAGGTGTTTTCTTGGGCTCAGGAATGCTGCTTGGCACTCTATGCACCTTTGGAGGATTTAGAGGAGGTCTTCATCTGGTGTGTTTTGGGGATCCCTGCTAGCTCAGGTATTTACAGTATATTGTGAGTTGGGAGATGGCATGCTGGGGGGGAGGGGGAGCCAGGGAGAGGATAAAATGGGGGGCAGAAGCAAACAGAACATTTTGGCCTAGATTCTGTAAAAGATGTCTAACTTTAGGCGTGGTTTAGATGTCCAGCTGAGCGCGATTCTATAATGCACATTCACCTAACTAGCGTCTACCTAGCGCCCAGCTTATGCTCAAAAGTAGACTTGGTTTTGCAATGTTTACATTGTAGGCATTAAATAGACGCCTTCAGGCGCTGAGAAACATAGGATTCTACATCGAAGCCACTCCCATGCCATGCCCACACCTACTTTTTCTGATGGATGTCCACAAAATTGTGGACATCTATTTGTAGAATCGCGTTCAGCATTTAGAAGTCTAAGTTCTAATTTATGCTTGTTAAAGTCATTAATTGACCTTATAATCCACTTTATTTGGACGCCTATATCGGTAGACGTCCATAAAGTTAGACGTCCTTTATAGAATCTAGGCCTCTGTGTTCACCCATTCTGCCTTTATGTCTAAAATATATATACTGCTTTGAGTATAACTACACACAGAAAATGCAGTATATAAAGTCCCATCCCTTTAAACACTCCTAGTATTTTGGTATGGAAATGGGGCTGTTCTCTAAGTCTACCAATCTCTAAAGGAGATGAAACATTGCAATCAGAAATTCTTATATACAAAAACATACCATAGACCACAGTGGGATTCCATAGCTGCACTTTCCCTGACACCCCCCTCCCCCTTGAGTGTGCACACAGGGTTATAGAATAAAACGCAGGCAGAAGTGTATGTAAAATCCAATTATTGCCAGTTAACTGCAAAATTGTTATCATATATTAATTATTAATTAATGGCTCATTAGCTAAGTAAGATATGCATGCTTCTTGTATCCATGCTGTTTTCAGCCCTGAAATCTCAGCACCATATATAGAATGTGGGATGTGTTTAAGATGTTGATGCAGCTTCCTGAAAAGGTCAGCAGAGGGCAGTATAACATCAATTCTGTACAAAGTGTAACTGCAGGCTAAGCATACGGAACATTGATTATTTTATGTTACACTTATTGTGAGTTTTTAAAATGAATAAAGATTAATTTAAAAAAAAAAGATTACTGTTATTAGGGTTCCCAAAATTGTTGAAGCAAAAAAGAGGACATGTGGCCCCGCCCCATTCTGCCCCCACATAAACCTCGTCTCTTCTTCCTGTGCTCGGGGCCACATCTGGAGGGCCTCCGGGCATATGTGGATGCGATGCAATGATGTCAGAAGCATGCACACATGAACGTGATGTCATCATGTTGCATCCACCCATTCTTGGAGGCCTTCCAGATGCGGGCCTGAGCTCTTGTCAGAGCCAGGGCCTTTCAAAACCCAGAAAAACTGCTGGGTTTTTTAAAGTCTGTCTGGACACTGGACAGTCCTCTAAAAAGAGGATGTGTCCAGGTAAATCTGAACATCTGGTAACCCTAACTGTTATGATGGTAGAACAATGCTTTTTATTAACAGATAAAAGGAGGAATGTTGACACACACCAAAACATGCAGCCAGTAAGAACATATTCATGAGTACGGAAGCCCAAATAGCTCCAAACAATTCAGCATAGTGACATGAAATATGTTTCCAACAATAAAGGAGCCCTTTTACTAAGCTGTACTAAAAAGTGGTTAGTCCTATCTCCAGCTCAGGTCTTTCCGGCATAGGATTACCAGATGTTCGGATATAGCTGGACATGTCCTCTTTGTAGAGGACATGTCCGAGCATCCGGACGGCGGAAAAGCTTCCAGCTCGAGCCATTGTTGGGAGAGCGTCTGCGCATGCCCTCCTGACGCAACTTCTGAGCACATGAAGGGGGCGAGGCTTGGGCAGAGTGGGGCGTGATGTGGGCAGAACAGGGCATGACGCGGGCATGATGGAGCAGGGCTGGGTAGAACTGGGTGGGCCTAAGGCTGCTGCCACTTTTAGCGTGGCAGTGAAATGCCCCCATTTTCCATTATTCTCATTAATGGCCACATGCTAATTTCCTTATTAGTGCTTGGCCGTTAGTGCCTGAAGTTTCAAGTTTATTTAGAATTTATTATACCGCCCACTCTAACCTTCTAGGTGGTGGTATCAAAAATGCCATAACAATATACCAATGAAAATATAATTTAATATAAAACAAACCAAGGGAAAAAACGATTTAAGAACACAGATGAACGGGAACAGAAGGGAAGAAGGGATTGGAACTACAATTGATAGAAAGAAAAGAAAACCCTTAAGGGGAAGAACAAGAGGTTGGGGAACTGAAAGTAGAAATATTTCTTAAAACTAAGTCGTCCTTAAAAGGACAGTTTAGGTTACAAAGGCATCGCGGAAAAGGAATGGCTTTAGCATCACCTTCAATTTGATAAGTGTTGTATTTTCCCGCAAGTAGTTGGGGATACTGTTCCAGAGAAAAGGAGCATTAACAGAAAAAATAGTGGTCCTCGTTGTATTGATATGTTTCAATGAGGGAACAGTAAGGAGATTATGTGCAGTAGATCGTAGGGTCCTAGTTTGATTATAGGGGATAAGCAAATTATTAATGAATTCTGGCTGGCTATTTACTTTAGTTTTGAAGGTTAGTAGTAGAATTTTATAAGTGACATGATCATATTTCTTTGCATTAAATAAAATTTATACTGCAGTGTTTTGAACGGAGCCTTTTTATTTCTTTTTTTGTAATGCCCTTGAACACTTGCCAACACCTATTTTCTAGGCAGTAAGGCCCAGATTCTATAAATGGCTCTGGCGGCAGCCACTGCTTAAAAAACAGCCACGGATCACACGTCAATCATGTAATGGCGCCGTTTATAGAATCACGGTTTTGTGAAAGGTAACTTAAGGCGCCATTTATGGATCTAAGGGCTCAAATGCTAACATACGCTAATTGATGATAATACAGGGATGCAGCTGCGCTAGCTGATTATAGCAGAATAGAGCTATTCTCTGCCCCCAGCGCTAAAAATTAATTCTATTCTTCAGCACGTGGGAAGCGTGCACTGATCCCAAAATTACCGCAGGATGCTTGAGCGCACCCTGCAGTGAGGCTTTTTATTTTTACCACAGCTTAATAAAAAGGTCCCAGGTTTCTAGATCTAAATGAAAATAAAGTGCCCAAATTCCAATTTGGGCCTGAAAATAAGTAAACTTTTATACCTTTTTTATAACTTTTCAAATGAAGCATATATGTTACAAAAGATGGAGCAGTGACTCACGCCATGAGCATTTTTTAATTTGAAGAAGCTGAATCTGGAAGGAGCAGTGGGGTACTCCAGGTACAGCAGTACACGTGATCTATCCACTCTACCAGGAGATAGTATCCAAGTGACCCCCCCCCAATACATAATGTTCAGCTGACAACGGGATATAAAGGCTGAGCACAAACCTATTAGTCACCAGAGAGAGGATTTATTTATGGGATGGAAAATATGTCTTTCCAGAAACCTCAAGAGGCCCACTAAACAAGCAGAAGCAGTTTTTTTAAAATGACACCCATTTACACTGAGCCGAGGGGCACAGTTTCATGTTAGATTTCCTTATAAATGTCTTTTGAAGCTTCAGGACATGAGATATTGTTTAATCCAAATAAAATTATATAGTTTTGAACAGTTTAAAATAAATGTTCAATGCAGGAGTATTGGTCCAGGTCAGCAATTACACTTGTAGCTGCCATAATGGAGGGGGAGGGGAGTGATATAGGGTTCCTTTTACTAAGGCACACTAACGAATTTAGAGTGCATTAACAATTATCATACAATAAATGCCAAACAGCCCATTGTATGACTACTTCGGAAAATCGAGAGCCATGGAATCGAGGGTGAAATACTCACGTGGATTAAAAACTGGCTGGAGCATAGGAAACAGAGAGTGGGGAGTAAATGGACAATACTCAGACTGGAAGAGCATCACCAGTGGGGTGCCACAAGGCTCGGTGCTTGGACCCGTGTTCTTTAACATCTTTATAAACGATCTGGTCATAGGTACGACAAGCAAAGTGATTATATTTGCGGACGATAAGAAGTTATTCAGAGTAGTAAAGACGCAGGGGGATTGCGAAGATCTGCAACGTGACATAATCAGGCTCGAGGAATGGGCATCGACATGGCAGATGAGGTTCAACGTGGATAAGTGTAGAGTGATGCATGTCGGTAACAAAAATCTCATGCACGAATACAGGATGTCCCGGGCGGTACTTGGAGAGACCTCCCAGGAAAGGGACTTGGGAGTTCTGATCGACAAGTTGATGAAGCCATCCACGCAATGTGCGGCAGCGGCAAAAAGGGCAAGCAGAATGCTAGGAATGATAAAGAAGGGGATCACGAACAGATCAGAGAAGGTTATCATGCCACTGTACCGGGCCATGGTGTGCCCACACCTGGAGTTCTGTGTCCAGCACTGGTCACCGTACATGAAAAAGGACACGGTACTACTCAAAAGGGTCCAGAGAAGAGCGACTAAGATGGTTAAGGGGTTGGAGAAGCTGCTGTACAGCGAAAGATTAGAGAAACTGGACCTCTTCTCTCTCGAACAGGGGGAGAGGGGACATGATCGAAACATTCAAGAAACTGAAGGGGATAGACTTAGTAGATAAGGACAGGTTGTTCACCCTCTCCAAGATAGGGAGAACGAGAGGGCACTCTCTAAAGTTAAAAGGGGATAGATTCCGTACAAATGTAAGGAAGTTCTTCTTCACCCAGAGAGTGGTAGAAAGCTGGAACGCTCTTCCGGAGTCTGTTATAGGAGAAAGTACCTTCCAGGGATTCAAGACAAAGTTAGACAAGTTCCTGCTGAACAAGAATGGACGCTGGTAGGGCTAGTCTCAGTTAGGGCGTTGACCAGAGGGCCGCCGTGTGAGCGGACTGCTGGGCATGACGGACCACTGGTCTGACCCAGCAGCGGCAGTTCTTATGTTCTTATAGCATTTACACACACATTTGCTAGCGTGCACTAAATCCGTTAGTGCACCTTAGTAAAAGAGCCCCATAATTTCCTAATAATAACATGTGGTCATTTATTATGTTTTCTGCCAATAAGTTTCCAGTCTTAAGGACAAGTCTTTTGTAGATACGAGGGGGTGCTGAAACGTTCTCAACCCAATCAAGAAAAGAACGACGTGGTTCAATCAATGATCTGAAAATATGTCAAAAAGACAGGATTTCATTTCTGTAAATTGGCACTTAACAAAATAACACTTTTTTTTTTCAGCTACAGTGGTAAAATAATGGTAAATAGGATTTAGGAAGTCGGTTGGTTGGGCTGGGAACTTTTCAGCACCCCCTCGTACCATTCGGCAACCTGAGATGATAAAAACAATCTACTATGAGAAACTTAGGAATGAAGAGAATTGTTTGGCGAATCATAAGACCATAAGAACATAAGAAATGTCTCTGCTGAGTCAGACCCGAGGTCCATCGTGCCCAGCAGTCAGCTCACGCGGTGGCCCAACAGGTCCAGGACCTGTGCAGTAATCCTCTATCTATACCCCTCTATCCCCTTTTCCAGTAGGAATTTGTCCAATCCTTTCTTGAACCCCAGTACCGTAAAATTTGTATGCAACAATTATGACTTTGACAGCATTTAAGGTTTTCTTATTTATCAATAAACATATGTTATATTTTACCAAGGGAACAGAAAAAAAAACTGAGGTGGATGACACATGCTTTATTTTTATACCTTGAATGTGTGATGTTAATTTTAGCTGATTTTTATACATAAAGGACAACTGGCAACATGCCGGGCATTGTTCTTTCTTTTGCTAGAATAAATGTAATTTTTAGCATATATTTTTATGCATGGTGTAGTCTCTAAGATAGTACAAAAGGAAGTGGGAACGGACAATGAGCACTCCACTGAAGAACACTGATGTAAAACCAACTTGTTTATTTCATAAAAGGACACAAGCAATCTCTAAGACTTCATTTCATTGCTTTGTACGTGGTGTACATTTTTCTTTTTGTCAGACAAGCCATAGGAATTGGGACTTGTATACTGTCTTTTTTGTAGTTATACAACCACACTCAAAGCAGTTTACAAACAGGCACTTCAAGTATTGTCCCGATGGACTCACAGTCTAGCTATCTAATGTACCTGGGACAGTTGAAGATTGAGTGACTTGTGCAAGGTTACAGGGAGCAGTATGGAGGTTGAACCCCAAACCTCAGGGTACTGTGGCTGTAGCTGAGTCTAAACCAAGAAAAGCAAGCCTGATAAAAAAGAAATTGTTCGGTGAGGCTATAATAATGATCTTTGTAGAAAAACCTGCCCTGTGTCTCTTTAATTAATATATAGTTGAACTGTTATGCAGTCTTCAAATGATATCTGCACATATTCCACTGTACTATACAATGTGGATATAATCAGTTATCAGCAGGGCAGGATTAATTCGTCGAGGGCCCCTAGGCACACAAGTACACTGGGCCCCCTGCCCCGCCCCACCCCACCATGCGCCCAGGCGGAAACAGGAAGCTGCGTCAGAGGGAAGCTTTGGGCAAGCAGCACCGCTTGCACAATTACAGTTCCCGTTGCCTTTCTTACCCACGTTGCTTGCTTGTCTTACTTTCCGTTGATGGGGGGGGGGGGGGCTGCGTTGCCGATTGGTGTGGGACCCGCATTGCCGATCGGGAGGGAGGGGCCCATCGCCGTTTGGAAAAAACAATGTTGATGCCCTCCTTCATCGGGCCCCCCTGACCATTTCGGGCCCTAGGCACGTACCTACTTAGCCTATTGGTTAATCCTGCCCTGGTTATCAGGGGACCTTGTAAAATAAGTTTCAAGTTTATTAAAATGTGATATACGGTACCACTTATATAAATGTCTAAGTGGTATACATAGTTAAAAAGTCTTTAAAAACCTCAAAAAGTATATAAAATTACTTGGGATATCACAATTTTGCGGACACACAGGCAATGTCTAGGGGAGGAGGGGGATGAAATACAATATTACATAGGAAAGTAAGACATAAAAGGGAAACACAAGAGGGAAGGCATTAGAGTCCTTTCTTGTGAGATTGACAATCCTTAAACAAAAATGGTTTTATGTTAGATTTAAATTTAGAAATAAGACTTGCCCCTTCTTCTACTAAACTGTGCTAGCAGTTTTAGTGCAGAGAGCTGCACTGAATGGCCCGCGCTGCTCCCGATGCCCATAGAGTTGCTATGAGCGTCGGGAGCAGCATGAGCCATTCAGCGCGGCTCTCTGCGCTAAAACCGCTAGCGCGGTTTAGTAGAAGAGGGGGTCGGGCTTCCTTAGATGAATTTTATAAGGAATTGAGCACTAATCTTTCATAACTTCATTATACTGTACGGGTATTATGCAGCTTATTATGATGTATTATAGTATTGTTTATAGGTATAATGTTGCTTTTGCTAAAAAATTGAATAACATGTTGGCAAAAAATAAAGAAAGAAAGAAATGTAAGAAATAGAGAAATCTTTGCAGAGATATGATGGCATGCTGTTCCATAGCGTTAGAGCAGTTATGGAGAAAATTGATTTCCTGGTGGTATCCTATGAGCGTCGGGAACAGCGCGGGCCATTCAGCGCAGCTCTCTGTGCTAAAAACTGCTAGCGCAGTTTGATAGAAGAGGCCCTATGCGACATGTTGATGGAATCTTTAGTAAATTATGATTGCTGGAACGTACAGATCGCAAAGGAATATAAGGAGCAAGATATCTGTATATAAAACTAGGGGATTGTGTCGTTTTTGTTTTGAAAGTAAGAAGAAGAATTTTATAAGTGATAGCAAAGTAAAGTCCACCAGAGTTGTAGGATATAACCCCGGTGTACTTGGTTATTTTACAAGGTCCCCTGATAACTGATTATATTCACGTTGTATAGGAAGTACCGTCTAAGAAACTTGTGAAGCTAGCTAGTTTTCGGCACTCTATTATGACTGTGCAGGGAAAAACATTGTGGAATGTATTGCCTTTCAAAATAAGTGCATCTAGCCTACTGCAATTTGGGAAGATAGTTAAAACTATTCCCCTCTTTTACTAAGGCGCTAGCAAGAGTGACCGGACTGAAATGGTATTAATAGTGATCAAAGAATGTTGTTTATGGTAGGAGTTGGGCGTAGAGAATGACACAGGGACAAATTTAATCCCCGTCCCCACGGGAACTCATTTTCCTGTCCCCGCAAGTTCTTTTCCTGTTTCTGCTCCATTTCTGCGAGCTCCATCCTCATCTGCACAAGCCTCAAACATTTTAAAATCATAAGTGTTTGAGGCTTGCGTGGTTAAGGCAGCACTTACAAGAATGAGGCGGGGATAGGGACAGCGATAAAACTCACGGAGACGGGATGGGAAAATTGAGTTCCTGCGGGGACAGGGGCAAATTTGTCCCCGTGTCATTCTGAAGCAAGAAACAACAGTTATTAATGACTCCAATAACATTTTCCGCGCCACTGCATTCAGGGGGGTAGCATCAACAGTTCACAGTGGAGCATGTGCACCCCAATTTGAAGAGGAGCATCTCCAAGTGTTTGGTTTTCACCACCATCCCAAGCAGTCACCCAAGGCTACTGGCTGTACTCCGTTTCAACCTGAACCAATCAAACTTAGGCACAGTAAAACCACATCTCCATGATAATGCTGTAATAATTTTATTTAGGTGCTTTTGTTAATGACAACAGTATGATAAATAAATATCCTTCAGACAGGATTTTAAACCAAACATTGGATTTTCCAATCATGATCTGAAATAATAAAAAAATAGTTGATAATACTGGCCCCAGTCCCTCTCTTTACCTTACAGTACACTGAGACAGATGAGCATTGTCTAGTAGTCTCAAAGCTCTGTACTCGGATTGCTGGTTTAGGTGACTGTACATGAATTGTGAACCCTTAAAATCATTACTGCCTCCTCTGGTGTGTCTTGAAAAACCTACATAAATCTGTGAGTTCTATGAGTTTGTTAATAAGCACAGTGCTTTCTGAAGTCATCTCAGCTCTTGTTTTCAGAATATTTTTCCTCAACAAATCAAGGGGCCATTTTACTGAAAAGCGTTAAGCCTTAACATGTGCTTAAGGGATAGGGACTTGTACGCTGCCTTTTCTGGTTACACATTCAAAGCAGTTTTCCTATATACAGGTACTTATTTTGTACCTGGAGTAACGGAGGATTAAGTGACTTGCCCAGGATCACAAGAAGCAGCAGCACTGGGTTTTGATCTCACAAACTCAGGTTGCTGAGGCAGCAGCTTTACCACTAGGCCACTCCTCACCTCCTTAGCACATGAGAAAATGCTTACCACACAATGCAATATAGCTTTTTTTGTGATTATATCTTTTCAGTGTGCTAGCCGCATGTTATTTATTTTTGGGAAAGGGGAGGTGGGGGCTGTCACAGGACATGGACATGGAAGTTAACGCTTCCATGTCCATTAACCCATGCTAACTGGATAATGCTGAGCTCTGGAACAACCTTACCTCCCCTCTTCGGAACTTGAGCTCTCTCCAAGTTTTCCGCAAACATCTGAAAACCTGGCTTTTCTCAAAAAATGTAAGTCTCCCTCCAACTTAGGAATCAAGGAAACTCTTATATCTTGGCATCCCAAGTCCTCTAAATTTTCTTCACACTTCTACCTCTAACCCTCTGTTGTAGTTCCTTCCTATTTCTCCTACTGTAAACCGCGTCGAGCTCTATGAATGTGGAGATGATGCGGTATACAAACCTAAGGATTAGATTAGATTAGATTAACACGGAAGTACTTAGATTAGGGCAGGACCTGCAAAAAATAAAAATGCCCTAAATACTGCCACACTGAATCTTGGCTTAGTGCACAGGAAAGTCCCTGTGTGTTAAGCCCACAACCTTTAGTAAAGAAGGCCCAACATAAAACTAGATCTTACTGTCTACAATTTGGAGAAGCAAGTTTGTCACTTGGCAAAAAGTCTTTCCCTGTGTTGTTTTTGCTGGAAGAAAGTGATAGAGCTGCTGGAAATGAGGGACAGATCTAGAGCATTCCTGTCCACGAGTCTCACAGCTAGGTCTTGTTTTCAGGAAATTCAAATTGTGCTAATGAACCTGGTCCTTAGAGTAGATTTATCCAGATATTTCTCATGGGCATTTATAGAGGAAAATTCTTAAAAACAATTGGACCTGTTTGTCGTGCTCAAGGATCCAAATTCAAATTTCTGACCCACAGAAACTATTTGGTTTATTTATAAAATACTTGAAGATTGCATTAAACTGGGACCACTTGAGCAGCTTTGGTAAGTGCTGGTGAAATAGGTTGTGGTTCTATGAGTTTCACTAAGGGCTCCTTTTACTAAGGTGTGTTAGGGCCTTAACGCGCGGAATAGTGTGCGCTAAATTGCCGCGTGCGCTGGACCTTAACGCCAGCATTGAGCTGGCGTTATTCTAGAAGCGTACCGCGCGGTTTAGCGTGAGGTAATTTCGTACGTACGCTTAAAAACGCTAGCGCACCTTAGTAAAAGGAGCCCTAAATGGTCCTTCACAATTGTCTCTATATATCACACTTGCCAGCAACTTCAATTAAGATCATGGGATTGAATGGGGATAGTGCCTGAATGATCCTCTGAGCTTTTCAAGTAATTCCTCTAGAAAGGTCCCACACACACTGGCAAGCTGGCAGGCATGCTTGCTACCAGGTCTGTATCTAACTTTTGAATAAAATGGAAGATGCTTGTTTACAGGGATGAGAATCTGGCAAATTTCACCTACACCTTATTCTGTACAAAAAGGGGCAAATTCTGGACGTCCAGCAACTTAGGCGTCCAAATAAATTGGATAATAAGCCCAATTAACAACTTTAACAAGTGATAATTGGAAATTAGACGCCTAAAGGCTGCGCGCGATTCACAAAATAGGCGCCCACAATTTTGTGGACGCTCATCAGAAAAAGCTGTACCTAACAGGCTAGGGATGGATGTGGCTTTGATTTAGAGGGCCAATTACAGAACTGCATGCTGCTCAGCATCCTAACGCATCTACATTCTCACCTAAAATGTAGGCACTGTAAAAGCAGGTCTACATTCGGGTGTTAGTTGGGCATGAGTTAGGTGGATGCAACTTAGGCATCCTTTAGGTGTGCCGGGGGTGTCCGCATATAGGTGAACGGGGCTTCTATTTTTGGGGTATAGAGGACTCCAGTTTGATATTAAGGTCAAAAGATGTTTAATAATGCATTACTTAAACAAAGCACATGAATATATATATATATATTGCATACTAAACCTTCTATTGGGGGGGTGTAAAGAGGACTCCTCTTTGATAATAATAATAAAGAAAGATGTTTAATAATACATTACTTAAGCAAAGCATATGAAATATATATATATTGCAAATTGAACCTCATTTCCAAAAGGTTAAGAAAATAAAAGGAGAAACCCTTCTCACAATGGCTGTGATGCAGAGCAAGTGGACATGTCTGATGCACAATCTTGACATCTTTATGACATCATCAATATGCACCTAGATGACAGAATGTCACAAAAAAATAATAGGAACACCTGTCTAAAAGGAAGTTCCTGAAGCTCAGTAGTTAAAGGTACTTCTTCCATCTTCCACAGGTCATGGGTTCAAATCCACACAACCACCCCCCACCCCCAGTAACTCAACAACTTCTTTTTGGTCTCATAAAAAAGTATGAGTTGTGGACTATGCCATTTATATTTGCACGCTGCCCTTTCTAGGGTCCAGAGGGAAACTTATTTTTGCCCTGAGATGGCTATGATCTCCAACGATATCATCTCACATGGCAGGAACCCCTGACTAAAAGGAAGCACATGTGGCTCAATAGTAAAGAACATGGGTTCAGATCCTTAGTATGGTCAGGTACCCCAGCACATATTCCTATTTTTTTTTTTTTTAGTGACAATCTGCCATCTAGGTGCATATTGATAATGTCACAATGATGTCAAGATTGTGCATCAGACATGTCTACTTGCTCTGAACCACAGCCACTGTGAGTAGGATTTTTCTTCTTATTTTCTTAAACTTTGGGAGTGAGATTTAATATGCAATATATTTTATAATGTGCTTTGCTTGAGAAATGCTGTATATATATTTGAGTAATGCAATATACTATATATATATCGTGTTTTGCTTGAGTAATGCAATACATATATATATTTTTTTTTTTTCATGTAATGCATTATTAAACATCTTTTTCCATTTTTATTAAAGATGAGTCCTCTATATCCCCAAAAATAGAAGACCGGTTCACCTATATGTGGATGCCTCCGGCATGCCTAAATGACACCTAAGTCACGTCCACCTAACTTGAGCCCAACTAATGCCCAAAAGTAAACCTGGTTTTGCAAAGGAGTTCTCTTTATACCAAAAAAATAGAAGGTTTAGGATGCAATGTATATTTATTTTATTTTTTTATTTTATGTGCTTTGATTGAGGAACACAGAGGCCTAAAGAGGAACTGGACAAGTGTTGAAGGTACATGTTTGATATTTATCCTAGAAAAATGACTGCTTATTAATCAAGAGAATATACTGTAAGCTTGGCTTTTAAATTGACATTTGGTTTACTATCTGAGTGTGTGTGGTGCAGTGGTTAGAGCTACAGCCTTAGTACCCTTAGAAGTTGTGGGTTCAAACCCTTCACTGCTCCTTGTGATCCTGGGCAAGTCACTTAATCCCCTTGAGCCCACCAGGACAGAAGGGAAATATGATAAAGTAGATGAATATAAAATTGGGATGCCTTCTGCATGCCATTTTACTACATACAATTTTATGTAAAAAAAAAATCAGCAGAAAATTGCTGTTCTACTGATGTCATAATGCGATAATTTTATAGACATTGTGAAGACGTCTATGATACGCCTAAAAGGCGATTCTATAAAGTATACCTAACTACATAGATGTGCTTACATTAGCTGATCACTGCTGAGCGCGATTCTCTATTGTGTGTCTATACTTAACAGAATCACGCTCAGCCTTGTCCTGCTGGACGTCTAAACAACACCTAACTTTTAGACGTCTTTTACAGAATTTGCCCCTAAATGTTTAATTATACCTTATTTACCCCCTTTTACAAACCCATGAAAGCATTTTTTTAGTGCAGGCTGGCACACTGAATGCTCTGCGCAGCTCCTGATGCTCATAGAGTTCTGAGCATCGGGAGCAATGCAGAGCATTCAGTGCGCCAGCCTATGCTAAAAATCACTTTTACGGTTTTGTAAAAGAGGTGGTGGAAGTTAATGCTAGAGACTTAATAAGATGGTTTGTTTTTAATCTAGCAGAAGTCACATTTTGTACTTTCTTCCCTTGCCCCTGTTCATTGAGAATATTTTGGAATAGCTATTTTTTCTTATTATTTAAAGGTAGAAAAACTGGCCTGTGTGAAGGATTGTGCTATCTCACAATATTTAGTTACAGCTAATTTTAAATTAACTTAATATAAAGGGCTCCTTTTACAAAGGTGCGCTAAGCGTTTTAGCGCATGCACCGGATTAGTGCGCACTATTGCGCATGCTAGCCGAAAATCTACCACCTGCTCAAAAGGAGGCGGTAACAGCTAGTACGTGTAGCAATTTAGCGTGCGCTATTCTGTGCGTTAAGGCCCTAACGCACCTTCATAAAAGGAGCCCAAAATTTTATATTACACCTTTCTCCTGGCCACCCAGGTTCAGTATGGAACACAATAAAATACATCAAATCAAACCATAGAAATAGCTTAACAATTCAATTCAATTCAAAATTAAGGCCCTGATTTACTAAACTGCAGTAGAGGTTTTTAATGCTGCCCAGAGTGCTAAATGCTCCGACGCTGCTCTGACGTTCATAGGAATTATGCTCTGGGCTGCGGTAGAAATCTCTACTGCAGCTTAGTAAAAATGGGGGTAAATTATTAGGAAAAAAAGATATCCTATTACACAACAATCTATATAATAGAAAACCAAACTATACATATCCAAAACTTCTATGCACAATATACAGTATAACATAAAACAATAGAAAAAACACAGTTCTCAAATAGCCAAGTTTTCAGCTTTTCCTAAAGATTATCATCTATATGTAATTGACTTAGGTCTTCAAAACAGATGGGGAAGAGTTTCATAAACCCAAGTAGAAACTAGCCAAGTCTGATTTAGGTGCTGACACAGATAAAGAACATCCTGGGATGGACAGAGAATGCAAGAAGGAACATATAGAGTGGACAAAATACGCTGAATTAATGCCCCGGCAGCTGGCTGCTGGTGCCGACTTATACCCCAGCAGACTGGATCCTCCTCTGGGCTGCTAGTGCCAATCCACACCCCAGCAGCCTGGCTCCTGCACTGGGTTGCTAGTGCTGATTCTAACTCTCCAAGGACACCCCCAAGTGATCCACTTTTGCCAGCACCCAGCATACTAGCTCTGAAAATAGCTCTGTGGTACCAAAACTTTCCATCTAGGATATCATCTCCCTACTGAACAAAATGCACAGCTAATATAGGGACTACAGCTAACACACTCCAGCTCTTTAAAGCTCCTTTCTTGAGCAAACCAGTCACTCTGGCTCACCTTGCCCCAATGGTTCTTCTCTCCTTCAGACTCGAGGTGAATGGATTTCCATCTCCCTTATTATTGATTCAGCTTTTTTTGGTTTATATCCTCCCACTCATCTGAACCTCAAAGCTTTATTTCCACCCAAGAACTTCTTTTAAACAAGTCACAACATCCCTCAAAAAATGGCAGTGTTTTCATCCTTTAGTGCCTTATTTGCATGGTTACATAACCTTCCCATCTGTTGCATAACCAAAGTGGGCTGAATGCAGTTGCAACTGTTCCCTTTTAGTTACAGTGCAAAACAGATTAACACTGGTTTAACTTCAAGCTAAGTGTAAAGACTGTTTCCTTTTCAGTTTTATCAGAAACCCACTGCCTGGGGGTTTCACATGTAAGACATCATGATGCAAGTTATACCAGTACATATCACAGGTCCTTAGAGCAACAGGAAAGACATTCAAAATAAAATTTTAAAAACCCATCAAATAAAGTTTCTCCTCCATACTAAAAGCAGAACCAATCAAAACTCATTTTCTGAGAAAGAGCAAGACCCATATTATTTGCTTATGAAGAAGAATGTACAGGAGGAATGGGCCAGCTTCACAACCATACCAATCCTAATTTTTAATCAATTGGTTGACATGCACTCATTAACAATTTCAACTGCATCTTTCAGCTTTCTAAAAGGGTGATTTCTAAAGGATCAGAGAGGGATTAAAAAATGCAAAAGTCATGACTAAAACTATAATGCGTAAAACTCATATTTTTAATCATTCCACCTACAGCTGATATAAAAATATTAGAAATAGATGAAATAGGTAATTCTGTGGCACACCACAGAGACCAAGCTCTCGACTTTTGCACACCCATTCTCATTCTATCCACCCTACCTAAAAAGAAAACCACTTATACTCCCCTCCCTGCCCCTAACCCCCCCTTCCCCCCACACACAAGGGTATTCTTGCCCCTACCACCAACAAAAACTGAAGACGAAGAAAATCTTCTGGTACCTAACTTAAGTATTTTAATTGATTTTAAGTTTGCGCCATTAAAAATCAATTTAAAACATGTTAAAAAAAATTAGATGCTGCTAGGCATCATTCCAGGACCAGCGCTTGGTTTCATGGCACCTAACGGTGCCTAGTGACATTGAAGCCTGGAAGTGGGTGTGTTTAGGGGGTGGCACCAGACTTCAGCATCACTAAGCCCCACTAGTCACAATTCTGCAAGGATCTTAGGCATTGGAAATGTAGGCCTGTAGGCTAGCCATGATTCTGCATGTGGTGCCTGTCCATGACTGACACGCGGCAGGCACCCATTTTCTAGGCACCTGCTGAGGTAGGCGCCACTTAAAGAATCAGTCCCAAAACAAAACATTTTCATTTCAGGGGCAATATTGTTAAAAGTTAATCCTCTTTGAAAATAGTGTGCCCTCTTTGGAAATAGTGCACCTCCTTAACAAAATTCTGTATATGCACTATTATTGACTACCACACAAAATATGTTTTTCTGCTAATTTTTGTTTGGTTTATGAAGTGAAACAACATAGGATATGTTATTGACAGATCCTATTCTATTACAAATCACAGCTCATCCCTAATACAGTAGAGTCTCACTTATCTAATATTTTGAATTATCTGACATGTAGGGCCATTCCTGCACTGCCTTTTAGGCCAGTGGCCTAACTTAGACCAAGAACCATTTTCTTTCTTGCTTGCAGCTTCATGAAATTTTATAAGCTGTTTGTGCTCAGACAAAGTCATCTTTACCAGCACTGGGTCCCCTCACTTCCCAGGAGAATGTATGGAGAGAGACTACATCTGCATAATTTGGACAATTCGAGCCTGGTACCTTATCTTTATGGCATAATTTGTGGTTCCATCTGACATAGGCAAGCAGGCTTTATCATTCTGCTATGTGACTGAAGAATGCTCCTGCAGGATGGGCACCAATTGGTCCAGGGGGGAGAACTCGTGGCCAAGGAGGAAGGAAAAGAGGGGCACTTTTGGTCAGACAGAGAGAGGTGCTGAACCTTAGATCTATGTGACTTCGTGTGCTGCCCCAGAAACAAGATTACCCAGAAGTCTCCTTGTGCCATGCTGCTTTAAGAAGAGAGTGAGAGACTGCCTGAATTCAGTCTCTGTGTGAACTTTTCCTCTGAATGACAAAAGAAAGTCTGACAGCTATTGTGTTGGCATTTACCATCTGGCAAGACCTGGTACCTCAGCAGTGCTGTAATTTGTCAAAGACCAGCAGAACTTGGGCATGCCTCTGGCTAGCTACCTGGGAATTCTTCACACACCGTAGAGATGCCTCTCTACAAACTAATGGTGAGAGCAGGAATTTTTCTACTGTTCAGCTGGTTAGATAGAGATACAGGACATTTTCCTGAAAGGAAAAGGTTTACGGGACATGTTAATTAGCTCTGTTAGACCTTAGCTGTGGTGTTTTTCTGTCTCTAAGAAATCTGAGTATTCTGTGTCTGATCCAGATTGTAAAGTATTTGCGCATGTTGTCTAGTGGTGTTTATATATATATACATACATGTATGTAATCTTAGCATTGTTGTATGCCACAATTTTATTTTTCTATGAAATGCTAAAATTCTGAATAAAAACATTCTTTGCCTCATTTGGTTGGGCTTACCCAAGCAAAAAAGTTTGTTCCATGGATTTGTAATTTAGTGCTTTTCCCTAGACCCACGAGAGCCATATAACAGCACTAATTACTACCTACAGACATACTCGGTGAATTCACTGCATTGGCATTAATAGCTGTACGAAGCACTGTCCTTGCAGAATATTGGTCCAAATACTAAACTTCACAGTAAGTTTAAAAACAAGGATATACTGTAGAACATTACTATAAGAAGTCTAAAAACTCCTGAACCAAAATCTTCTTTAATGAAATAATCAAACAAGAAAATAACTTACAGTTCAGATGTGCTAGACAAGAGTTATTGCCTTGCAAACTGGAAGTCTGTTCTCAACCAGATCTCTTTGGGCACGAGAGACTGGGAATTTCAGCAATAAGCTGAGAAGTAATGCTGTTTATACTTTTTCACTGGTAAAATCTTGATGAAATCACAATGGACTTGAAGGCCTCATGCAATTCTAATGCAGCATGGCAACTTCAGTTAAAAAAAAAGAACCATGCTTGCAGACTGACTTTCTATAGATACAATGGAGAAAGAAGAGGGCTACTTGCCCAGCATGTTTAGGGAATAAGCAAACCAATAGAAAGAGTCCCATAAGATACAGTAAGCTGTACATGTGCTCTGAGAGAGCCTATTACAGGGAATTACAAGATTACAGGGACTTGTAGTCACTGTTTTGCACCTTTTCATTCAATAGATCATCACTTGATGCCAAATTAAGTGTAGTGGGTGTAGGTAGAAAGGTGCTGAGATGGTTCTCAGATTTTATTTGTATCACGTAAGACTTTAAGCAAGATACTCTTAGACCCATCTCTTCTTTTCCGGGATATAATATTCTTCATGCCACTCAAGGTGGTCTTTTCCTCCACATAAATTCAAATATTCTCTTTTGGAGAGCTCTAATCATCATACATCAAGTTTCAAGTTTCAAGTTTTATTTAAATTTGATGGTTCGCTTAATATTTCTAAGCGAATTACATAAAATATACAATTGGGGTAAAAACATTAAAAATATTAATAAAATTTCTACAATAAATAACACAGGGCAATTTCAAACTGACAATACTGACAAATACTACAAAACAGGAGTGAATTGGAGAGAACGTGAGGGAAAAAGTTACAAAATTTAGATTCCTAGTGCGGAGAAAAAGAAGGTTGAAGGGGGGAGGGTAAAAACATTAGGATTTGGGTATAAGAAACTGGAATTAAAATTTACATGGAAGGATAAGAATTTAGAGGTTAAATGCAGCTTTAAAGAGGAATGTTTTTAAATTATTTTTAAATGAGTTGAGATCTTTAGTATTTCTTATATACAAAGGAAGGGTATTCCAAACAAGCAGTGCCTTAACTGAGAAGATGTCGTGGCGTCTAGTTCCTATTGTTTTTAATGAGGGGACCATTAATAGATCTTGTGTATTAGATCGGAGAAAACGATTTGAGGTTTGTGGAATTAGAAGGCGGTCAATGAACTGTGGTTCATTGGTAGTTGTTGTTTTAAATACTAATAAAGCTATTTTATATGTTTATATGTACATGACATCTCTATCAGTAGTATCATAAAATATAAAGTAGTCTGGGTAAAATATTCATCTTAGCTATAATATTAGACCATGATATAGCAAACCTTTCCATTTGGCTACGTCTTACTGAAACACGGTCAGCTTTTTTTAGCCTTCAAATATCTGATGAATTCCTTAGCCCACATAATAATGAAGGAGTACCAGCATGAAACCTCCAGCTGTTCTCTCAAATTTAATTTTAAAGCCATTGATCTTTTCTTTATTTTATGACCTGAGACCTTACTATAAAGTTGTCTCATGCTCCTTACATCTATCAGACGTAATTACATCATTAAATCCTTCAGTCAGCTCATCTTGTACGCATTGCCCCATCCCATGAATTGTCTACTTTGGAGTCCAATATTAAGTTATAATCACCTCTTGCAATAAAGGGACCCCACTCATTCCCAACAATATCTCCTAAATGTCATCAAAAAAACTGCCCTTGTGCATTAGGGGCATCCATACAAGCCAGTAACACTTCTATTCTGCTAGTACTACTTTAATATTTACCCCTTGCATTTTTTAAAACTTGCTTTCCTTCTTTAGAGTGCTGGTCTGATATCAGTCTTCTCTTTTAACTTCCTTTCATTTTTAAAGATGTTTCCTGCACAAAAAACATAACATCTAAGTGCAATCTCTGTTCTTTAAACAAATATCATCTTTTATTACTCAAGTGTAGCACCTTAGCATTAAGTGTAGTGGATCTGCACTCACGCCTTTCATCTGATTTGCTACTCCATGTGGTCTCTGCTTATTATATGCATTCCCTTCTTGTATCTGTTTTCCCCATCCTTCCCTTCTCCCCCTCTATCAACATCAACAGGTCACTAAACCTGCTCTTACCTTGAGAACAAGTGACCTACTCATCCAACTAGCCCCCTCTTCCCACATTCCATCATCAATCTTCCAATTCTTCATTCCACCTCATCTTCCTTTTATGCCCTACTGTACTTATCCTCACTCATTCACCTCTCATCCCCAACCATACACATGCAATGTCATACCAATCTCCAATCCCTTCCTCCATTTAACTTCAGCCATATTTGTTCACTGTTTCCCTTCTTTCTTCATTTTTGTCAGTCTCTTCTGGGAGTCTATCCTCAACACTCAGGAAACCCATTTGGCAATTCTTTCTTCATTATTAGGGACTATTTTTCACTCTGCCACTACATTGGCTCCTTGTTTACTCGTTTCCCAACTGATTCAGGGATCCTGATTCATTCAAAGCCTGGTTATTGGTCTTTCTTGCTGCCTATTCCAATGTTTTGGCCTTGTACCACTCACAGTAAATACAGTCCCAAAGGGAAGAGGCCTTTATAGTACACATTGCCCCCCACAACTTTGTGATTATGCATTTGAGCTCTCTTCTCTGATGGACTTCCCAATCTATCTGCTGCATCATCCTCAACTTTTCTCCTATTTGTTTTAAACGTGCCTCTATGCAACTTCATGGAGGATCTCTTAGTCTTTGTACTTTTTAAGAGGGAAACAATCAATTCACATTCACCCCTCCCTCTGGTTATGAGCAATTTGAAGATTTCCCCTTTCCCCTCCCCATCTGCTGGTTAAATTACTTCCTGTTTCTTCTCTGAATTTGTGCAATGTCAGGATCTATTCTTTTGCTTTGATTCTAGCTGCTCCTTGCTACCCCTCCAGAAGCTGGTGTGCTAGGTGACTACCTAAGTTGCCTAATGGCTGGGCCATCCCCTAGTTTGTCCATCTTCATTTTTTTCTATAGATTACGATGCTGCCCATAAATCTTCAGAACTGTAGGAACGAGACCACTGGGCTGTACCCACTTCAGCCTATTCTGCAATTCAGAAGTCTTTCTCCTCTAAGGGATTTGGCATCTTTACATTTGTTTATACTTGTCAAGGGTCTCTGGTTTGTTTTTATGAATTTATATCATTTATTTGGGAGACCAAAAATATAAGCCACTAACTGATGCAGGTGCATCACAAGTATGAGATGTAAGATGACAGCAGATCAAGGAGCAATACATTACTAATTCACCTTTGCAGCTGAGGAGAAGAAGATAGATGAGCCAGTGATAAGACAATGAACCAAGGACAGATGATACACTATAACACATGAAGACTCTCAGTGCTTTTTTTCTAGAAAGAAAAGTGCCGGTACTCAGGCAAGTCCCAAGGTTAATAACACAGGAACTCAATTTCCCCATCCAATCCCCGTGGAGTTTTGACGCTTTCGATGTCCCTGCCCCCAGCCCTGTAACCTCTGCCTTAACTGCACAAGCCTCGAACACTTATGATTTTGAAGTGTTTGAGGCTTGTGCAGATGAGGATGGAGCTTGCAGGAATGGGGGAGGGACAGAAAAAGAACTCATGGGGACAGGAAAATCAGTTCCCATGGGGAACGAGGAAAAATTTGTCCCCATGTCATTCTGTAATATATTACATTACATTATATGAATTTTTATATACCGCAACTCCCTCATGGTTCTGTGCAGTTAACAACTAAAAGATACTGACCATTCGTAGTATGATCACAATAAATTAGTCAAAAATATTTACCAAACAAGTGAGTTTTCAATGATTTTATAAAGACTAGATAAGAAATAGAGGTTGATATATAGATACTAGATGGGAGGAGGGGGGAAGAAAAACACACACATGACCCCTCACCTATCTCTTCTCCTTCTTTGCCCCTCTTTTTCCTCTTTTCACTCTCTCCATTGCCCTAATGCCTGCAGACCCACCCACCTTGCCAGCCCAACCCCTGCACTTTCCCCCTCCATATCCATCCCTGACCTCAGCACATGTCCCTGCTTTCCTGATACTAGAACTGTCTGCTCTCCTCAGCCCAGCATCAGTTTTCGTCACCTTTCCCACATTTTACTTCTGAGGTTGCCTTGGCCCAAGAGTGCCATAGAATGGATATTTTCTTCCACAGGCCCTTTGCAGGTTGCAGCCTCTACCACCTACCTGCAGGAGAGTACATCTGGAAGAGCACCAGAGTAATCTAGGACTTTGCTAGTCTGGGGTTAACAGCAAATTATCCAAGAGGACAGGAGAGAACCAGTTTGATCGACTACTCTGGCCTGATCAGTAGCTTCTGCAGTCAGTGTCAGTGACAATCAGCTGGGCTGGGCTGCAGCAGTAAATGAATAATATCACCAGCTGTTCCCTATAGCCAGAAAGCAACAGCATTATTTGGGCAGGTTGTTAAGGACTGTGGCAGTGACAGCTGTGCCCTCGCAAAAGCGATAAGTACCAAAAGTTAAGTAAAATCCTTCCTAGTCCGCGACTGCCTCTGCTATAAACAAAAGGTGTTATTACTAGGTTCCGGCACATGCAAGCAGAAAAAAAGCCCTGAGGAATCTATGGCTGAATAAATAACAAAAGAATAAATGATATATTTCAGAAAAAAAAATGGTTGCCTGATTAAACAAAGGATACATCCCAATGACAGACAGATGACGGTTGTATTCCACTTGACAGATGAAGCTGGTCTGTAACGCTGAGAAGGTTATTGCTCAGCGATAAAGGATATTTCACAACATCTGATGATATAAATTATTCAGTAGCAGATGAATGATATACCCAAGAGCAGATGAAAACCTTCTGGGTTAGGAACCAGTGGATAATAAAGGTAAAATATATGCCATGTTTTGATCCAGATATAGATTCCGTGACTCACAGATCAATGCATTAAAAAAAAAGGAACCTGCTGTCTGGGTTTCGAAGCAATGGAAAACGAGACATATTTTAGTCTGCACTTCTTCCAATCCAGTGCCAGATACAGATTCTGTGGATCAAAACACAACAGAATTTGTGAGTTATGCATTAGCATTAATGAAAACCTTTAGATTAGGAACCTTTAGAGGACAACCATTACTCAGGCATATGGTCGTATAAAGGAGATGGAAATCATAAATTGCAAGCATGATTAATGGCAATGAATTTTGGGCTGCTAAGATAAATGTAACATACGTTTGGTCGCATGCAACAAGAATAGATGCTCACCTTTTGAAAAATGTGACAGATTTTGATGTGGGATAGTGTTCCTACTCCCTGCATGACAGCACTCATTATTCTAGTGTCAAAAGTGTTCTAGTATCAAAAGAAAATGTATCTGCAGTGATCTGTGTTTTCTGTGGGTCATTTTTCTAATCAAAACTGCATAATTTTAACCCCTTCCTGGGAACTCCTCTTCTACAATGCAGATATAAGCATGCACACTGTGGAACAAAGGATATTTTTACTTGCACACATGGGAAAAACACTTTTGCTGATAGAAATCCCTTGAGACTGTCCTCGTGGGAATAATTTTGCAAATGTGTGCACAAGTAATAAGTTACACATGTACTTTTCTCTTTACTTCCGTTCTGAAAATTATTCCAAAAACTCAATGGACCTGATATTTTCAGCCCATGGCAGTCTGCAATTATTGAAGGCATTGTCTGCTGTGGGCAGAATTTGATCTGGATGCTTAATGCCAAGTCTAATCCCAGCACTGGCACAGAATATCTGGAATTTACTATGTTACCCAGATGCCGATGCATGGATAATGACCAGACAGCCTTTTTTCTATCTTAACTTCTTCCGGGCACTTACACTGTCAGCACACTGAAAATGGCGTCTAACTGGGTAACACCTGGCTCCCTCCAGCACACTCCAGCACTAACCAGAAAGTGTCACAGCAGTCTCTCTGGATTTTGGTGGTACTATCCAGCTATGTGGCACTAAAAAAAATCCAGGAATCACTCGGTCAGTGCTATAAATGGTGCTGAAAACTGTGCTATAAATGGTGCTGAAAACTGTGCAATAGAAAAGGTGGGAGGTCCTCTGAGGTGGTGGCCTCCCCCACCCGCCATGCACCCTTCCCTTCCCCCATACCTGTTTAATCTGGCCGGCGTGAGCAACATCTCCAACCTGCTGGCTCTCCCTTTGATGCTACTTCCTGGACCCGCGATCAGGAAGTGACTTCAGAGGGAGAGCCAAGGCTGGCACGAGCAGCAGGTTGGAGATGTTGCCCATGCTGACAAAGAGTTAAGAGGTGGGGGAGGGACAGGAAAGGACTGAGGGGGCATAGAGGAGGAGAGGTACGCCCCCAACCTAGATGGCACCTGGAGCGGTCCTTCCCCCCCTTTACCACACTACTGACCACTATTCTATAAAGGGTGCACACTCTTTATGAAATAGCTCTTAACACCAATTCTCTGTGTGCTAGACTTACACCTGCTGAAACCTGGTGCCCAAGTTGGGCACACTGACCCATTATTCTATAAGATGGTGTGCAAATTGCCCCTCCTATGGCCACGCCCCCCTTCTGGGTTGCACTCTATTCAATGTAGGCATTCAGCATTATAGAATAGCATGAAACCAGATCCGCACACCAATCCTAATTGGTGCCAATTAATGCCAATAATTAGTTGATAGCATTCAATTATTGAGGATTAACAGCTCGTTAGCCAATTAAGTTGCATGCACATCCCAGAAGTGCGCCCAAATCTGGGCACCATATATGGAATCCAGGGGAATGTAAATGAAGAGGAATGTTTCCTAACCAGTTAAATCAATTTAAATAACAAGGCCCTGTGTGCTTATATGCATACCTGCTCTTTGGGGCATATAATTTTTCTGGATTGAACTGTGCTCAAATGCCTTAATTTTCAGAAGTATCCACGTATGTGGAAACCACGTCCAGACTTTGCCCTAAAGAACACCTTCTCAAACAGCTCAGGTATATATAGACACAAATGTATAGGTTTATACATATATTGGATGGCCACTTAAGTGACAGGTCATTTTTGCACTGCTTTACCTATAGAAACACCTACAAAAATTCCACCTAGAATGTATAACATACATTATGAAACTGCTACAGCTACAGAACCCATGAGCTGTAATCTATAGGCAACTTGAGAATTTCCAATATGGAAATCCTAAAAAGTTGTACATTTTGGTAAGAACTTATGGACCATACATGGTAGATGTAAGATTCTGAGAAGTTCCATACAATTAGAAATTAGCTGCAGGCACCCACAGATATCCCATGACCATTTGCTGTTTTCTATCACTGTGCAGTGTAGCTATAAAATCTACTAGATATGAAGTAATAGCTAACAAAGTTTATACAAATCTGACAGTATCACACTCTGAGAACCTGGAGTATGGCCCAACATCCACTGGGTCACACATCGTGTCATAACTACATTCTACATCTGAATCAGTCATTAGCACCATCGTAAGGGAATGATTACGAATTGAACGTGTCTTCACAAGTGTAGATATTCCTTCCAAACGGAGCTCACGGCACACTGAGTTTAAACGAGAATAAACTGGAAAGGGACAAGTGGGATACTTGGGAATGGTGGGACAGAAGGATCACAGGGGGGGGGGGGGGCAAGGCAAAGGGAAGCAGCAGAGGGAGTGTTCTGAAGATTTAACTAAGGAGAGGAAGGGATGAATAACTCAAGCGGATCTCTTCTCCTTCAAGCAGCTTCCTGAAAAACAAAAAAAAAACCAAAGAAACATACTAGAGTCTGAAAATGTAAGGGTAGGAAACAACTTTGTTTCATTTCCTTTTATATAAGGTGATTTGATAAGTGTTTTGGGGTTCAGGTAGATTCAATGTGGTATCTCTTCAGTATGAGGCATTTTGTTATAAGACTCATGCAACCAGTTTTAGTATAGGCTAGCATAAAAATGTTGCATGCACATTCAAAAGCTACTTAACAAAGATGCAAAAAGATTTAAAGGGAAATTCTATAAAATGACACCAAGATTAAGATGCCCCAGAGTCAAATGCTTCACACCAATTCTTTAAGACATCTGCTGTATATCAAGTCAATCCTACTACTCACTCATTCCAGACATTCCAACAGACACACATGTATACTCTCATCCCCTAATACTCATGAACAAATCCCTCATACAAACCTATACACCCCCAAACTTACTCCAACTAGTTCTACATTCCCACTTACTTATCATCACACATAATATATACTGTTCTGCCTTCACACGTCATCTAATATAATAAAACGCTAGGCCGCGCATGCGCAGTTCCATCGCGTGCGTCCGTTTTCCATGAGATGTACAGCATCTCAGATAGGAGTGGCATGCGCCCGAAACACTCTCTCTCCTCCCCCGAGACAGATGTCGGACACGGCGGCTGTCGGCCCGTGCTGTTTTTTGATCTGCCCTGATCCTTGCCTGAAGTCCTCTCTCCTCCCCCGAGGCTGATGTCGGACGCGGCGGCTGTCTCCCCCGAGGCGGATGATCTTATGGGAATCAATGTTCTTCACTCTGCCCTGCTCCTTGCCTTACTATATTTTTAAGTTGAAAGACGAGGCAGCGGCTCCTCTCGGGATCCCCACCTGCGTCGGAAGTCCAATGCAGTCGGGGATCTTGAGAGGAGCCGCCGCTGCCGCCGCCGTGTCTTTCAACTTAAAAATATACTAAGGCAAGGAGCAGGGCAGAATGATCTTCAAAATGGCGGCAAATCGATCTCCGTTCTTCCGGGGGGGGGGGATCCTGGGAGGAGAGGGATCGCGGCCACACCAAGAAGCCCAGCAACTTTCCGCTGTCTGGGACCCGACTCATTTGCCACCCCCCCTCTTCCCTTACCGCGGGCCCGACTGGCGATTCAAGCAGCGTGTACAGCACTCTTCACACGCTGCTTCGGGCCCTTCTACTGCCCTGATTTACTCTGGCACGTCCGGAGCAAATCAAGGCAGTAGAAGGGCTCGAAGCAGCGTGTGAAGAGTGCTGCACATGCTGCTTGAATCGCCATGTGTAGTCGGGCCCGTGGGAAGGGAAGGGAAGGGGGGGCGGCAAAGGACTCGGGCCCGCGTTTGTAGTCGCGACTGTGGGAAGGGAAAGAGGGTAGAGGAAACGCTAATGCAGGCACAGGGAACTGGTGTGGGGGGAGGGAATGCAGCTTTGCACAGACAGACAGAGGGAGGAAGGAAGACAGAAAGACAAGAAGAAAGACACAGGGGCAGGTGCACAGGGAACTGGTGTGGGGGGAGGGAATGCTGCTTTGGACAGACAGACAGAGGGAGGAAGGGACACAGAAAGACAAGAAGAAAGACACAGGGGCAGGTGCGGGACAGCGGGAGTCGCGTCAGGAGGGGTACGGGATGCCGCAGAGGGAACTTTTCCAATGGGTGCAACTGGGTGGCTGTCGGGAGCCTCTGATCACGGGCAGAGCAAGGTAAGTGTATCATAGGGATAAGAAGGATTAGAGGGGGGAGAAAAAGGAAGGGACGCCTACTGCTAGACAGGGGGAGAAGGATAGAGGTGCTGATGGACAGGGGGGGTGAAGAAAAAAGAACGGAGGCCTAATGTTGGACAGGGGAAGAAGGAAGGTGCTGCTGGACAGGGGGGGGGAGGTAAAACAAAGGGAGAAGGGCTGCTGCTGCATAAGGAGACCTGTGAAGGGGTGGTGGTGGACACAGGGGAGGTAAAAGGAAGGGAGAATGGACAGGGGGAGCAGGCAAGGGGTGGTGATGGACAGCCAACGAAAAAGAAAGACAGAAAGAAAGAAAGCGGCTAAGGAGAGAGAGAGAGAGAAAGAAATAAAGAGAGACACACACACATATATTCTAGCACCCGTTAATGTAACGGGCTATAAGACTAGTGTATGTATATTCCGCATTTGTTTGTCATATTGTAGTTCTGCTGTCACTTCCTGATTTGCCTTATAATCTGTACTCTGATAGGTCAGCCTATGCATGTGACCTTTCCCTCCAATCACTGAAGTCCTGGAAAATACATGTGGCAGACTTCGGTGCCCTTAAGGAACATGCACTGTACCCTAGACTCAGGCACTGATCCTATTGATCCCTTTCCTTGTCCTTTAGCTTTGTGTGTGTGAGTGAGTGGGTCCCCTTCTTCCTCTCATTCTTCAGACACTCCTTATCCACTTTTCTACAGTATTGTCAGCTTGTCATAATTATGAATATCCAGCACAAAGATTCGTGGCCTGGGGCAGAAAGATTTCTAGTTTCAGCTTCTACATGTAGTAAGCAAACTGTTCAGACTTATTGTGAAATAAATAGTTGAAATTCAAGTAAAAACAAAGTCTTCCTTGTGAATGTTGGGCTACTGGGGTTTAATTGGCTGATCATCAATGTATGCGCAGGCATTGTGAGATCCTATGTACCTCCATTAGCTGTCCTCCTATTTTTTATCCCCACATGTACCCAACCAACACATACATATAGAAGCCCCGCAAACAGCCCAATAATCCTTTTGGTATGCTCCTACACTCACACACCAACCTAGGGCTGTAATAGTGGGCATGAAGGATAGCTGTCCAAAGTGCAAAATCCTTTGACATTGAAAAACTGACTGTTATTGAGACAGACATGGGAGAAGCCACTGTTTGCCCTGCATCGGTAGCATGGAATGTTGTTACTTTGGGGGGTTTTGCCAGGTACTGATGACCTGAATTGGCCTTAGTGAGGACGGGCTACTGGGCTGGATGGACCTAGTTCTTAAGCATGGCAGCAGATACAGTACAAACCTAGGAAAAGTACAGTTCTCTGCTTACCATCCAGGTTGTGAGAGAAAAGAAGAAAGTTTAAAAAAAAAACCCAGATCATGCCCAGAAAAGATAAGAATTTTTTTTTTTTAATTAAATTGAATCAGGTCGGGCAGACTGGATGGACCATTCGGGTCTTTATCTGCTGTAACCTACTATGTTACTACTATGTTAAAAGAGAAGGAATCAAATTGGGAACAGGCAGTGCAAATATGCTTGCCTGTCCGTCCACTAAAATACATGACTACAGCTCAGAACCCCCTCCCCCACCCCACACACACTCTCTTTTATGAGCCCACACAAGCTTTCAACCTTGGCAATCTTATACCCACACACTTCACTGCATACCCACAATGCACATAACCATACACAATGCCCCCAGCCACAAACACTGCACCCTACATAAATCCACCTACCTGCCTACTTCTATCTCCCATACAGCTTCATTCAACTGCACGCACATCATTCCCCTCCAATACCCCCAGTGCCATTCAAACACACCTCTACCACAATCCCACATCCTATAAACACCCTACACTGACAAACAATCCCCTTCAAATTTTATGTAGGAAAGCATTCCTGAAAGCCATGCCTCTCCAAGCTTTTCCTCTTATTTAAACCATATTGTCTCTATATTCTTACTGACAGCATTTTCTGAGAGCTGACATACATATCTCTTTCCTTTCCAGTCTGACCGTTACCTGTAAGCAGCTATCTCAATATCCAATGCCATCTTTACATTGAGCAGGTCCTGGTACTCCCGTAGGTACCGTGCCATCTCTTGTTTAGCTTCTGTTATTTCTTTCTCAAGCTCATTGATTCTTTCCTATAAATTAAAATTGTTACTACAATTAAAAACGGTGTCACTCTTTCTTTAAAAAAAATGAAATAAATTACAGGCTGCTCCTTAAGTATAATTGGCCATCCTCAGTGAAGTCCTGAGGATGAGGACAAATGAGCAAGATTCAAATACATTAAAAAAAAAAAAAATTACAAATACAAATACAGTAATTATATTTAGAACTCTGTCATTTTCAAGTACACTTTTTGGATTTTATTTTCCAATATGGCACATTTATTTCCATGTGCAGAATTTCTGGTGTCTACATTCTATGAGGTGACAGTGATGGTGAGGCTCAAGGGCAGCTCTGTTCAGTGAGAAGCCTGATGGCAGCCATGTTTGCTGAATAGAATGCAGAAGATGAGTACAGCACTGCTGACAACAGTCAGTTACAGTGCTGGGATTTTTATAATACCTGGTTACTGAAATAAATAACTTACTTTCTTTTTAATAATACTCCACTGCAGTAGACATATATAAGTGTATCAATGTCTCTCATCACTTATTAACATCTTATGGTTTGAGTTTTCTGAAGGTAAGACAGGCCTGCTAGTTCTGGTCAGGAACCCTATTCATCAACCAGCACTTTTTCTCTGAGCAAACATGTATGATTAGCACTAGCAAGGGGACTTTTGCTGCTCCTTGGCGATGCCTGCAATGCTGAACATAAAAAGGAACAAGCAGGACAAAGCACATTAAGAAAGTTCAAAAACCAGAAATGGATCTGGTCTCGTCTTCCAGAAACTGGTTCATTGGGCAGCTGCGTCATTCAGAGGTAAACTAAGCTGAAAGGCGGAGCCGAAAGCCATTCTTGGATATCCTGGCATTCGGTAGATGCAAACAAATGTTAGTGAAATCTGTACCAGGCACTAATAGGTGTTGATGTGGGTTTTTCCTAGAACTGTGTATATTGCTAGGCAGGGCTGTGGGATCCTAAGTGCTAATCTGTTCAGAAGCATTTCTTTGCATTACATCTCCTCTCCAAGATGCAGATTAAAAGTATCCCCTGCAGGAAGCAAAATCCCGATTCCACACCATCCTTTTGTAGGAGTCGCATTAGCACAGGGCTTCCCAGAGTCCCTCCTTGAGGGCCGCAATCCAATCGGGTTTTCAGGATTTCCCCAATGAATATGCATGAGATCTATGTGCATGCACTGCTTTCAATGCATATTCATTGGGGAAAGCATGAAAACCCAACTGGATTCGGCCCTCAAGGAGGGACTTTGGGGACCCCTGCATTAGCAAATAGATGGTGTTCTCCTATTTGCAGTGTTATGTTCCAGTTGTGTCAGCTGCAACGGATTCTGAATAAACATACACCTTGCATCTGTCCAGACTGGACCACGGTTCACCCTGCCTGAGAAATCATCGTTCAGCAAACAGTGCACCAGTGGCGTACCTAGGGAGGGGCGGGGGGGGGCGGGCCGCCCCGGGTACCAGCCCTAAGGGGGTGTTCCCGGCCTTGCCGTTCAGTCCCCCGCCACCCCCGAAGGACCGCTCGCCCCACTGACCTTCCTGCACCACCTGTGAAGCAGCCCGCAGCAGGATCGCGAAGTCAGCGTCAGCATCCCTGCGCTGCTTCCTGCGCCGCGATCCCGCCCCTCCTCTGACATCAGAGGAGGGGCGGGACCGTGGCGCAGGAAGCAGCGCAGGGATCGCTGACGCTGACTTCGCGATCCTGCTGCGGCTGCTTCATAGGTGGTGCGGGGAGGCCAGGGGGGCGAGCGGTCCTTCGGGGTGGGTCGGGGCATCAGGCCTTCAGGGTGGGGCGGGCGGGCAGGCAAGCAGGCTTTCAAGGGGGAGGGGTGACAGGCAGGCAGGCAGGCCTTCAAGGGGGGACAGGCCTTCGGGGGGGGGTGCAGACCTTCAAGGGGTGCAGGCCTTCAAGGGGGGCAGGCAGGCCTTCAGGGGGGGTGCAGGCCTTCGGGGGGGGTGTAGGCCTTTGGGGGGGTGCAGACCTTCAAGGGGGTGCAGGCCTTCAAGGGGGGGAACAGGCCTTCAAGGGGGGGAAAGGCAGGCAGGCCTTCAAGGGGGGGGACAGGCCTACAAGGGGGGGGGGGGACAGGCCTACAAGGGGGGGACAGTGCCTACAAGGGGGGGGGGGACAGGCCTTCAAGGGGGGGTGCAGGCCTTCAAGGGGGGTGCAGGCCTTCAAGGGGGAGACAGGCCTTCAAGGGGGGGAAAGGCAGGCAGGCAGGCCTTAAAGGGGGGGACAGGCCTACAAAGGGGGGGACAGGCCTACAAGGGGGTGGGACAGGCCTTTAAGGGGGGGACAGGCCTTCGGGGGGGTGCAGACCTTCAAGGGAGTGCAGGCCTTCGGGGGGGTGCAGTCCTTCAAGGGGGTGCAGGCCTTCAAGGGGGGGGAAAGGGCAGGCAGGCAGGCCTTCAAGGGGGGGGACAGGCCTACAAGGGGGGGGAGAAGCTACAAGGGGGTGGTACAAGCCTTCAAGTGGGGGACAGGCCTTCAAGGGGGGAAAGGCAGGCAGGCAGGCCTTCAAGGGGGGACAGGCCTACAAGGGGGGGGGAGAAGCTACAAGGGGGGGGGACAGGCCTTCAAGTGGGGGACAGGCCTTCGGGGGGGTGCAGGCCGTCGGGGGGGGCAGACCTTCAAGGGGGGGACAGGGCAGGCAGGCCTTCAAGGGGGGGACAGGCCTACAAGGGGAAGGGACAGGCCTTCAAGGGGGGTGCAGGCCTTCAAGGTGGGACAGGCAGACCTTTAAGGGGGGACAGGCCTTTGGGGGGGGACCATGATTTAGAAGTACACGGAGGGAAGGGGGGTGTTCAAAGAGACATGCATATGCCAAACTTTGGGGGGGGGAAGAAATAATGGGTCTGAAAATAGAGGAGAGGGAGAGAGATGATGGACCATGGGATTTAGGGAGGGAAGGAACAGAAAGGGAGAGAAATTGGACACAAGGGATGGTGTGGAGGAGGGATAGAGATACTGGATAGGAGGGTAATTAGGAAAAGAAAGGGAGAGATGGTGGACTCTGGGATGGTGGGGAAGGAGGGAGAGATGCCGGATGAAAGGGTATTTAAGAAAAGGTGGATCTGTGGAGGGAGATGAAAAAAAGGAAAGATACCAGACTTCCTGGGAAGGGAAGGGAAATGGAAAGGGAGGACAGAGTTGGCAGATAGATGGTTAGCATGCAGAAAGAAGGAGACCCTGGCAAGCAAGTTATCAGAAGAAAACCAGAGCCTTGGACCAACAAGATTTGAAATATAACCAGACAACAAAAGGTAGAAAAATTAATTTTATTTTCTGTTTTGTGATTATAACATGTCAGATTTGAAATGTGTATCCTGCCAGAGCTGGTGTTGGACTGCAAACGTGAGCTAGGATTTAACAGAGAGAGGAAAAGTCCTTTTTGTTTCTTTATTTTATTTACACCACAGCGTCAGTGTGGTTAGGAGAAGCCAAAGGGGGTGAAAAAGCTATAAAAACCCACCAGGAGTTTTGAAAAAAAAATCACCCAACTGGGCAGGAAAATCGAATTGAAAAACCAATTCAATAGGGCTGAATCGAATCAAAATTTTTTTTTCCTGTATCTGGCAGCATTAGTTTGCGCTACTGTCTTAGACTTTAGGACCTGGGATTGGGGAGAGATGGCATCCTCAGTACTTTATAATGCAAGTGAAACGAGGATTTGGTCAGACTTTTGAAGGGTCTGCAGAAAAAAAATATTGTATAGGCCGGGGACATGAGACAGCAGGAAATGGGAACTTTTCTTCCTTCTATTTTTGTGAATGGAAAGGCTGAGGATGTCAGAGAGGTCAGTTAAAATATGTGCTTTATAAGAAAATATAATAATGTGTTTTATAAAGTTTATAGCATAGCTGGCCTACCCAGTGAGGTGTTCCTAGTGGTGATGGTGGCAGCGTGTCAATTGAGAGGAAGAGGTGGTCTGGGAAATTCTGCTGAGCAAACTCTGGGCCCATTTCCACCCCCCAGTTAGTCCACTCCACTCAACTGATTCACACACTGAGTGGGTCTTTGGGTGTTGTTTTGGGATCTCTTCCAGTGGTTTATCTCCTTCTGGTCCAAGGAAGGAAACTTTGTTATCCTTAGCATTGACTTACAGAATATGTTTGTAACAGCGCTGCTTGTGTGGCATTAGGCTATGTAGTGATCGAAAGAAAAAAACAGACCTTTGCACATTTTTGCACTATATGGTGGGTGTATGAGGAGATTCACATTTCCTGCACAGCTAAGTCCATGTGAAGTTACCTTGTGCTGTATTTGACATCTAGCAAGGTCTCTGTTTGAAAGGAAAGATCTAAACTTAAAAATGAAGTGGCCAGAAGTTATGGTAAAAGCAGATAGTGTAGCTGGTTTTAAGAAAGATTTGGACAAATTCCTGGAGGAAAAGTCCATAATCTGTTATTAAGACATGGGGGAAGTGTCTGCTTGCCCTGGATCGGTAGCATGGAATGTTGCTACTCTTTGGGTTTTGACCAGGTATTAGTGTCCTGGATTGGCTACCATGAGAATGGGCTACTGGGCATGATGGACCATTGGTCTGACCCAGTTAGGCTATTCTTATGTTATGTTCTCATCTGTAGGGGCCTTTGTTTTCACTTCTTATTTTAATGTATTTTTTTTCTGGGAACTTATCAGTGTTTTTTATAATGGGAACAAAAATGGAAGAGAATTAATGTGTGTGGAATGGGGGGTAACTAATTTCTTCAGCTAAATAATTCAATCCACTTCAAGCAGACATAGGAGAACTCACGCACCATTCACACACCCTCCAACCAAAAACGTCAAAAAAAAAACAACTGTTCGACAACCTCCTAGCCATTCCAGCTGCAACACTCGACCCCCAACTCTACAACCAATTGATATCAACCACAGACTGCAAAACCTTCAAAAAGAAATAAAAACCCTTCTATTCAAAAAACACATAAAACCGAACTAACACAATCAGAACTGTCCCAAGCATCACCTGCAACTACTCCATATGTACTTCTAATGTCATGACAATTTAGACATAATTTATGTTATGTTATGTTTGGAATAATGGTTACATATATGAGGTTCAATAAAAGAAAATTTTCACTGCCTGTTTCTATTCTGACCATTTATTCCATTTCATGGTTATTGCAAAAAAAAAAAAAAAAAAAAATTTTTTACATGGGGGGAGGGGGTGTCAAAAAATGATGGGCCCCGGGTGCCACATACCCTAGGTACGCCACTGCAGTGCACTGATTTTCCTCTGTTAGTACATGATAGGATTCAGTGAAGCTGCACAGTGTTAAGATCCTAAGGTGCCCAGCAAATAAAGTGCACTCTGCACTGATAATTGAAAAGCATCCTATTAGCAAAGAAGTATACACTGCACTGATAATGGTAGAAAAATACAGTCCATCAGTGGGTAAATACATTTATCTT
Organism: Geotrypetes seraphini; assembly: GCF_902459505.1. Lineage (NCBI taxonomy): Eukaryota > Metazoa > Chordata > Amphibia > Gymnophiona > Dermophiidae > Geotrypetes > Geotrypetes seraphini. Next base: position 303,093,844 of record NC_047084.1, on the reverse strand, counting down.
AATACAAAAAAACCTAGCTCCAGTCCTAAAATGTGCTAAACATTTCAAGGCATAGTAGCCGATTCCACTCCAGCTTTTACTGTGAGCTTAATTAGGCACACCTTGGTTCCTCATATCTATGTATAGCTTAAAAAAAAGGTCAAAATAAAAAGTGAAATGGCTTAATCTGCTGAGCCAAGAAAGTGACATTTTCAAATAATGCATTATTTAAATCAAGCTTAGTGCTATGAAATTTATTCCTATTGCAACCTGTATTCAGGTTGGTCGCAGGCATGTGTTGTTTGGATATCATGAAAACCTGAACAGAGGCTTTTATTTTATTTTTTTGTATTTTTGTTTTGTTTTAGCACCAAAACAAAACACAGTTACCCACTTGTTAAGTAAAAGGGACAAAAAAACAATTAGCATCTAGCATATATATCAACAGGAAATAATTGCCTTCCTCATTAGACCACAATTGAGGAGAAAGGGAGAAAGAAAGATAAGGAGAAAGAAAAGAAAATCTGAACAATTTTACTACTACTACTACTATTAATTATTTCTATAGTGCTACCAGGTGTATGCAGTGCTGTACAGAGTCACAAAGAAGAAGACAGTCCCTGCTCGAAAGAGCTTACAATCTAAACCAGGGGTGGGCCAGAATCCAGTCAGGTTTTCAGGATTTCCCCAATGAATATGCATTGAAAGCAGTGCATGCAAATAGATCTCATGCATATTCATTGGGGAAATCCTGAAAACTTGACTGGATTCCGGCCTTCGAGGACCGGAGTTGCCCATGTCTGATCTAAACAGACAAGACATCCCCTGACACCAGAATGGAGTTGGTCATTGTTGCCTGAGCAGGAGATCTTTATGAAAAAGGGATTACAAGGGTGAAATGCCACCAGCAGAGGCTCCTTACCTGATATTTCATTATATCCCTGGACTGCTTGTCTTCTAGGTTTTCCAGCTGCTTGTTCAAGGAATCCACGATATTTCGCAGGGCTTCAATCTCCAAGGACCTGGACTGCAGGAGTCGCCGATACTCCGCCGTCTCCTCTCGAATGGACCTAACTGCGTCGTTGTTTTTGCTGGCCAGCTCGGCCACAGAGGCAAACTTAGTGCGGTACCAGTCTTCGGCGGCCTGCATGTTCTTGTTGGCCAGTTTCTCATACTGCGAGCGGATGTCCCTCAGCGCCAATGACAGGTCAGGCTTAGCCACCTCCAGGTCAACAGTGACACTAGCTGCCTGGATTTGGGCAGCGAGCTCTGCACTCTCCTCACCGAACACTTTCTTCAGGAAAGCAATCTCCTCCACTAGAGAGCTGATGCTGCCCTCCACATCGTTGTTGGCCAGTGCCACCTTATCCGCTTCCTCCCGGATCTTCTGCAAGACATCCTCTGCGTTCATACGCAAGTGGGTCTGCTCCTCACACTTCTCTTTCATTTGCCTGCAGACCTCTCTCAAGTGGTCCCTTTCTCCTTCCATTCTCATTTTCTCGCTGGTCTCGGAATCCAGCAGAGCTCTCAGACTCCTCAGCTCCTGCTCATAGATGAAGTGCAGTCGGGAAGGGTCACTCTGCTTCTGTCTCAGTGCCTCCAGCTCCACCAAGAGAATTTTGTTCTCCTGCTCTAGGTGGTGGACCTTTTCGATGTAGGTTGCAAACCTGTCGTTCAGGTTCATAAGCTGTTCTTTCTCCTGAGCCCTGAGACTGAGCAGCTCGATGTTTAGAGAGCTTACCTGGGAAAGGTCAAACCTCTCTATGGATTGGGGCATGGAAGTCAGGGAAGAGGTCCTCACTGACCGCTTGACAGGAGCTGTAGACTTATGCAGAGAATAGGCAGATGAGGAGATGGCGGACTTGGAGGTGCGCATGCACCTGTAATCCTCCCAGGATTTCCGAGAGCTGAAGGGATCATAGCTCATCTTGACTGAATAATGTGGATGGTTTGATAGTTGTTGTTTTTATAAGCTAAGCAGCAGCTTGCTACATACAATGTCTCTGACACAGCTTTCCCTTGTCACTGCACCAATAGTGAAATGCTGCAGAGCTTGCCTTTTATATAGTTTGCCGAGATCCACATCCCCGGAGAGCTCTGCATATCCTACCGATGCTGGAAGTGGCCAATCAGAGCATGCTGCAGTGAGGGGAACAGAAAAAAAAGGATTGATTCTTCGTTTCTCAGACTAAGGAATAACTATGAGGGAGGGCTCTTTCCCAGATGCATATAAACCTGGTGGTATTTTTAACAGGAGACATTTTGTTTCAGTTCTTTCTAAAGAAGGAACGTTGCTTAATCTAGTTTACCACTCTTCCCATATACAAAGAACAGAGGAAACGGGGCCTGATGGCTGGTTGCATATTCTCTGGACAGCCTCTGGATAAATGCAAGTAACCCACAGAGAAGAAAAAAAAAATCAACAACTATGGGAGCTTCATGGGAATTTGCATAAAACAACCCATGTATTGAGCCCTTCCCAGGCATATAGGCATATAATAATATACAAAAGCAGAGCAATAGAAACAATTAGACTTGGAGGGGGGGGGGGAAATTCTATAACAGTGTACCTATATATAGGCTCTCAGAAAGCATCTGATAGGCATCTATTCTGTAAAAGAAAATAGGGGCCTCTTTCCTTTATGGAGGTAGACAGTTGGCACAAATTAGATATCCAGCCAGGTTATAGTTCACTGAGCCTGTGGACAGTGGCTAGATGCGAACAAGTCTTCAGTCTGGGAAGAATACACTGCTGCAGTGTATAGTATATATATTTTGGCCCCTGCCATATGTAAATAGTCCTGTTTTCCAGTTAAAGAAATGAGTCATGCCTGATTTCTTGGAGGAAGAAGGCAAGCAGGGTGAGGCAGGCCCATCCAGAGGGCTCTGCAAGTGATATACCTGCACAGGGCACAAGGGAGACAGGAATGCAAAAAAAATTATTCTCCATCCATTGTCTCCTATGCAATGGCCACAGCACAGTGGGTGGAGCTGGGAGACAGGGCGCAATTTTGGCTCAGAACCCTCTTGGAGGGAGGTCGGAAGGTGGTAATAAAATGTTTAGCATCTCTGTACCAGAGCCATCGTTGGGTGGGAGGCAAGCAGGGCAGCTGCCCTTTGCCCAACAGTTCCAAGAGGCCCCTGTGGGACAGGATGTCCTTCCCTTCTCCCCACCCCCCTTACAATGCCCCCCTCACCTTTTAAAATGCAGCACGGCAGAGATTCTGTAGCACTGGTCACAGCTTTCTCGGCGCTGTTCCTCTGCCTCGGTCCAACCAAGTGAAAACAGGAAGTTGCATCAGAGGGAGGTGGACCGAGGCAGAGGATCAGCACTGAGGAAGCAATGGCAACGCTACAGAATTGCTGCTGCGTCGGCAACCCCTTTTCACTGGAAAAAGTGAGGGGGCTTCAGAAGTGGGTGGGAAGAAGGGAAGGACATCCCAGCTCACAGGGGCCCCCTGGAGCAGTTTATTTTTAAATGAAGGTAAGGATGCTGGATTGGAGGGCATTTGGTGGTTGGGGAAATCAGAGGAGGGACAGGGAGGAGAGGAATTATGGGACCCCTCCTTAATTTCTGCCTTGGATCCCAGCATGTCTATCACTGACCCTGTAAACTGATTAGTAATTATACTATTCCATTGAATAACTACCACAAGACCCCCCCCCTCCATTTTTATCACATAAAATAGCCTCAGACTTAAAGCGCATACGCTAACAGGTGTTAATATTCAACTTTGTTATTGCTCTTAGTTATAATCATAGGCTTCCAACCACCAGCCTCCCTATTTACTTTTTTATCCTTTTTTTCTTTTCTTTTTACTTCTTATTCAGGATCTTTAAATATTTTATTTCTTTCTTGTAAAAAATTATCCGTATCACACCAAACTGTTGCTTTCTTCTCAAGAGGGGCTAATGTTAACAATACACTTTTTCAACGGTCTATCTCGTCTTACGGTCTTATGGTATTTCACAGCGAGAAAAACTTGCTGAGATCAAACACACTTTCAGACTTATAGTACTTCTAGTACTTTTCAGAAACGTTCAATCTTCCCGTTTGGAAGTGTGTTTGATCTCAGCAAGTTTTTCTCGCTGTGAAATACCATAAGACCGTAAGACGAGATAGACCGCTGAAAAAGTGTATTGTTAACACTAGCCCCTCTTGAGAAGAAAGCAACAGTTTGGTGCGATACGGATAATTTTTTAAAAGAAAGAAATAAAATATTTAAAGATCCTGAATAAGAAGTAAAAAAAGGATAAAAAGTGGATAATAAAAAGAGGATAAAAAATAAATAGGGAGGCTGGTGGTTGGAAGCCGATTATAACTAAGAGCAATAACAAAGTTGAATATTAACACCTATTGGCGTATGCGCTCTAAGTCTGAGGCTATTTTATGTGATAAAAATGGAGAGGGGGGGAGGTCTCGTGGTAGTTATTCAATGGAATAGTATAATTACTAATCAGTTTACAGTAACACTGACCCTGGCCAGAGAACACAGGAGGAAAAAAAGCCACATGAACCATACAGACATAACAGTTCAGGAGTGCTTCAGAACAGGTTACCACTTGATTGACTTTGCACTGGAATAAGCCTTCATTATCCTTTTTGGAACTATTAGGAAAGTACACCCCCCAAAATTTGGACATACAGCTGATTACCAGCATCAGAATTACCTTTTATTGGCCATGATCCATATGAGTGCTAGGTTTTATGTAGGGTTACCAGACATCCAACAAAACCCAGACATGCCCTCTTTTTAAAGGACTGTCTGTCCAAATGTAGTTTCCAAAACCCAGCAGTTTGTCCTGGTTTTGGAAAGCCCCACCTCATCTGGAAGGCCTCTGAGCTTTCGCGGATGACGTCACATGCATCTGCGTATGCTCGGAGGCCCTCCAGACCTGGCAGGAAAGAAGAGATAAGGCTTTGGGGGGGGAGGGGCTGGGGGCAGAACAGGGTGAGTTTTGAAGCAGAACAGGGCTGGGCTGGAGGCAGAATGGGGTGGGGCTTGATGCAGAATGGGGGCGTGGCCTTACATCCAAGATTTACCGTTTGAAATATGGTAACCCTAGTTTCATGTAACCCGGCAGCTCTTAGAACCAGGAAAGTCTGGTTCAAATCCCATTGCAGCTTCTTGTGATATTGGGCAAGTCACTTAACCCTCATTGCTTCAGGTACTAACAGAGGCCCTTTCACTAACACACTCTTAATGCAGCTTAAAATGGTGTACCGTGAGCTGCATTCAGGTGTCCTATAGTAGCTACCAAATTAGGGTGCATTAATCTGCGCACTAAAAAATATTTGCATTTTGTGGAAGAAGGTATGTCAGGGGCGGAGAGTGCATTCCAGCGCTAAACAGCACATTCAAATTACTGTGCACTAACTGATTAGTGAGCAAGGAGAAGAAGAACACCCCGTCTTAAAGTACAAGCAAACCAATAAAAGGCAAGGTAGATGTCGATTCAACCAGTGAGTAAGCCTTTATTAATGAAGACAGTCTTTATTCCTAGTAATAGTCCCAACTAGGATCCAAGTTTTGGCATGATCAAAACGCCTTCGTCGGGGGACACGTGTATGAAATGCTCTGAATGCAGTGAAGTCGTCGCATTAACTGTTTAACACAGGATTAGCATGTGAACATAGGAACATAAGAATAGCCATACTGGGTCAGACCAGTGGTCCATCTAGCCCAATTTCCTGTTTCCAACATTGGCCAATCCAAGTTACAAGTACCTGGCAGAAACCCATATAGTACTAATCCCAGGACAAGCAGTGGCTTCCTCATGTCTGTCTCAATAGCAGATTATGGACCTTTCCTCCAGGAAGTTGTCCAAACCTTTTTTTAAACCCAGATATGCTAACCACTGTTACCACATCTTTGGCAACAAATTCCAGAGCTTAACTATTTTTTGAATGAAAAAAATGTTTGTTCCTATTTGTTTTAAAGTTTAATGTAACTTCATTAAGTGTCTTTGCAATTTTTCAAAGAGTATAAAATGGATTCATTTCTACCTGTTCTACATCACTCAGAATTTTATAGATCTCGATCATCTCTCTCTTTCTCTGTCTCTTCTCCAAGCTGAAGAGCCCTAACCTCTTTAGCCTTTTCTCATTTAAAAGGAGTTCCATCCCCTTTATCATTTTGGTCACTCTTCTTTGAACCTTTTCTAATTCTGCTAAATCTTTTTTTGGCAATCTTATAATGATGGCTATTATATAGGCTGACTATATACAAACATCTATTTGTATCTCATACAAATTTAGTCAAGCCACACACATATAGAATTATAAAGAGGTTTTAGTTTGGATCCTCAGCAAGCTGCTCCGAGTCATAGGTATATTATAAGCTAAGTGATTCAGCCGAGATCGTCATAGAATCATTTTTCCAAATTCTCTTTATATTTTTTATATATAGCAGTTTTTCTAAAGTTTCTGAATTTTATCTTCATTTATATACTTTATTCATTATGGCTTTCATATCAAGTTGAAACAAAATAACTTATCTTTCAGTTATGCCATTGCAAGGATTCCCCCCTGATCATGCTTCACATTATCTTTCTTCGGGGTCATGTCAGAAGGGATTTCCAGAACATCAGCACCTGGCATAGGAAAGCCTAGTAGAGCTGCACAGATGTGGCTTAAGTAGTCTGGGGGCTGGGCTAGTGAACCATAGAGAGAAGGACCCAGGCCCATAAGCCACTCTAACCACTACATTCATGGTGAAAAATGTGAGTCCACCAAAACCCTACTGTAGGAGGCACCTGAAGCCATAAGGGATAGGCGGATATAATAGTTTTTTGAGGGCTCACCATGACCTGTAAGGGAGTTGTGATAGATGTTATGTGGCACCCTTTTTGTGAAGTTCACAGCAGTGCCCTGTAATGTACCCCACTACTCTGTTGCCATGTCTGGGTGGCCAGCCCATCACTTTGCTGACCCCTCCCATGCCAAAAAGGTCTTGTTTTAGGTGTTTTGGAATTCGATGAATTTTTTGGATGAGAATGCGGTATAAAGATAGACGACTTGGCGGACTGGACGATCAAACGGCTGGACGTATAATTAGACGATTCTCAAAAAAAAAAAAATTGGGGGATGTATTTTTCGAGAATGGACTTTAGACGCTGCCCACTTTGGGCAACTAGTGCTCAAGGCCCAAAATGGACTTATTATGCCGCTCCACGTTAATAGCTTTCAGATTTGCAAGTGGTATATAAAAAAACTAAAAAAATAGGTTAAACTCAGCAATGCTTTCCTCTGGATGGGAGGGAAAGCCCTTTCCATAGTTGCCTCCCTTCCCAGTGCCATGAATTTCTACCAAGCGAATAGCATTGCAGTTCATTTCACACATCTGGTACAGGCGTGGATGTCAAACAGAGTATTTATGTCCAATTCCCTGCCTCCCTTGAAGGACAACGCTGAATTATAAAGTATGATCAAGGGCAGCAGGAAACGCTGGCATTAAAGAGGTTTGATGCTTCCACCGCATTGAAATCCGAAACAATGAAAAGCACATCTATCTCCTTTTGATATGAAAAAAAAAAACCCAGGCAGACAACACAGCACTCAACAACACTTTCAAACACAGGGTTTTCAATTCTGTTTTGGGGAAAGGGAAAGAAAAGGGACTACAAAGGGGTTTGGTTTCCAGAGTAATTTAACTATGCAAATTAGCTCTATTCTAAATGCAAATATGTGTAATGAATATTTAATATGTTTTTTTTCCACATAAGGCCTGCCCTGGAATCTGCAAAGGCCAGATCTTTAAGCTCAGACAGATCCCAGTGCATTTAGCCTCTCATGAGCGAAATGCCTACAGGAGTAATTAGTAATTTTGTAAAAGAGCCAAGATCTTATTCCCTGCTGCATTCATGTTATAAGGCTCAGATGCAAGCCATTTTTCGTTTTCTGTAATTACCCAGAATGTTTGAAAGCTATGCTTAAGAAGAGTTTTAAAATGCACAATGTACTGATTCATGGCAAAGGGTAAAAAAAAAAAATGGTGTGGATCCACTGCAGAACATTTTAAAACTGATTGCATACCACTTGGATGGCCAAGTTGATGCTGGTATATCAAGTAAAAAATAAACTTAACACTCGAAGCTTGAAATAATAGAAAAAAAAAGTGTGGCCCAATAAACTAAATTGCCCTCCTGAAATATTTGCCTCAATGTCATCTTTATTACTGAAGATCTGGTAAATGAGGTAAGTGGTTGGGACGAAAACAGTGACATAAGAAAGAATTCAAAAACAGAATTCAAAAACACATGGGATAAAATTAAATGACCTTTGCAGGTATAAAGGGGTGTTACCTACAACTCTGGTATAGAGGGGGAGTTACAACTTGCAGGTATAGAGGGATGTTACAGATACAACTCTGGCTGCCTTGTTAGGCAGGCTAGATGGATCATGCAGGTCTTTAATTTTTATCATTTACTAAATGATTATGTCTTTCTGTGCTGCCTTGGTACTTCTGCACTGGTTGTATAATGTGGGACGAGCATGCAGATGGCTTTCCTCACTAGAAATGGCAATGGGACAACAGTAGGTGATCAAGTCCAAAAAAATAAAGAAAAAGAACCAACAAGGGTTAATTAATACCTTCTAGTGAGTCTTTATTAGTACAAAAGGATGAAACTCGATATGGTCCATGTTTCGGTCCAGAGGGCCTGCATCAAGGGTCAATCAACCAATATGTTTTATGTTTTATTGAAACTTGTTATACCACTTGTTCATACAACAGATCCAATATCTATTTTAAAAAAACTCAAATAAATAGTAAAGTCATCAAAGCATTAAAAGATGATAACACAAGCTTCACTCTCAGCTCCACCTTTAGTTCCCATTTAGTCAATTTTGTGTAAATTATATGCTCCCTAACTCCATAAGAGAGTGCCCAAAGTTATAGAAGCTGATATTGAACTCTATTTAGCTGATCGAGAATGGCTCCTGGCATAGCTGGCTATCCACTGATATTCAGTGGGAAATAGCCCTGAATATCAGGGTTGGTGGATTAACCGGTGACTGGCTTTGATATGTAAAGCTGTCACCGCCAATATTAATTGGCTGGCTGGCTAAGTTCAGCGGCCAGACAGACCCACCTAAAAATCAGGTCTATCTTTGGCTACTAGGACTTAGCCAGCCAGCCAGTCAGACAGACAGACAATATCGGCTTAACCAGCTATGTCTTGGCTGGCCAAATCTAAACCGGAATTTCAGTGCAGGTGATCCTTTTAAGTACCCAGCTCCCAGCTCCAGCCACAATGCCCTTCTCCATCTTCAATCTTCATCTCCAAGCTCCACCCCATGCCCTTTCCCCATTTGCCCCTCCCTTTTCAATCCCCAGCTGTAGTCCCAATTCCCCTTTTCCTCTTGCTCCCTCCTTTTAGTTCCCAGCTCTAACTGCAAAACTTTTCTCCTTCTCGCTCCCTTTTCATATCCCAGCTCCTGTCCCAGTGCCCTTCTCTCTTTTGTCCCTCTTTTTAAATCTTCCAGCTCCAGTCCTAATGCCCTTCTCCCTCTTGCTCCCACCTTTTTCAGCTCCCTGCTCCAGCCACAATGCTAATCTCCCCCACCTGATCCAACATTGTATCTTGTCCTCTCTGACACCACCCTCCACACCTTTTCCTTTTCTTCTTACAACTGCTCTCTAAGCTTGACATATGTCACTAGCAGTCTCAGCTATTCAAGTGGTAACCCGTCAAATGAGCCCAGGACAATTGCGCTCAAACAAAAGCGCCCCAATGATTGCGCGCAGGGACAAAGGGTGTGCAGGACAATTGCGGCGGTGGATACTTTTTTGACTTTTTGAGGGTTACAAAGTAACCCTCTTTTTTGAGGATGGGTAAGGATAGGGGTGGGGAGGGACCCCCCGACTACACTTTAAAAATTCACTTGCTATCTAGTGTTAGGGTAAGATTTATATTATGATTATGGGAATCCTAATCATGATATAAACCTTACCCTAACATGAAGGCCCTGATTTGCTGATACTCCTCAGGCCCCGTCCCTTATCCTAACACAAAGGCCCTGATTTTCTGACACTCCTAGGCCCCGTCCCATACCCTAATGCGAAGGCCCTGATTTGCTGACACTCCTCAGGTCCCATCCGACGGGCCTTCATAGTGTTGCAGTACGCCCAGAGCTATAAGGGGCATTTTAGGAGGAGTGGTGAGGGCAGGATTTGGGCAGGATGTGGGCCGTCCTAGACTTAGTCGTGCTGCATATATAACCAGAAGTTTAACAACACTGCCTAGACAGAACTTGGACGTTGTGACTTAGGCCATCTAAAACCAGATCTAAGTCACAAGAAGGTATCTAAAGCAGTGGCGTACCAAAGGGGGGGCAGGGGGGCGGTCCGCCCCGGGTGCACACCTTGGGGGGTGCACAACCGGCTGTTCTCACTGCCTCTAATGCCGTCCCTGCAGCTCCGGACTTCCCCACACCTGCTCCCCCCCAATCGCTATTATTTTAAACGTTATGGCAGCCGCGGCGCTGTATCTATCGAAGGAGACTTCTAACCTCGGCCTGCCCCGGACTTCTTCCTGCAACAGCAACTTCCTGTTCACGCCTAGGCGGGTGGTGGCTGCAGGAAGAGTTCCGGGGTAGGCCGAGGTTAGAAGTCTCCTCCGATGGATACAGCGCCACGGCTGCCATAACATTTAAAATAATAGCGATCGGGGGGGGGGGGTAGCAGGTGTGGGGAAGTACGGAGCCGCAGGGTCCCGCGTTGGGGGGAGGGAGGAAGAAAGAAGAGTAACTGAAGCATTGGCAATTTGGGGGGAGCAGGTGTGGGGAAGTCCAGAGCTGCAGGGGAGAGTGTTGCTGTACCCAGCTGGAGGGAGAAGGAAAATGAGGGAGGGAATGAAAGGAGATGCCAGGGCTTGGAGGGAAGGAGGAAGGTATGCCAGACTAAGGGAAAAGGAAGGGGGAGATCTCAGAGCATGGAGGGGGAGGGAAAGATGGAAGGAAAGGAGAGAAATGCCAAAGAATCAGGGAAGGGCAGATACCAGACTGTGGGGTGTGAAGGAAAGAAAGGAGAAGAGAGAGATGCCAGAGCATAGGGGATGGGTTGGTGACAGAGAGAAAAACTGGAGAGGTGGCAGAGCTGATATCAATCATGTACAAAGGAGAGAAGGGGCACAGGATAGATAGTTATGAAAGGAGCATAGAAAGAAGGAAGATATTGTATGGAAGAGAGAAAAGGCAGACATTGGATGGAAAGAACAGAGAGGGCAGTGACTGGAAGGGGCGAGACAGAAGGTGAACAGTAGATGGAAGGGGTAGAGAGAGGGACAGACACTGAATGGAAGTGTGGGGGAGAGAAGGGACAGCCACTAAATGGAAGTGTGAGGGAGAGGGGGAGCAGACGCTGGAAGGAAGTGGGGAGGAGAAAGAAAAAAAGGCACATGCTAGATTGAGGGACGAGGATAGAGTTAGTTACTGGAAGGGGTGAGGGAAAAAGGTAGCAAGCTTTAGGTAGACAGTGAAAAAGGACATTGATGAGAGGGTAGTAAGAACGTAATCTAGACAGATGCAGAAAATAAATTGAAAAGGAAAATGAGGGAAAAAAGGGAAAGGGAGAGGAAAGGAGAGGAGAGAGATGCCAGACCAATGGGGGTGAAAGGAGAGATGGAAGGGGGAGGCATACAGTTTCTGGAAGGGGCATAGAAGGAGAGAAGATGCCATATAGGGGAAGAGAGACGGCAGACAGTGGATGGAAGGAAGAGAGTTACAAGATGAGGAAAGCAGAAATTACAGAAGACAAAGGTAGAAAAAAAATTTTCTATTTATTTATTGCTTTAGGAGACATGAGTCACTGTTTCTGTGGTGTTGCATTGTATGCAGAGTCCAGCTTCTTACTGGTTCAATTTAACCTTTGTCTATGTATTTCTATTTTATCCCCCCTTTTACAAAACTGTGAAGCGTTTTTTAGTGCCAGCCGTGGTGGTAGCAGCTCTGATGCTCAGAATTCTATGAGCATCAGAGCTGTTACCACTGTGGCTAAAATCCACACTACAGTTTTGTAAAAGATGGAGGGGTTAGTTTGTGATTACATATTCCATACTAGGCGAAGGTGTTTTCTGTGTCCTGTGTGTTCGAAAGTCATGGTTTTTTGTTAGGCTTGACTGCAGGATTGATCTGTACTAGTCTGGCTTGCTTAGTTTTGCCTTTTCCTAGGTACTCATGTGTGACGTGTGGCTTGTTACTAAAAATCATGTTTTCTGTACAGATGGGGGGGGTGCCAAAAAATGATAGGCTCCGGATGTCACATATGCTAGGTACGCCACTGATCCAAAGTGACTAGATAACCACTGTAGGGAAAAAAGTACAGACCCTTACACACTCCCCCAGTGATCAGTGACACCCCCCCCCCCACCAGCCATAAAAACCGTTATAACAACTTTACCAATCTGCCTCCAGAACATCAGCATCTGGCAGCCTGGCATAGGAAAGTCTAGTAGAGCCGCACAGAGGTGGCTTAAGTGGTCTGGGGGGTGGGCTAGTGAACCATGGAGAGGAAGACCCAGGCCCATAAGCCACTCTAATCACTGCATGCATGGTGAAACATGTGCACTCCCCAAAACCCCCCTAACCCTTATGTCCTGCCATATAAGTGACACCTGCAGCCATAAGGGCTATTGGGGTGGTAGACAGGTGGGTCTAGTCAGTTCTGGGGGTGTTTTGGGGTTAACCAGACCTACAAGGTTGTTGTGGTGAGATGTGTATGTGGCAACCTTTTTGTGAAGTTCACAGTAGTGCCCTGTAAGGTACCCCCACTACTCTGGTGCAATGTTTGGGTGTCCAGGCCATTACTTTGCTGATCCCGCCCATGTCCAAAAGGTCCTTTTCTAAGCATTTTTGACTTGGACAAATTTTTGGATGAAAATGAGGTATAAAGATGGACAAACAGACAGCTGTATGTACAGTTAGTTGATTTTTGGAAAAAAAAAATGTTGGACGTATTTTTCAAAAATGGACCTTTTCTCATGTCCACCTTTGGGCGACTAGTGATTTAGAATCAAAACGGACTTAGATGTTTCTTTTTAATTATGTCTCTCCACGTGAACCAATTGAGTGACTATTCTCTCCCTTAAAACCTAGCACTATAAAACAAAATTCAGATGTAATTCAATGCATTCGTCCCTGGAAGGTAGCTACTGTGGCTTCATGATCCGACATGTTTCGCAAAAGATTTGCTTTATCACTGGGTGATCCTTGATAAAGCAAATCTTTTGCGAAACATGTCGGATCATGAAGCTCCAGTAGCATGAATGAATGATGAATTTAAGTTAAGTATGAAATTCATCATAAGATTTAAATGAGAACTGCATAAAACTTTCTAAAAATCAAAAAATAATAAATAGAATAGTGTTGGAAAATTCAAAATGAATACAAAATATAGTAAATAAATCTAGGCCAATGAGGAATATCATACACCAATATTCCCGCCGGATATGAATTTTTATTGAAGGTGGAGGAGGTGTGTCTGAGGCCTTTATTCTATAATATAAAAAACACTAAAAAATACTTTAAAATTATCTGAGCATTAATAGTAGATGTTTGGAAGTTATAGGTAACATAGTGTGAAGTACTTCATAAATGTTGGGGTTTTGTTTGAGTTATATTTGAGTCTTAACCCCAATAATAAACTCAAAATGATAAATTAAAAGGCCATCTTTAAATGAATTGCATAGTACTTAAGTATCCTGCATATATATTTGTTTTATATATACATATTTATATATACATATTTATAAGCATTGTTTCTCTAGTGCATTAGGCTAATTCCTGTGCAATATATTTATTATGCAATCACTGTATCAAACACACACCTTCTTCAAATAACAAAAATCCTGCTTATCAACGTACGCTATCCTGTCTTCAACCTTCGGTAACCTGCCTGCACCCTTGCATTGGCAAATTCATATTAGCCACAAAGCAAAAATGAATTAGCATCCTTCCCCATGTTCCTAACACAAATTTTTCTTTTTTTCCTCGTTAATTCTTTAACACTATCAATTCCTTTTTATTCCTTCTTGTCTTCCCAGATCCATTATATATAATGTCTACAGTCCTCCTTTCTGCTCCCTTCTGGTACCGTTGCCAAATATTTATAATGTATGCTATACTTTCCATTATCTTCTTGCTCTGAGAAAATTATGTACAATAGCAGCAGCTCACAATCTATCCCTTAGTATTGAACCTACTAATTTTTCTAATCTGTCTTTAACTCATTTTCTTACTCATAAAATCAACCTCACAGCACATCAAACACTGTTATTTTCATAGGGAGACAACTATTATACTTATAAACTGAGAACTTACTAAACTAAATTATTATTGTTAGTATTTGTACCTAACATTAATAACTCCCTCTTTGAGTTGTTCCTCTGCTCTGGTTAATCTATAATCAGCTTACTTACTTCCTCTTTTCTTGCAACTAGTATACAGAAAGCAAGATTTTCTCCTCTGAATTTAGTTATAATCTTTCTATCTGCCTTTATAAATTACTTTTTAAAGAATTCCTGTGTCTCTCATAGCAATGAGGCAGTAAACTATTCCCATTCACAAATCCTATTATCTAAGAGCTCCAAATTTCATAACCGCTAATAATAACATCATGACCACAGAACCCGTTATTCTGTGTGGCAAACCTAAATTTATACAGAAATCCCTATAGCAGACCATGAGTGAACGCAGCATACAGAAAGATAGATTTGTTAAAGGAAAGGCAGTTGCAAATTAACTCACAAGAAACAGATTGGAGAATAGGAAGTTTAAAAATGGGTTAACAAGGATAGCTCCTGTAGTAACAGTTGTGTGCTCTAGTGCTTCCGGGACCCTATATTCTAAAATTAACATATCTAAGTGGACTGCTTGTGATTTACTTTTGTTCGTGTTTGCAGCTTGTCATTTCTAAATGTGTTCCTGGCCGCACTTTATTTTTGGCAGTGTTTATAACATGACATTTCCTGATAAGTAACAGTATTAGCTTATCAGTGCCTACAGAAAGCAGGAAGTAATTCTAGCACCCAAACAGGGAAGCGATGGGCATAGTTTCTCTGGAGCCCTGTAGATCATATGAAATGACTCGAGCAAATACTCCAGGATTCTTAATGTTTATAACAGAAAACCAAGTATGTAAAGACTTAATATATGGTGACTCAGTTGGCTCAATGTTTCCACTTTTTAGGAAACACTGCACAACAATTTTTTGGTTAAGTCTTGATTCCTGAAAAGTTTTTGGTGATTATGACAGGTACCAACTTGGTATGCTCAAATATGGTTTTGGTTTTACTGCATCACGTAAGAACTATGAGAAATAGACATTTTTATGTTTACTGACAATAAAATATATAGTCAAGTTTACGTTTCGCACAAGCGACTAAATGAAACAGAATTAAAAGTGTTTTGCTCCCGAGTTTCTTTTATATTCAGTGTCTGGTGCATCACGTTGTAGCATCCAACAATAGTCGGCAAGCATTGACGGATTCCAATTGCCCTGGTATCGTTTCTCCATCGTAGCTATGTCTTGATGAAACCTTTCACCGTGCTCGTCACTCACAGCACCGAGATTTGCGGGGAAGAAGTCCAAGTGTGAATGGAGGAAATGAATCTTGAGTGACATATTGCACTTCATTCTCTTGTATGCTTTGAGAAGTTTGTCTACCAGCTGAATGTAGTTTGGGGCTCTGTAATTGCCCAGAAAATTGTCAACAACGTCTTTCAAGGCTTTCCAGCCAATTTTTTCCGGCCCAACTAACAGATCTTCAAATCGCTTGTCACTCATAACATGTCTGATCTGGGGGCCAACAAAAATACCCTCTTTGATCTTGGCATCAGTTATTCTTGGGAACATCTGTCTTAAATAACGAAAACCTTCCCCTTCCTTGTTCATTGCTTTCACAAAATTCTTCATGAGTCCCAGTTTAATGTGAAGAGGAGGCAAAAATATCTTTGTCGGGTCAACAAGCGATTCATGTGCTACATTTTTCTGTCCTGGAACTAACTTTTTACGGAGTGGCCAGTTCTTTCTAGAATAGTGCGACTCTCTGTCTCGGCTGTCCCATTCGCAGATGAAACAGCAGTACTTTGTATAGCCAAGCTGCAGTCCTAGTAACAGAGCAACGACTTTGAGGTCTCCACAGATATTCCAGTTATACCTGGTATACTGGACATACTTTAGTAACATTTCCATATTCTCATATGTTTCTTTCATATGTGCTGCATAGCCAACAGGTACTGAAGGATAAACGTTGCCATTGTGCAACAGAACAGCTTTCAGGCTTAACATTGACGAATCAATGAAAAGACGCCACTCTTCCGGGTTGTGATCACAACCAAAGACCGAGAACAATCCTTCAATGTCACAACAGAAACAGAGACTGTCGACTTGTGCAAAAAATTTGGTTATATCATGATGCCGGTCTCGAAACACAGAAATTTTCGTACCTGGTGATAGCAAACACCATTCCTGCAGTCTCGAACCTAGCAGCTCAGCTTTTGCTTTTGACAGACCCAAATCTCTGACCAAATCGTTCAATTCGGACTGTGTTATCAGATGTGGATCGCCTGATGAGGATGGTTCAAAATCCGGGTCAATGTCACTGTTAGAACCCTGCACTGCAGTTTCTTCATCTGGTTCGTCTAAGGTCCAATCCTCTGGTGGTTTCGGAACTGGAAGACTGTCATCATGTGGCATGGGTCTCATTAATGAAGGCAGATTAGGATATTCAATTGACTTCTTGTTTTTGGCAGAGAAACCAGACACATTAGTCAAACAGAAATAACAGTCCGTCACATGGTCTTTCTGTTCTCGCCATATCATCGGAACAGCAAATGGCATCGTCTTTCGAGTACCTCTGAGCCAGGCTCTCAGACTAACAGCACATGTCGCACAGCAAATGTGAGGCGCCCATTGCTTGTCTTGATCACCTATTTTGCAGCCAAAATACAGATGATAGGCTTTCTTTACAAGGGCAGTCATCGAACGTCTCTGAGGCGTAAGTGTATATTCCCCACAGATATAGCAGAATGTGTCGCGGCTGTTACGACACCGACGAGACATATTGCCCGACACCAAAACGTCTATAGCATCAAGCTTACTTACTGTTATATTGCTACAGCTACTATACTACTATACTTTACTATACTGATACTATATACACACACGGACTATCTATATTAACCAAATGAGCAGGATCGGTGTATGGAAGCCACCATTATAGCATGGTGAGACAGCGCAAGCTCGTTCAGACCTGCCCAGACATGCCCAGGATGTCATCTTCCATAAAACAGCTTCCAACCTGGCTAGATTTTATGCATGGACATACCCAGGCGGCACAAACCGTTGTTGATAAGACACTTATGGGAGAAAAAATTGTTTGCATCCAAATATAAGAAAAAATCACGACAAAATTGAAGATTTCTCTGAAATGGTACGTGATGGGTAATTTTTGATGTAATATTCATGATCAGCACCCAAAATTCTATAAGAAACACCCAGCAGTGTTCAGGAAGCAAAAACTTTGTTGTGCAGTGAAATCATCAACCAGTGCTCTAATGTCCTCTAAGGCTTCTGGTTCGAAAAGATATTGTGCGATTGTTGGTCACGTCTCTGGGTCATTTAGGACTAATTTTGCTCCGACAACACTTTCTTCATGAGCATATAGTTGCTGGGAGTCAAATTTTAGGGCATCAGTCTGCTGAGTCCTGCAATTGTTATTACTGCTTGTATTGTTGAGCCCACATTTCATCCTAAAAGATTAACTGGGCATGTGGCAACATACGGCATGGGAACATGTTTTCTGGTCTTTAATTTGTACATGTTTGATGGGCTCTGTCTGTGCAGTGACAGATATTACCTGCACGTACTGTCCTAGTCATCGCACATTGAATGGATTGTTTGACGAAAATCCCCCTTCTGGACCATTCCAGTGCTGTGGGGGATGTTGAGGAAATGGGAAATCAGGGGCATAATTCCAGCAATCGTTATTTTGGCTGTTATTGGCAAGAGGGGGCATACCAAGGCCTTTTCCTCCTCGTCTACCACCCTTCTGACCGTCCCTGTTCCAACACTCACTTGCATAATGGCCATGCTTATTACAAGCGAAGCATTGAATACGTGATTTATCTTTCTTGTTCCCATAGCCTCTGCTACTCCCTTGTCCAGTTCCTCTCATTGCAAGCTGAACTGCCTCCTTTACTTGCATAACTATATCCGCAGGCTTGTCTTGTTGCCCTTCCTTTTCCTGTATTGTCATAGCCAAAGCTTTTTTCTGAAGCTGTAATAGCTCCTTTTGTTCTTTGTTATGTGCCTCATCTATTATTTCTGAATAATGAATAATGTAGGAAACCATTTCAGACCAAAGTTTTCCTTCCATTCCTACAACATTATCTAGTTTGGTTTGAATACTTTTTGGCATGGCATTTTTAAGTGTCAGAAAAGCTAAACTTTTCATATTATCGTTAGAGCATGTCTCCCCTATTTGTGATTCCCACTTCTTCTCAAATTCTTGAATAAAAGAGTATATGTTTATCCCAATTTTGTATTTTAACGACGTAAGCGTGGACATATCTTTAACATCTGGGTATCTCCTCCGTAAGGCAGCCTAGACATTTGGTCTGTAATTGTTAAATCGTTCCCCATCGAATCGTTTGATATCACGGGTATAATCTGGAATACCCACGCGTCATCAAATATGTCCGTGGTCACTTTTCCTACACATTCTACCAACAAGGCTCTGACATCCCCTACCGCTAGTTCCCACTTTGCAGTGACTTGCTCAAACTTGGAGATCCAGGGAGAGGCACCAGCCAATAAGGGAGGGAGTTGTGCTTTGATAGAATATTTGTCTGCGAAGTTCCAAGGGTTGTAATCAGTCCTAATGCCTGCAGGTGTTTGTCTGGTGAGAAGCGGGTCTTGGATGACAGGGGTAGATTTGTTTCGGGACTCAGCGGGCCGGCCACTGAATTTGTCTTCGTACTTTTCCCATATTTTCAGTCCTGCTCGCATGTACTTCAGATCGCATCCAGGATCTGGCACTCCGCTGCGTTGAGATTCGCATAAGCGAGCAGTGTGCCTATGGCTGGTTTCAAAGGACCCCTCTCGTGAGAAGGGCAACATTTGTGGGGCTAGGGCTTCTGTCCAGCCGGCTATGTTATCTACCCAGGGATTCACATAAATGTAAGAGCCTTCCTGCTGGCCTACAACTTGGGCTGGAGTCAGACTAGTATGAAAATATAATTGGGTGGGAGGCAAGTTCAATAATTTCTAAAGGCAATATTCTAAAAGCATACTATCTAGCTCGATTCCTACAGCTAAAACAGTAAAGAATATGCGACGATTACAACTAATGCAAAACACTGCGGTCAGACTAATCTTCGGTCTAAAGAAGTTCGATCACGTGACGCCATACTTCAAACAGCTACACTGGCTGCCGATGGAAGCTCGTGTAAAGTTTAAGTTTGCCTGCCTCTGTTTTAAAGTTTTCTACGGTCTAACCCCTAAATACATCACTGACCTATTCTCCTTCTTAGCCAACAAACACAAGAGAAGCTCCCACTCGCACTTTGTTTCTCCCCCGGTTAGAGGATGCAAACTAAAAAAACACCATGAGCATCTTCTCTCACATCAGGCTGCTCTATGGGGTAAAGACCTAGAATAACTCCTATCGTCCACCACTTATGAGGTATTCAGGAAACGCCTCAAAACTCACCTATTCCTGAAATACCTAGACAGCTGACCCACTTCCCTCCTTCCCCTCTCTTGCCCTTTCTCCCCATTGTTCCCACATCCCTTAAGTTAACTCAACTTGTACGTCAACTCAACTTGTACCCCACTAATCTTCTGTAAACCGCATAGAACTTAACGGTATTGCGGTATATAAACTGTTATTATTATTATTAAATCTTAACATAAACTAACTGGATGCAAAGTTCAAAACAATTATCTACTTACAGCATTTGTATTTCCATGCAGTCACTGCCAGCTCCAGAGTCTCGGCAGGATGCAGGATACTCCCTGTATTACTGTATTCCCGTTGGCTCCAAAATCCTAGTCTCAACGGGTCACTGCTAGATGCCTGGTCTCAGCAGGATTCACGTGCACTGTAAAAATAAAGTATTTCTTTCTCTCTCAAAAAGAGGGGGGGGCATATCCCACCCCCCTCTGAACATTGAGGTTACCACTGAAAGGCCGGCTGCTTAGCCCTTCACGAAATGACCTCAGCGCCAACACAATTGCTGTTTCATATAATTATTTAAGTTTAATGAATAATAAAGCAAAGGCAGCATACAGGAAATGCATCATAAAAATATATAGCAATTGTGTAAGCAAAGGAGACAAGAAGATGCTGGCAATCTTGGCAGGTCTCAGTTTGCTCTGCCCATTTCCTCATTAGCTAGATTTTTTTATACCTACATGAAATATTACTTTAGCTATTCTGATTGGTTGTTATACAAATAACTTTGAGTCGTAACAAGGCTACTTGGTGTCAAACATGACTTCCCTATTTCCCATGACAGTGTATTCTTAGGCCCCTCCCTCTCCATTGACCTGTCCTTCTTCTGTTTCAGCTTGATTGTAGTTGTCAGCAGTTTCAGAGTGCAATACATGTCATGTTGACCTGTTATTGTGGCTTTGCTTGTGACCCATGTACTTGCTGGTAATTGTCAGCATCAGCAAATATTGTCAGCCGCAGCATCTGTGTCAAAGATGAAGTCTTTTTTTTTTTTTTTTTTGCAGAAGTGTTCTTTTTTGCAGAATCCATTTTCAAGTTTGGCCTGTTCTATTGCAGTTCTTATTCAGTCAGCACCGTTTTTGTTAACTTAGATGTCTGGGGTCTCATGAGGTTGAGGGATCCTCTCTCAAGTGCAGGCATGCCAGTTCTCTGCCTCCAAACATGTCCCCTCAACAAAAAAAAAAAAAAATAGAAAACAATTTTTAGTGCACATGTTCTGTCACCAACAGAGTTTCTAATAATGTTCTGACATGGAGCTAAACCTTATATTTAACATTACCAGTCTCTTGATCCAATTCTTCTTTAATGCAGTTAATAAAAAACAAGACTTACTATTGAGATGTACGGGAATGAGAGTTGCCTCCAATGGTCAAAAGGGTTCTCGATGCTCAAAAGGATTCTCGGGAGCTTTGCCAATCATGGGGTGCCAGGATTAATTCAAAGTCCACTGGGATGTATAAATAGTCATTTAACACTTTGTGTTGCAAACATATTCCTCGTTTTTCTAATAGCACAAGCTAGCAAGGCAGCATCACAGTTGATTGCATTTATAATGGTAAATTGATAGAAGCTTTCAAAGACTTCTTATTTCAGCAAAGCAATACCATTTTGAACAGATAGAAAAGTAATTCTTTTTTTTTTTTAATAATTCTTTATTCATTTTCAAACTTACAATAAGTGTGATAATATGTCCAAACAAATTAACAATAAAAATATCACTTAATAATCATCAATAGTACAAATAATTTGCTCTTATCTCCCACCCTTTCCACCATGTAATCAATACCTTATACAATATGTAACAATAAAGTTGCCCCCCTCCCCCCCTCGCAATTGAACTTGTAAAATTAGGGGGAAAAGAAAAAAAATGTCATCTAATCAGTACAATACTTTGTTAATGGCTCTCACACATCTTGAAATTTCTTGAAACATCCCCGCTATATTGCAATAAATCTCTCCATTTTATAAACATGACATAAGGAATTCCACCAGAAATTATAATTTAATCTGCTCCAATTTTTCCAATTATATGTAATTTGTTGAATGGCAAACCCAGTCATTATAAGTAATAATTTGTTATTATTTGTAGAAATCTAACTTTTTGCTCTCATTGCCATACCAAACAGTACAGTATCATATGATAATGCTACTGGGTTGTCTAATAAACAATTAATTTGGTCCCAAATTGCTTTCCAAAAATTCATAACAAATGGACAATAGAATAATAAATGATCTAAAGTCCCTGCTTTTATTTTTAAAACAACAGAATGTAGATGTAGAAAAGTAGTTCTATTTGTTCCTTCAGTTGAATGATTTAAGAACAGTTATCGGAGGTTTGTTTTAGGTGGGATTTATCAAGCATTGGGAGCTGCTGTGTTAGACTTTGTCCTTGGGCAAGGGTGTCAAAGTCCCTCCTCGAGTACCGTAATCCAGTCAGGTTTTCAGGATTTCCCCAATTAATATGCATGAGATCTATTCACATACAATGAAAGCAGTGCATGCAAATAGATCTCATGCATATTCATTGGAGAAATCCTGAAAACCCGACTGGATTGCGGCCCTCGAGGTGGGACTTTGACACCCATGTCCTTGGGTTATTCTAAGCCAGGGGAAGGCAATTTCGGTCCTCGAGAGCTGGAGCCAGGTCAGGTTTTCAGAATATCCACAATGAATATGTATGAGATGGATCTGCATGCACTGCTCCTTGAGATGCAACTTTATCTCATGCATATTTATTGTGGATATCCTGAAAACCTGACCTGGCTCCGGCTCTCGAGGACTGGAATTGTCTACCTCTGTTCTAAGCAGAGTTTAGATTAGAACAGTGGTTCTCAACCCTGTCCTGGAGGACTACTAGGCCAATCGGGTTTTCAGGATAACTCTAATGAATATGCATGGAGCAGATTTGCATGCCTGTCACTTCCATTATATGCAAATCTCTCTCATGCATATTCATTAGAGCTAGCCTGAAAACCTGATTGGCCTGGTGGTCCTCCAGGACAGGGTTGGGAACCACTGGATTAGAATATTAGCATAGTGACTTTCTTTAGTGCTGTTAAATGGTAACTTCATTCTATCAGAGGAAAATGCTTCCATCTAGTGGTTAATTCTAGCACTGTCTTCTTTACAAAGGTAATAGGAGATTGTGTTGTATCATACTGTATTAAGGTCCCAAGGCTACCTCTATGGATAATTATGAGTACTCTCTTTTCCTTTTCATCATTTATTTAAAATATTTTTAATAAACTTTGTAATAAATATTATTATTGAGACCACGTGATGTGTTGGGCAAGCTGCAGGCATTTAAGCATCACTTCTCCACTAACTTCTTTTAAGGCCGCAAAGTGCATTAATAAAGTCAAAACAGCAAGATCAGAACAGGTGGGGTCCAAAGCACCAAAGAAAGATCGTGAAAAAGGTGAACCACAAAAAGGGAAAACGACGGAGGAGTCTACTGACCAAGTTCTCAAGCTATCGGCGGAACACATCGAAACACTGAAACTAGCAGTGGTGTAGGCACTGGACCCCAGATTAGTGCAAATCTCAACGCAGATGACTCAATTAAAATCCCTGATAGAAGAGACATTGAGGTGGATGGGGGAGCTCTAGCAGCAGGTCTCAGACCTAGAGGACAGCTCCAGGGCTGCCACAGCAGAGCTGGCCACACTTAACAAACAGCTAACCCAGTAGGCAGAAAACCTGGAGGATTTAGAAAAACACTCTTGGTGCAGTAAATCTCTGGTTTGTGGGACTGCCGGAGTCCATCTCAAAGGCACAGCATATAACAACCCTGGAGCATTGGCTGACACTGGAACTGTGGTTATTACCTAAAGTGGGCACCTTGAGAATAGAAAGGGTCCATCAGTTTAGGAACAAATCCACATCAGAAACCAGGTCTCAGATTGTAATAGCGAAAATACACAATTACACACATAAAGTGGAGCTTCTCTATGGGCTCCTTTTATCAAGCCGCGGTAGCGGTTTAACGCGCATAAGCTGTGCTAGTTGCTAACGCCTGCCTTGACCAGATGGTAGTTTTTTGGTCAGCACGGGGGTTAGCAGGGATTAGCGGGGGTGGAAAGTGGGGCCCTAACACTGAGTGGTCTTCTTCTGCTCTCTGTTCTTGAAACACTGTGTGGATTGAGGGCTCTTTGAACTGGTTTAAATAAATATAAATTCTAAAAGTCAATAAATAAATGGTGTTAAATCAGGTCATGGGAACTTTATGTAAAAATTTATCAAAAGTTCACCAGGGTTTATCACCACATTTAGCACCCAAAAGTGCCAAGCATGAATCACCTCTGTGAGCAGTCATCACATCCCAAAGGTTTTTCCAAAAGAAGTCAAGCCACGCCGAAGAGAACCAACACTTAACTCAACTTGCAGCGGGAGATGTCCCTGAGTTTGGCCCTGATGAAGAAAATGAAATGGGGCTCTGTAGGGCGATCAGCTGGCACTCCCTGGAAATAGACTCTTTGATTGATGAACGTCAGCGGTCTTTTGATTGGGATAAGTTCCTTTTTTCAGTAGCTATATTTGATCGTTGGAAGATTGATATATTGTTATTTGGCATTGCAGGAGCAATTTTCAAATGATTTGACACTTTTTAGTGTTTTTGATTTCTAGGGAAAGCTGGGCTTATTATTAAGTATTATACATATCTTAAAAACTAAACCAGGTGGAATATAGGAGGAATCACCTCACCAATTAAAAGAACTTAAATATTAACAGCATTGAATAGACAAAAGGTGGACATAGTGGGTCAAATTCTGTAAAGGACATCTGAAAATTAGGTGCCGTTTAGATGTCCAGCGGGAAAATGATGAGCGTGATTCTATAATGTTTAGACGTACTATAGAGAATCTTGCTCAGTGCCGCTCAGCGAGTATAGACACACCTAAATAGTTAGAGGTCCTTTACAGAATCGCCTTTTAGATGTCACATAGACGTCATCACAATGTCTACGTTATCGCATCTCATTATTATGATGTCATTAGAATGGCGATTTTATGCTGTTTTTCATTAAAATTGTATGCAGTAAAATGCTGGCACCACTATTATTATATTTTGCTTCTGTCACAGGGAGCAGAGTGGGATTCAAGCCAACAATGACAGGGTGCTAAGGCTTTAGCTCTAACCACTGCACCATACACACTCAGATAGTAAACTACATGTTAATTCCAAAGCCAAGCTTATATCCTCTTGATTTACAAGGAGTCAATTCTCTAGGATAAATATCAAACATGTACCTTCAACGCTTGTCCAATTCCTCTTTGGCCTCTATGTTCCTCACAGTACATGAAAAAAAAGAATATATATATCCTCTATTTTTTTAGTAAGAGAACTGCTTGCAAAAGAAGGTCTACTTTTGAGCGTGAGTTGGGCACTAGATAGGCTTCATTTAGGTGGATGTGACTTAGGCATCACTTAGGCGTGCTTGAAGCATCTGCATATAGGTGAACGGGGCTTCTATTTTTTATGTTTAATTATGCATGACTTAAGCAAAGCACATGAAAAAAATATATCTATATGTCACATTGATGTCAAGATTGTGTTTCAGACACGTCCACTTGCTCTGAAGCACAGCCATTGTGAGTAGAGTCTCTTTTCTTTTCCAAACCTTTTGGAAATGAGGTTTAGTATGCTATATATATATATATATATTTCATGTGCTTTGCTGAGTAATGCATTATTAAATATATATCAACCAAAAATAAAAGCCCTATTCACCTATAAATGGATGCCTATGGCACGCCTAAGCGACACCTAAGTCACGTCCACCTAACTTGCATATACCTAGCGCCCAGCTCCCACTCAAAAGTAGACCTGGTTTTGCAACGCCTACATTTTAGGCATTAGGTAGATGCGTTTGGGTACTGAGCAGCATGCGATTCTGTAAATGGACCTCCAAATCGAAGCCACTCCCACACCACGCCTATGCCATGCCCACACCTATTTTTTAGGTGTGACTTTTTCTGATAGGCATCCACAAAATTGTGGACTTCTATTTGTAGAATCGCATCCAGCGTTTGGATGTCTAAGTTCCAATTAATGCTTGTTAAAGTCATTAATTTGACTTATCTACTTTATTTGGACACCTAAGTCGATGGACGTCCACATTGTGGATGCCCAAGGTTAGAAGTCCTTTACAGAATCTGGCCTAGTGTGTCTTCAAGAGACCAGGTTATCGGATAGTGAACTCCAAAAACTCAGCTCAGTAGGCTAGGTCCATTATGCCTCTTTGAGTGGGAGGCAAGGAGGGATAGCCATTCTAATCTGGGAGAACTTCCAATGCGAGGCAAAAACAAAGATTAAATCTAAAGAGTTATAGTGGAGTTGATTTTACAGGACATTAGACTTTGTGGACCCATGGCACTTACTTCACCCTAACGATCAGGATTATACCCATCTCTCAAGGGCACAGAAGAGCTTTCCAAGGATAGATTATACATTTATTTCAGCTGTGGTGTTCCCAGATGTGGTTTCTGCCCACATAAGCCCTCTTGCCATTTCAGCTCGTGCCAGCCTGGCTCCCCTCTGAAATCACTTCCTGGTCACAGGACCAAGAAATGACATCAGAGGGAAAGTCAACGCTAGCAAGAGCAGCAGGCCAGAGAAGCTGCTCATGCTGGCAACGATTTAAAGAGGTACAGGAGAAGGGAGGGCACGAGTATGGCATGGGAGGCAGAGAGGAGGGCACCACTGCGCCGGGCACTTCCTATCCTTGCAACACCACTGCTAGCAAGGAAAGTTTCTGTAGAATGGAGAGGGCAAAAGCCCAATTGAATGGGGTAAAGAATAGCTTGAAATGAAAGAAAGTTAATGGTGATGAACAGCACATTCAAGTAGTTTGGATAAGAAGAGAAGGAAGGAGATGGGGTGATAATTGAAATGGCAGGTAGGGTCCAGCGAGGGTTTTTGAGGAGCAGAACCCCCCAGCCAGTCTGGTTTTCAAGATATCCACAATGAATAATTTTTCTCAGCCAATCAAAGAGGCAATAGAAATTGCAAGATACCCCAATTACTTCAATGCAGATAAAGGGCTCTCCATAAACAAAGCATGGCAACCTCTCATCCAAAAGAAACTTAGTGTAAAAAGGACTGGGGCCGAGGATAAGTACATTCTTCCTCCATCTAAAAAGTTCCAGCCACTTTTCTGACAGAATTTAAAAGTGAGACCACAAATGATCCTGCCAATATTAAACATTCAAACTTGGATTTCCAACAAACTTTCCCATCAAAATTCAAATTCATCACCAACAGACTTCCTTGTTCTCAATCAGGTCAGCCCAACAAACTTTCCTGTCAAAAATTCAAATTTCTTGACCCACAGACTGCTCCGTTCTCAATCAGGTCCGTGGACCCACTATATATCAAGACAAACTGCGGACCTCACAGCATACCCTGAAGAAAGCCACAGCATGATGGCTGAAACATCAGTTCTTTCCACTCAGATGTGGCAAGACCCGGAAAATTGCTACAATCATGACCCCAGCCACAGAAGCCTAAGAGAACATATACACACGATTAGCCATTTTACCGCGGGATACCAGCACAACTCCAGTGGTAATCCTTTTTAATGTGAGGTAAGTGCAAGCAAGCACGTACTATCATTCCGTAAAAGGACCCAGTTCTTAGATGTGGAGGCAATATGTGGGATGGTGTGGTAGTTGCAAGGGGTAGCTTTTGTATGTTGGCAACTACAGGGGCTGTTTTGGGGATACAGTAGTTTGTAGGGCATTGGAGCAGATGTAGGGGAGGGTTAATTTTGGAGATGTAGCACTTTGTGCAGTGTTGAGGGAGAAGTAGAGGTAGTTTTTGGGCTGTGGGAGAAGTTTGAGATGTAGAGCATTTTAGGGGGGAGAGAAATAGGTTTCTGGAGAGTGGCACAATTTGGTGGTTTGGAAGAGTAGGGAATTCTATCTTTGAACTGCCCTGTCCTATTCTCTAACTGCTACATTTCACTGTAACTAACTTTGCCTGCTAATTACCATAAGAATGTGCATATTTTGTGTGGGGGGGATGGGGGGAGGGAGTTCATATGTCTTTTAACCCTAGTCTGATTTGGCTCATTTCAAACTTAGTGTGTCTTTTTATTGTTTTTTCTCCAAATGCCTAGGGATTTTTTTTCCCATTCAAATCACAAATTGAAAAATCAAGCCATGGATTTCAACCTGGTAAATGATCTACCTCGAGGTGGACTATGGACTAGAGAAATCAAATGGAATCAAACCCATTCTGTTAATTTTGCTATGCTACAGAAGCTGGAACACCTTCTCCCATAGAAAAACACTTCATCATTTTTTGTTGTTGTTGGGGAGGGAGTGAAGGGGAGCATACGTCATTAAACCCTCAATTCAATTTCTCAAACTTGTTGCATCTCTTTACTGGTTGTTTGTTTGTTTTTTCTTTTTTCTTCATGCCAAGTTTAATTCCATTCTGCGCCACAGCCTCAAGAAAAGCAAAAAAAACGTTGGGTATCATTAAGAAGGGTATCACGACCAGGACGAAGGAGGTCATCCTGCCACTATAACGTGCAATGGTGCGACCGCATCTGGAGTACTGTGTCCAGAACTGGTCGCCGTACCTCAAGAAGGACATGGTGGTACTTGAGGGAGTCCAGAGAAGAGCAACTAAACTGATAAGGGGTATGGAAAACCTCTCATATACTGACAGACTGAAAAAGCTGGGGCTGTTCTCCCTGGAAAAGCGGAGACTTAGAGGAGACATGATAGAAACTTTCAAGATCCTGAAGGGTATAGAAAAGGTAGACAGGGACAGATTTTTTAGATTATGGGGAACCACAAGTACAAGGGGGCACTCGGAGAAATTAAAAGGGGACAGGTTTAGAACAAATGCCAGAAAGTTCTTTTTCACCCAGAGGGTGGTGGATACATGGAATGCGCTTCCGGAGGCTGTGATAGGCAGGAGCACGTTACAAGGCTTCAAAGAAGGTTTGGATAGGTTCCTAGAGGAGAAAGGAATTGAGGGGTACAGATAGGAGTAGAGGTAGGTTATAGGGATAGTCTGGGACCACTGCTCAGGCAATGGGCCTGATGGGCCGCCGCGGGAGCGGACCACTGGGCGAGATGGACCTCTGGTCTGCCTCAGCGGAGGCAACTTCTTATGTCCTTATGTTATATTTTCGGAGTTATTTTATTCCCAGGCAGGTAACCTGAGAGGCTGACAAACATTATTGTCCCTGTTGGTATAACTTTTTCCAACGTCCATTGGGCCGGGAAGAATGCTAATAACAATGCTCTCAGCATAACTCGTAGGAACTGGCAAAATCATTTGCATAAATCAGCAACCCTTTTCTTCTGTGTTATTTTGAGTGAATTGTCACAATTTTTACTGCTAGTAAAAATAGACAAACGATATTCAAAGGCACTTTTTTTTGTGGGGGGTGGGGGAGGGTTATGGCTTATGGTGCTACTAATCACTCAAGTGCCAGCTAGCAGAGTATTCGGCAGCACCGACTAAATATTTCCTCCGATAGCCTTAGCGCTATCCAGATAATGATGGGGTGGCCTGTGGGCAGAGCTTAGGCAGTTCCAGCAGTTATTCAGTTATGGCCCAATATTCAGTCAGTGGCGATCAGCATTTTACTGACCGCCACTGGTGCTAAATCCGGAAATTCAGTGCCAGGCCATATCCAGGCACCGGCACTAAAATCTCAGGTTTCTGGAGCCAGCACTTAACCAACTATAGGTTACTGCACAAAGATAGGACTGACCTTTACGCAGTCCTATTTATGTGGTTAACCTTGCTGGTGATAAGTAGTAGTAGTAGTTAAATGCTAGAAATCAGCACTTAACCAGCCAAGTGCCGACTCTGCTGCTGGAAGAGTTCCAAAATAATCAGTTTTTATTTGACACTAACTTGTTATTTTCAACGACATAAATGAGTTAAGTGCCACTGAAAATTAGTTGTTAGCCTTAAATAGACGACTTAACCAGCCAGGAGCCATTTCTGGTCAGTTAAATTGCTTTGAATATCAACCCTTTAATTGTTATATTTAGATCACCGACCAGATAGCTAACCAGATAAATTTAAGACAAAAAAAAAAAAAAGCTCCGATCAGCATCAGTAATGAAGCTGCACATCTCAGTAGCATGAGAACATTCCAGGGCCAATGTTCAACTCATGCCAGTCAGTGTTCCTTAAAATGCTGACTGCTGCAGTTAAAATAAAACCAGATATACCAGTGATGGTAACCAGATAGTGGCTGGCAGGGGCAGTGGAATGCTGTCTTGTTTGGGGGGACCATGGCACTCTGCCCTAGCCTTGGTGAAATCGTGCGGCAGCTTCAATTTTAAATGATCGAGCAGCCGCCACGCAGCATCAAGAAGGACTATCCCTGGAAGTCTTCACTCTACTTCTGGTGGCAGGCCTGCTCCTTGAAGCTGCGTGGCGAAGGCTGCCTGATCATTTTAAGTTAAACCCTGGGAGTCGGAAGGGTGGGTGGGCACCAGTTTTTGGGGAGGCCATGGCCCCTATGGCCTCCCCTGTTCCGACGCCTATGGTGGCCGGTATAGAATATTTGGATTCAGAGGTGACCAATGCTGTTCCCTCTAAGCTGAGTGGGAGACTTCCACCTACAGTCTTGCCAGTGGGTGGTGCTGTTTCACTATCACATTTTCAATAGCAAGAAACAGGCAATCTCTATAGGACTCCAGGGAACCTGCCTTTCTCTAGCCATTGAAAACACAATATTGAAGCATCACCCTTCACTGGCAGCAATGCAGTTGAAGGACCCATCAATGCTATTTAGATACCAGTGATTAGGATTACCAGACATCTGGGAAAACCCGGACATGTCCTCTTTCTAGAGGACTGTCCGGGTGCCTGGAGGGATTTCCAAAACTTTTGGAAGTCCGCAAACTCAGGGCCACATCTGGAGGGTGAAGAGGGTGAAGAGATCAAACCTGCTATGTCACTCGAAGCCCAAATGATGAAGTTACGACTGTCTTATTTTGGTCACACTATCAGAAGAGAGAGATCACTGGAGAAGGACATCATGTTTGGGAAGACTGAGGGAACCAGGCAAAGAGGGTGACTTGCAATCAGATAGCTGGACACGTTGAAAACAACCATGGGGGTGACGCTGGAGGACCTTTCTGGATAAGCACAAAACCAATTTCTTTTTAGATCTATAATTCATCAAGTCAATATTCCTCAAGCATGAGTCGATGGCACCACACATGAGCAGATTTCAACACAATGATGTCATGCATGTACGCATCAATGTCCGCACAGGCACAGATGGGGTCCCAAGCTCAGGGAGGCTTGTGTGGGGTGGGGCCACGGTTGGAATGGGATGGAGCTGGAGGCAGAATGGGATGGGACTCTGAGCAGAACAAGGCAGGACCAGATGTCCTCTTCTTTTATTCTGGAAATCTGGCAACCATACCAGCGATATTCAGCCTATTATTCAGATAGCTAATTGGATTAAGTTAGAATGGACTTTTTACTGTCCCAATTTTATCCAGATAGTTATCTAGTTGGTGAACTGAAAGACTGTATGTTCCTAGTGCCTGGCTAGAAGAGGAATACAAAGAAGACAGACATAGGGTTACCATATGGCTCCAGAAAAAGGAGGACGGATTGAGACATCCAGGTTTTACTTCCACTGAAAGCAACGGAAGTAAGAAGGAGAGATAGAGACATCTGAATTTTACTTCCATTGAAAGCAATGAACGTAAAACTCAAATATCTCAATCTGTACTTTTTCTGGAGCCATAAGATAACCCTAGACAGACAGGGCCTGGTAAAAGACTGGCCAGACGCTATAAGGAAGTTTCATACCCCAGAGAGGTTAAGTGCCAACATGAGGCAGATCTGGTAAAAGTAAACTAGGCTGAAGGTGCCAGGAGTAGCCTAATGGTTAGCACAGCAGACTGCAATCCAGGGGAGCTGGATTCAATTCCCAATACAGCTCCTTGTGACACTGGGCGAGTCACTTAACCCTCCATAGCCCCAGGTACAAATATTTAGATTGTGAGCCCACTAGGGACAGAGAAAGTACCTCTATATAATGTGTACAGTGCTATGTACATCCAGTAGCACTATAAAAATGATTAGTAGTAGTAGAAATATAACCACTAGCTGGATAACCCAGAGACCACACTACCCCACTGCTATCTGGATAGCGCTTGAGTGGTCTTCAATGAATTTTAATGGTGCTGCTACCTAGATAAATGGCTTTCAATAATGGTCACTTATTTTTAGTGATACTGTGTACCTAATGAAGCTATTTTACAAGTATCGCCTGAAGTGCTCTTGAATTATTATTATTATTTTTTTAGTGCATGAGAGGTTTTGTGGGTTTTCTTATGAGTCAGTCAGTGAGGGCCTTAAGGCATCTGACTCTCCTATCCATCAGAACCCCCTTATTTTCAGGGATTATAATGATATTATTTTGTGTACATCCTCTAGGGCAGGGGTGTCAAAGTCCCTCCTTGAGGGCCGCAATCCAGTCGGGTTTTCAGGATTTCTCCAATGAATATGCATGAGCTGTATTAGTATACAATGAAAGCAGTGCATGCAAATAGATCTCATGCGTATTCATTGGGGAAATCCTGAAAACCCGACTGGATTGCGGCCCTCGAGGAGGGACTTTGACACCCCTGCTCTAGGGTAATCCTTATCCAACCTTAAGAAAGGGCTATAATTATATCATTTCATGCTGAAAGAACTGACCCAAGATCCTGTTCTTACAATAACATGGCTTTGTCTGTCACTGTACCTCTTTGTAATGCAGTGTAAACCCCTACACATTTCCTCCCAAATGTTGGAACACTTCAGGCCATTGTGGCAGTTTAGTAACATACTGTAATCTATTCTAGATTTTGTATAGCATATTAACCCAAATCACACTATAGCCGCTCCCTTAACAAGTACTTTAGACTCAAGTCAAATATTCCTTATCAGCAGTCCACTGATGAGAATCACAGCCAGTTATGAAATTGTATGCCTCTGATGAAGCCTGGAAGAGAAACGGTAGGTCTCCATTGGGCATGGACATTGAACAGGGATAGGGTTACCAGAGGTCTCCGGATGGCTTTTCAAAACCTAGCATTTTGTCCGGGTTTTGTAAAGCTTCCGACGTCAGGACAGCATCCACGAATGCGCAGATGCCATCCCGATGCACTACCAAGTTAAGGGGGGCGGGGGGAGGAGGGATGGAGCGAGGAGGTGGGTGGAACTGGGTGGGCCTGGGGACATGGCCATGGGTTCAGATTTTCCTTTTGGAAAAATCTGGTAACCCTAAGTGGATATTAATTATTGGTTAATTTTTCATTTTGTATGAACTATAAATAAATAAACACAGTCATAAGAGGTTAGCTCCTCTGAATATACTTTAAATGAGAAGTAGATGATAATGAAGAGTTTGTAAATGATGACTAGAACATTAAGCCTGTGTGCACTTTTCTGGCACTCAGCAGCTACTGAAGTCTTTTTTTTCTTCAATTTCGAAAATTGAGATTAAAGATTTTTAAAAATTATTTTCAGTTCTAGAATAATTTAAACAATCTAAAAATATTTAGGCCCCCTTTTATCAAGCCACGGCAGAGCATTTTAGTGCTGGCTGGTGAGGTAAATGCTCTGACGCTCATAGGAATTGAATGAACGTTGAAGCATTTAACTCGACGATCAGCACTAAAACGCTCCACCGCGGCTTGATAAAAGAGGGCCTTAAAGATCGTAGGGGTCAATATTCAAAGTGATTTAAGTGGCCAGGAGAGGCTCTTGGCTGCTTAAATTTCCAGCCTGGGGCTAACCAGGGATATTTAGCAGCATTTAACCAAGGAATGCCAAGAAATATCCCCTCTGACCAGCTACTTTGTGAGTAGTGTGGAGGCTGAACTAGGGCAAAGACAGGCATGAGATTTTCAATCTGCTAACCATCTGAGCAAACATTTAAAGGAGCCCTTTTACTAAAGTTTAGGGTGTATTAAATGTCATGAAGCCCATTTTTTATTTATAGGCATCTTAGCAGTTAGCACATGCTAAGCTTTAGTAAAAGGGCCCCAAAGTTAGGACAGAAAAAAGGCTGTCCTTTTCTGTGGTGAAGGCAATGGGGCACCAGTCTGAATATTGACCAGGTAGTGACTTTGGCTGACCCCCATCCCAATTCCCCCTCCTACCCTATCCCAAGAATGGCAACAGTTCCCTAATGACTTTAAATATCTCCCTCCCATCCACCCCCGTCTCAGGAGGACCCCCTGGTTCTTCCTTCAATCTCTGGTTGTCTAGTGGGGGCAGGAGCAAACATCCCCCCCCCATACACACACACACACATTCTTGCGTCTAGCAGCAACATTTGGAAAATGACTGCCACAATATGTCACGGCAGCCATATTGAGAAAGCCGCTAAGGACAGGAACAAGGGGGGTTTGCTCCTCCACAACAAGGGATTGAAGGTAGCCTGGGAGGGGCCTTGTGAAATGTGAAGGGGATTATTGCAGTGGGTGGAAGAGAGGTACCTAAAGTTGCAGACCTGGGGGTGAAGGGGAAGGAAGGAGATAGGTCATTTAAACTCACATAAGCTCTGGCAGTGAAAGCAGCTCCATTAAGTCCTAGATATTCAATACTGGGGACTGCACATGGTCTGGCCATGCACGTGCTAGTCGCTACCGCCTCCTCTTGAGCAGGCGATAGTTTTCTGACTAGCGCGCACTAATCCGGTGCGTGCTCTAAAAATGCTATTATGTACTTAACTTGCTTAGCAGCAACACCTCTCCTGCTGCTAAGCAAGTTAAGTACATAATAGTTCAAATTAAATTAAATTAATCACCAATGAGTAATGAGAATTAGAAGATGTATGTAAAGAATAAGAAGAAATAGGAAATGAATTAACAAAAAGCAAAAAGGATTAAAAATTAGAACCAAACGGGACTGATAAAGAGACCAGTCTGCTTGAATCTTGAGATTCAGCTGGCATACTGAAGACCCCGAGGTTACAGATAAAATTTCTACATTTAATCATCGACAGAATAAAGTTGCACTTTGATTTATTTATATAGAACTGGTGTTTGAACTTTTTACAATATTTGATTAGACTTAAATTTTTTTCCAATAAAAACTTTTTAAAAATCTTGCAGGGCACTCGCCCTCCAGAACATCTAAAAGTTAAGGGGGCATGTAAGGATGTATGTTTTGGGCAGGATATGGGCAGTCTTAGCACTCGGACATCTTGCATGGATAATCAAACCTTTTTCAAGATATCCAGGGCGTCATTTGGGTGTTCAGAGTTAGACCTGTTTTAAAAGCGAATAAGGACAAAAAAGGTACCCAAACTGGACAGATGACCATTGGAGGGATAAAGGTATGGCCCCCTTCACACATACACCCCAGTAATCACTGACCCCCCTCCCACCTCCACCCCACTCCCAGAGTTGTAAATGAAACAATACCAGCCTCTATGACAGCTGTAGATGTGATGGGACATCCTAGTAGATGTCTGGAGTAGCCTGGTGGGCGGGGCAGTGAACCAAAGAGAGGGGAATCGAGGCCCATATCCCATGCAACCCACTACATTTATGGTGGATAGTGAGAGGCCAGCAAAACCTACCCACAACCTACTGCACTGCCATATAGGTGCCACTTGCAGTCATAAGGGCTATTGGGGTAGTAGACAGGTGGGTATAGTAGGTTTTTGGGGGGAATTATAGTAGGCTTACCTTTATGTGAAGTTTACAGCACTGCCCTCTAAGATTGGCATGTCTGTGCGGCCAGTCCATTAAGATGCTGGCCCCTACCATGTCCAAACAGGCTTGCTTTGGAAGTTTTGAACATGGACACTTTGGGAGTTTTGAAAATTGGACATCTAGCGGTTTCAGAAATGGATGTTTCCCTGCCCCAACTGTTGGACGTCTTGTGGGACACGTCCAAAGTCGGACTTAGACGCACTATCATAGATTTTTTTTTTTTTTCCAAAAGATGGTTTGGGGATACGAAATAAAAAAAAAAAATAATCATCTTTGACTGCACAGCCAAAAGGCAGAGCTTCAGATGCTTCCTCCATCACTGAAAACAAACACAACTTACCAGCTCACCAAGTACCAACCTACTAGATCCTCATTAACATCAGCAACTTGCACTCACTGAGAAAGACAGAGACAGTAATCGTGCACTTTCTGGTCCCCATTCTTATATTTTTATCCTTTATTGTCAAGTAATAAATTAATTCCTGTACTACAGTTTTGCCACCATAAGGGAGGGATGGGGGTCACCCAGCCGGAGGGTTGAGAGTTTCCATCTGGCATGGCAGTGCCAGTCCAGTCCTCTGGATTGTGCCAAGCCACTGATAGGCAGACTTACAACATTACTCAGATTTGTCCATGAGATGGTAGGCATCTTCTCCATGAACCCAAATGAAGATTTTATATTGAAGAAAACCACCAGAGAAAATGTCTAGCTCTGTCTAAGCAGAGAAGACAGAGCATGGAAGAATACACATTTCTTCTCATTCTTGAGCAAGTCGGGGTCGTCCAGGTCCATCACTGCATCAAGGAGTGTCTCAGCAACTTGTCTCTCATATTTATATTTGAATTCCTACAAAACAACATCAGATTGTTTTTTTTCAGTTCATTAACCCCCTCTTTTACTAAGGCGCGCTAACCGATTAGCGCTCGCTAATCGAATTAGCGCATGATAATCAAATTAGCGCACGCTAAATGCTAACGTGTCCATAGACTAACATGCACACGTTAGCGTTTAATGCGTGCTCATCGGTTAGCGCACCTTAGTAAAAGAGGGCCTAAGTCTTTCTCTTACATGTTTTATTTCATAAACCTTAATGGCATTCCCTTAACACGTGGTTCATGGCTCCCGTGTTGTCTCTATACAGCGAGACTGAGGAGATAGCCAAGGACAAGGATTTGATCGCCATCTCCTTAACCAGGCAATCATTTGCGATCCCGTTGCAATTCCTGTATTATTTTTTTTTCTCTCTTGTGGACTGCCCTGCGTTTCATGGCGCGTCAAACAACACTGGCCATGTTAGAGGCACTGGTAACCTTGTTTTCATCGGCCCAAGGCTGCAGATTTTGCAGAGCGTAGAGGGAGGAGTTGTGCATGCAGAGCGGGTCCTGCTGCAGTGGCTGGCTCAGACTCTTCTGAAAGGCTTCCTGTTGCAAATGAATCATCAGTCGGTTGGCCTGCTGCCTCTCTGCTTCTCTCTCTTCAGCTGTCTGTCGCCTGTCACAGAGAAAGAAAAGGCAAGGTTAATGTTCTATCACAGTGGTCTCAAACTCGTGGCCCGGGAGCCACATGCAGCCTGCCAGATACTATTTTGAGGCCCTCGATATGCTTATCATAATCACAAAAGTAAAATAAAACAGTTTCTTGATCATATGTCTCTTTGGCTATAAATTACAATATTATTATTAAGGCTTAGCCAAAAGGAAAGATTTATAAACTATAAAGAGTTTTACCTCATGCAAAATTGTCATTTCTTTAATAAGATATTAAGAGCTCCTTTTACAAAGGTGCACTAGCGTTTTTAACGCACTCACCGGATTAGTGCGTGCTATAGCGTGCGCTAGCTGAAAATCTACCACCTGCTCAAAAGGAGGCGGTAGCGGCTAGCACGTTCGACAATTTAGCGTGTGCTATTCCACGCGTTAAGGCCCTAGCGTGGCTTTGTAAAAGGAGCCCTAAGTATTTTTTCTGAGGCCCTCCCAAGTACCTACAAATCCAAAACGTGGCCCTGCAAAGGGTTTGACTTTGAGACCACTGTTCTAGCACTTCTGTTCCGTTACATCAGGGGTGTCCTCGAGGGCCGCAATCCAGTCGGGTTTTCAGGATTTCCCCAATGAATATGCATGAGATCTATTAGCATACAATGAAAGCAGTGCATGCAAATAGACCTCATGTATATTCATTGGGGAAATCCTGAAAATCCGACTGGACTGCGGCCCTCGAGGACCGACATTGGACACCCCTGCGTTACATAGTCTTAATCTTATATTTACCAGGCTCACCAATACTGCTCCAGGACAGAAGAGATGCAAGACCCAAGAGGAAGCAAAAAAAAGCTTTCTTATCTGCTGCTGGGTTTCCATAGTTAGGAGAGAGGTAGAGGTGTGCTCAAGCTAAAATACTATGGTTCATTTTCAAAAATGTTCTCAATTTGGGGGTGAGTGGGTTCTTTTCAGTTGGTTTCACGTATTCAGATTAATGAAAAATGTAATCCGCTGTAAAATTTTTCATGCATATAAACTGATAAATGTATTGTATGTTAATCTGTAGGACAGAGATGTCAAAGTCCCTCCTCGAGAGCTGCAATCCAGTCGGGTTTTCAGGATTTCCCCAATGAATATGCATGAGATCTATTAGCATACCATGAAAGCAGTGCATGCAAATAGATCTCATGCATATTCATTGGGGAAATCCTGAAAACCCGACTGGATTTCAGCCGTCGAGGAGGGACTTTGACACCCCTGTTGTAGGATAATGTGCCTTAAATCGATTTTGAGAGCACTAAGGGGTTTTTTAAGGCACACTAAAAAATGTGCATCTTTTGAGAGAGGAGGGGAACTGATAAAGGAAAAGGAAAACGGTAGAGATGTCAAGGAGGAGATGAAATATGGGTAGAAGTAGATCAGGGATCTCAAAGTCCCTCCTTGAGGGCTGCAATCCAGTTGGGTTTTCAGGATTTCCCCAATGAATATGTATGAGATCTATTTGCATGCACTACTTTCATTGTATGCTAATAGATGTATTGCATATTCATTGGGGAAATCCTAAAAACCCGACTGGATTGCGGCCTTCAAGAAGGGACTTTGAGACCCCTGAAGCAGATGGTCAAAGCAGGTTAATAGGTTCAAGACAGAATTGTAAACTGGCACCAGAATTTCAGAACAGGTTGATCCAGTTCTGGTTTTGTTTGTAGAGATCTGTAGTCCTGATTCCCTAAGAAAAGGAAGACTACCAGTCTGTGCATGCAGTGGGGTAAATCTAGGACTGAAGTAACCTGTCCAGAAAATCTAGAGCCAGCTGGCAGCCTAGTTAATGAAGAATGGTGGCAGAAGAAAAGCTAGCGAGTGGTTAAGGAGCATGAGGAAGGAAGTGGGTCAGTACAGTGAGGAAGAGAGTTAGAATTAAATAACATGAGTAAAGAAGTGCAAGAAAGAAGAAAGGGATTTAGAGAAAAGTATTAAGCAGAAGGAGAGAAAAGAGAATAGAAGGATTCCGTGATTCAGACAGCGGCTTCTAGTCTTACTACAAACCATCAAAAACACCATCATTAATCTCTTTAATGAAGTTAATATCATACCCTATTAACAAACAAAGCAAACCCTAAACCCCCTCCAAATAAATAAATAAAAAGGTTTTAAGCCTGCAATGTTGCTGATGCATACCAACTTGATGACAAGAATTAGAAAGGGCAGACAATTTGGGGAAATTATTCTCTGTTGTGAGGTAAGTGCAATTTAAAGAAACAAAAAACATCTGGTGTTGAAATGAGTTGTAAAATACATTAGCATCTGCAACAAATAATTTGCCATCATATCAATTGGCCTTATCCAGAGAATACTGGGTTTAAACTATACAGGAGTCCTGCCAAAGGTTCAGGAAGAATGGTGAGAGGCTCAGAGCTCCTGGAGCGCTAACCTCCCCCAATAGGGGTCACACTAGATGAGAATGGTAGGCGTTGTGCCTGCTCTGCTAAATTTATTTTCCCAGCATCATCATTTTTCTTATAAAACTGACGAGCCTCATTAAGAGCCCCCATCATTCAGTGAACCTACACTCAGAGCTAATTCTGTTAGAATAATCCACTCAGATGCTTCTCTCATTAGGAGCTCATTAAGCATTGCTTCCTTGTGCCACCTGAGAAGGATGCATTAAAGATGAGGATTATTAGATATATCAATAACTTCCTACATCTGTCCAGTCCAGTTGAGTCTATTATTCCCCATCGCTTCTTCCTTATCCTGGCAGGCCTTGTTCAGAACACACATGGAGAGGCAGAACTTATCAACTTATTCAAGGTGAGAAAGGAAGCTTCCTTTACTAAGGAGCCAACCACAGATTTTCTCACTTCTGAAACAAGGAGTTTTGCTACCCCACCTGCCTACTATCCTGAATAAGGGGAAATATTCTCATTTGTTTGCGGTGAAAACCGATGGGCCTCTGTTGCAGCCGTTATTATAACGATTTCAAAAAGGCGAGTCATTCTAAAAAAAACAAAACGCATACAAATGAAGTTGGCAGAGAGTAGCAGAGGCTCGCTAAATATACGCGATGAGTCGGTGATAGCGATCGGCAAATATGCAGAATACACCACAAAAGAGATGTAAATGTGCGCATTTGCTGGGAAAAGCATATATGATGTACATGCCTTATTGGAGCATAATATAAGCATGTGCCCATGTTTGATATGGGTGGATATCAGTGTCAAGTCATGGGTGTACCAGTGCTATTGGATGAAGGGGAAGGGAAAGGAGGGGAGATGCAATGTTGGCTTTCAACATGCACGCATAAGACATGCCTTTTCTATATGTGCTCAAGAAGCATGCTTTTGATTTCTCCCCCTCTCCCCCCCCCCCACACACACAAACTACTATAATTTATGTGAATCTTGTATTTTTTTTTCTTGAGTCACGGTCAAAACATACGCCAGAGATGTGCTTTCACAGTGCCAGTGCAGTACCGGCACCCCTGGACCAGTCGCTGATTTTGGTCACCAAAAGCTGATGCCGCACTTGGAGAATCACTCAGCGATAATAAAGAATTGCCCAGAGTGCTCGTTTAAATATTGATGAGCCCATTTGCATGGCAGAATCGGAGACTGCTAGGAAGCTCAGAAAAGACCACGGTAAGCTATTTTGAGAATGTGCCACGGCCTAAAGCGCCTACATAGGTGCGATTCACGGCAAAGATAGGCACTGGAAATGTAGGCCTGGCAAACCCTGGCTTACATTTCCCCAGCACCTATCCTTCATGGAGGAGCGATTCTCTATATGTCGCGTGATTGACACACAATCAGCGACCACTTTTAGGCGGCCACCGATATCGGTGCCTTGTAGAGAGTCCGGAA
The DNA here is from genome assembly GCF_902459505.1 of Geotrypetes seraphini. Taxonomy (NCBI): domain Eukaryota; kingdom Metazoa; phylum Chordata; class Amphibia; order Gymnophiona; family Dermophiidae; genus Geotrypetes; species Geotrypetes seraphini. The sequence continues at coordinate 303,053,076 of NC_047084.1, read as the reverse complement.
CTGAGTGAACCTAGAGAACAGGCAAACACATACTTCGAATGGACTAGTTTATCGTTGTGGATTTCTGTCAGCCCTGTTCTGGAACATCATGGGACCTGCAGCATTGATATGAACAGGCAGATATAGGGAATACAAATAGCAAACTGAACTGCAATGTAAGTTCAAAAAAGTACAGGCCAAAAAAGTCTCCTTTCTGAAATCGGGTTACTTGGCAGCTCTAAAGCAATGGGCTGAAAACCAGGGAAAGTGGGCAAATTATTCTCATCCTCCATTGCCTGTAGTACAAACCAAAGATACCAAGGATAAATGGCTCTAAAGAATGAGATCTACAGTTGATATGTCTGAGGTACACATTTACAAAGTTTCACATGTGAAAAAACTCCACAAATGAAAAAAAAAAGCAAAAGAAAACATATTTTTGATGCTTCTAAATGGCCACAATCCATTCAGGTTTTCAGGATTTCCCCAATGACTATGTATGAGATTAATTTGCATAAACTGCCCTCATTGTATGCAAACAGGAGGAACGTTTTCAAAGGAATTTGCTAAGGTAACTAAGGCCCAGATTCACTAAAGATAGCGATTCAATCGCTGTTGGCCGATTACTGACCAATTTTGAAACAGCGATTGATTCACTACCTTTTTTGCATGCAAATGATTTGGACAGAGGTGCAAATCATTTGCATGCAAGCTCCCTGACTCAATCACTCAGTGAGAAATTGAGCTGAGGCAGCCCTGACAGTAGTGACAGGAGAAGCAGCCTCCTGTCACTGCTGTCAGGGGCTTTTTTCATTTTTTTTTTTTTTTAAATGGGCTGGATATTTTGCATGTATTACACACACAAAATATCTGGCCAATTAAAAAAAAAAATCCCCCTACACACAAACATGGCCTTGCTGCCCCCCCCCCCCAAAGAAAAAGGCAGGAGGGATGCTTGCCATCGGCACTCCCCCCAAATATTGCAGGAGAGATGCCAACTCTCTCCTGCCATCGGGCCCGATTCCTCCCCAAAAAAACTTCCCCAATGCTGCCCACCCCCTGCCTGCCCATGCGAATATGGCAGGAAGGATGCCAACTCCCTCCTGCCATCGCAACCCCCACCGCCATCGACCGGGCCCGGCCCAGCCCAACCTTTTCGCTGTACCTTTAAAAAGTTGGGAGCAGGAGGGGTGCTCAGTCCCTCCTGCTCCAGGCCTCCGTCGACGGCGAATGCGGGCCTTAGAGTATGGGGTGGGGCCTAAGGCTCTGATTGGCTCAGGTGCCTCGGGCTCCTTCCTTGGGAGGGGTCTGAGCCAATCAGGGACTTCCTTAGTGAGGAGTCTAAGGAAGTCCCTGATTTGCACCTCTGTCCAAATCATTTGCATGCAAAAAAGGTAGTGAATCAATCGCTGTTTCAAAATTGGTCAGTAATCGGCCAACAGCGATTGAATCGCTATCTTTAGTGAATCTGGGCCTTAGTTACCTTAGCAAATTCCTTTGAAAACGTTCCTCCTGATTGGCCATCATATTACACACGAAAAATATCTGTCCAATAAAAAAAATGAAAAAAGCCTCCCTCCCCGACAAAGCGCTCCCTCCCTTCCTCCCTCCCCAAATCCCCCCAAAATGGCAGGAGGGATGCCCACTCCCTCCTGCCACCGGATGAGGACGCCTCCTCCCTGTTCCCATCCCCCTCCCCTTCCCTGTAAAAGTTGGTGGCAGGAGGGGTGCTCAGTCCCTTCTGCTCTGGAGGCCTCAATCCACGAACTGCGGGACTTAGGCCCCACCCCAGTGCATCAAGAGAGGAGCCTGAGGCGCCTGAGCTAATCAGGGCCTTAGGCCCCTCCCCATGCATTACATGATGCATCGGGGTGGGGCCTAAGGCCCGCATTCGGCTTCGGAGGAGGACTGGAGCAGGAGGGACTAAGCACCCCTCCTGCTCCCAACTTTTTAAAGGTACGGGGAGGTGGGTAGGCCAGGCTAGGCCCGGTCAATGGCGGTGGGGGTCTGCTTCCCTCCTGCATTTTTCTTCAAAGGGGGGATGCGGGGTTGTGTTTGTGTGTGGGGGGCTTTTTTTCATTTTGATGGTTGTTTTATATGGGGTTTTATATGGAGTTGTAACCTTGATATTGAGATTTCAGGGCAAGAATAGTAAAGTGACTGGTCCTCAGCAGTCACTTCATTTTGGATCAGCAAACCCAATTGGTGTTTCTCCTTCTGCTTAGTGAATCGATGGCTTCCTACTTTTGCATGCCATTTCCCCTCATTTGCATGGGTGGATCGGATCGTGTAGGAGATTGGATTGGCAGCAGTTTAGTGAATCGGTTCGGGGTCAGGGAATGATCGCAAAACCAGTAAAACTGGTTTTGCGATTGTCGAGACAACATAGGAAGGTTTAGTGAATCTAGGCCTAAATATCTAGGAGGGTTCCACATGATTAAAATTTCATTTCACTGTACATGCAGAGATACCTTTGCGCTGGTGGATTTGTCCACTTTGGTCCAAATTCTAAAAGGGAAATTCTGTTTATCTGAGATTTTCTCCACCAGAGACACAAAAAAATACAGACATACAGTATGTACTCGCTCTTCAGACATTTATTTTTTTATTAGCCACCTTCAACATGTACACACATTCACATGCTTGCACTCTCACTCTTCTGACACACAACTGCACTGTTCACACACTGTCACTTTAAGATAGATAATGTAAACAGACAAACTGTCTCTCTGGGCTAGATGGACAAAACACGGTTGTTAAGACTATGTGAATTGCTGTTGGTCAATTTTTTGGCCGACTCTGGAACAGCAATTGATGTTCTAACAAGTTTGCATGCAAATGATTTGTAAGGAGGTTCACCGTAATCCCGTCTGATCAGTCACATTGAGAGCCAATTTGGGGGAGCCCGAACAGCTGAATAGCAGGGGAAGCCCCAAAGCAGCCTCCTGCCACTCAACTGTTGGGGAGTTTTTCTTTTTTTTTTTTTTTTGATGGCACAGAAGTTGTGCATGTGTTAAACATGCACAATAACTGCCCCATAAAAAAAAAGAAAAATGCCGTTTGGTGGAGGATGGGCAGGGGAGGGCTTCAATGGCTGGGAGGGTGTAGATGGGCTGGAGTAAGTCTTAACAGAGATTTCGGCAGTTGGAACCCAAGCACAGTACCGGGTAAAGCTTTGGATTCTTGCCCAGAAATAGCTAAGAAGAAAAAAAAAAAATTTTTTTAAAAAAATTTAAATTGAATCAGGTTGGGCTGACTGGATGGACCATTCAGGTCTTTATCTGCCATCATCTACTATGTTACTATGTTACTATGCCCTCCGCCAACCCCCCTCCCCCAAATGACCCCAGTATCAAAAATCAGTAAGAGGGATGCCCATTCCCTCCTGCTGCCGCAAACCTCCCTGCACTGACCCCCCCCTTGCAAGGATCCCCTGAACTGACCTCTCCCTTCTCCTTCCCCAAAAATCAGCAGCAGGGATGTCCACTCCCTCTTGCCGCTGTGAACCAATTTCCTCTTGCACTGAACTCCCACCATGCCTCCCCCCAACTGACCCTTTCCCTCCCCTTCCTAAAAAAAAAAAAAAAAAAATCAGCGGGAACGATACCCATTCCCTCCTGCTACTGGATGCCCCCTGCCCCTAAAACCCCCATATACCCCTGAACCTCCCCCATACCTGAAAAATAGATGACAGCAACAGGGATGCTCAGTCCCTCCAAAATGGCAGGCCTTCCCCTTCCCGGTAACTCCTAGAATGCACAGGGAGGGGCCTAAGGCCCTGATTGGCTCAGATACCTAAGGCCCCTCCCATTATAGTCTTGTGAGTTGTGCTGCTTTTTTGTATCCTATTAACTACTTGTATTTTTTGTGACTTTTATGTTTTTATATTTAAGACAGCCAAGGATCCTATAAGACCCCTAAGGAAGGCATTTTATTTTGCCGAAACACAGCCCGTGTTGGGTCATTTTTATTGTGTACATTATTTGGTTTCTATCCTGTGGGTCACTTGTGACTGTATACACTCTTTGTTGATTGTTTTTTATGATTATTGTTTTTAAGTTATTCATCAGCCATTCTTTCTTTCTACCAGTAGAGGGTACCATTGCAACACAAAGTATTAGAGTTAAAGACTAGTGAATCCTTTGAAAAAATAGAAGCTCCTAAAATGAAAAAGCTTGGAATTGGACTGGCTGGGTGCTGTTTAAAAGCCAAAGACTTATTCACATGGCAGCAGTGAATTAGGACTTTGTTAGTTAACAGCTAAAGAGTGAAGCTAAGGAAAAGCATAAATTCCTTTAACCAAAAGACTATCTAATGATGATGTAGTAGCATGAAGTTTTCTCACATTACAACTTGAAGGAGTTAAGCGGGTTCACTACATCTAAGAATTTGAATGGCAGAATCGCTCACCCTTGAGTTTACTTTCAAAAGGGCTCAGGGGTGTTTTCAGGATTGCTTAGTAAAGCAGATGAAAAGAGAAATACTGATGGTGGTTATTGTAGAGAATTTTCCCGCCACAGCTTAAGGAAGTATACTGGACTGGCTGAAGCCAGTGCTAAAGCTTGGCTGTAAGGCTAAGAAAAAAAAGTGTTCTGAACTGTAAGTGTAAAGTGAAGGCAGAAGCATATCTAAGCCAGTGGCTTGTCATTCCTTATGAGAACATAAGAATTGCCGCTGCTGGGTCAGACCAGTGGTCCACTTTTTTTTGATCGGCCCCAGCCTAGTTGGTGTTGCAGGGTTTTCTTTAGTGAACGCACCCCTGCCTACTTTGCATGCTGTTGCCCTCATTTGCATACGCGGATCAGAGGATGGTCGGAAGACAGGTAAGTGAATCGGGCCGGAGTTGCTAAGGGGTCGCAAACCAATCGGTTTGCTTTGTGAATCTAGGCCATTAACTGTTACTGCAGCAAATGAAGCAGAACACTTAATGGCACCTCAGTAACTGGTGTTAAATAATCTGTGTTATCGTTATCTGCTTTACAGTTTATGTGCAATCAGTATATTGGCTCTGTATTAATTCTATGGGAAGATGCTGGTCTTTCCCAACACTTACATATTACGTATTGTAATTAACATGTGGCAACTGCTCATTTTTAGCATGCTTTAGTAAAAGAGCCCTTTACCCTCCCTCTTCTCTGCCATCTTGAATTGTAGCTTCCAAAGATACATATAGCAGTTGCAGTTTGCTTGCACAGGGGCTAAGATGGCATGTATTCACTTTGAGATTTTAAGACATAAATGCGCTACTGAAAAATGGGGGAGGTAAGGGAGAGTACGTCTTTTAAATCTGAAATTTATTGCCTAGCCAGTCTGCCTTTCGAGATATTTTACAATGTATGTACCTGAGATGCATGTGGATACAGTGGAGACAGTACATGCAAACATATATCAGACACAGTTATTCTGAACATCTTGAAATTCCCAACTGGTCAAGCAGTATCATAGAGTTAGCTGAGAACCTTGTCCTACATATCCTGATCCTTTTGCAGAAGGAGGTTGAAAGCACTTTGCACCATATTTTACTAGGACATACTGCGTCTTTAAATAAATAAAGTATAAACTTCTATAACCCAATCAAACATGTAAGGAAATAATTGCACAGTAATCATTACAAAGTACTTTTTTTTATTTAGAACATTGTGATTTGAATGGAATTCATCTGCCTGCGCACACTGCAGTATCCACAGCAGCCACATGGTGTCAGTATTATCTATTTTAGCAGGGGTAGGCAACCATTATACACAGAGGACCCCATGAATGTCAGTACTATTCCTGGCAGGCCCTAACTTTATGTAATGCAAAACTGGAAATGCACAAAGCTCCTTAAACATTCTGTGATAAATAAATTAATAAAAACAATGGAAACAAAGGGCTAGAGTGGCTATCTGAAAATATTTGCAGAATACAGTATTTAAAACTGCCAAAATTTTGGTTAATGACATTTTCTGGGTGTTCCTTCCATGGTCCCATGGGATGCAGGTTGTCCACTCCTATATTTCAGTAGAATCCCAATTAACTGGTATTCAAGCAACCAGCATTGTTACCCAACCAGTAAAAAAAAACACAGGCAAAAAAACCCAAAACACATCATCCCCAAAGAAGCAGTGGCAGCAGTCCTGAGCTGTGAACTCCCCCCTCCCTCCAGCCCCAAAGCAGCAGCAGTGGCAGTGCTCCCTCACTTACCCAAGTGGCAGCCAGTCAGCAGAGGCAGCGCTGAAAACAGGCCGCTCATGGTTAGCCCTGGCAGGGCCTTTCTTCTGATGCATCACTTCCGACGTGGCAGAGGAAAGGCCCTGCTGAGGCTGACTGCAAGCAGCCTGTTTTCAGCACTGCCTCTGCTGACCGGCTGACACTTCTGCTTCAGTATGTGAGAGGGGTACAGGAGGCCAGACCAGCGCAGAGGAAGGGAAAGTAGATAGGGGGAGGGCAGGGTTTAGCAGGGTGAAGGGGAGGGGAGATGGATAGATGCTGGACCTATAAGTGGGAGAGAAGGGGGGAGGGAAAGTGACCCAGAAAGAAGGGAAGAACAGATGCTGGACCTATAATTGATGGTGGGGATCATAGTGAGGTGGAAAGGGAGATCAAACTATTTGTACAGTAACTCTCAAGCAACCAGAAACTACAGTTATCCAGCATCCATCAATCCCCATGGGTGCCGGATAACTGAGAGGTTTTTTCTTTTACCATATTATGATTCTTCTACTGTTTAGCTATTGCTGGTGCTGATGCTGAAAGGGATTTTTCTTCTCTCAACTTTTAGCTAGATCCATAAGTTTGTAGTTTTTAGGTTTCATAGGTGTATGTGCTACTATTTTCTGCTTCGTAATTGGGTAGAACCCTTAACATTTTAGGAAAAACTTTTTAAAAAAAATTATTTCAGGCATTTGATATACCTCACTTAAAGCAAAAACATAGCAGAATGGTTTACAAAAAAAAATGCTAAAAATGTATTTTAAGAAAAGGGGAGAAAAAGGGAGGAGACAAAGAAGAAAAAAAGGATAAGATACTGGGTACTGAAACAATGAAATTTTGATCACTTTTTTTTTGAAATTAGGAAAAGATGATTCAAAATGAATAGCCAGCAGAAATGCATGCTAAAGTTGTAGACATAGGTAAGAAAAGGTTCTAGTGGTGTCTAATCATATTTGCGCAGGTGAAGGAAGAGAAAGAAAATTGACTTGAGAGGAGCAGAGTGCTTGAGCAGGAACATGTGAAGAGATGAAAGTAACCAAGTACAGTAAGTTGGTTCTTCTTAAAGAGTTAAAAAAAAAATTTTAACACCCCCCTCCTTTATAAAGCTGCGCTAGCATTTTTAGTGCCGGTTGTCACGGTATCAGCTCCAATGCTCATAGAATACCTATGAGCATCCGAGCTGTTACCGCCACAGCTGGTGCTAAAAAACGCTAGTGCAGCTTTGTAAAGAAGAGGATTAATGAGAAGGAGTAGTCTAATTAGTACAGTGGACTGAGAGCCTAGGTAACTGTGTTCAATTCCCATTGCAGCTTCTTCTGACCCTGGGCAACTTAACCCTCCATTGCCACAGAGAAGTACCTGCATATAATACAGTGATGCCTTAGAATCCAAACTTAATCCGTTCCAGAACCCTGTTCGAGTTCCAAGACAATTTTTCCCATTGAAAATAATAGAAACTAGATTAATCTGTTCCTGGGTCCCACAAACTCAAATTTTAACAGTAAATACACTGGATTTTAAGGTAAAATATTAACAAATATTCCAAAGCAGCATTCAGATTCTGGGGCAGAAACACACGCATACAATGTGCAGGGTGTTTGGATTCCAAAGCAGAGTTTGGATTCTGGGGCACAAACATACATATACAAAGTGTAGGGCATTCAGATTCGAAAGCAGAGTTCAGATTCTGGGGCAAAATTTATTACAACAAAAAGTTTGGATTCCAAAACGTTCGAGTTCTGGGGTATTCGGATTCCAAGGTTCCACTGTATATGTAAACCACAGAAAGGCAATATATCAAATCCACAGTTCTTCACCTTTTATTTCATGTGTGCTGCTATAGACAGCCAGTGTTTTGACTTAAGATGACATGTTAGATTGTCATAATGAAAAGTGTTTCACTGCTGCGGATTGAACCAGCTGAAAACGTTTACAAGATTTAAGAAGTAGGCCATTATATAGTGCATTACAGTAGTTTAACCAGATCATAATTAATGCAAAGGGATGTATTGGAGTAAGGAGCATTCTGGAAGTAAAGGGACAGAGTTCATGGTGATGGGATGGGATGTCCCCCTATCATTCTTTATTTGAGACTAGTATTAAACAGGCTGTTCAAACTAGACTCAACAGCATCTACAAAATGCTAGTATCAATAAGTAGAAAATGTAATGCATCTTAGACAACTGGCAACTGGATTCAGTGATTAAGAAAAAGTGCAGAAGATGCTTTCGGCTTTAAATAATGCGCTATTAAATTACATAATTTGTGTCTTGTCTGCCTTTAATATGGCAATAAGACTCCTACTATCTGCAACATCCTTCCATTACATGCCTGGTTTCTTATGCATCTTACTATTACTACTACAGATTCATCCATTGTTTTTACATCAAGATTTCCAACATTTAATAGAAGGCCATTTTCAAAAAGGATTTCAATGTCTGATTTTGGTGTTTCCCACAAGATGTCCAAATTTGGAGGCTCAGAAACATCCATTTTTGAAAGGCAAACCGCTAGACGTCCATAAATTTATTTTTTGAAAATCACCTACTTGGATGTTTTGGCTGACAGAATGTCCAAAGGACATCCAACCTTAGTATACCTAACTTTATACCCCATTTTTTTTACCACAGAAATGTTCATGTCCAAAACATCCAAACCCAGACATTTGGATGTGGGAGGGGCCAGCATTGGACATGGGACTGGCCACATAGACTGCCAACAGAGCAAACTTCACATAAAGGGTGCCAGATATACATCTCACCATAACCCACTGGCTCCTCCTCTCTATGGTTCACTGGCCCACCCACCAGGCTACCATTGACATCTTTGTGATGTTCTACTAGGCTTTCCCATATCAAGTGCTTCTGTTCTAGAGATAGGTATATACTATTTCATTCAGATCTTTGTGAGTTGGGAAGTGGTTAGTGAACACTAGGGGAGTATGGGGGAGATCATTACTTAATCCCTCCAGTAGTCATCTGGTAAGTTTTGGTACCTTTGTGGCACTTAGATGCTTCTAAAACAGGTCTATCCCAAAATGTCTAAGTTCTGTCCAGAACGTCCTGGGAAAGGTTTGATTATTGCCGTACAACGTCCACGTCTAATCCACCCAAAGCTTACCTATGATAAACCACCTAAAACTCTCCCTAGACCTCTGGATGTATAGCAGGCAAAACCCTTCACTAAACTTCCAGAAAGTCAACTTCGAAAACCAGCACTTCGACGCCCCAATGATTATGATGTCCAAGTGCTGGTTTATGATGGTTTTGGGACATCTTTATTTTTTGATCATGAGCTCCTTTTTTTCCTGATCATCCACTACACAGTTCTCTTCTATACCCATAGTTTTCTTCTTTTCCCATATCTTGAAGACAATTTAATTATCTTCTCAGATGATATAAAAACACAGGCAACCAAATCTTTAGGAAGGTTGTACCAAAACCAGATAGACATGGAAAGCTCTATTTGTAATTTATAAACAACTGTTTTACAGTATATTGTCCCTTTTTATATTTAATATAAATATTTAAATACAAAATCATGTGTTTGAAGCTTGTGTAGATGAGGACAGAGCCTGCAGGGAAAGGGGGGGGTTGGGGACAGAACCTGCAGGAACAGGGTGGGGATAGGGATAAAGTCTGTGTGGACAAGGTGAGGATGGGATGGGGACAGGGACAAACTTTGTCCCCCTTGTCATTATCTATTCTGAAGTTCTGAGAGATCTCAGCCTATAGAGGACAAAGAGAGGAGAACAGGGGAGTGTCATTTTGTGATTGAAAAGATAATTCTAAGAATTTTAATAGTTTCACAAAATGGGAGAAGAGAATTTCTTATAAGTGGAGTTGGAAGTATGATAGAATTGGTACAGGACGGTGGCATAGCCCGGATGGGTAGAGGACCACAAACTTTGGGCTCAGGCCTAACCAAAATTGGCTCACCAACTGAAGACCTCTTCCTTTCTAAAACTCTTCCAAGCTGGGCAACTGGTAGTGATGGGGATAGCAGTGTCCATGAATCGCTGCCAGTGTCTACCCTCCCCCCCCCCCCCACACACACACATACACACTCACACAGCTGGCCTTTGGCAGGATATATTGACCAGTTAGTTGGCAACTCTCAATCTAGGTTAAAATCTTCCTGGTTTAAGACTGGCTTTGTATTGTTTGCAGTCTGCCTGATTGTAGCAATCAGTCATCCTGTTTCTGAAAGTGGATTGCTTGGAAAGATTTCCCAGCACAGGCATATCTGTACATTGGCTTGGTGTTTTGTGTGCTGTTTAACAAGATCCCAGATGCACAGGACTCTAAAAAGAAAATTAAGGTCTGGGAGGGTTTGAAGTGCCTGAGCTCTGCTGCACAGGATATTTATCTAATAAGAAGTACCTCTGTAATAAAGGGTGAAATATCTGTTATAAACCTCCCTCTGGAGTACAATAACAGAATACTTTAAAATCATAATTTTAAGTGTAGAGGAATTTCAACAAGTCTCCAGTAAAATGGATGTGTGTGAATGTACTGTACTATTATATTATCTGGCATGATGCATTCTTTGGAGATAAAGGTAGCTTTTACTATCAGTTGTGGCAGTGTGCTAATTCATGAAGCATTACAAGCCCGTTGTATAGACTGGAAGAACATGATTGAGGGCTGTTGGTAGTCCAATCACACTTTGGAGGTAATTTTATAAGGGGGCCTAAGTTAAGCCTATTTTATAAAGACCAGTAAGTATCTACATGTTTTAATAAAATATTACCTTAAAATAGCAGGCACACACATTTATACCAGCCCTAGTGTCCAAATCAATATTCCTTATAAATGAACTCCGCCTAAACTCCACCTCACATACATCCACTGGCAAAGTACTCACCATCATTTAAAGCACATATTTTTGAATTGGTCATTCTTTTATAAGAGGTCATTTATGCGTCTAAGTGACCATGTTCACACAAAAGGGGAGAGTTATCAATATGGGCTAGGTCAAGACGTCTTATTATACTGTTAACTCTAGTTATTAGTAACTAGGTCTCGCTACATAAAATGGAACCTGCGCTGTCTGATTGATTTTGGTTTAAAAAAGAATGACCATGTTAGCCCATACTATCGTTTACTTCATTGGCTGCCTTTGGAGGCAAGAGTACTATTGAAATTCTCCTGTATCTGCTTTAAGCGGATATCGGGATTGTCTCCAGCTTACCTTTTTCCTCATTTTGTGTTGCATAGACCATCAAGGGAAACTAGAAACTTCTACTTATTTGCTTATCAAAAAATTAATGGGTGTAGATATAAGACCTTCTTAGATAGGACCCTAGCGTTTCAAGCAGGTAGACAGCAATCTTGGTTAGGTACCATATATACTTGAATATAAGTCGATCCGAATATAAGTCGAGACCCCCATTTTTCCCCCAAAAAGGAGGAAAAATGGTTGACTCGAATATAAATTGGGGGCTTAATATTCAAGTGCCATGCCCTGCTAAGATCTGCACCCAGTGTCCCCTCCGTCACGTCCTCCCCTGTAAGGTTCTGCACTCAGCCCCCCTCCCTGCCAGACTCTGAACACTGTCCCACCTTCCTTCCCTGTACCCTCTTCCCCCTAAAAAGAGCCAACCTCATCAGTGATGTCACAATGGCTTGATTGTCCCATACTCCCCTCTGCCCTCTGCCCTCTAACCCAGCCAGCAGTGAAAGCTAGCACATGATTCAATACCATGCACTAGTTGTCACGATTGGTGATGGTGCACTTAAACGAACCGTCACCTGAAAAAGAGGCAACTGCAGCTGTGCTACCAGCAGCCTGGTAGTGCAAGGCACTGTCAGGATAGGTGCTGTGGCAATTCTCCTCCCCCAATCACCCCATTAACAAATGCTAACCCCCAACAGTACCCAATCCCTACCCCACACTTCCCAATCCAAACAAATTCCCTTCCACCAATAGCCCCTTAACTTAAACCACCTAGTAGTGGTAGGCCAGGACAGGAGTGATCCCTCCTGTCTCCTGCCCGGCTGACACTAATAATTACCACCCTCCCTCCTTCCCTCCCTCGCGTACCTAGCTCCCTGGTGGTCCAGCGTATATGCGCTGAAATCCTCTTTTTAAAGATAGTAGCCAGCAGATCACACTGGCTGGCATGCAGGAATGAGCTTTTCATGCTCCCGACTGGCTCTGCACTGCTCACTGATAGGCTGCCGCAAGTTCTTGCGAGATTCACGGTTCTCGCAGTAGCCTATCAATGAGCGGTGCAGGGCCGGCTGGGAGCACGAAAAGCTTGCTCCTGAGTGACGGCCTGGGTGCGCTGCAGGCTACTACTTTTACAAAAGAGGATTTCAGCGCATACAAGCTGGACCACCAGGGAACTAGGTACACGAGGGAAGGAAGGAGGGAGGGTGGTAATTATTAGTGTCATCCGGGGCAAGAGACAGAAGGGATTCCTCCTGTCCTGCGCCTAAGGCAGGCCTGCAAGAAGTCCGGGAGGGTTTTGGGTGATCACTGGGGGATGACCCAAATATAAACCAGGACCCCCATTTTATGGCCAATTTTGTGGCCCCAAAATCCCCGTTTATATTCGAGTATATACAGTAAATGTATTCAGCTTATTGCTCTTTTCGGAAATTAATTAAGACCACTTTGTTCGATAAGTTTATTACTTAATGAGAGTTTTATTATGGGAACTGTATTTCATAGACATCTGTATTTTATTTCTTAAATAAAGTTTTTATTGAAACTGTATTTTACGAACATCTATATTTTTACTACATTATTTTATTTCGCTGATGTCCAGCTCTTTTTAGTGTAAACCGCCTAGAACTTTTGGTTATGGTGGTATAAAAGAGTAAAGTTATTATTATTATTAATGGTAAAGTAATCCATCTGAGCAGTAGCTCATGTTGATAACTACATCCAGCTGTGTAGTAACGGGGGCAGGGGGGCAGGCTGCCCCAAGTGCCGGCACATCTCAAACCTCCCCAGCTATGACCTCCCTAACCCTCCCCCCCCCCCCCCCGACCTCTTGAAATCTTCGACAGAACAAGCAATTACTCTGACCTGCTGCTTGCGCTGGCCTGATTCCCTCTGAAATCATTTCCGGGTCACAGGGCCAGGAAGTGATATCAGAGGGAAAGCCAACACTAGCATGAGAAGCAGGCCGGAGAAACTGCTCACATAAGCGAAGATTTAAAGAGATAGGGCATGGGAAGGGAGGGTGGGCATGGGGGGCATGGAAGGAGAGGGGGTTGTTGCAGAAGGAGAGGGGGCAGAAAGGAGGGCACGGGGGGCACCACTGCCCTGTATGTCTCCTACCTTTGCTATGCCACTGACTATTTATTTAATTTGTTTTATATCCATTCCTCCCTGCTACTCAGGCTCTCATTCCACTTCACAAATCACTACTGGCATAGCATGGTGAGAAGCATGGTGGGTCTGGAAAGCTTGCATGTGAAGCAGTGGAACCGATACCCCTGACGCATCAAGACGAAGCGAAACGGAGGGTTCCCTGTTGGATTGATTGGCTGCAAGGCGCAGGAGGTGGAGTTTGGACTGAGAAGTTCCTGGACGCCAGTAGCAGCTAAGTTATTTCTGTTTTTTATCTGCCTCCTATGCAATATCATGGACCGTAGTGCTGAAGTGCTCACTTACCTACAATATCATGAGTTGCGGCTATGTGCCCCAGCGTGCTGTCTGACATCACTCTGCAGGCTATTACAGTGCTTTTTTTTCTATACTTTTTGTTTACATGCAGGAATGTTTATTTTTAAGAAGTGGATTTTTTTGCCAGATGAAGCAGAACTGAGGCTTTTTCTCCACTTCTTTTTTCTTTTTCTTTTTCCTGCTTTCCTATGTTGTGCTGTGTGAATGACTGATGTGTATGATTAAGGCCTTTTAGTGTTGCAGAGTAGGTATCTGATTCCATATAGAGTATTGATTTGAGTGAGAAATTGGATTTAACAGACCCTGGTCCCTAGGTGAAATGTTTTGGGGGTGTAACCCCCACATTATACTGCAAACTTAACTTTTTCCCTAAAAAAATAGGGAAAAAGTTAAGTTTCCAGTATAATTTGAGGTTACAACCCCTCAACTCCCCCCCCCCCAAAGCCAGTGCGATCCCTATTAAATAAAGTGGGGGGTTTCCCCTCCAACACCCCCCGTCGGAGCCCTTTAAAAGAAGGTTTTCCTGTGGTGCGCTGAAGTCTTGCGCTGAATTATCAGCGCTCGTTTATTGGCACGCGTTTATCTCGTGCACTTAAGACTATGAACCAAAATACCTCCAAATTGAGCAGTTAATTTATCATTTATCCCTTCATTCACCTACAGTTAGGTCCAAACAGAAATAAACCAGGAGTATAATCTCTGCAGAACTTCCCTTTTTGGGCGATGATACGGTATATAAATTTAAGTTTTAGATAGATTAGATGTTATGAAAATAACTTTATTGAAGAAGGACCCAACTTGGCCAAGTTTGGGCAAAAAAAATGGGAGAATGCAGAATAACAGCTTCCTAAGTACCAAAATGAAGTATGCAGTACACAGTCAAACCTCAGTTTGTGAGAAATGCGGTTTGAGAGTGTTTTGCAAGGCGAGCAAAACATTTTCGCAAATCGTGACTCGCAAACTGATTTGTGAGTCCCCTCGCCTGCGAACCGGCATCGCCCCCCCGCTTCGACGCTGCCCCCCCCAACTAACTGGCACCGCCCCCCTCGCGAACGCCTGCCCGCCCAAACTGGAGCTGGTGATGGTGCCCGAAGATCGTGCTGCTTGCCGGACTGGGCCTCGAGCATATGCGCATGCTCGTTCTCTCTGAGAATCTCAGAGAGAGGCGGGAGCCAGAAGGCCTTGAGAATGTGCAGATACTCAAGACCCAGTCCAGCAAGCAGCACGATCTTCGGGCACCGGCACCGGCACCTCCTGTGGGTTGGTGCTGCGTGCCGGTGCCAGATGGGGGTAAGGCTTCAGTTTGGATGGGTGGGCGTTTGCGAAGATGGGCGATGCTGGTTTACGGCGGGGTGGCGTTTGCGAGCGTGGGGGATGTGGAAATGCACTAGTGGCCTCGAGGGTGGGGGTGTGGTGGGGTGGGATGGAAGTGGAACCAATCAAGCAAGTTTCCCTTACTTCCTATGGGGAAACTCGCTATGATATACGAGTAATTTGGTTTATGAGCATGCTTCTGGAACGAATTATGCTCGTAAACCAAGGTTCCACTGTACTTCATTTTGGTACTCAGGGAGGTATTATTCTGCATACAAGGAGGATTTTTCAATAAAGCTATTTGTGTATCAACGGCTGTTCCTCCATCCTTGGACAACCTTTGCTGCCTGTTGGTGTGTCTACATTTAGATGTCAGTTGAATGCATAAGTTATAGAATATTAGTACTTATAATAACTGTAACAACCATGTGTGTGTGTGCTGGCCATGCATTTAGCGGTGTTCTAGAATAATGGCACACAACTCACTTACTGCAGAAATGCAAAGGGATGTGCACATGGGCAGTGCACGGGTGGGGTCTGGGCAGAATATGAGCAAGCCCCACATTTACACCTGTATCATACAGAATACTGTATGTTACTGGGTATAGTTCTGCTTCTTAGGTATGCTTATTTACACCTCTATAGACATGGTGCAAATGGGCAGGCAGACATGTTGGCATGCCCAGATGCCATTATAGAATTAGCACTTAGGAGGAAATTCTCAAAAGTTTGCCATGCCAATAAGACTGGTTGTACCCAGTCTTACTTGCAAGGCAACTCAGCCTCCAATGCTCAAAAGGGTTCTTGGGGGCGGGGAATGGCTTTTACCAATCATGGTAGCAGCCACTGTGAGCCCTATGGAAATGCATTACAGGAAGTTCATTAGTATTGAAATGAGCATTCCTTGTACGCCCGCCTTTTACTTGGTCAAATTTTCCAGCAAGTCTGGAGCTGCTGGTAATTTGTGTGTCTGTTATGTGAGTGTATGTCCCGCACCTCTGGTCAGAATGCAGCAGTTTGGCATGGGACGCTCACTCACCTAACAGATGCACAACAGCTGTGTCCGTATCAGGTGTTAAAACAACCACAGAAATACATTTTAATAAACTGCTCATGAACTCTGGTGATTGGGAGCTGTACTGGGCCCGCATGGATGAGCTGTGCCTACCGCTTGGTTCTTCTGCGCAGTGACGGGACTAAATCGCGCGAGACAACGGCGCGCCGACAACTGAGCGCAGACAACTGAGCGCAAGGTTGACGGCGCGCCGAAGAAAAGCACTATTTTAAAGGGCTCTGATGGGGGGATGTGGGGGGGAAACCCCCCACTTTACTTAACAGATATTGCGCTGGTGTTGTGGGGGGTTTGGGGGGTTGTAACCCCCCACATTATACTTAAAAATGAACTTTTTCCATAAAAAACAGGCAAAAAGTTTGGTTTCAAGTATAATGAGGGGGGTTACAACCCCCCAAACCCCCCACAACGCCAGCGCGATGTCTGTTAAGTACAATAGGGGTGTTCCCCACTAACACCCCCCGTCGGAACCCTTTAAAATAGTGCTTTTCTTCGGTGCGCTGTCAACCTTGCGCTCAGTTGTCAGCGCGCCATTGTCTCACGCGATTTTGTTTATGAACCCTTCTGCGCAGCCGCCAGGCACAGTTCTTTCCTCTTTTACTGGACTACTCAGCACAAATCGCGTGCATTTAATTTGCATGCTATTTGTGCTGCGCATAGCCCGGCAAAACAAAATCGCTCCAACCCAGTAATTTTTTTTTTTTTACCAGGTTGCCAGAACTTTGTGCATCCTGCTCTTTGTGAGCGGCATCTTAGCCTCTAACTTTTGACACCTTTTACAGAGCTGCTCCTTAAAGTGCATACCCCCTTATAAAATTACCCTCCAAGTGCTTTGAAACTGTCTGATCTGTGAGATAGTAGTTCACCATGCACCACTGCCCTGGCACTCATTCAGAGCTGGAGCAGCCTGGAGTATGGGTCTTACCTCCACTTGGTTCGACGATTCTGGAACCAGGTTTTGACCTGGGCATCAGTCATCTTAAGAGCCTTGGCCAGAGTGGCCCTTTCAGCTGAGGCCAAATATTTCTGTCGGTGGAAGCGCTTCTCCAGCTCACAGATCTGCACCCGGCTGAATGAGGTCCGAGGCTTTTTCC
The DNA here is from genome assembly GCF_902459505.1 of Geotrypetes seraphini. Classification (NCBI taxonomy): domain Eukaryota; kingdom Metazoa; phylum Chordata; class Amphibia; order Gymnophiona; family Dermophiidae; genus Geotrypetes; species Geotrypetes seraphini. Next base: position 303,035,784 of record NC_047084.1, on the reverse strand, counting down.
TCTTAGGAGGTGTCCGATTCTGGTAAGGGTGGCCAATACGCCGAGTCACCGAGAACGGAGACAGAGCAGCTGTAAAGAAGAGCAGCAAAGTGACTCTTCAAGTAAATGACTATTCAAGAATAGCTTTTGACATCTGAGGCAGAAGTGATCCAGTGTAGTTAATGCTTTCAGTGCCTAACATGTAAATTCAAACTAATTTCAGACCATCTCCTTAGGGTTGATTTGTTTTTTGCCAAGTTTATTAACCTGGTTTAAATACAGCTTATTGTACTTATGAGTGGGTGCTGAAAAGTTCTCAGCCTAACCAACTGACTGAAAAGAATGCTATCATATTTCATTAAGTGCCAGTTTGCAGAAATAAAATTCTATGTTTTGACATTGCTCTTCTTCGTTGGGCTGAGAACTTTTCAGCACCCCCCTCATACATGCATTAGCTTATACTTGCCCCATTATTGACAATGTGCTAGATTTACTAATAACATCTGTTAAATAGCAATAATGCATGTTAAAATGCAAAAACTACACTATACTAGAGACTTGTATTTCCTGCCAACTCTCTTTAATAAAGGTGCAAGACGGGTAACCATAAGACTCAACCATAACAATCATATAGGTACTAAAAGAAATAGTCTAGCTTTATGTATACTATACAAATCAGTCTCCTAAATTCACAAAACTTATCTTTGCAAAAAGATGCATTTTCACTTTTCTTTGAAACAACAGAGAAGACGAAGAAGAATGAATATCCTGTGGAGGAAGGTTCCAAATTCTAATGGCATGAACAAATAAGATGGACCATATACCCATCTTTGTTTTACACCTTTCTAAGACATTAACTGCAAAATGAGCATGTATTGACCCTGAAAAGAAGTACCGGAAAGAGAAAATCATAAAAGAACATCCTCTGGAACATCACCAAATAATGTCTTAAAACTAAACAGCAAAGTTTAAAAGCAATTTGTGCTTCTATAGGAAGACCAGCAAATGATGGGAGTACAATTATGCACCTTACTACAGTATATTAAAGCAGCTTAGTAAATCTAGTCCTTATTTATTCCCAGTATGCCTGATGATGAAATGTTTCCTGTTTGAGAATCTGCAGCAGCCCTCTAGTGTAATAAACTCTGCTAGGATTGTGGAAGAAGATTAATATGTATAATCTTTTAAAATAGATGTCTGGTAGCCTCTGGACTATTTCTTAAGTAATGGACTCTTGCTTTGAATGTTTGGGCTTTATCCTGAAAGATTAGAATCAATTGTTTTCGGTGTCTCTTGCTGATGGAATGTGATTCCAGGTTCTTAAGGGCTAGATCTGAATGCCTGCTTCCTCCAGGGCTGAGTTCCACATAACACAAAGGCTCTATCAGCACGGATGGTAAACACTGATTTGCTAATAAAGTTTAAGCAATGCTGGATTTTTGTTAGATTAGATTTTGTCTTGTGCCCTTTTTTCTCAAACAATATTATGCATAATTAGAACAAGCAGACAGCATGCCATTTTGGAACAAGCCAGTCAGATCTAGGTCATACAACTATAGTTATATATCACTGAAATAATTCCCCCCTTGGTTTCTTATATAGAATTACGTAACTACCACGCAACGATTAGTGGTTTCTTGGTAAGGAGCTTTTACCAGTTCTGTTTTCACAGTAATTTCACTTGGGCTCCTGGGAGTTTTAGTACGTCATTGCTACAGCAGAGATACCAGACAGTTCCAAGTCACCCAGAGCAAGATAGGCAGTCAGCCTTACCTTGCCACCCACATGGACCTGCGGCCTTTCTTCCTTCGGGGAAAACAGAGTAAATCATAACCACTTACCCCCTCATTCTATAAAGCTGTGCACCCATATTTCCAACTAGTGTGTAAATTTGCACGCAAAATTATGGAATAGAGCCAGTGGTACACCCCGCTTACACTGACCCCTCTCCCTCCTTTTACAAAGCAGTGGTAGTGGTTGCTGTTGTAGTAATTGCTCCGACGCCCATAGGGATTTAATGGGCATCAGAGCATTTGCTGTGCGCAAGCCGCTACCTTGGCTTTGTAAATAGGGGGTTGTTAAATTAGGTGTTATATGGCCTTAAGTACCAATAATAGCCATTAATTAGTGCTAATTGGCACTAATTAATAGTTACATGCATGACTGCACACAGGCAATAAATTAAGGGCTAGATTCACTAAGGACATGGATCTGATCTGATCCATGCCCGGGGGGCTGATTCAAGAATCGCCCTCATGCAAATGAGGGCGATCGGAATCACGCCCCAAACTGCCTGCCCAGATCGATCGCTCTATGGCGATCCCAACGCATGCTCAGACCATCTGTAGATGTTCTGCGCATCCGCTGGACCTCCGGGCCCGGCAGAGATTTTTTTTTTTACTTCTTTTGAAGCCCATGGTTTTAACTCGCTTAAGCCCATGGGTTAAAACCACGGGCTTGCACTGCAGGGAACAGTGGAAGAGTCGGGGCAGGCAGGCGTTTGGGTCAGGCAAATCAGGGCAGCGGGAGAGTCGGGGCTGCAGGAGGCATTCGGGGTAGGCAGATCAGGGCAGCGGGAGAGTCGGGGCTGCAGGAGGCATTCGGGGTAGGCAGATCAGAGCTGCGGAAGAGTTGGGTCTGAAGAAGGCGTTCGGATCAGGCAGATCAGGGCAGCGGGAGAGTCGGGGCTGCAGGAGGCATTTGGGGATGGCAGATCAGGGCAGCGGGAGAGTCGGGGCTGCAGGAGGCGTTCGAGTCAGGCAGATCAGGGCAGCGGGAGAGTTGGGGCTGCAGGAGGCCTTCGGATCAGGCAGATCAGGGCAGTGGGAGAGTTAGGGCTGCAGGAGGCATTCGAGTCAGGCAGATCAGGGCAGTGGGAGAGTTGGGGCTGCAGGAGGCCTTCGGATCAGGCAGATCAGGGCAGCGGGAGAGTCGGGGCTGCAGGAGGTGTTCGGGTCAGGCAGATCAGGGCAGCGGGAGAGTTGGGGCTGCAGGAGGCCTTTGGGTCAAGCAGATCAGGGCAGCGGGAGAGTCGGGGCTGCAGGAGGTGTTCGGGTCAGGCAGATCAGGGCAGCTGGAGACTTGGGGCTTAAGGAGGCATTCGGGGCTGCAGGAGATCGGGGCTGACATGGCAGATTACAGGGTGGCAAAAAGCAGGGCAGTCGGAAAGGGCTTGAACGACTGGTCTTCAGCAGTTGCTTGTTTGTGATCGGCCAGCCCAGTCGGTGTTGCAGAGTTTTGGTTAGTGAATCGCATCCCTGCCTACTTTGCATGCTGTTTCCCTCATTTGTATGTGCGGATCGGAGGATGGTTGGCAGAGAGGTAAATGAATCGGGATGGAAGGAAAGCAGGTCAAAAAGGGGTCGCAAACCGATCGGTACACGATCGGATTGCTTTCTTAGTGCCTGTATGCTATAGTGTGCAGCTACAAAGGGGGCATGCTCATGGGCACATTAGAGTATGTCTTGCAGCTGTTCACATTAAGTTATAGAATGCTATCACTTACACGTGTGACTGCAAATTGTAGGCACTAATATTTATACCAGCCTTTGGCATGGCATAAGTGCTCCCACCTGAAGTTAGCCACACATATGAGGGCCGGGTTCCGGCCCTCAGCTACAGAAAAAGGATGGCTCAGTGGACCCGTTTAGTAATTTCAAGTTTACAACAAGCAGTGTCTACTGTGAACTGACTAAACTCAAGGTTAACAAAGCAATGGGGCCAGACAACCTACACCCCAGGGTGCTCAGGGAGTTAGGGGACGTCCTGGCGGAACCACTATCCGCTCTCTTCAATCTCTCCCTTAGTACAGGTAGAGTCCCGTTGGACTGGAAAACGGCTAATGTCATTCCACTCCACAAAAAAGGTTGCAGAACAGAGGCTGAGAACTACAGACCAGTGAGTCTCACATCTATAGTGAGCAAACTAATGGAAACCATAATCAAACACCAATTAGATAATATCCTGGATGAGGAGAATCTACGGGATCCCCGTCAACATGGATTTACCAAGGGGAAAATCCTGCCAATCCAACTTGATCAGCTTCTTTAACTGGGTGACGGGGAAGCTTGATATTGGAGAGTCCTTGGACATTGTATACTTGGATTTCAGCAAAGCATTTGATAGTGTCCCACACCACAGGTTGTTGTGCAAAATGAGTTCTATGGGATTAGGTGACACTTTGACAAAATGGGTTGGGGACTGGCTTGGTGGTAGGCTTCAGAGAGTGGTGGTGAACGGCACCCCCTCCGTAATGACGGCAGTGATCAGCGGGGTGCCACAGGGCTCGGTCTTAGGCCCGATCCTTTTCAATATCTTTATAAGGGACCTGGCTGAGGGGCTTCGTGGTAAAATAACGTTATTCGCCGATGATGCCAAACTGTGTAATATAACAAGCAAGAGCACAACGGACAATATGAAACACGACCTACTCCTATTGGAGCAATGGTCAAAGACCTGGCAACTGAGTTTTAATGCCAAGAAATGCAAAGTCATGCACCTTGGCAGTCAAAATCCATGCGAGACTTACACCCTAAATGGCGAGATCCTAGCAAGGACGGTTGCAGAATGGGACCTAGGGGTGATCATCAGTGAAGACATGAAGACTGCCAATCAAGTGGAGCGGGCTTCATCTAAGGCTAGGCAGATCATAGGATGCATACGTAGGAGTTTCGTCAGCCGTAAGCCTGAAGTCATTATGCCGTTGTATAGATTTATGGTGAGGCCCCATCTGGAATATTGCGTGCAATTCTGGAGGCCTCATTATCGCAAGGATGTACTGAGGCTTGAGTCGGTCCAGCAAATGGCCACCCGGATGGTCTCAGGACTCAAGGATCTCCCGTACGAGGAACGGCTGGACAAATTACGGCTATACTCACTCGAGGAACGCAGAGAGAGGGGAGACATGATCGAGACATTCAAATACCTCACGGGCCGTATCGAGGTAGAAGAAGATATCTTCTTCTTCAGGGGTCCGACGGCAACAAGAGGACATCCATGGAAAATCAGGGGGGGGAAATTGCATGGCGACACCAGGAAATACTTTTTCACCGAAAGAGTGGTTGATCGCTGGAATAGACTTCCACTTCAGGTGATCGAGGCAAGCAGCGTGCCTGATTTTAAGAAGAAATGGGATCATTACGTGGGATCTCTGCACAGAGTTAAATAGGGGAGGGTTATTATGGTGGGCAGACTTGATGGGCCGCGGCCCTTATCTGCCGTCTTTTTCTATGTTTCTATGTTTCTATAAGGCTCTATTGTATAGTGGCAATTTTGTATGCAGTTGGGGCCAGATTCTAGAAAGGATGCCTACATTAGACGCTGCTAGGCACCCTAATTCTGGATGCCTAATGATGACTAAGTAAGATCCACGTGCAATCCACGCCATTGAAATTAATTGATAATTTATTTAAAAAAAATTACTAATAAAGAGTTCCATGCAGAACTCGGAGATGCACCTAGTGAAACCTAAGTGGAGTCACCCTCCAATCCCTAATGATGCCAACCTGAAAAGTAGGTGTGGTTAGGGGCGGAGAATAGACATAGTTGACTTAGGCATCACTAGGCATATGAGTTAGGTACTAGTCCATTAGGCCAGGTAAAACCTGGCCTAATGTACTGGTGTCCAGTTTTAGGATGCCTAGCAATGCCTAAGCATGCCTAGCCGCTGTTAGGTGGGATTCTATAAAGGATGCCTAGCAGATGATTGACAACCACGCTGAGCTGCATCTATGATGTAGGCGCACTTGGGCACCATTTATAGAATGTGGCCCTTGGTGCTTAGTGTCCATACTTTTTGTGCCTAATTTTTGGTGTGCTTTCTTAAATCTACCCCTTACGGTATAAAATTACAGAACATTCTCTGCAGGGAGCCATACCTTGGCAATAAGGCAATTTTAAAAAAGCAAGTCATTCTCCAAAAAACACTCAACTTGCTCTTCAACGCTTGTTCATATGTTCACAGTATGAACCGTTACTGTCATTGGATCAATCTCACCATTATTCTTATTAAATTAATTAATTATCTATTTTATTTTATGTCTTAATATTAACATAAATTCAGGGTTAATACAGAGAACAACACAGCTCCTATTGTCAATCATTGGAAGAAAATGAGTCATGCATTGCAAGACATCAAATGACGTATTATTGACACAGTACAATAGGGACGATGGGTGGAAATTATAAAATAATTATTGAATTTAAAAGAACAGTGGATATTTCGTTTGAATGCAATGGCTCCTGAAGGCTTGAATGAGGAATAGATTGAATGTCTATTATATGAGAATGCTGACTATGACGGAGTAAACTCAGGCTAGAAGAAGGCAATCCAATCAATGATGAGCATGCCAAACTAGAGGCCTTTATAATGAAGGGGAACTGAAGTCAGACACTTCCAAACTTGAAGTAGTTACCAACAGGTCTTGTGGAATGCTTGAGTACCTGAATGTAAACCACTTAGACAGTAGACTATAAGTGATATATAAATGCTTAAATAAATAAAAGAAAAACAGATGCTGAAATAGTCATCAAAGAAGATATCTGAGAGAATGTTCTCTTGAGTTAGTGATAAAGTACTGTATAAACTTGATTAAGTATCCTTAGTGAACGGCGTGGTTTTAATATGAACTTCTTTTTTAAGTATAGAGCGCTGGAGGAGCCTCGACCCTGAGGAAGTACAATTGAAACATGATCGTGGCAGGAATGGCACTCCTTGCAATAGCCCAGAACAGATAAATGGCCCTAAAAAAAATATTAGGACATAAAAAATATTAAAATATAAAGTGAAATAATATATAAATAATTAAGTAGGAATAATGGTGAGACTGATCCAATGACGATAGCGGCTCATATGGTGAACATATGAACAAGCCTTGAAGAGCCAGTTGAGGATCTATTAAAGAGATAAGAGATTGTTATATTTTATGTTCATGTATCCCTCTATTAAGGCCTGTTGATTCAAGAGATTTTTAAATGACATTTGCGTTTCAATTAGGAAAACTGAATTCTTGGCTGAGTCCTTTGATCTTTCAAATGTCTTCATATACTGCTTTTAGAAGGATTTTAAAAACATATTTGTTTGATAAATTTTATTACATAATTGTTCTTAAGTTCAATTTTACTATGTTTAATATGTATATTTCACTGATTGTCCAGTTCTTCTTCTTTGTGAACCGCCCGGATCTTCTATGGGTGGGCGGTATACAAGAATAAAGTTATTATTATTATTTATTATTATTACCCATGTGAGAAATGCAAATACAGTACCAATATTTTCTAATGGTGTTAATTATTGCAGAATAACACAGAGAGGGTGAACACTTAAATTGTATATCACTTGCATATAATCAGGTATAGTCAAATAACTACAGAGAAACTATAAAGATATTACTTATACATATAATTCTAATAAGGCAGGGGGTCACTAAAGAGGTAATATTATAAATAGTATATTAATAAAACTAGTCTTTAAGCCCGTTACATTAACGGGTGCTAGAACATATGTGTGTGTCTGTCTTTATTTCTTTCTCTCTCTCTCCTTAGCTGCTTTCTTTCTTTCTGCCTTTATTTTTCCTTGGCTGTCCTCTGTTCCTTTTTCTTCACCCCCCCCTGTCCATCAGCATCTCTTTCCTTCTCCCCCTGTCCAACAGTAGGCATCCCTTCCTTTATTATCCCCCCCTCCTCCTTCTTATCCCTATGATACTCTTATCTTGCTCTGTCCCTGATCAGAGGTTCCCGACAGCCGCCCAGTTGCACCCATTGGAAAAGTTCCCACTGCCGCATCCCGCACCCCTCCTGACGCGGCTCCCGCTGTCCTTTCTGTCTGTCTGTGTCCCTGGCCCCCTTTGCCTGTCTGTCTTTCTGTGTATCTCCCTGCCCCTGTGTCTTTCTTCTTTCTCCCTCTGTCTGTCTGTCCAAAGCAGCATTCCATCCCCCTCCATTTCCCTCCCCCCACACCAGTTCCCTGTGCACCTGCCCCTGTGTCTTTCTTATTTTCTTTGTGTTTCCCTTCCTCTCTCTGTCTGTCTGTCCAAAGCAGCATTCCCTCCCCCTCCATTTCCCTCCCCCCCACCAGTTCCCTGTGCAGCAGCATTAGCGTTTCCTCTACTCCCCCCCCCCTTTCCCTTCCTGCGGTCCAGACTACAAACGTGGTGATTACAGCAGCGCTTGCATCAATCTCCACACGCTGCTTCGGGTCCTTCTACTGCCCTGATTTACTCTGGCACGTCACTGATGACATCATCAGAGATGCGGCAGAGCAAATCAGGACAGTAGAAGGGCCCGAAGCAGTGTGTGATGACTGATGCACACGCTGCTGGAATCGCCATTCGGGCCCGCGGGAAGAGAAGGGGGTGGGTGTCAAAGGAGGAACGGAAATCGGCGGCGGCAGGAGGAACGGAGATCGGCGTTTGGCTGCGGTCCGGCTTGTAGAGGGCAGGGAGGCTGTGGGGAAGAGAAGGGGTGGGTGGCAAAGGAGGAACGGAGATCGGCGGCGGCAGGAGGAACGGAGATCGGCGTCTGGCTGCGGTCGGGCTTGTGTAGAGCAGGGAGGCTGTGACGTATTAAGCGAGCAGGTGGTGACGTAAAACCCGCGCATGCGCACTCGTGTTTTCGCGACGGATCAGGGAACACGTTTTTTTAGTGTGCATGCGCGGCCTATCATTTTATTATATTAGATGGTAATGGAAAACTAAATGAAATACTGGTAAAATTCCAGAAGGAGTTTATCAAACACTGTGTGCACATACAAGTAGCAAGTACTGCTGACTCAAAGGATGGGAGGGTGGCATTCCTGAGACATTGAATACAATGCCTACAGTCAAATGAACATTGTATCGCGGTATCAGCAGATTTTACCATAAGGACTATTGTTTAAAAAGATGGTCTAAGCATGTCATGTGAGGGGTGAGTATGTGAAAGGAGGGAACAGTGCCCAAATATGGGCAGCTCTAAATATGGCCAGGGTCTGAAGAATAAGGGGTGGAGAGATAGGAAATAAGTGGGAAGGATTTAAGAGTTTGTGAACTGTACTGTTCTACCCAATGAGTAGACAGGCAGGAGGGGCTAACTAAAGATTGTACAGACTATATAATCAATTAATGTACTATGCTAGGTGTGTCCATCTTGCCAATTTCTGTGCAGAGGGCACCCATTGTAGGCCCCAAATGTAAATAAATTATATTGCTTACTTTACTCAAAGTCTCTCAGAGTCTTACTTATCTTGTGGGCAGTGCCTTTTCTCACACCCGGACATGTCCTCCTTTCACAGGACATGTCCAGGTGTCCAGACGGCTTTTCAAAGCCCGGCACTTTGTCCGGGTTATGAAAAGCTTCCAGCTCAGGAGCCACGTCGGGAGGGCATCTGTGTATGCCTCTCTGGATGTACAACTGTGGTTCCCATGGAGACCCAGATGTCAGAGCTCTACATGTTATCCATTAGCACTAATTGTTCTTACTCCAACTGCCAAATGGTGCAGCTCTGAACTATGGTTACCTCTTCTTACCAACTCACAGCACAACACATTTAGATGAACTGTAAAACTACAATGTTACTTATTGTTGAAAAATTTGTTGAATAAATAATCAAATTATATTGTTTTGACTGATTTATTTATTTATTAAACAGTGTAATCTCTCATCAGATTAGGACAGAAATAGGATCTAATTATGTTCTGGGTGTCAACTGTGCTAAAATGAACACAATCTTAAAGCTTTTTCCAAGTACATTTGATGTAAGAAGCCTTTGAGGGAATCAGTTGGATCACTAGATGAAGAAGGGAGTTAAAAGGACATGCAGCAAGGATAAGACAAGAAAAACTAAGAAGTCAATATTCAGTGAGGAATCTTCCACATAGATATGTATGGATGACTTATCCACTTAATTTTCAGTGATGCTATTCATTTAAGTAGGACTTCTAAATATGCAGTCCTACACTTAAACAATAAATTAACCATTTAAGGTAGGACAGCTATTTATGCAGTCCTACTTAAATGGAAAAAAAGTTATTTGTGTAGTGCTGAGTATCAGCAGTGCTGTAGTAAGGGTAGAAGGCACCTGGGCAGTGGCACTCTCATGACCTCCTCTCCGCCCCCCCCACCCCTGATCTTTCTGCATTCCCCTGCTCCTTTGCGCTTCCCATGCCACACTCATACCCTCCCTTCCCCTGTACCTCTTAGATTGTAAACAATTTTTATTGACATGAAAAACCCGCAGAAGTGAGAACAACAACAAATGCCTGCACATAAGGAACAGAGGCAATATCCGCATAAGCAAGTACAACATGACAAAAACATGGATCAAGTATACCCATCCAAAAAACCCCAACCACCCCAAGTTCCCTGCACCCCAAGCCCACCCCTCCATATCCCCCCTACCCCCCCCCCCCCTTTTTCCCTAGTGGAGAGGAATGCCAAGACAGAAAGTAGACAGTCGCAAACCAAGCTCCCCCTCCAGGGTCTGGACTCTGATGAACCCAGGGCACCAAAACAAGCAAAGCATCCCCCTCCAAAAACAGACCCCCCCTAACCCCCCCAATCCCCTCCCCCCCCCCTTTTTTTCCTCAGAGCAGAGAGATGCCGAGATCCAGAACTCCAGGAGAGAGCACCATCAAGCCAGGGTATTAAGAAGAAGGCTACGCCCCCTAGGAGACAAAGAACGCAAATATGGGTCCCAAATCAGCAAAAAGCTCCTACAATGTTTAAAGGAGCTCTCCACCTCACGCGCCTCCCAGAGAACTAACGCATGAAGCTGAGCTCTCCAATGCCAAAAAGACGGAGGAGTTGCTGAGGTCCAATGCTGCATAATACATCGTCGAGCCAGGAGACACACCTTACGACACAGCCAACGAGCATCCTGAGGCAAAGATCCAAAAGCTCCCGGTAAATCCAGTACCACCCGAGCAACAGTGCCCATCACAGACGTCCCCAACAGGGAGCTCAAAAATTTGACCAACTCAGCCCAAAAAGCCCGAATACACCAACAATCCCACAAGGCATGCGAAAACGTGTTCGGGTCTCGACCACATTTGAGACACAAAGGCGAGGCAACTCCATCAAATTTGAATAACTGAGCTTGGGTAATATACCCTCTATACAATATACGAGCATAACATTCCCGCAACACTGCTCCCCGGATTAAATGCAGCAAGCCCACCAGATTCCGGGAGACATTCCAAGAAGCCAGATCCAGTTGGAGTTCCGAGGCCCAGCCGTCCCGAACCCTCAGACAGTCTCTAGGGGCCTCAAAGGGAAGCAGGGCCTTGTATAAGGCGGACACCGAAGTCTGAAAGGGCTCAACCTGGGCATAAAAGTCACGAATACGAGCACCCAACGGGTGCTGAAGGGCCAGCCAGGGAAGCGTGAGAATATAGTGTTTGACTTGACAATAAGCGAAAGTGTCCCCCCAGCACCGCCCCAACCGATCCCGAAGATCCGCTAAAGAGCGCAGTTCCCCTGCGACGGACAAAAGATGTTCCACCAAAAAAATGGTCCCTGCACCTCTTAAAATCTTCACCAGCACGCAGTGGCGTACCTAGCAAATATGACACCCGGGCCCATCATTTTTTGACACCCCCGCAATCTATATGAAAAATATGATTTTTTAGTAACAATCAACATATCGCACAACAAGAGTGTACCTAGGAAAAGACAGCATCTTAAACACTGCAGTGAACACCAACACATACATTGTAAAACTAAACAAGCCAGATCCCGCACAGTCAATTGATCCTGCAGTCAATGCCAACTGAAAACTATGTTCTTTTCATACACACAGAACAGAGATACACCCTCGCCCAATATGGAATAATCACAAACTAAAAATAGAAATATGTAGACAAAAGTTAAACTGAACCGCCAAGAAACCAGACTCTGCATACAATGCAACACCACAACACCACAAAAATAGTAAAACATGTCTTCTAATACTGTACAAAATATAAAGAGAGTAGATGTAAATTTGAAAAAACTGATACATAACTATCACCACTTTACAAATTAACAAATAAAAATAAAACAAATAATGAGAAATAAGAAAATACCATTTTATTGGACTAATCCCCATAAGCTCGGTCCCCATCCCCGCAAACCACATGATTCCATCCAGACAAACCTTGAATTGTTTTATATTGAACTTATATTAAAGTATAAAAAGAAACAGTAATCTGTACAATTATCAATTTATAAATCAGCGTCTTCTCCCCACTCTCTCTTCCCCATTTCCCTTCAGCGTCCTCAGCCCACTCTCTCTCCGCTTTCCTTCAGCACACGCAAGTAAAACCTTGAATTGTTTTATATTGAACTTATATTAAAGTATAAAAAGAAACAATAATCTGTACAATTATCAATTTATAAATCAGCGTCTTCTCCTGACTCTCTCTTCCCCATTTCCCTTCAGCGTCCTCAGCCCACTCTCTCTCCGCTTTCCTTCAGCACACGCAAGTAATTTTATATCATTTTCATTCTATTCATTCATAGAAATTAAAGTCTAAATAATGCCAGTCACATAACAAAACATGATTTTACAAAAATAATTTCCTGTACAGTCAAGCCTGCAAGGATTACTAGATGTCTTTCAGCAGCTCCCCTTCCTCCTTCCCCTTACCTTTGTGGCCAAGTCAAAATGATCTACCAACAATAAAAATTTAAAAACACAAAGCACATTGCAAGCAGAGAAAATGTTAATTATCATTTATATTCCGCGGGTTTTCAAAGAGGTCAAGGCAGATGACTTTATGCAATGTCACCTCAGTAACAACTATACAAAAATAGACAAATATACCACCTCCCTTTTTACTAAACCGCGATAGTGGTTTTTAGCGCAGGGGGCTGTGCTGAATGCCCCATGCTGCTCTCGATGCTCATAGGCTCCCTGCGCTAAAAACCGTTATTGCGGTTTAGTAAAAGGGGGCCATAGTGCAAAATATAGACAGCATATATAAATTCTCAAAACGAACACATTTTGATCACTAAATTGAAAATAAAATCATTTTTCCTACCTTTGTTTGGTAATTTCATCAGTCTCTGGTTGCACTTTATTCTTCTGACTGTGCATCCAATATTTCTTCCCTTCTTTCAGCCTCCTGTATGTTTCCTCTCCTCCAGACCTCATTCCCTCCCCCAACGTTTTCTTTGTTTCATCCTGCCCCCTTCTTTCTTTCTCTCTCTATGCCCCCTTTCTTTCTATATGTCTCTTTCTCTCTCTCTCTCTGTGCCCCATTTCTTTCACCCTACCCCCTTCTTTCTTTCTCTCTCCATGCCCCCTTTCTTTCTCTGTGTCTGTCTTTCTCTCTCTCCTTGCCACATTCTTTCTTTCTTTCTTTCTTTCACCCTGCCCCCTTCTTTCTTTCTCTCTCCATGCCCCTTTTCTTTCCCTATGTCTGTCTTTCTCTCTCTCCGTGCCCCATCTTTTTCTTTCTTTCTTTGTTTCACCCTGCCCACTTTCTTTCTTTTTTTCTCCCTGCCCTCCCCCATGCCACCGCCATTGGGAAACATGCCTGCTGCTCATACCAGCATTGGCTTTCCCTCTGATGTCACTTCCTGGCCCCATGACCCAGAAGTGATTTCAGAGGTGAGCCAGGCTGGTGAGCAGCAGACTGGAGAAGTTGCTTGTGCTAGCAAAAATTTAAAGAGGTGCAGTGGGGAAGGGAAAGGCGGGCTTGAGCATGGTGGTGGGGGGGAGGAGGGCAGAGAGGTGCTGGTGCACCCACCAAGATGGAGCCCAGGGCGTCCATCTCCCTCCCCCACCCCTTACCATGCCACTGAGTATCAGCACTATCTGAATAGCTTTAACTCCTTCACCTCTATAATACTTTCTGGCCCTCCTCCTCCTCTTAAATGTCTAACTTTTAGGCTGAACATTGAGATATCCAAAGAAACATAGAAAAATAAATCCAGATAAAGACTATATGGCCTAGCTAGTCTACCTAATCATGTCATCGACTATCCCTTCCTCTCCCCCCAGAAAACCAACATTCTTGCCCCAAGCTTTCTTGAATTGAAATACACTATTTTCTCGACCCTCTCCACTAGGCACAGTGGCATCATTATCTCTTTTTTCCTATGATCATTCTTCTCCCTATGTACCCCAAAATCCTTCTAGCTTTCACTATCTTTTCAACCTATTTGGCTATCTTAAGATCATCACATATCACACCCCAGTCCCACTCCTCTTCTGTGCATAAAAGTTCTTCATCCCCCCCCCCCTAAACTGTACTGTTCCCTTGGGCTTCTGTAGTCCAAATGCATGACCTTGCATTTCTTAACATTAAATCTTAACTGCCACATTCAGGACCATTCTTCAAGCTTTGCTAAGTACTTCCTCATCATCAGGGGTGTCTACCCTAATGCAGATTTTGGTATCATCTACAAACGAGGCAAATCATACCAGAGATCCCTTCAGCAAAATCACTTACAAAAATGTTAAAAAGAACAGGCACAAGAACCAAACTTTGAGGCACACCACTGGTAACATCCCTTTTCTCAGAGCGATCTCCATTGGCCATTACTCTCTGTCACCTTCCACTTAATCAGTTTCCATCATTTTGGGGCTCATTACTTTGAATATACAGTACACCACCAGATCCCATTGCTTTGTCCACCTTTAGTTTATCTAGCTTCTCACAAAAACAGTACTCTGAAAATTGTTCAGAGTCTACCACACCTCCATTCCTATTTTCAGTTATCTTCTGCGGTCCTGCTCCCAGCATTTCAGCTATGACCACAGAACAGAAATATTTGTTAAGCACTAAAATTATGTGCTAGCTGATGCAAAATTTTTATTATAAATGATTTAGCATATCTCTGAGGTTAACTGCATAAAGTGGTGGAATATGGACCTCTGATAAAATTATGTGCTTCAGTTTTACTTAGGAGGATGTTGCAGAGAAGGACTTCAGGGCCAATGCAAGCAGATTAATGTGAATTGCTGCCACTGTTAGTGTGTCAAAGGGGAAAATCATGTTGAAAGGTCACACATTTGTTTGTCACACAGGGAAACTGCTGAAATAAGTGAAAACTTCTTATTTAAGTTACTTGTTTCCTAGTGCTGACTTGCTCTAATACATTGCGCTTGGGTCTCCTGAAGCAGGTTCAACAGCTGAAACATGGCACATGTTGATTCAAGCTCTTTATGTTGCAATAAAGTTCTCTTGAAGGATCTCCACTGGTTAGTCTGATGTTTTCCATCATCCCCGCTGTGTTTGTTTCTGTGACTTGTTTGCGGTGGACTATTTTTTTGTTTTATTATTTATTGTTGGGGAGATCCTAATGCCAGAAATATTCTTTGATTTTGATGATTCAGAGGAACAGCACCAAATCAAAGTGAAGGCAGAATGTGTAATGGAGCAAATTGCAAATTATAAAATAACAAATTACCAGTGCCAGATGGTAGTCACCCCAGAGGTTGAAAACAACTCAAATATGAAATTGCAGATCTGTTACCTATCATTTAAATCGGTGATTTTGACTCAGTATAGGAATATAGCCATTGTAGAACCAATTTTTATAAAGGCTTCTAGGGTGATCTAGAAAACTATAGCTTTCAGGGTTATTGAGGAAACTATAGACAGTGTTATGCAAAACACTAGAATGTATTTTAGAACAAAATTACTGGCTCTATTGATGGACAGGCTTAATAGAGCAGAATCAACATGCATTTAGCAGAGAAGTCTTGCTTTATCCTTCTTTTATATCCTTTGCAAATGTTAATAAACATATGGATAAGGCTGAATGGTTTGATTTTCAGATGACATATGACAAAGTTACATATGAGAGAATCCTCAGGGAAATTAAAAGTAATGAGACTGGAGACAATGTTCTGTTGTGGATTGATTAATGTAGGACTAAATGGTCAGCTTTCCCAATGGAGAAAAATAAATACGGAAGGGCTCTAGGGATCTGTACTAGGACTTGTTATTTTTAAGATATTTATAAATGATCTGGAAAAGGAAGCAAAATGTGAAGTCATCAGATTTGCAGATGACACAAAATTCACAGTTATTAACTCACAAACAGATTATGAGGAGTCGCAGAAGGACATTGTGAGGGGGACTCGGCATGTAAATGGTAAGTGAAATTTAATGGGGACAAATACATAGGAAAAAATATCCCAACTACAAAGCTGGGTTCCATATTAGGAGTCACCACACAGGGAAAGGATCTTGGCATCATTGTGGACAATGCGTTGAGTTCCTCAGTATGTGGTAGCAATTTTTAAAAAGCAGACACAATGTTAGAAATTACAATATTAGCGAAGGAGTATAAAATAAAACAGAAAATATTCTGTTTTATTATGTGAAGTTCTTATCACCTCATTTCAAAAGATATAGCAGAACGAGAAAATGTACTGAAAAAGAAACCAAAAATGATGAAGGGGATGGAATGGCTGCCCTGTGAAGAAAGGCCAGATTAGGGCTCTCTAAGTTAGAGATGAGCTATTGAGAAGGAATACGACAGTGGTCGATAAAATCAGGAGTGGAGTAGAACAGGTAAAGAGGGAAGTGGATAAAGCAGTTTTTCTTTCAACACAAAATTAGCTGTGGAATATTTTGCAGAAGCTGGGGTCATGAGGAGCTTTAATAAAGTTTAGAGAAGTTCCTGGAAGCAAAGTCCATAAATCATCATCATCCATGTACACTTTGGCAAACCATTAACTGTCTCTCAGTGTGAGCATTAAGAAATAAATCTACTGCATGGGATCATGTGGCCAGGGCCAGCCCAAGAATAAGAACATAAAGAATAGCCATATGGGGGTCAGACCTATGGTCTACCTAGCCTAATATCCTGTTTCCAATAGCGGCCAATCCCTGGCAGTACCTGACAGAAACCCAAATAGTAGCAACACACCCTCTAGGGCAGTGGTCTCAAACTCAAACCCTTTGCAGGGCCACATTTTGGATTTGTAGGTACTTGGAGGGCCTCAGAAAAAATAGTTAATGTCTTATTAAAGAAATGACAATTATGCATGAGCATAAACTCTTTATATTTATAAATCTTTCCTTTTGGCTAAGTCTTAATAATAATATTGTAATTTATAGCTAAAGAGACATATGATAAAGAAACTGTTTTATTTTACTTTTGTGATTATGATAAACATACCGAGGACCTCAAAATAGTACTTGGCGGGCCGCGTGTAGCCCCCAGGCCGTGAGTTTGAAACCACTGCTCTAGGGGCAGCTCAAGGCCCAACTCAATCCCACCCCCTCAATGGTTCAGCATTTCTTCTCCTCCCTCCCCCCCTTCCAAGGAAGCCAGCATCTCGCACTCCCCATTCTACCTCCCAGGTGGCTAACAATCCTCTTTTCACTCTCTGCTTCTCTAGATGCCCAGCATCTCTCCTTTCCTTCTCTACCCCAACCTCACAGAACCAGCATTTCATCTCCCCTCAGCATTGGCACTGGTCCTTTCAGCACAGGCCCATGCTCACGAGTTACCACATACTGTAGTGGTAAGTAGGGAAAGGTAAAATGGAAATGGAGGATCAAATATTATAGGGATAAGAGATGATCACAAATGGGCAGTGCGAGAAGAGACATGGGGAAGAAATATGTGGAGGAGTGAATCCTCCATAATGTGAAAAGAAATGACAAATTAGATTAGGCTGAAAGATAACAAGATTTGGATGCTTTTAAAAAGGAGGGCGATAATGATGGTGCATTAAATATCTGTGCTGGTAAAATTGCATTATCAGTTCCATTCCACTTCACATACTGACCTAGAATGTTTTCTTGCAATAAAAACAGCCTGTGATGAGCAGGTGTGTGCATGTGCTTGGGTGTTATAATGTGTGTATGTATATATGAAGATCTATACTAGCTAGATGTACTTGTTTGTAGGTAAAAAGACAAGAAAGCAGGCAAAATAATTTAAATTGCTGTCAGTACTCCTCCTCTTTTTACACTACTGTTTTCCACATTTATTGCCAATCTCATTATAGGTATATATCATCACTTTCAATAATAATTTTGAAAAGCACTCTTTACCATTGCACCTTTAGTATATGCTGTAGTAGATCCTCCTCCACTGCCATCCCACTGTCTGTCAGTGCACCTCAGGGCTCTGTCCTAGGACCACTTCTTTTTCCATTTGCATGTCTTCCCTTGGTGCTCTAATCTCCTTCCATGGCTTTCAGTATCAAATCTATGCCATTGACTCGCAGATCTATCTCTATACCTGATATCTTGACAATCAGTTCCGGGTCTCAACCTGCTTGTCTTACATTGCTATCTGGATAACTCGCTACCAACTAAAATGAAACACGTACAAGACTGAGCTCCTTATCTTTCCACCTAAACTCATTTCTCCTCTTCCCACGTTCTCTATGTCAGTGAACAACACCCTCATCCTCCCTTTCTCGTCGGCTTGCAACCATGGGGGAATCTTTGATTCATCTCTCTCCTCTTCACATATCCCACAGACTGGCAAAACCTGTCTTTTCTTTATCTACAAAAGGGGTCTCCAAAGTCCCTCTTTGAGGGCCGAATCCAGTCGGGTTTTCAGGATTTCTCCAATGAATATGCATGAGATCTATGTGCATGCACTGCTTTCAATGCATATTCATTGGGGAAATCCTGAAAACCCGACTGGATTCGGCCCTCAAGGAGGGACTTTGGAGACTCCTGCTCTACAATATTGCTAAAATCAGACCCTTCCTTCCTGAGTGACCTGGCAAGACCCTCATCCATACCCTTATCACCTCTCATCTAGACCAGTGGTTCCCAACCCTGTCCTGGAGGACCACCAAGCCTTTCGGGTTTTCAGGATAGCCCTAATGAATATGCATGGAGCAGATTTGCATGCCTGTCACTTCCATTATATGCAAACACTTGCTTCTACTGGAGTGGCAGATGTTATGGCTCTACAAAAGTTGTTTAACAGTAGACCACTTATCTGAAAAGATCAGTTCACGGCTCCAACACAGCCTGTGTTTCGCTACGCTACATCAGGAAGCCGGAAGGATGCACACTGCACACTGCAAATAAAATCAATATAAAAAGCTTATCCTTCCGGCTTCCTGAGGTAGCGTAGTGAAACACAGACTGTGTTGGAGCCGTGAACTGACCTTTTCAGATAAGTGGTCTACTGTTAAACAACTTTTGTAGAGCCATAACATTTGCCACTCTAGTAGAAGCAAGTATCCTTGCTCCATGCAATGTGTTATGATTAAAATTCAAGCACCTTTCCAGCGACATTGTACTGCTGTTGTGGTGCCTTACTGAAGAGCTTATGAGCACATTTAAATATTTAAAAGCCTTTAAATGTTATATGAAGATACTATTTGAGAAACTTGCCTAGTATTGATGAGAGGGGGGTTTTTGGCATTAACTTTTAACATTCAACTTCCATTTTTCTGCTTTCTTCTCAAAATCTACTTTTCTAATCTAATCTTTGGTTTATATACCGGGTCATCTCCCAGTGGAGCTCGACTTGGTTCACATATAATTAAGATTAGAGTACATAGCAGAAAACATAGGAGAAGGAAGTACTAATTAAAAACTAAAGTACATAAGAAAAGCATAAAAAAAATAATTATAATATTATCATTTCGTTGAGGCTGTAGTTAAACCATTTAAAAATTGCGAGAACAACAAAGTTTTTCAGGAATTTACGAAATAATTGCAGCTGGCTTAAAAGCCTAATGGAGTCAGGTCGACTGAGCTTCCTAGTAAATTTAGGGCTCCTTTTATCAAGCCGCGCTAGTGGTTTAACGTGCGTAATAGTGTGTGTTAAACCGCCGGCCGCGCTAGCCGCTACCACCTCCTCTTGAGCAGGTGGTAGTTTTTGGCCAGCGCGGGGGTTAGCGCGTGATGAAAAGCCACACGCGTTAACCCCGCTAGCGCGGCTTGATGATAGGAGCCCTTAATTCCCGTAAAGGAAGGGAAGGCTAGCATATATCTTTGTGTGATTCTCAAATGGCATATCTTTTCTTCTCATCTATCCATGTGTACTAGCTTCTCTCTCTTTCTTCACCCCTATTCCCATCTATCCATAAAAAGCATTTCTTCTATCTCTTTTCCCTGCCATACCCATTGCTTTTCCCTGCCATACCCTTTTCTTTCCAGGCGGACAAATTGAATTTATGGCTGGCTAAAACTGTGTTAGAAGCTTCTTCTTATCTCAATTTTAGAAAACAGTTAAAAACTCAATTATTTAACAGGCTGGGTTTTTAATGTATCTTATTCTTTTAACTTTTAACTTTATTTTAACATTGTTGTATTCTTCTTATATTGTATGGATTTCTTTTATTTTGTATGCACTTAATTTGTCGAATCTTAAACGATTTGCATTGTTTATACTATGCGTAACTGTTGTGAACCGCCTAGAACTCACGGGCATGATGGTATATAAAAATAAATTATTATTACTATTATCTCCTCCCTCTCTCTACCCTTCCCCTCCATTCCTGTGTACCATCACCTCCCTCTCTCATGGTCTGACATCTCTGTCTTCCCCCTTCCCTCTCCTATAGTCTGGCATCTCTCTCATGGTCCGCCATCTCTCTTCTTCCTTCATTTTTCCCATGGTCACACATCTCTCTCCTTCTCTTCCCTCCTTCCTTCAGTCTGTCATATTTCTCTCCTCTCTTTCCTGCAGTCTGGCATATCTCTCTATCCCCTCTTTCCTCTTCCCTGGTCTGGCATCTCTCTCTCCTTCCCCTTCTCCACCACTATCACGTCCAACAATTCTCCCTCTTTCTTCCTTTCCCCATGTATACCATCTCTCTTTCCCTTCTACTCCATACACCTATGTCCAATTCTCTTTTTCCCTTCCCTCCACCACTGGCAGCATCTCTTTTTCTCCTCCCTACCCAGCACTTCATCCATGCAGTTTCTGTCCTTTCCACCCCCCCCCCCCAGCCCATGCAGTATCTGTCCTTTCCTGCCTCCCCCTAGCCCATGTAGCATCTGTCCTCCCTGTTTTCCCAACCCCCTGCCCCCAGTCCATGGCGTGTAGTGTATGTTCTTCTTCTCCTTCCCCACCCCCACCCCCAAGTAGGACCCTGAAGCACGACATCTCTCTTCAGCTCCTGACTTCCCCACACCTCTTCCCTGGTCACTATTAGTGTAAATTTACCATAAAATGGCATTTTCTGTTCATAAAATTAAAAATAAAATCCTTTTATTTCTCTGGCCATTTTACCGCATTCATGTTTATCCCAGTTTTTGCTTTCTTCAATCTTTTCTTTATTTTCTTTCCAGAGTCTTCAGTCTATATGCCTCTTCTCTCCTTCACTTCCTCTCCTATATCCATCTCTGACTTTAACCTTTTCCTTCATTTATTTTTCTGCATCTCTATCAGCTTTTACATACAGCTTTCAAGTCTATTAGGTTTTTATATACTGCTTATCAAGATGATCTAAGTGGTTTTATAATCAGGTACTCAAGTATTTTCCCTATCTGTCCTAGTGGGATTACAATCTATCTAACAGACCTGAGGCTATGGAGGACTGAGTGACTTACCCAGGGTCACAAGGAGCAGTGTGGGGCTTGAACACACAACCCCAGGATGCTGAGGCTGTAGCTCCAACCACTGCACCACACACCCTCATTCTATTATTCTCCAGTTTTTTTTTTTTTAACTTTCCCCTCTCTACCCTTCCAGCATTTTCTCTTTCTCTCTCTTCCCCCTCTATTTTTACTCTTCCAACCAGTATCTCCTCTCTTGCCCCCTCCATCCAGCATATCCTCTCTCCTCTTTCCTCCACCACCTCATCTCTCTCTGCACTTTCATCCAAGATCTCTCCCTATCACCTTTTACACTTTGCCTCTTCCAACACTACCTACCTGGGGGTCTGGCTGTGGGGAATAGAGCCATGGGTCAGGGGCAGACCCAACATGTGAGACAGGGAACTGATTCCTCCCAGCAGCAGCAGCCGTGATGGTCATCTATACTGTTTGTTGGCCACCAGGAGGAGAGTGGAGTGAGGAGTCAGCGGCGCATCCTGATTGCAATCAGCCCTGCCTTTGGTCCTGGTCCCGCTAGACCAGCTGGCAATAATGAAACCAGAAGCCACGGGGCTTTCCCTTTTGCCAAGTCGCTATAGGCTCTGCCGGTCTCGATACCACCCCTCAAAAACAGAAAGTAAATTCAGAGGGGGCAGGATCGAGACTGGCAGAGCCTATAGCAACATTGCAAGAGGGAAAGCACCTGCGGCTTCTGGCTTCATTATTGCCAGCCAGTATAGCAGGACTAGGATCAAAAGCAGGGCTGATTCCAATCAGAATGTACTGCTGATTCCTTACTTCCCCCTCCTTGTGGCAGCTGGCAAACAGCATGGACGACCGCTGTGGCTACTACCGGGAGGAATCAGCTGCCTGCCTCTGACCCACGACTCCATTCTCCACAGCCAGACCCCTAGTAGGTTTAAATTTTAATATTTTTTTAAACTGGTTACAGAAGTACTGAAGCATAAACTCAAATATAAACAGAGACCCCCACCCCCCATTAATGGGCCATTTTTTTGGCACAAAAATCTTGGTTTATATTTGAGTATATACGGTCTATGAAACTTATTGGTTGTGCAATAATCATTATATGTAACAGAACTAAGGTCTATTAAGATAAAGGCTATGGGGACACAATGATAGACTTCAAAGAACAATAGAATTTGTAACCTGTAAGGTGTAGAATTTCAATTGAACCTTTTCTACAGTCTACAGTCTGCTGGGAGCAAGCTCATCTAGAAAGATACCTTGACAAAGACAAAGGCCTAGATCCACTAAACTCATCGATCCAATCCATGGCCGAGTCTTCCCGGGTGACTGATCCACTATGAGTCCTCATGAAAATGCAATCAGAGGCACGCCGTATAGCGACCATACAGATTGCTACAGAGCGATCCAGACACATGCACAGACCATCTTCTTTGCCTGGAGATGCAGTCCACGCATGCGCTTGCTCTCCGCATAAGCGAGGTCAAAACAGGGGGAGGTGCCTTTAATGGAACAGAACATGCTTTAGCCAGAGCTACAGAACACACTGCAGCCAGGAACAGAACACGCTTTTAACCCGTGGATTAAAACCGCGGGCTTACACTGCAGGGAATGGTGGCAGGGACAGGGCAGCAGAGAGCAGGCGAGTTGGCAGAGACAGGGCAACAGAGAGCAGGCGAGTTGGCAGAGCTTGCCTTCTTTTGCTTTTTGCACAAGAGAGATGTATTTAAAATGTTTTATTTTGTTGGTTTTAATTTTGTTTTGATACTGGGATTTCAGGGCTGGGATTTCAGGGCGGCAGAGAGCAGGACAGTCGGCAAGGACGTGAGCGACTGGTCCTCAGCAGTCCCTTCTTTATGCATTGGCCAGTACAATCGGTGTTCCTTCTTCTGTTTAGTGAATCACTGCCTTACTACTTACGCATGCATTTCCCTTCATTTGCATGTGCGGATTGGATTGGGTGCGGATCGGGCAGAAGATTAGTGAATCGGGTCGGGGTCACAAACTGGGCGGGGACACGATCGGTGAGCTTAGCGAATCTAGCACAAAGACCAGATATGGAAAAGCAATGCTGCAATGCCTGCGGACGTAATGAGCCACATATCCGAAAATTTGCTCTATTAATTCAAATCCCTTCTCTCAAGGGTTCTTGGTGATTGCAAATCACCTTGGCCTTCCTTGCCAAATCTGGTTAGACCCTAGTAGTATAAGGTTACCATATGGCTCCAGAAAAAGTAAAACCCAGATGTCTCAATCTGTCCTTTCTCTGGAGTCATATGGTAACCCTATAGTAGTGATAATAGTTTCACCTCCCTTTAAGAAATTATATTGCAGTCTGATTGCCAGAAGGAACAATTTCAGAATGCTGTTATTGTAAAGCATAATGCTGTCCTCTTGCAAGGAACAATGTTATAAAAATACAACTACTGCTAATAAAATTTTTAGTAGCATATTTAATAACGATTTGGTTCTATCTGACATTTCGAAAGCAAACTCAGCATGTAAGACTTCTGCCACTGTGCTGGTTTCTGTTTCTAATCACTGCCACCAGGGAGAGTACCGCGGATGGAAAATCTCTCGTTGTTTTAATCACTTTTTTGAACTGACAGCCATTCCCCTTGGTGTATATTACTTTCCTCGGGAATTTAATAAATTTAACTGTCAAGGGTTCAAAAGGGAGTATTAAAACAATATCAGCTACAAGCAGTTCTATTTATTAGGTGATCAGGTACATCATCTCTTCCCCTTCCCCTCCCCCCATTATAAAACGTAGCTTTTGTTCTCTAGAATGCTTGACAACGGAGTCTATCACAGAGAGGTCTCTCCAGTAAAGGCTGAAGGTCGCTTAAGCTTGGACAGCAGTAACACAAAAGAGCTAATTTTACAAAGAAGGAATGTGTGTAAATGACCTGAATACTGGCATGTACGTGAAGGTGTTCTGGGTAAATGCTATTCTTTAAACTGGTGCCTAAATGCAATAGCATGTAGCAGGGTGACTCCATTCCGGCCCTCGAAGTCCACAGGCAGGCCAGGTTTCCAGGATATCCACAATGAATATGCATAGGAGATATTTGCATACCAAGGAATCAGTACATGCAACTCTCCCTCGTGCATATTCATTGTGGATATCTTGAAAACCTGAACTGACTGCGGACTGGAATTGAGTAGCCCTGGCATATAGTTTGAAGATGGTTCTGCAAATGGGTGGAGTCTTGGCATGGCATGGGAAGGGGGCACAC
Source organism: Geotrypetes seraphini (assembly GCF_902459505.1). Lineage (NCBI taxonomy): Eukaryota > Metazoa > Chordata > Amphibia > Gymnophiona > Dermophiidae > Geotrypetes > Geotrypetes seraphini. Next base: position 303,011,138 of record NC_047084.1, on the reverse strand, counting down.
AGTTAGATACTGAGGAAGGAAGGAGAGAAGAGGAAGACCTGTGCAGGTATGAACAGGTGAAGATGGAAAGTCCTCTATGATCCTAGAGGTGAAGGAAGACCTCCCCCTGAAATCCCCAAAATAATAGAAATAGGCCAACATTGTTTAAAGGCCTAAAATGACTGAGAAGCCTGAAATGGCTGAAAATATATTCTGACCAAAGCTGTCAGCCTTTTGCACAACCTAGCTCTGCTTTCCTGAGAAGAGCAAGTCATGCAGAAAGCAATGCTGAAAATAACAATTCAAGTGAAATATGTCCCTCCACCCAAGTCAACATGGCCATCTGTTAGAAGTTTCATAAGAATATGGAAATGAAACCTAAAATACTAGGAAAGTCTTGAAATAGATAGACCACAGTTGGACCCAAGTGCTCAGAATTGAAGATCTTGGTATAGTAAAAGGACATTTATGGGGAAGTAGAGTAGTTCTAGTGAAAAGGGCATAAAACACACAGTATCTCTCAAAAACAAGTAAAAATACTAACCAATCAATAGACTAATAAGTGTAATGACGTATATGTGATTGACCAATGAAAATGTAAAATGTAAGATGCACCAATATGTCCTTGAGCTATCAAAGTATATAAAACATAACTCCTTCGGATGAGAAATCAGAACAGATCTGAGGTTCTCAGGCCGGCCTGGTGCATCAGAATATGCTCTGTTACTCTATATGCTGTAAGGTTTATTCTTGCAACCTGTTATTGATTTACTAATAAATATTATGTTACTCATACCAGCATATTGAGTGTCGTGAGGTCAGTTAAAGAAAGCCGTAATAATAGGCGGCTCTTCAATAAATGAAACACAGGGCTCCTTTTATGAAGCTGCACTAGCGGCTTTATCGCACACACATTTTTAGCGCGCGCTAACCCCTGCACTAGCCAAAAAACTACTGCCTGCTCACGAGAAGGAGTTAGCGGCTAGCGCGGATGGTAAATTAGCGCACGCTATTACGCACGTTAAACCGCTAACGCAGCTTCGTAAAAGAAGCCCATAGAATACTACAATTTAAGCTTCTTCTTTTTCCCTGCAATCTAGGTACAAGCATTTACACCAGATCTAAGCTGGTGTAAGTAATCATTATAGGCATGTATTTTATCATATTCTCTATAGCAATGGTTCCTAACTTTGACCTGGAGGACCACCAGCCAGTCAGATTTTCAGGATTGATCTAATGAATGTGCAGAGGGCAGATTTTCATGCCTGTTACCTCCATTATATGCAAAGCTCTCTCATGCATATTCATTAGGGTTATCTCAAGAACCTGACTGGTCAAGTCGATGAAGCCATCCGCGCAATGTGCGGCGGTGGCGAAAAGAGTGAACAGAATGCTAGGAATGATTAAGAAAGGGATCACGAACAGATTGGAGGAGGTTATCATGCCGCTGTACTGGGCCATGGTACGTCCTCACCTGGAATACTGCATCCAGCACTGGTCACCTTACATGAAGAAGGACACGGTACTACTCGAAAGGGTCCAGAAAAGAGCGACTAAAATGGTTAAAGGGCTGGAGGAGTTGCCATACAGTGAGAGATTAGAGAAACTGGGCCTCTTCTCCCTTAAAAAGAGGAGACTGAGAGGGGACATGATCGAAACATTCAAGATACTGAAGGAAATGGACTTAGTAGATAAAGACAGGTTGTTCACCCTCTCCAAGGTAGGGAGAACGAGAGGGTACTCTCTACAGTTAAAAGGTGATAGATTCCGTACAAACATAAGGAAGTTCTTCTTCACCCAGAGAGTGGTGGAAAACTGGAACGTTCTTCCGGAGGCTGTTATAGGTGAAAACACCCTCCAGGGATTCAAGACAAAGTTAGACAAGTTCCTGCTGAATCGAAACGTATGCAAGTAGGGCTGGTCTGTAAGGGCAGTGGTCTTTGACCTAGGGGCCGCCGCGGAAGTGGACTGCTGGGCCCAATGGACCACTGGTCTGACCCAGCAGCAACAACTCTTTTGTCCTTATGGTCCTCCAGGATGGGGTTGGGAACCACTGCTCTAAAGGAAGAGAAGCTTACTTTTCTTTACAGAACAAGCTTCATTTGGGCACCCTCTATAGCAGGGGTAGGGATCTCCGGTCCTCGAGAGCCGTATTCCAGTCGGGTTTTCAGGATTTCCTCAATGAATATGCATGAGATCTATTAGCATACAATGAAAGCAGTGCATGCAAATAGATCTCCTGCATATTCATTGGGGAAATCCTGAAAACCCGACTGTCATACAGCTCTCGAGGACCAGAGTTCCCTACCCCTGCTCTACAGAAATGCCCTTTTTCTTTACAGAACAAGCTCCATTTGGGCACCCTCTATAGAAATGCCCTCAGATTGCTTTGAGATATATATAACTTCTGCAGGATCTCAAGATTTGACAGACTCAAATATTTTGTGAGAATGAAAAGCAAAGATAGGAGGTAATTCTTTAAAGTGGACCGAGAGGTAGACAGTGCACATATAGTTAATAATCTTGTAATTTTTCAGAACATACACCAAACTCAACATATACCAAATAAACTGTGTGTTCCTAAATTTTATAATTAAATATTTTAGGATCATCAGAGGTATCCATCTGAATGAGACATGATACATAAGAGGGGTTAATACCTTGAGACAGCCAGTTGCGAAATGTAAATTCATGTCGGTGAATAAGACCTCCCAAACATGAGATAAGTTTTTTACTTTAAATACATCAAATGTGAATATTGTGACACTAGGATGCAAATTATATAGAGTTTAAATAATAGAAAACCCCCCAAAACAAACCAAGAAAAAAAAGAAATAAGGGGATCGATGAAGTGTTGGTGAACCTAGTTTCAAGAATTTGATACAAACAGCTCACATTGGATACCTCTGATGTTCCTAAAATATGTAATTATAAAATACAGGGACACACAGTTTATTTGGTATATACCAAGAGGTAGGTACCATTTATTTGTATCAAAGTGGCACTTAGGCACCTATGAGCAGCAGGCACTTCTCGATAAGGCAGTGCCTAAATGCCATAGCACCTACTGGGCATGTCTCCCAGTTTACTTTATAACAGGGGTAGGGAACTCTGGTCCTCGAGAGCCGTATTCCAGTCGGGGTTTCAGAATTTCCCCAATGAATATGCATTGAAAGCAGTGCATGCAAATAGATCTCATGCATATTCATTGGGGAAATCCTGAAAACCCGACTGGAATACGGCTCTCGAGGACTGGAGTTCCCTACCCCTGCTTTATAGAATAAACTTATGCCTGCCATTGACATGGTGTAAGAGGCCACACCTACACATGGGTGTGCCAATGCCAACATAATGCTAGTATTTTATAATGGAATCTTGACACCAAGATGCCATTATAAAATTGGTGCTAAGCATGTGGCATTGGAGCGCCTAGACTCAGATAACAATTTATAGACTTGCCCCATATGTGGTTTTGGAACCATCACAATTGGAGATACCGTATATACTCGAGTATAAGATGAGGTAACATTTTCCTCCCATAAAGGAGGAAAAAAAGGTTGACTCAAATATAAGACGAGGGGGGTAATATTTATATGCCTTACCCCCCTCACTCATTCCCCTGCCAGGCTCTGCATCCAGCCCTCCTTCCTCCCTGCCCTGCCAGGCTCTCTACCCTGTCCCCTCTCCCTCCTTACTAGGCTCTCCACCCTGTCCAACCTCCCATCCTCCCTCCCTCTCAGGCTCTGCACCCAGTCCCCCTCCATCCCTACCTGTCAGGCTCTACACCCTGTCCCCCCTCCCTGCCAGGCTCTGAACCCAGCCCCCCTCCATGCCCTATCCCCCCTCTCTCCAGATATCCTGCAGGCCTCCACCGGGCCTGCTGTATGACTTGGTGGGCCAGAACAGGAGGGATTCCTCCCGTCTTCTATCCCAGCTGACTCTGTCAATTATTTTTTACCTCCCTCCCGCCTCCCCCTGCATACCTTTTCAAATCCCTGGTGGTCCAGTGGTGTACTGGGCAGGAGCAAGCTATCCTGGCTCCTATCCAGTGCTGAGCCGCCTCACTGAACGGCTGCCATAAGTTCTCACAAATCCAGCAAGAACTCATGGCAGCCATTTCAGCGAGCAGATCTGCTTCAGGCAGGAGCGAGGATAGCTTGCTCATGCCCCAGTACACTGAGGGCTGTGAGAACTTGAGGTGGCCATTCAGGGAGGGGCTCAGTGTGAAGCAGGAACGTGGAAAGCTTGTTCCTGCCCGGTACACCGCTGGACCACCAGGGATTCAAAAAGGTAAGTGGGGGAAGGTGGGAGGGAGGTAAAAAAAAAATATTTGCAGAGTCAGCCAGGACAGGAGACAGGAGGGATCCCTCCTCTCTCGGCCCACCTCACCAGGCTATTCGGCAGGCTGGGAGGGGTAGCAATCTGGGAGGGGGGTGGGTGAGCGATGACTCACATATAAGACCCCCTTTTCTGGGCCTAAAAATGGTTTGTTTTTAAGCATTTTTCATTTGGATCTTTTTTTTTTTTTCAAAAAGGGTTAAAAAAGATAAGCACTGAGGACAAACACATCTAGGAAATGGCCATTTTAAAAAAGAAAAAGGCGTTATTCTGGTTTGAAAATGGTCATTTTCTCTACTGGCGGAAACAGAAAATTGTGTCATTAGAGAAAGACAAACAACGGCAGATGGAAAGCAGGGAGGAGAACCGTGGGCAATGTTTCTGAAGCGTTGCCAAGACCGGCAGATTTTGCTGCGAGACAGAAGGTGAGAGCAATATCGGACCAACGTGGAGAGAAGGGAGAAAACTTGCTGGGCCAAGAAAGCCTCCTGAACTAACTGATTTGAGGTTTTTTTAAAGTACAAAGGAGGAGGGTATTAAAAGAAGTGCCAAATTGGGCGTGGGAAGAGAACTTATGCTGAGGCCTGAAACAGAGGTCAGAGGGAAATGGTGGGCAATGGTCTGAAGGGAGAAAAGTTGGACCTGGGGTGATGTAGAGGAAGAGGGAAAGAGATACTTGAAGGGAGAACTATTGGGAAGAGAAACGGAGAGATGGTGGACCTGGGGGAGGAGGGAGGCAGGGGGAGAGATGAGATGGAGGGCAGTTGGGAAAAGAAAGGGAGAGAAGTTGAATCTAGTGATGGAAGGGAGAGAGGGAGAAATGTTAGGCCTGGCGGTGGAAGGGAGAGAGAGATGCACATCTCTTTTTTTCTATCTCATTGTTCAGCATCAATGGGGAGGGGAAAAGAGCAGAAAAGAGAGGGAGCAAAATGTTGGACCATGGGGAGACAGAAGGAGATGGACCCATGGGAGGGCAGGAGGAAAGAAAGCTGGGATAAGAAGATGCTAGAAGATGGAGAGAAAGGGGCAGGAAGATATAGCCTGACCAGTGGAGAGAGGGAGGGGGATTCTGAAAGTAGGGAGCCATGTGGATGAGGTCCAAAGGGAGATGACAAGATGAGTGAGAGAACAGTGAGTACAGTGGTAAAAATGTGGTAATGGGGACAGGGTAGGATTAATTCATTGAGGGGCCCTTGACACACAAGTCCACCCCTGCTCCACCCCACCATGCCCTGCCCCTTCCACGCCCCACCATGCGCCACCCCTTCCATACACCCTGCTCCGCCCCCATTTATTTACCCATTTTCTTATTTACTTCTTTATTTCCATGAACTCATGGCCAGTTAAATGACACATAACCGGTTAACCAGCAATATTCAGCAAAAATTAGTCGGTTATTTCCCAGTGAATATTACAGTTTAGCACTTGGCACAGGGCTCGACAGATTTTCTTAGGATCTAGGAGTCAGTCCAAAAATTTAGGGGCTAGATGCACAAAACACGGTCATTAAGACCATACAAATCGCTGTTGGCCGATTTTTGGCCGACTCTGGAACAGCGACTGATGCACCAACAAACCTCCATGTAAATTATTTGCACAGAGGTTCATGGTAATCCCCATCCGATCAGTTGACAGCTGAGTGACAGGGGAAGCCCCTCAGCTGTTGGGCTTTTTTTTTAATGGCACAGATCTTGTGCATGTTATCCACACAATATCTGCCCCATTTAAAAAATGTTGTGACCTCCACCCCCGCCAATGACGGCCCTCCTCATAGATCCCACATTAACCAGCTCCAGGAGATTTCCCCCCCCCCCCCCCATGGCAGCAAAAATGGCAAGAGGGATGCCAATTCTCTCCTGTCAATGGAGCACCCCCCACACCAAGTACCCCAAAACAAACCATATCACCATACCCTAAACTCCCCCTTTCCCCACAAAAAAAGGTAGGAGAGATGCCCACTTCCTCTTCCCCCCTCCCCCCAGTAGCTGTCTCTCAATGAGAACTCCTTCACCATCATCAGCTTTTTATGTTCTCCACCTGCATATACTTTCCCAGTTCCAGTACCCCAGCACAGACACCAAGTTTTGCTCCCCTCCCCCCTCCCTCCAGTATCCCCCACCTTCAGCAAAACCAGAGAAATGTAAGTACAAGATATCAGAGATGCAAATTTCCTAAAGCTGACATGGTCCATTTGGTAAATAAAATAAAATATTTTTTTTATACCTTTGTAGTCTGAGCATTTTATTTTTCCATTCAATTTGTTTTCTCTCCTCTCTTCCCTTCCTTCCACACTATGTTCAGCATCTCTCCTCTCTCACTTGGCTATCCTCATGGTCTGGCATAACTCCCTCTCTCTCTGTCTGTGGTTTCAGCATCTCTTCCCTCTTGTGTTCACCTTCCCAGCAGGTCCAGCATATCTCTATCCCCTCTAATGTTCCCCTTCCTGACAGGTCCAGCACATCTCTGTCTCCCTCTAGCCTCCCCCCATCCACCCCCCTCAGAGTCGAACACATCTCTACCTTCCTTCATTTCCCTCCCACCCCAGGGTCCAGCAATCTCCATTTCTCCCCATCCCTACCGGCTCCAGTACGTTTCTTATCCACCCACCTCCTTGGGTCCAACATATTTCTCTCCCTCTCCCTCTCTACACCACACAGGAATTTGAGGTCTTCTGTCACCCTCCCCCTGGAAAACTCATCTTTCTTCATTGGAGCAGCAATTTTTACAACTTGTTGCGCTTTTTGCAGAAACAGGAAGTAGGTGGGACCATCAGAGAGGAAGGTCTGATGCCATCTAGCACAGCAAGTTGTGAAAGCTGCTGCTCCATCAATGAAAGGCAAGTTTTTTGGTGGGGAGAAGGGGAAGAGGTTCCTGGACCATGAGGTCCCTTGGATCTGTGGGGCCTAGGGCAGTTGCCCTGTTTACCCCCCCCCCCCCCCCAAACACTAGCCTTGCATGGAATAGAGGCCGACTGAAACCGAAACTGCCACAAAAAATGTCAGAAAGCTTTCAGCAAAAAATTATCACCTGGCTTTGACCAAAGGCAAAACTGAAAACTCAAGTTTGGTTGTGTGAATGCAGACTAGGGAGGGCCGTTGGAAATTGTCAGAGCTTGCAGTGTGCTTCCCTCTGCTAAACCCACAGTATCCAAGTCAGCACATAATAATTTAAATAATGAAAGACCGTGGGCTCCTTTTATGAAGGTGCGCTAGCAGTTTTAGCATGTGCTACATTGCCCCGCGGGCTACACGCTAACGCCTCCATACAGCTTGCATTAATATTTTTCATGTAGCGTGGGGTTAGAACGTGCTAATCTTCAGCGCGCGCTAAAAACGCTAGCGCACTTTCCTAAAAGGAGCCCTGTATTTTACCTCCAAGCAAAATAGCCTCCACACACATGGACTGCAGCTAATGAAAACTGAAATTAAAATCCACAGTGCTTTGACTACTGATGTCATAACTCCGCAGGGAGGATTCTTTCTACAGAGCTTTTCATTCCAAATTTGAAATTCTTACTAAAATTTTATATCAAAAGCATTTATTGGGAGCACTTTATATACCATATATACTATTATGCAAGATTATAAACTGCATTACTTGTAATTACAGTACAAAAGAGAAAGAGTAGCCCCCCTTCCCTGGACTAGCTTGGTGATCTAGTAATGTATTCAGCACAAGAGTGATGCTTCCAGTCATGGTAGCCACTGTGAGAGCAGAATCATAATGGGCAGGATTAACTGGGGATCATTCCTGCCCCGACTGCACTCCTAGACCACCAGAGATTGTAGCATAAACCCAGGGGAGCCATCGGTCGAGGGGCGAGGCGCTCAGAGGAGGTCTGGGAAGAGGGGCAACTCCTGTTTGAGGGGAGGGAGGGGAGAAGAGGGAAACAAATGGGGTAAAACACAAATTTTCAGCTTCCACTGGCAAAACTAAAACATGGCAGAACATTAAAATAACCTTACAATCGAATCCAAAATGGGGTGAAAAAGGATTTGGGGCCAGTTTTGGCACTGCAAAGGAAATCAAAATTCAGCTTCTAGCATGGAACAGGCTAGTGGAAATGCACAGCTGGAGGGCAAAGTAGGCATGGATTCAAGCTGTCCTGCCATTAGAAGCTAACTTGCTACATGACCTATGTGGATTACAAGGCAGGTCAATCCACAGCTTCAGAAGGCACAACCATCCAGCTGGAAAGGAATGGCTGGTGGAGTATATGAAAGCCTCAGTTCAATATGGCTCAGGTGCGCCCTTAATTTGGACCTATAGTAAGTAGTGTTGGTTAATAATAAAGCATATCATGTGTGTTCATTTGCTGAATTTGTGCAGTATAGAGAAATAAGTGACCTGACCAGTGCTTGTGCCACCTGCCTATTAAGGGCTCCTTTTACTAAGGTGTGTTAGCGTTTTTTAGCGCATGCAGGAAATTACAGCACGCTACACGGCTAGAACTAATGCCAGCTCAATGCTGGCATTAAGGTCTAGTGCGCAGGGCAATGTAGCGTACGCTATTCTGCACGTTAAAGACCTAACGCAGCTTAGTAAAAGGAGCCCTGAGTTTGGACAAGAGCACTGAAAGGAATTTTCAGGAAGGGGTAAATCGCGGACCTCACGGACTTCGTAGATCTAAAACTGCACGTCCTTAAAAAGCTGAGGTCCGTGCCCCTTTCTGGCTCTGATGGGAAGGGGTAAAACGCGGACCTCAAGGACGGTGACGCGGCAAGGGTATCGCGGTAAAAGTTGCTGTGTCAGGGCGGGAGACTCACGTGCGCCCCGCGTTTGCGTACATCCTCCTCCGCGCAAGCCTCATTAGCAGATCTGATGGATCTGTCAAAGCTCAATTGCCATCGAGGTCTGTCAGAGCCAGAAAGGGGCATGGACCTCAGCTTTTTAAGGACGTGCGGTTTTAGATCCGTGAGGTCCGCATTTTACCCCTTCCAGGAATTTTCTTCTCTTATATTAGAACTTCATAGTTGGCTTCCTATCTTTTCTCTCTTTTTTTCAACTCCAAATTTGTGCCTGTAGCATAATAGATTTGAAAGCAGCTTCACTTTAAGTAAATTGGGTTTGGAGAGCTAATCCCAGTCAATAAAGAACACTGAGCCCTTTAAAATATTAGAAATGAAATATAGCAAAGCAGGAACAATGAATTAAGTGGTGGTGGTTGTTGTTTTTTTAAAGTAATAGGAGAAAATTATTATACAACTATCCTTGCATCAACTTGCATTTGGTATGATGAATTATATCATATCTCCCAAAACTGAATGGACCTCTTCCAGAAATAGATCCACCTATTATTAAATATGCAGCATTCTGCTTAGATTTATCCAATATTTTTAAAAGAAATAATGATAACTGTTTCTTTCTTTCCTTGTTTCTCTGGCTGTTTCCTTTTTAGGTAAATAGATAAGACAAATGTTATTATGAAGCTTCTGTAATGTGCTTCTGCTCACATTACATCAAACAATAGATGTCAAATTTATTTAAAGACAGGGAAAATATTCTCTAATTTAATGTATTACAGATTATTGATTGTAAAGTGTAATAACTATTTTGTTTTCAGAATAAAGATGTGTTCAGATAATGATCTACAGAATTATCAATAATACAGAATTATCAATAATACAGAAAGTTTTAAACTGTAAAAAAAAATAAGAAAAAAGAAAACCATTAAAGTGTGCAAGAAAAAGACCCCCACTTAAAATACTTATATATAGCATTCATAATAAAATTATTGTAATATATGAAAAGAAAAAGATTGGAAATAATTCCTACCCAGAACAGAATTCATTAAAAAAATTAATAAATGAGGTTGCGACAACTATACAAGGGAGCTGAAAAGTTCTCAGCCCAACTAAGAAAATAATGATGTGGAACCATGAAACTTAGGAGTTATTCCACACTTTTCTTGACATTTTTCGTTTCGTATCATTAAAATGAAAAGTGTCAAGAAAAGTGTGGAATAACTTGTAAGTTTCATTATCTTCTTGATTGGGCTGAGAACTTTTCAGCACCCCTTCTTACTTGGTCCCACACATATTGTACTCATACAGTTAGCACAACAAAAACAAATCTAGCAGGACCAGAAAGGAAGTGAAAAAAAACAAAAACCAAAACAGATTCAGAGGCTCAATTTTAGTGAATTCTCCTTTTCTGGTATAATCAGAGGCGGCACTCGCTTGTGGCTCATTGTGTTTGCGCGGAACTAAAAATGACAACTTTCAAGTCCATCTTTTTCTCTCTTTTTCTAGTTTTCTGGTCCTTATAGCTAGATTTTCAATTGAAATAAATATTTATGGTATACTATATTTACGTACTATATTCAGAAAAGATCCCATAATTTTGATTCCTGAGCCACATTTTTTTTTTAAGCGTGAAATATATATTTTTATTTTGTCACTGCAAACACGAATGACTTTCATATTTTCAGCATGTTCTTTTTCTTTTTTTTTATTGTGTAGTGCTCTCCAGCTCATTGTCTTGCTGAATTAAGTGCTGTTAATGGTAGTTTGAAAAACGAGCCAATAGCATCCTGTCCGACATTATGATTTAATAGCTTAAAAGACCGCAGGCAACCATCCCTGGAGTTTGAACAGTGGATAGGAGGAAGGGAGGAAAGCAATAGAGAGGGGACTGGAAGGAACTAGCCTAAGTATATTTGGACACAGACTTGCACAAGAAAAGATTTGAACAGGCAAATAGCACGATTCTGCCTTTCTGGCATTTGGGTAGCCTTTTCTCAAGTTGTTTAATGAAATGGATATGTATCATACCCCCCTATTTCCAAATTTGATTTCAATAACATTTTTAAAAAGTAGATTTGTTTTTCTATGTTGTCATACATATCTTCTGTATCTCCTATTATAGTAATGATGAAAATTGCTTTGCGAATGATAATTATTATAATAATTAATAAAAATTTATTGAACGCTAAGGGCTCCTTTTACGAAGGTGCGCTAGCGTTTTTAGCGCATGCACCAGATTAGCGCTTGCCGAAAATCTACCGCCTGCTCAAAATGATGCGGTAGCGGCTAGAGTGCAGGGCAATTTAGCGCGTGCTATTCCACGCGTTAAGGCCCTAGCGCACCTTCATAAAAGGAGCCCTAAATAAAATTTAAAAAACAAAAACAAAACAAAGATATGAGGGTGGTTTGAAAACTTTGGTGGGAAAAAAAAGGCACCTTAAACAACATAGTCTCTCCATCGAGGGCTACTAGTCTAATGAGTTTCCTGTTTTATCTTTTCTTATATATATCTATATATATATCTATATAATATACATATATATATATGTATATATATATATATATATATATATATATCTTTATTCATTTTCATTCTAAAAACAGTGCAAACAAAAATTGCATAACAAGTTACCTGAAAAAACAGCTATTTTTTCTACGATACAACCCCCTTCCCCTGAAAAAACTGGAATCTCGCTAGACTAGTATAGCCCTCGATGGAGAGCCTATGTTGTTTAAGGTGGGATCTATTCACTGAGTTAGGTGGGGAAGGGTCATTGCGGTGGGCAGACTAGATGGGCCGTGGCCCTTATCTGTCGTCTATTTCTATGTTTCTAAGGTGCCTTTTTTGGTTTTTTAAATCAAAGTTTTCAAACCACTCTTGTATTTCGAGCCCATTCGTTTTTTCCTTCAATCTTGTATTTAAATGATGCTTTTGTTTATCTTTCAGGTGCGCCGTAGATCTTCAAATAATTTCGAAGCACCACCAAACTAATCGAATTTCATGGCAGGAGTTTAAGATCCTTTAACCATACTATTCTGCTTCTAACCTTTGCACTGTGCATCTGCGGTTACCTTCATTCATGTTTTATTTTGTGTTAAAGCTTCATCTAAAGCAGTGGTCTGAAACCCGCGGCCCGGTGGCCACATGTGGCCCGCCAGGTACTATTTTGAGGCCCTCGGTATGTTTTATCATAATCAGAAAAGTAAAATAAAACATTTTCTTGATCATATGTCTCTTTAGCTATAAATTACAATATTATTATTATTAAGACTTAGCCAAAAGGAAAAATTTATAAACTATAGAGTTTTTAAAAAATTGTTATTATTATTATTACCTCATGCAAAATTATTATTTCTTTAATAATAACTATTTTTTCTGTGGCCCTCCAAGTAGCTACTAATCCAAAATGTGGCCCTGCAAAGGGTTTGAGTTTGAGACCATTAATCTAAAGGCTGTCCTAATGCTCGTTTTTAAATGAACACAAGGCTGATCCACTGAAAACAGAATATTATTAGCAGTCGGGGATCCGAGGGAGAAATACAGCAGTTTAAAAAAACTCATCCAAATTCGTTATGTGACGTTTATAACGAATGCTGTCTCTTTTAGCTCTCTCTCTCAAAACAAACCAGCCTGTCCAATAAAAACAAAATAAGGTCTCATATGGAGACAGGAAAATAATATGAAAAGTTACTGGATTTCAAGCTTTCTTTGGAAAGAATTCTTGAGTACCTAATTCATTCTAAAAAGTACAGTTTCCAAATTATGTCCTACTCGTTTCCTGAACGTTGACATGCATTCAGATCTCACTTGCTAAAAAATAATAAATGCTAAATATTATTCCCCCCTCCCCCCCCAAAAAAAGGAGAAAAGATGACAGACTGAAAGGTAGCGCCCTCACCTGTGAGTCTGTCTTTAGCAAACCTCCTGCTGCTCTCCATCCAGGGAAAGGTGAGGCTGGGCATACTTCCCAGGCTGGGCATCCCGGCAGAGATGCCCTGCGGATGAGAGGAGGGGGGAGGGGGCATGGGCCTGTGTGCCGGCACCCTTATGACCCCTCCAGGACCCCCGGGGTTCACGTTAACGTTCATGCTCACGTTCATACTCATGTTCACGTTGTAGGAGCCCGGGAGCCCGGCCATGGAGCAGGCGGGGTTGTAGACACCGTTGTATCCGCTGGTGTAGGCATTGGCGGCCACATGATAGTCCGGCTCCCCAGCCCTGCTGGGCACCATGCAACTGGTCTGCTGGTCTGAACTGTTCAAGATCTGATCAATTCCAAAGCTTATGGGCTGAGGGTCCTGCTCCAGACCTCGGTGATCCATTTAGGATGGACTAGGCTGCTTGTGGAAAGGCATACAGAAGGATAAGGGCCCACCTGTATATCTTTATAGAAATCCAACATGGAAAGTAGATCTCCAGTAAAATGACACCATTCAAAGTAATAATAATAAAGTTTCTCCAGGGTTACTTGGGCTGTGGAACAAGCTCAAAGCATCTGATCATGGATTCTTACGTTTGATGGGGGGGGGGGGGGGAAACAGACAGTCCGGTTCCAAGGTCTCTGAAAAACAGACAGTCCGGTTCCCAGGTCTCTTCGGTGAGGTAGCATTCAAGTTTTAACTAGTTTCTGGTCCCTGCTGATTTTTTTTTTTTTTTTTTACTTTTCTCGGTTTCAAAGTGCGAGCCCCGCCACCGCCATGGTCACACGAGACCCGAGCATCTGAACCTGAGGTTTTGGTCCGCCAGATCCCATTCCCGGCTTTTCCAGCGCCATTTCCGCGGACCAGTGCGAGAGTGCAAAATGCACGAGGACCATCTAAATCCATAAAACCCGCATCCACCCAGATGGTGTATTTCTCTCGCTTGAACTCTGCAATGTTCTGAAGCCTGCTGGAGGCAACGCTGAAGAAATAGTTTCCAGGTGCATATGGTCTCCTGGAGTTCCACTTTCTATGTCTTTATCCTGGAAAAAAAAAAAAAAGTATTTCAGATCTTTCTGGAAAAGTGCAAGTTTTGCCCTGTTTGCTCTGGTGTAGTTGAGCGGTGTAAATATCCAAAGCCAGCAGGGCTCCTTTTGGCTTTTTTTTGTTTTGTTTTTTTTCTGCTCATCCAAGAGGTATTGTTTTAGGCAGGATCATGCTTTACAGAGGGAGGGGGAAAAAATCCATAGATCTGCTTTCTCATTGGCTCCCTGATGGCAGTGATTGACTTGAGCTCACTCAAAATGGGCGTGAAGAAGGAATTTAAAGGCCAACTACTCTATTTTGTAAAAGCTGGAGGAGCTTTTTTTTTCTTTTTTTTTTCTGCTGTGTAAGTCGTTGTGACACACTCCTAAGCGTCTTATCCTAAGGACAGAACCGGGGCTCTCGAGGAACAAACTCCACGCTAGACTGGCTTTCTTTCATATACTATTATTTTTAATCGTGGAAGTATATAAGCATCATAAACTGCTATTGAAATAACACAATGGAGCAAGCAGCGACATTTGAAGTCCTCGCTTTGTGCCTCATTTTAATTCAAGTTCAGTAAGTTAATTAAAAAAAAAAAATTCAGATTTTGATGGCGTTTAAAAATAAAGAAAGAAAAAAAATTATGCACAAAATGCAACTAACTTGAAATTCTAGTTTTCTCCCGTAGACTTTAACTAACCTCAACTCATTGACAGCACTGACATAAATTAGATAAAAATTGATACACACATACATATTGTTGTGAATGTAATTTCAAAGAAAAAAAAACCCCAATACTGCGGTAGACAGATACCACTTGACAACTTCCGATCCGTGCTATAATTATATTACACACAAACAAACAAACAAAAAACAACCTGGAGATTGGAAGTTCTCAAGAAATATCTTATATGGTAAATGACATCCTGAAGACATGCAATGAAATTTTGCTTTTAAACTTATTTCTGTTGATGCTTTATTTAAAATGCATAGGTGAAGTACGTTGCTGCCTACTCATGTAATAAAGATTCTCTGTTCTTAGGCTGTAAAAAGACTAAATGAATTATTGTATATTGTAGGATATTATTTTGAAAGCGTCTATCTGCATTATTGTATTCTATTGTACACTCTCACACGCTTTTTCTTTCTCTTTTTTATAGCTCAGAACTGTCCGATCTGCTTTCATATTACTATCCCTGAATAAAAGGAATTTTCTCTTTCAAAACGACCTCAACAATGGATTTGATACACGATGCGTATCGTCTTAGGGCCAGGAATCTATGTTTGATACCAGCTTCAGCAATCAATTTGGTTGGAATAGCTTGTGTACCTTCTGTTTCTTTTCCTTCCTCCTGGTAGATTTGGGAATGCTGTACTTCTGAATGGCTTTTCCATGACTTTTAGTCGTTAAAAAAATACATTTCTGCCTGCAGAAAGGAGGAGGTCGGAGAAATCAATCTAAATGGAAAAGGATATGGGATCCTATTTCCAAAAATCTATAACAAAGGCGATTTGGGAGCGGCTTAAAGATGGCTAAAGCTATATAGCAACGTCCTGTCGCTTTCCAGAGACAGCCAGAAAGTAAGTAAAGGCTCAAAGGAGACTGCTGTTTCATTAAAAACTATAAATAGTGGACATAATTTTTTTTTTTTTAAGTATAGAAAAAAGGGGAGTTTGGCTGCTGCAAAAGCCTGTCTGCAATGCAGGGTTTTAATATTTTGTAACAGAGGCTCTAGAAAATAATAAGGTTTTAATTTTGTTTCTCTGCCTAGTCCATGCATGTGTGTAGATAAATAGACAGAGTCAGAGATATACAGGTGCATTTGTATGTATGTATGTATATATATATATATATATATATATGTATATATATATATATATATATACACGTTTGCATTGAGCAGTATAAAATGCAGAACCTTCAAACTGTGTCTCAAATGGTAAGTCTAAATCTTTCACTTTATTTGTCACAATTTTATATATCGCGAGTTAAGGCGTTTTGTGTAAGGAAAGATTGTCCTCTTTTTCGGATTGAATTTTAAAAAGTGTACCGCTTTTAAGCCAGGAAGATTGCAAGAGATGGCTGGGGGTGATGGGCCTTATTGGTTTTGCTCCCCAGAACCTCAGGCACTAATGAAGCTACATGGTAACTATACAGCATAGTGTTGGCTACAAACGACAGGTGACGTTTTCTCTTCTTTTTTTTTTTTTCTTCAGATGATCAAATGAGTTCTGCATCGAGGGAGGGGTAACCTGTCACCCTACTCGTAGTTGTGAGCCACAAGAAGGATTCGAAATGCAAGAACACGACCTACAAAATTGTTAATAGACTCTGATGAGAATTTTCGTAGTGGTCTTTGAACAATTTTAAATAGTCCATTATTCTATAATAGTAATAATATTATTGAAGAGATCTGTACATACAATATTATATGGTATATACAATATTATATATATTATATGGTATATACAATATTATATGGTATATATAATATTATATATATTATATGGTATATACAATATTATAAGGTAAACCACATTTGTTAAAGAAAGTTCTATAATCCAAGGGTTAAATATGCCTCTCTCTTTTTATTTTGAACTTGTAGAGTGGACATCTCAGGATCATGCTATGCGGTAAGACGGCGCGCATTTTTGCCTGCAGAGTCGAAAAGCTCTTTCGGTAAACTATATTTTGGAAAATTCTCTTTCCCGACATGGCAGGTGCCTTCCCTTTCTGATTAATGCTCACACTCTGCTCTCCCTGGCTTATTACATTCTGCATGGAAAGTATTTACGGCTCCTTCCATTGCACTCAATTCAATTGACACAGCTGTAAACTGTTAATGAAAACCGCTGCAGACAAACTGGAGTTTAATAAGTGATCATTTGCACGTGAATGCAGACGCTTCAAATTGAATCGACTGCGGCTAACACGGGAGACGCTTTTTCTGCTCCAAAATTAGCACTCCAGGATCACCGAAGGGATGGGGGATATCTCAAGCTGCCTTATGGACATTTGTTAACTGATTGTGCAGCAATTAGAATCTTGTTGTCATTTCCAATTTTATTTGTGTTGGGTTTCTTTTCTTTGGGCGGGGCGGGGTGTGTGTGTGTGATATTGTATGTAGTTCCCACTAATTCCTGAAAAGCGATACCTTTTATTTTAGAGAAAATTATATGGAAAAAGTAGAATACAGAAACGGAATAAAAAGTAGAAATGAGTTTTTGCTTCCATTTCATTCAGCCAAAACGATCCCCTAAAGATATACGAGTATTCACCCCCTACGTTCAAAGCACATAGAAACTTTATTTTCCCTATGATGTCCCATACGTAGAATGAATTATTTCACAGGAGGTGTCCCAGGTGTTATACACACGGACTGTTATCGTTGCTGCCAATATTTTTATCAGCAGTTTTCTTGATCAGTTGACATTTTTTTCCGATATACAGCATTTGCCATTTATTTGCACTATTAAAAATGAAAATTATTTTATTCCATTTATAAGTCGCCACATTCACAACTATTGCAGGAGGTGAAATCACTCAGATATTGGTGATAGAACTGCAATTCATTGTTGTTTGGAATTATTTTTATGAAATCTCGATTGCAACCCTTAAATTTGCCTGCTAAAGAGCAATCTATTAGTCAATAACCTTATAATTCATTCTTCCCATAGGCACGAAGCATATAGAAATGCTTATAAATCATTAGATGCTAAACCTTACCGGTGCATATTAGAAAAAAAAAATCACAAAAGGGCTGAATCCAAGTTCTTTATACATTTCTCATTACAATAACTTTTTTATTTCATGAGAAAGAATCTTTATTTGGTAGAATTCAAAGTTATAGAAAGGGGTGCTGAAAAGTTCTCAGCCCTACCATGACGAGAATGACGTGGATATGGTTCAATCAGTGATCTGAAACAATGAGAGAAAAACAACTCCCCCCCCCAAAAAAAAAAAAAACAACCGGAGTTTCTGCAAATTGTCACTTAAGGAAATAAGATAACACTCCTTTTCAGCTACAGTGGCAAAATAACCTTTGAATTTAAGAAGTTGATTGTTTAGGGTGAGAACTCTTCAGCACCCCCTGGTACTTTGAATCAAAACAGAAAACACATTTTGTCTTTGGGAAAATATAAAGAAGGCTAAGGGCTCCTTTTACTAAGCTGCGTTAGGGCTTTGACGCGTGGAAAAGCACGCGCTACGTTGCATGCTAGACATTAATGCCAGCATTGAGCTGGCGTTAGTTTTTCTGCATAGCACGCGGTGTAGCGCGCGATAACTTCCTGCGTGCGCTAAAAACGCTAGCGCACCTTAGTAAAAGGAGCCCTATATGTATCTCCTTGTACGTTTATTATTTATTTTATGATTGTTATTACAGCTCAGTTGGAGATATACAGCATGTACATGGGTAGTCTTATTCAAAAGTACTTCGTAAGTATATATGTAAGATATTTTTCCTACCATGCAAAAAAACACTTGGAAACTCGCTGGACTAATAAGTGTATGGCCCTAGATGGAGACTAACTTGCTTTTTAACCAAACATTGAGCGAGCGTGCGTGTGTCTATATATCTAGATAGATAGATAGATAGATAGCTAGATAGATAAATGTGGGTTTTTTTAAAACTAAATTGGCATTTTCCAAATAAAAGAGATGGGAACCCCTATGTGCAATAAAACTGGATGCATTTATTGCTTTATCAATCTTAATTATTAATCGAAAGCGTCTACCCCAAAATTATCAATTCCGTATCCGTTTGCTATTTTAGGAGCTCCAGTGAAGAGCAGAGAAAAGGTGTCACTAGTCCTCCAGCCTCTGCTGTTAAGAGCCTGAGGGCATTACAGGCTCAGGACCTCTGTGCCAAAAGCCAGATCCCTCGCCAGCGAACATTTATTGAAGGCGAACACATCCTGGCCAGGCTGAATGATCACTTTATGCCATTCTCGGACATTAACTCCTTGTGCTGTGCCGTCCCTTGCACTGGTGCGCCTTCAGGTCATCCTCTGTCTTGCCAAAAGTCGTGTGCCGCTTCTTCCTTATAACAAGGCATCGGAAAGCGTAACCAACACAAAATAATAATAATGAAATGAAGTATGCGCTCTTAATACTAATACAAGCCAAACAGTAGAATACCAGGTAATGCAACTTTAGCGACAATAACAGGAGCCAACAAGAATACAATACAATAATATCCCTATGTTAGTGTGAATAATAAAGTGTTCATTAGAAGCAAAGAATAATGGTTATCATAGCAAAACTTTTTGAAGAAGAATCTATTCTGACGTAGTCCTAATTCTGGACTGGAAATTCATCTGTTAACCTTACATGCATTTTACAACAAAATTATTTAATTACCTTACGTCAAGGATTGTCGGTATCTTCCATCTACCTGGCCATGGCAATTAACCTTTCCTCTCTCCCCAGCATACATTTAATAATATTGATGTTTGGAGCAACTCAAATGTTATTATTGGCCTGTTTTGATTTTGTTTTCTGGTTTATTGGTATCATGTGGTAGCAGAATTGGAAAAAAAAAAGATCCGCTGTGCCCCTAACACAATTACCCATGACGGCAGAATCCAGGCGCTGCTAATTATTACACTTGGCGTCTCTTGTCTAGGGCAAATAGCATTATTTTTCATAACCTTTTGTCTTTCCACTTGTAAATGAGTCTGATGTATAGATGCAGAGTCCCGGCCACTGCAGCTGAGGGCATCTTGCACTTCTCCCTCTGCCTATTTGAATGTTCAACAAGTTGTTAATAAGATGCCGGGTGTTTGCGGGGCAGCCTGGGGCTCTGTGTCTGCTGCTGCCGCTGGTGGAAGGCTGCAGATCCTGGCTCAGACCCGTGTAGTGATGGATGGATGGCTGCAGGGCATGGGGAGAGGGGCTAATCGAGAACCAGCTAGCAAATGGGATGTCGGCCCTTGTTCTACCTGCAGGATGGTGACTTTTTCCACTGGGAAAAATAAAGGGTGGGAGTGGAGCACGGGGATGTTGACGAGTTTCATTTATAGTTTTAATTACTGCTGTCGCCCCCTCACGCCCTCCGGATTCTTCTCGCTTTGTGTTTTTTTAAACATAAGTACAGTTACTTTTTAGTATATACATATCAGAATACAAAAACACAAGCTATGCTTGCTAAAGTGACAAGATGGACAGTTTACAAGTGAGAATGCCTGCAGTCACTCAGGTATGAGGACTAAATCCTGTGCATCACTTAATGCCAATATTATGTTAAACTAGTATTTTAGCCCGTTACATTAATGCGTGCTAGAATATATGTCTGTGTGTCTTTATTTCTGTCTCTCTCTCCCTCCCGCTGTCTGTCTCTCTCCCTGGCCCCCTTTGTCTATCTGTCTTTTTGTCTCCCCCATGCACCTATGTCTTTCTTCTTTTCTTTCTATCTATCTGTCTCTCTCTCTGCCTCCTATGCAGCAGCATTTCTCTCCCACCACTTCCCTGCGCAGCAGCCACAGCAGCATTCCCTCCCCCTCCATTTCCCTCCCCCCACACCACTTCCCTGTGCAGCAGCAGTGTTTCCCCTACCCCCCCCTTTCCCTTCCCGCGGTCTGGCCGGCTCCCTTAGTCCTTTACCGCCCCCCTTTCCCTTCCCGCAGTCCCGACTAACCTTCCAATTCCAGCAGCGTCTACAGCACTCTACACACTGCTGCTTCGGGGCCTTCTACTACCCAGCAAATCAGGGCAGTAGAAGGCCCCAAAGCAACATGTGTAGAGTGCTGCAGACGCTGCTTGAATTGCAACGGGAGCAAGTAGGGGGGAACGGTGGCCCTTTCAGAACAGAAGCGCGAGTCGATTCGTCGCGGATATCAGCTGGATGGATTGACTGCGTCTTCTCCAGGCGGAGGTGGCGGCAACTTACTTGCTTTATCCTTCAGATTGCAAGAGCTGTCACGGCTGACAGGCTCCGCACCGCCATGCGCATGCGCACTCCTACCTGCGGGTCCCTACAGCTCACGGAAAACAGGAGCACGCAAGTAGGAGTGCGCATGCGCGCTTAGGGCTTTATTATATTAGATGCTGGCAGCGATGGACCTCTGAGCATGTCGCTGGTAGCATGGCGGCTGCCCAGAGGGAGCATGGCCTTCGCTTCCCCTCCTTCCCAGACTCTCCCTCCATCTCTGATGGAGGAGTTGGCTGCCTCTTATTGGGTGTGTCAGGAAAGAGGGGGTGGAGCAAAATTCAAAAGCTGAACACTTGGGAGCATTGACCCTTTTCTCCATACTCCCAACGTCCAGATTGCCCCTGCTCTCTCACCTCTTAAGTTTCTAATATTTCTGCAGTAGTTAGGAATCTATGTTAGTAAGAACTATGCCGAGGAGTGTGTGGTGCAGTGGTTGGATCTACAGCCTCAGCACCCTGGGGTTGTGGGTTCAAACCCCGCACTGCTCCTTGTGACCCTGGGCAAGTCACTCAGTCCTCCATAGCCCCAGGTACGTTAGATAGATTGTGAGCCCACCGGGACAGATAGGGAAAATGCTTGAGTACCTGATTGTAAAAACCGCTTAGATAACCTTGATAGGCGGTATATAAAATCCTAATAAACTTGAAACTTGAATAATTTGTACTCCCTTATGGTGCTTGGCAGAGTCAGGTATGTGATGTTAAGATGAAACGTGTTAGTATGTTATACTCTTACTGTTGTTGTCACAACGGCGGATGCACCCAAGACCTGAAAATTCTGGCCAAATATTGAGATTGGATGCTCACGGGGAAAGCATACTACGCCTACTGGCTTGCATGGCAGGTGGAATAACGGAGTGCTGCAGTGGCCTTGCTGGAAAGGAGGATGGCAGGTCACGGAAGTGACTGAAGTGCATGCTCCCTCACTGTAGGTCAAGGCGGAGAGCAAATCCTGGAGGGTAATATTATTATGTGTGCTCCATCTTATTTTACTTTAAGAAAATTAGTAAAAACACAGTTGTTAACCTGATTCACTGTTTTTAATCTTTTATCTTGTACTAGTCTTTAAGCCCGTTACATTAAAGGGTGCTAGAATAGATGTGTGTCTGTCTTTTTTTCTCTCTCTCCTTGGCCGTTTTCTGTCTGTCTGTATTTCTTTCTGTCTCTCTCTTTCCTCTGCTGTCCACCACCACCCCTTGCCTGCTCCCCCTGTCCAGCAGTAGCCCTTCTCCCTTCCTTTTACTTTCCCCGTTTCCAGCAGCACCACTTCCCTGCTCCCCCCTGTCCAGCAGCAGCCCTTTTCCCTTCGTTTTACCTCTCCCCTCTTCAGCAGCATCTCTTTCCTGCTTCCCCCTGTCCAGCATCCCCCCAAAGCAGCCCCGTTTTCCTCTCCCCCTGCACTTCTTACCAGCATGGCACACACCGCCGTTTCTTACCACCTCGCAGTGCAGTGGGACACCTCGCAGTCGTTGCTGACACAAACCGCCGCTGAATTCTAAGCCACACACGCCGTAAGCCGCCCGAAGCTGCCCCACACATCGCAAGCCCACCTCCATTCGAATTCGGCACAGAGGCACAAATCACACTGTCAGGGAACATGACGTTGTAAATGCGCATGCGCGCTTAGGGGTTTTATTATAGAGAATGTATTTCTGATGATTTGTTTTGTATTTTTTTACTGGTTGTCCAGTACTTCTCATTGTAAACTGCCTCAAACTATTATGGCTTTGGCGGTATAAAAGAATAAATTATTATTTTTAATTTGGCTTGCGTGCTTCCTAGAGTGTTATTTCATGCATATCATTAATAAAGTTGTGGCCTTTTATTCCCAGAACTGTCTCTGTGATTTTATTCTTAATGCCAGGGGCCAGGCGGATGAGGAGGTGCAGCCTGCCTATGTTAAAGGAAATCCTGGCTTGCATGTGCTTTGATTTGTCAAATGACAACACAGTAGTTGTTAGAGCTGCGGCTCTCCAGGGATTTTATTTTAAATAATGTTATTGAGATTCATAGGCGACAATGAAAAGAACAAGGGAAAAAAGGAGAAGAAGCCCAGGTTAGTTGATGTCAACCGGCAAATAAAGAAAGAAGTGGACTTAACCAGTCCAAGATCTCTGGCACAGTTCAGCAGGAGGTACCAACACAAGGCCAGGCAACCAGACCTTAGGGAGCAATTCTAAAAGTAGATGCCTCCATTGAGATGTCCCAATGCTGTTGACTCTTTAATGGCAACTGGACATGTAGATTCCATTATAGAATATGCGGGAATGCAGTTTTAGTGTGCCTCACATTACACGCTTGCAGTTGTGTATAGTTACACCAGCCATAGACTGGGCATAACTGTTATCATACAAATGTGGCAGGATTGTGTGTAACTTTTTTAAAGAAAGGTTTGGACAGTTTCCTGGAGGAAAAGTCCATAGTCTGTTATTGAGAAAGACTTGGGGGAAGCCACTGCTTGCCCTGGATCGGTAGCATGGAATGTTGCTACTCCTTGGGTTTTGGCCAAGTACTAGGGACCTGGATTGGCCACCGTGAGAACGGGCTACTGGGCTTGAAGGACCATTGGCCTGACCCAGTAAGGCTATTCTTATGTTCTTAACTGACAGCATTCTGTAAGTTAGACATGTAAGTGGGAGACGCACCCATGTATATGCACCCATTTACACACTATGGGTTAGATTCAGTAAATGGCACCCAAAATTAGGAGCCATTTTGATCCACATTAAAATAGTATTCCGTAAAGGCACTCTGTTCAGTGTGCCCTTTATGGAGTACTAGTTTGATACACTTCTTGCCAGCAGTATAGCGAGGGAAGGTGGCACCCAGGGTGATGGTGCCCAGTATCACAGTTCCGTGTGCCTTCCCCCACTTTTCCTCACATGCCTATTCAAATCTTTACCAGCAGTGAGCTGCATCTCTTATTTGCAGCTCGCGCCAGCCTTGGCCCTTCCTCTGACATCATTTCCTGGTCCCATGACCAGGAAGTGATGCCAGAAGGAGAGTTAAGGCTGGCATGAGCAGCAGGAGATGCTTCCCGCTGCCAGCAAAGATTTGAAGAAGTAAGTGGGCAGACTGGAGGAGAAGTGCTGGTGCCTCTGTCAAGACAGCACCTAGGGAGGTCTGCCCCCACACCCCGCTCAATGCGCCACTGCTTCTTGCACCTAGCTTTGAGCACAAGCACTTATGTCTGCCACACGTTTGACAACTTCCACACCCAACTGATGGCAGATAGTTTGGCCCCTCCCATATCGATGATTGAGCTACATTGTATGAAATTTAGACACACATGTTCTAGAAAGGAGATAGGGCAGAACCGTGCATAACTCATAATTACTGCCAATTAAGTTTATTTATTTATTTGCTCAATTATTTAGCCCGTCCTCCCAAAGGAGCCCAGAATGGGTTACAAAGTACATCCACAATATAATCGAGACAGGACAAAGATTGCATAATTTATAATATAGACATGACATAAAAATATATATCCACTAAGCAGCTCTGGTGAGAGTAGGTGACGTAGGTGCGTTGACTCTGAATGTCATTGCTGGGTGCATGTCCTTAAAGTGCTGGGTTTGTGAAGAGGAAGGTTTTCACAGCCTTCCTGAAGCTCTAGAGTCCATCTAGTGTTTTAACAGATGGGGGGGATGGTGTGCCATAGTCTGGGTATGAAATATGCGTAGGAGCACTAATTATTGATTGTTAATGCCCTAGTACATGTCAAGTAGGATAAAACTTGTATTGCAGAACCTTCCACTGGAACTATGGCAAACTGTAACCTGTATTCCAAGAGCTCCTTTTACGAAGCCGCGTTAGGGCCTAAACGCGCGGAATAGTGTGCGCTAAATTGCCGCGCGCACTATGCCTCAACACCAGCATTGAGCTGGCGTTAGTTCTAGCCATATAGCGCAGGTTTAGCGTGCGCTATAATGCGGGCGCTAAAAACGCTAACGCAGCTTAGTAAAAGGAACCCGATGTATATTGGTATTAGATCTCCAGTTTGTGTCTAATTTGGATAAATCCAGTGCAAATCATAACTGTATATTATGCATGTTTGACCTGTAACCCATTCTGAGCTCTTTCAGGAAAACGGGTCAGAAAACAAATTAATTAAGTAAATAATTAGCTTGCATGCGGGATCTAGATCTGCACCCAAATTTGAATGACCTATACAGAATCTGGGAGTACGGTAAGTCACTTATCATGCACCATTACAGAACAGGGCTTAGAAACCCTGCTGCACTCTCAGGGGTAAATGTAATTTATACATGTAAGAGCTGGCATCAAATTTACACATATAAAATGCTCATTGCCCTTCACACCTTTGCTGTCATCGTTTCTCACCCATGTCTCTAAGCATTAAACTACTTGTCTACTCTGTATGAATGAAGGTACAAAATCAGCTCAAAATCAAGAAAATTTTGTTATGCTTGATGTTTACTTTGCAGAGAGGATAAACCAAATGGAAACATGACATATCTGGCACTCGATAAAGTCTTCCAAGTCCAATCATATTTATTTGTTGGTGAGCTGAAGTTTATTGACATAGTGGGTTCCTGTTTGCTTTCATTGTACTCTATTAATATTAAATCTCTGATATTATCTTTACTATAGTAATTCTTTTTAGAGCACAACATTCAAAGGATTTGTGATCCTGACATTGGAGTCCTTTGATTTTGAGCCCTAGGGAGCCAGATTCTACATATGGTGCCGGAAAAATCAGTGTGGAAAAAAGCACGCTTAGTGCTAGCCTATAAACCACACCTAAAAATGGTTCATAGTCTAAAGCGCGCAAGGACAAAGGCGCGCCGACAACCCAGCGCAGACAACTGAGCACAGGGCTTGATCGCGCCAAAGAAAAAATGTATTTTAAAGGGCTCCGACGGGGGGGGGGGGTGTTGGTGGGGAAACCCCCCCTTTACTTAATAGAGATCGCGCTGGCGTTGTGGGGGGGATGGGGGGTTGTAACCCCCCTCATTATACTGGAAACTTAACTTTTTCCCTGTTTTTTTAGGGAAAAAGTTAAGTTTTCAGTATAATGCGGGGAGTTACACCCCCCCAAACCCCCCCAACATGGCAGCGTGAGGCAGCGCGATCTCTATTAAGTAGAGTGGGGGGGTTCCCCCCCACGCCCCCTGTCAGAGCCCTTTAAAATAAGGTTTTTCTTCGGCGTGATCAAGCCCTGCTCTCAGTTGTCTGCGCTGGGTTGTCGGCGCGCCTTTGTCCTCGCATGCTTTTGACCCGTCACTCCTAAAAATAGGCACAGGTTATAGAATATGGCCAGCCCTGTGACTAAAATGTAGGCACGACCATTTATGCCAAATAAATCTGGTGTAAATGCCCACACTTAAATTCTGTGCAGGTTGTGCACATTCTATAACAGTGTGAATAAGTTATAGGAGTGCCCATATCCCCCTTTTCAGATCCGTGCATTAGATTATGCACACCATTTTATAGAATATGCTTAGAAAGTTGGGCACCGCAGCTGTGCAATGATTTTCCCCTCTGTATCAGGAACCTTCCAGCTATTACCAAATTAAACAATTATATATACAGTAAAACCTTGGATTGCAAATAACTTGGTTTGCAAGCATTTTGCAAGACAAGCAAAACATTTGATTAAATTTTAACTTGATATACAAGCAATGTCTTGCAATGCAAGTACATACAGTATACACACATCACAACTGAGATGATGATTCTTCTCTCTCTGACGCTGCAGGAGTGTAGTGACTGTTTTAAACAAGTAAAGTCTTGCAATACGAGTACATACAGTATATACGTGTCACATCATCACAACTGAGCCGAAGGTTCTTCTCTCTCTGACGCTGTGGGAGTGTAGTGACTGTTCTAAACAAGCAAAGTTTTGCAATACGAGTACGTATAGTATTTTGTATTAAAGTTTTTGGGTTGTGGAACGAATCGTCTGAGTTTCCATTATTTCCTATGGGGAAATTTGCTTTGATAGACGAGTGCTTTGGATTACAAGCATGCTTCTGGATCGAATTATGCTCGCAAACCAAGGTTTTATGTACTTGTAAGGATTGTTTTCACTCTTTCCCTCATTGATAGTCCTACCTTTCATTTTTTTTCTCCTCCTTTAAATTATGTACTGTGCTATGTTACTGTCTTGTAACCTGGCCTCTAATGATTTATATATATTTATAAGGATTGTTTTATACAACTATTATTTTATTTATTTACTAGTATTTAAGCCCGTTACATTAACGGGTGCTAGAATATATGTCTGTCTATCTTTCTTTATTTCTGTCTCCCCCCCTTTGTCTGTCTGTCTTTCTGTGTCTCTCCCTGCCTCTGTGTCTTTCTTCTTTTCTTTCTGTCTCCCTCCCTCCCATTGTTTGTCTTTCCTTCTATCCCTCCCCCTCCATTTTTCTGTGCAGCAGCAGCATTTCCCTCCCCCCCACTTCCCTGTACAGCAGCCGCAGCAGCATTCCCTTCCCCTCCATTTACCTCCCCCAAGCCACTTCCCTGTGCAGCAGCAACAGCATTTCCCTCCCCCAACTTCCCTGTATAGCAGCTGCAGCAGCATTCCCTCCCCCTCCATTTATCTCCCCCCACACCACTTCCCTGTGCAGCAGTAGCATTTTCCCCTATCCCCCTTTCCCTTCCCGCTGTCTGGCTGGCTCCCTTAGTCCCTTGCCGCCCCCCTTTCCCTTCCCGCGGTTCCGACAAAGCTGCCGACTGAAGCAGCATCCGCAGCACCCGCAGCACTCTACACACACTTCTTCGGGGCCTTCTACTGCCCTGATTTACGCTGGCACGTCCCTGATGACATCATCAGAGATGCAGCAGAGCAAATCAGGACAGTAGAAGGCCCCGAAGCAGCTTGTGTAGAGTGCTGCGGATGCTGCTGGAGTCGGCAGGTTTGTCGTGACCGCGGGAAGGGAAGGGGGTGATAAGGGACTAAGTGAGCTGGTTAGACGGTGGGAAGGGATGGGAGGGTCAGACTGCGATGGGAGGGTCAACGGTCGGGACCGCGGGAAGGGAAGGGGGGCGGCAAGGGACTAAGTGAGCCAGTCAGACATCAGGAAGGGATGGGAGGGTTAGACCACGATGGGAGGGTCAACGGGGGTTCGGGTGCTTCGAGAAGGGTCGCGAGGAGGGGTGCCGACAATGAAATTACTTACTGCGAGTGAGGGTGGAGCTGGCAAGACTGCAGGGACCGTTTTATGCGTGCATGCGCACTCCTGCTTGCCACAGACATACGGATCACAGATCACGCAGGTAGGAGTGCGCATGCGTGCTTAGCATTTTATTATAGTAGATTGGAATTTATTAACCGCCTTTTCATGAAGAGATTCTCCCAAAGTGGTTGCAAACCGCTGTGAAGCCCTTTTTTGGCCATTCAGCAGTATTTAAAGTTTTAATAAAGATAAGGTAAAGACTCACATAAATTCTAATTAGAGCCAATTAGTGCTGCTAATTGCTTGATAGTGGGCAATTATCAGCACCAATTGGCTCATTAAACAATTAAGGCCCCCTTTTAAGAAGCCGCGGTAAAATGTTTTAGCACTCTCCGGCGAGGTAAATGCTCCAACGCTCATAGGAATTGAATGAACGTCGGCGCATTTACCTACCAGCCAGCACTAAAACACTCCACTGCGGCTTGATAAAATGGTGCCTAAGTTGCGTGCACAATTTGACCATGTGATCAAATTTGCGCATGCACTTTAGTTTCCATATAGAGAATCGGGAGATATGCTCATAATTCTAGGCAAATAAATGCAGTCCTAAGGATTTAAGCATAACTTTTAAGCTCCCAAATGAAGATGAATTTTCAGCTGAAAACAGGACACAAAATAGGGAACCTACATTTAGGAGCTTAGCATTTGTTTGAATATCAGGCCCTTTATTTCTTTTCGTTATTTTTCTAAGCAGTGCCTTTGTTTGTTAATCCTGAGTAATGTTTATTGATGTTTCTTTCAGAAGCAAGGTTTAACCCGTACATGTATGGAAGGGCTTGCAGCCTCTTGGGATCTTTAGGGTCTGTCAGAAGTGGAAAAGGATGATCCCTCTGATCCTCACAAAGAAAATAAAGCGTCAGTTTTGACAGCTAGCCCATACCTGCCTAACTTTGGCATTAGCATCTTTTCACTTTCCTTTCTCAATCCAAGCTAAACTTTTGTCATCCTCCCCCCCCCCCCAAAAAAAAAAAGCAATGAAAACAAGATTAAAAAGTGAAGAATGGATTTTTAAAAAACTGTTTGAAAATCATATGTACGACTGAGCCTATTGTTAATTTAGGGTAGATTCAAGAAAGTGCATCAGAAATTACATGTGAAAAATATGAGCATTAAGGGTTAAATTCTATATATGGTGTCCCAAAATTTGGCGCAAAAAAAAGCACTATTCTATAAGCTGTACTTAAAGTTAGGTGTGGTTTATAGAATAACATGTATGCCTGGAAACCACGACTAAATTTAGGTGTGGCTATTTGCACCAAGAAAAATGTGGTTTGCGAATGCCTGTGCCTAAGTTTAGGTATGGACTATGGATGCCCTCGTTCTAGAATTACACATGTAACTTAAAGTAATGCTCCCGACCCACCCAAGACCCACCCATTTCCATACTCCCTTTTTTGACTCACACCTAAAATTTAGGTACAGATCCCTAGTTAGCAGGCATGCTCAGTGGCATTAACCACTGAATATTGGCTGCTGGCTCACTCAGAAAAGTTTAATTGGGCAGGAACCTAATTTAATGAGCCTAGTGCTGAAAAATCAGTGCTAAGCTCTCCAGACCTTAATCTGCCTCTGTTTTCACCCTCTTTATATATTAGTAATGTTAGGCGTTTAGTAAAGTTCTGAGTATAAATTTAGGATCACTCCTAATAAATTTTCAAAAAGGCCAATTTAAAAGCATTATTCTGTCCTCCAACAGCCTTATGCTGGTTTTTATGATATTCAGTAGCTCTAAGATGTATTAATGCTATTCCCACTTATAAGATTTTTAGTGCTGCTGTCATTTTCTGTCATGGCATGTGAGCGATGCATTGTGTGTAATGTAGTCTCGTTCCTGTTGCAAGTTGCAACCTCCCCTGCTTATCTGTTCTGTATAAGCCTTGCTACTAGTGGTCTTTTCTCTTGCAAAGACCTTTTTTTCTCAGTTGAGCTTAATTCTTTTGTCTATCTGCTGTTATATCCTGATTACCTCTACTATCTGATGGGTCAGCAAAGGTCTGACTTCTCTTTTCAATCAAAGACTACCTTTTATGACCTTTTCTGTAAGCTGGTGTCAGGTTTTGTGCCCTGTTGGTCACTTCACCTCATCCCTTGTTCAGGTCCACCTTAAGAGTCCGGGATCAAGACCAGGACACAGGATACTACACTTTTTGAGTCCAGATCACGAGTTCCGTATGTACGGATTAGGTTATTTGCGATTTTTGACCAGAAATTTTTTTTTAATTTTTTGGGCTATTTTTAGCCCTGTAAGCCCCCCCCCCCCCCCCTTAAGCCTTACCTGGTGGTCTAGCAGGTTTTCAGGCAGGAGCGATCTTCCCACGCTCCTGCCCAGTGCAGATCGCTCACAGGAAATGGCTCGAGAGACTACAGGAGCTCATGGCAGCCATTTCCTGTGAGCGATCTGCATGGGGCAGGAGCGTGGGAAGATCGCTCCTGCCTGAAAACCCGCTAGACCACCAGGTAAGGCT
This sequence comes from Geotrypetes seraphini, assembly GCF_902459505.1. NCBI lineage: Eukaryota > Metazoa > Chordata > Amphibia > Gymnophiona > Dermophiidae > Geotrypetes > Geotrypetes seraphini. The sequence goes on along the minus strand of NC_047084.1, from coordinate 302,980,525 downwards.
TAAGAGGGAGCTTACAGGGCTAAAAATAACTGGGGGAAGTGGGGGATAAGGGCAGAACCGGCCCAAATATTATTTGCAGTTTTTCCATATTCGCGGGCCAGCTCTGCCCCTAACCCCTGCAAATCGGAGGGGGAAAATTGCTAGAAGTATCCATAGTAGATAGTATACCCAAGTGACACCAGAGCCCTTACTGACAGAATAGTAGAAGGGTATTTTTTCTAAGATTTGCTTTCAATGTTGAAGCAGCAGACTCCCTATCACCTTCCCCCACTTCACAGTGCAGTTCAGCACCATCCACCCATATTGGACAGAAGACTAAGGGCTCCTTTTACGAAGGCACGTTAGCGGGTTTAACGCGCGTGACTTTTAATCACGTGCTAACCCCTGCACTAGCCGGAAAACTACCGCCTGCTCAAGAGGAGGCAATAGCGGCTAGTGCGGCCGGCGGTTTAGCGTGCGCTAATTCCAGCTCCTGGCCCAACTGAGCCATGGGAAGAAATATGTTGTATTTAAAGTGTTTGAAAGTCCCATCATATTTCTGCTCTCCAACATTTATGGATTAATAGGATAGTTTTATAACAGGTAGCCCAGGTATGAAGTACAAGTCTGTTGGGGATATTTTATAAAGGCACATGTAGATACTTGGCATAGGTTACAAAGTCATCTATGACCAAGCCCCTCTTTATTTAGCTGACAGATTTTCAATTGCATCCCATAAGAATATTAGAAAATCACATGCTCTGTTTGTATTTCCCTCTGCTAAAGGCTGTAAAGGCAAGAAATTCCGTGATCATCTGCTTTCATTTCAAGCAGCTTTTCATGACAAAGACTTTCGCTCACTGTTATTTACTTCTCACTCTTATGAATACTTTAGGAAACAACTGAAGTTTCAAGTTTCAAGTTTTATTAAATATTTGATGAATCGCCTATTAAAAAATTTCTAGGCGATGTACATAATCAGAGTAAAAATATTCAAGAAACTAAAATATAACAAATATTGACATATTACACTATAAATTTCATCCAAAACATACATGAGGGGTAAGGAATAGAATAAAGTTACAATGTTGGGTTAGAGAAAAGGGAAAAACAAAAGGCTAGGTTTAACTTTATCAAAACACAAGATAAGGCTATCTCTAAAGCAAGTAAACACTTTGAGATTAAAGATGATCTTTAAGTAAGTGGTTTTTTTTTTTTTTTTTAAAAGGAATAAAACAGTAAGGTTTAAGACAATGTTAAAAGGTATTCTTAGATCAATCAGGAGTAAAAGCGTCTTTAAATAAATAAGTTTTTAGTAATTTTTTAAAAGTTGTAATGTCCTGTTCAGTTCTAATATATTGGGGAAGTGCATTCCACCATTGTGGTCCCACTACTGTAAACATGTCGGCTCTTCGTGGACCTATGATTTTCAGAGACGGTACTGTTAGAAGGTTTTATTCAGATGATCGTAATGAGCGTTGGGTTACATAAGGGATTAATGATTTTGAGATAAATTGAGATTCGTTGGAAATTAATGTCTTAGAGATGAGAAGCATTGTTTTGAACAGAGTCCTATGACTTATTGGTAACCAATGAGCGTCTTTAAGTAATGGGGAGACATGATCATATTTTTTTGCATTATATATTAGTTTTATAGCTGTATTTTGAATGGTCTGTAATCTCCTTTTTTCTTTCTGTGTGATGTTAATAAATAAGGCGTTACAATAGTCAATTTTCGATATAACAAAAGAATGAATTAGGATCTTTAATGAAGGTAAACTTAGAAATTTGGTAATTGATCTAATCTGACGTAGTTTAAAGAAACAATTTTTGATAATATGGGAGTCTTATCTTTTCCCTAAGTACTTGTCCGAGTAGTTATCTATGGCCCTTTTTTTATGTAATTTTTGTAAACCATATTGAACTTATGTTAAGTGGTATAGAAATACGATGTTATGTTAAGCCCTCAAATTATGTATACGTCGCCCACATTTGGGCACAGAACATAAACAAATTAATCAATGAGGTGTTAACAAGCATTTAATTGGCAGGAGTTTTGAGTTACGCATAGATCTGCCTTACACCCTTTTCTATAACATGCGCACCTAAATTTTTTACTCCTCAGCGACTACAGAGTTTGCAAGTGAAGCAAAGTCTGTCATGTTGATGTTCTGATAATTACGATCTGATACTCTGCAAAAGTTCTATGCATTAATTAAAAGACTCCTGATGCAGGCGGTTTGAGCTGAAACACGTGCGTGATGAGTCATTGAATGAATCAAGCAGAGTTATGAAACAGATCAGCCCACCTGTTTCTTTAGACTGTTTTCTCGTTTGCACCTAAATTTCATAGCATGCAACTTTAATGGGGGCTTGATCACGGGAGGGGCATTTGGGTTTCAGGGTCATGCCCAGAATTTAGGCATGGTGTTATAGAATATTTGGATCTGCATGCCTAACTGGAGGAGTAGCCTATTGGTTAGTGTAGTGGCTTGAAAACCAGCAGAACTGGGTTTGATTCCCCTTACAGCTCCTTGTAACTCTGAATCAGTCACTTTAACCCTCCATCGTCCCAGGTGCCAAATAAGTGCCAATATGTGGCATATCAAATCCTATCAGTTGGATACCAACTTTTGGCAGGCATAAGTGCTCATACCCAAAATTAGGCATGAGATTTGCACTAAACTAGTATTCTATAAAGAACACTCTGCACAGAGGCCCATATTCTCTAAATGGTGCCTTAACATAGGCCCCAGTAATAACTTTATTCTTATATACCGCCAGCAATCTTGCGACTTCTAGGCGGTTTACAATAAGAGAAACTGTAAATACAATAAAGGGAAACTGTACATACGACGAATTAAAGAGTATAGCAGTGTACATCTGATAACATTAATACTGTTAACTACAGTTTGTGTGCTGCAAGGCCGGGAGGTGCCAAGCTATTTATACAGAAGTAGAAATAATCCGTAGATTGAATGGAGTGTTCATAATTAGTGATTAGGGGTTAGGGTTACCAATTTACAGGTTCAAGTATGTGATGATGTTACGAGGGGGGCTGATGTTCCGGTTCGTTACCTAGGTATTTCAAGAATAGGTAAGTTTTTAGGTGTTTCCTGAATTCTTCATAGTTGTTTGTGTGCGTAATTAGTTTTTCTAGGTCTTTACCCCATATGGCTGCTTGATATGATAGCAGTTGTTGATGGTGTCTCTTATATTTGCACCCTCTAGCTGGTGGGGAGACAAATTTCATGTGTGTTTTTCTTTCATGTCTGTTGGTTGGGAATGAGAAGAGGTCTGTAATGTATTTTGGGGCTGGACCATTTAATACTTTGAAGCAGAGACATCCTAGCTTGAACTTCGTGCGTGCCTCCATCGGCAGCCAGTGTAGGAGTCGGTAGGAAGGAGTTATGTGATCGGACTTCTTCAGCCCGAAAATCATCCTGACTGCTGCGTTTTGTATCAGTTGTAGTCTTTGCATTTGCTTCCTATCAGCACCTAAGTTAAGTGCAAAATGCCATTTAAAAGAGGACTTCAAAGAAATTTCAAGGTACTGGAATCACATTTCTGGAGGTGCTTTACAGCATCTAATGCCACTATAGGTGGGGCCAAACCCGGAAGTAGTGTTAGATGCCTTAAAGCTCTTACTTAGGTACGATTCATAAGAACAGAATTGCCATACTGGGACAGACCAAAGGCCCATCAAGCCCAGAATCCTCTTTCCAACAGTGGCCAACCTAGGTCCGAAGTACCTAGCTAGATCCCAAGTAGCATCTTTGCTTAATGATTGCTATAAGGCCTTTGATCAGGGTAAGGCGGTACTATTAGTGTCTTTAGATCTCTCGGCAGCCTTTGATCTTGTTAGCCATTCTCTTCTCATAAATCGATTGGAGTATTTTGGAATATCTGGAGAAGTACTGGAGTGGTTTAAATCATTTCTCACAGAGAGAACTTTCAAAGTTTCTTTTTCCTATCTTTGCTCTTCGATCAGTAGTCTTCCCTGTGGTGTGCCTCAAGGTTTGATACTTTCACCCTTATTGTTTAACATCTTTGAGTCCTTTGGCTCTGAGAATTCAGGAACATCAAATCAAATGTTATTTCTATACTGATGACATATTACTGGTTTTCCCACAACCAATTGCTAATCCAGATTTAGGTCCTTTACAATCGTGTATCAATATGATTAGTGATTAATTAACTCAAAATAAATTGATTTTGCATCCACAAAAAACAGTTGGGATGTGGGTTACTAGCTCATTACAAACATCATTTTTATCACCTCTTATGGGTACTCGGCCCATAAAGCTTTTAAACCATTTGAAATATCTATGTGCCCATTTGGATTCCACACTTACATTTCAAGTTTCAAGTTTATTGTATATTTGATTAATCCCTTACTCAAATTTCTAAGCGATGAACATATCATTAAAATTACATACAATTAAGGGGGCAGCAAAACAAGCAAAAACTAAACATACGTAACGTGTTAAAGACTAATATTACAAACATGTAAAAATGAGAGGAAAGGATGGGTAGATAAATACAAATTGCTGATAGAAAAGAAGACAATTATGGTAAAAAAAAACAATAGGGAGGGAATAAACAATGAACCTTAACAAGGTTATGGAAATTAAACAAAACTCTTAGTCAAGCTTTTTAAGTATCAAAAGCATCCTTGAAAAGAAAGCTTTTGTTTGCTCTGAAATTTATCTTGTTTTTTCTCTTTACGAAAGATTTGCTCTATTCATACTTACATCTATACTTCGAGCTGTGAGTTTCTCATTTATGCTCTAGTAACTTCCAAATTAGACTATTGCAACATTGTTCATATCGGATTACCATCAGTATCTATTAAAAAATTGCAAACTATTCAAAATGCTGCTATCAGAGTCCTTGTTAATGCTTGGAGATATGATCGCATTGCTCCTTTTTTAAAGGAGTATCATTGGTTTCCCATTAAATTTTGCCTTATGCATAAGGCTTTAACACTTGCATATAAAGCATTACAATCAGGTCAGCCAGACTACTTAGGAAAATTATTAGTTCCCTATAAGCCTTCTCATAGCCTAAGTTCATCGTCTGCTCACCAACTGGCTTTGCCTGCTGTTCATTTGGTACGTTTGGCATCTACGCAAAAGTCTGCCTCTCCCAGTTATGATTTGTTCTGAGTTACCTTATGTAAAATTCAGATCAATAGTTAAGACGCATCTTTTTGGTTTAGCATTTTTGTGAGAAGATTGGTAAACTGGGATCCTGTTTTTTGGCAACTATTTAAACAAGATTTAAACAAAATTATTTTCTTTTTAGATTACTTAGATTTAATTAATTTTTAAATTTATTTAATTTCTATTCTTTCTCTATTGTTTTATCTTTGCTTTCCTATTTTATATGGCGTTCTTTTCGTTTCTTGTTTTTATATATTTTGTACACAGTGCTGTTGACAAACTGAAATGTAGTTAAAACTTTTAATAAACATAAACATTTTATGCTGCTTATCCTAGGAATAAGCAGTGGATTACCCCAAGCCATCTCAATAGTGGCATATGGACTTCTCTTTTAGGAAATTAGCCAAACCTTTTTTAAACCCTGCTAAGCTAACTGATTTCACCACACTCTCTGGCAACAAATTCCAGAGTTTACATGTTGTGTGAAGAAATATTTTTTCCGATTTGTTTTAAATCTACTACTTAGTAGCTTCATCGCATGTCCCCTAGTCCTAGTATTTTTGGAAAGAGTGAACAAGCGATTCACATCTACTCTTTCCACTCCACTCATTTTATAGACCTCTATCATATCACTCCTGAGCCGTCTCTTCTCTAAGCTCTAGATTCATGTCAAAGCTAGGCACCAGAAATGTAGACCTTGAAAATCCTGGCCTACATTTCCGACGCCTACCTTTGCCAGAGGCATGATTCTCTAAAATAGTGTAGACAGGCAGAAAGAAGAACACCTCGCCTTGAGATACAAACAGTCCAACAAAAGGCAAGGGAGGCCTTTGAGCAAAGCCTCTGTCATTAAATAAAGATGTCTCCCTTGCCTTTTGTTGGACTGTTTCTATACCTTCTTTCAACATGCCTACATGTAGGTTTTGTAAAAGCAGGCACAAACATTTTCCATACCCACTTTATACATACAGTACCACTGGGATAATTTTATAAAAACCCTTTTCTGTGGGTAGTCCAATACTCTGCTTGTATATGTACCTGGCAGAATTCCAAAGAATAGCAAGTAGTGGTTTTCCTCATATCTGCATTAATAGCAGATTATGGACTTTCTTCCAAGAACTTGTCCAATCCTTTATTAAATCCAGATACAATAACTTCTGTTACTATATCCTCCAGCAACAAGTTGACTGAAAAAATACTTTCTCTTATTTAAAAAAATATATATATTATCATGTACCTTCATAGAATACCCCTTAATCTTTGTAGATTCCCATCATAACCCCCCTCAGCCGTACCTTTTCCAAGCTGAAGATACCTAACCTCTTTGGCCTTTCTTCATTTGAGAGGAGTTTCATCCCCTTAATCATTTTGGTCACTCTTCTTTGAACCTTTTCTAATTCTGCAATGGCAACCAGAATTGCATGCAGTACTCTAGGCAAAGAAGAACTTTTACCTACCCCCCACTCAAAGGCACCCAGCGCAAGAAGATATTTGACAGTCTGCTGGCGATGCATGCAGCGAAACTGGACCACACTATCTCCAACCTGCTGATAACAACAAACGACTACAAATATTTTTGCAAAGAAATCAAAACCCACCTATTCAAAAAATTTATACAAATGGCTTAACCCCAACCGGACCCCCCTCAACGCAACTCCCCCCTCTTCCCCCCTTCACTAGTTCCCTTCTCTTTAGCCTCAAGCATGTCAACTGCTTCCCTAACGGTATATATACTGGATCTGCACTATTTCCTATTTGTACAGCATCTTGTAGCTCTTGAAATATACAGCTCCATTATTCTTGTAACTTCTCCTGGAATGACCAGAATTCTCTCTGTAATTATCCTGGAAATGTCCAGTTGTCTCTTTTGTAATCCGCCCAGAACTGCAAGGTTGAGGCGGAATAGAAATCAGTAATGTAACGTAATGTAATGTACTCAATATATGCTGGGAATCTACAAGCATAAATTGAGTATATAAGGACTCAAGTTTATCTGTAGTGTAACTAAAGCTATTTGAGCTTTGTGAAGTCACTTGAATGGGGCCAATGGATCTGTACATTCCAACTTTAGCCTATGGAGCCATCTAAGCTGACTTGAACAGGGGTGCCAGGGAAAAGTGGGGTTCCATCAGTAGCTCCCCATTCTGTGACAGTGGCTAAGCACCATTTTTGAAGATTCTAGTGTCTTGAAGATGAAATCTCCTCTTCAGCCTGGAACATCTGACTATCAGTGTAGCCAGTTATCTGCCAGGGATACTATCAAATATTCATAACATTTTTACATCTCCATTCTGGAAACTTGTCTGTGGTCCAGGGGCCAAAGAAATAGGTTGTGAGGCTCCCTACTGCAGAAACCATAAAGCATTTGCCCTGAATGGAAAAAGGGGTTTTTTTGTTATTTTTTTTTATTTCGATACTAGGTAAATATACCCACAAATAGAAAATAAAACCCTAAGGGCCCCCCTTACGAAGGTGCACTAGGGTTTTTAGCGCACGCACAAAATTACCGCGCGTTATAGCGCACGGTAATCGAAAATCTACCGCCTCCTAAAAAGGAGGCGGTAGTGGCTAGCACGGTCAGGAATTTAACGTGCGCCTATGCGCGCGTTAAGGCCCTAGCGCACTTTTGTAAAAGGAGCCCTAAATGTTTTCCTTTTTTTCTGTTCCATTGATGCTAACAGGCTTCTTTGCTAAGTCGGCCAGTGGCCTTTCCTTTTCTTCACTAGAATGAATAGGCTGATGTCAGACACCTCTGCTCAGGATAATGACATTGAAGTTGACAGGAAACAAACACCATTACAGTATTTAGGAATAACCACTCTCTTTCGATGTTTGACAACCTGCCTTCCCTTGGGCTCATGCAAAAATATTACATTACAAAATGGAAATCTAGTAGGGCTTTGATGTTAGGTTTAACTGTTTGTTGTTACTTCTGCCTTTGTCTCTGCTGCTCTCTTACCCGCCGATCATTCATACAGTGACTTCAGAGAGGCAGTGACAGGTTTCTGTCCATTTCTCTCTCTGGGTTAATTCTGGGGTAATTAGATTGAATCCTTCCCAGATTGGATTACATTAGGCTGCATTTGGTACTCCAGTCCTTGACTTGCAACTCCCTGGGGAACTACTGGCGCCTCCTGCTTCAATCAGACACTTCTAACTGCTGGAAACACTCCCAGACCCCTGGACGATCTCGCTCACATCTGAAGCACTGGCATACCGAGCACCATTGCTGTGACATACGTGTCCCAGCATCTCTGCATGTGTGTTCTTCTATGCATGCATGATTTTGTTTAGTTTGTGTATATGTGTATCTGGCATATGTCTGTTTGCTATGCTTGTGTTGTTAAGTACAATCATATTGTGTGTGATGCACGCTTCCGTCTGTTTTCACATTTCTGTGCTTTGTATCTTTTGATTTGCCTGTAGGTATTGCGTATTTTTATCTCCACCTGGGTTATGTAAATTTGTGTCTGTTTCTACATAACCAATTGCCTGTTTCTAATTATCTTAGAAAATGTACTTTCCTGTTCAGAGAATTACATGTGATTAACCTCTTCGGGCCAGGAAAATGTAACTTTTCCTTACTTGAAAATGTTTTGGTTAAGGACAAAGAATTTTCCTTTTTATTATTCAGAGTTCAAATATGTTTATTGATTTTCAAATATACAATAAAAAACACAAAGGTATTCGGTAAGGAATACATTGAGAAATATAAATATGCACTGACAAAAATACTGCTTTAGTACACACTAGAGCCATAACATAGAGGAGTGGGGTAGAGTGTCTTAACAATAATAAGGTACCATGATATCTCAATGCCAAATGTATCCTAATAAACTGGTTAGAAGATTGACAGTTATGTATTTCTAAAAAGAGAGCACATCAAAGAACAGTTTTTCAGCCAAACAGGCAATGGTGGTAGTGGAAGGGTGGGGGGCGTGAGATTGTCATCTGTATAGCTCTGCATCTCACTGGAGGTATTTTTAGCTTCTTTAAGCAAGGTTCATAGACAATTCGGCGAAAGACAAAGGCGCGCGCCGACAACTGAGCGCAAGACGGAAGCGCGCACCGAAGAAAATTACAGTTTTTAGGGGCTCCGACGGGGGGTTTTGTTGGGGAGCCCCCCCAGTTTACTTAATAGAGATCGCACCGGCGTTGTGGGGGGTTTGGGGGGTTGTAACCCTCCACATTTTAGTATAAACTTAACTTTTACCCTAAAAACAGGGAAAAAGTGAAGTTTTCAGTAAAATGTGGGGGGTTACAACCCCCCACACCCCCTACAATGCCCCCACAACACGGTGCGATCTCTATTAAGTAAAGTGGGGGGGAGGTTCCCCCCCACACCTCCCCCCGTCAGAGCCATAAAAACAGTAATTTTGTGCAGCACGCACCTCCGCGCTGCGCTCAATTGTCTGCGCGCGCCTTTGTCCCAGCGCGCTTTTGACCTGACACCTTTAAGCAAGGCTGAGAGAATTTCATTTTGCTCAACTGTCTCCGTGTTGCCCCCAAACCTTTCCCTTTAGATGCTCTGCTTAGTGTAGATAGGAGGAGTTGATAAAGTGTGGACACTATGTAAAAATACAAAAAGACAAAGTGGAATTGTCCCAAACAGAATGGTGAGCACTAAAAAAAAGTGTCCTTCAACTCATCTGATGAATGCAAATATCTTTATTGGTTCAATATCTTGTATATATATCCAAAGACTCAACGACCTGACATGTACATGTTTCGGTCCAACCGGCCTGCCTCAGGAGTCTTTTGAGCCTTTAAAGGTTGTACAGGAAAATCACACGGGATACAAAGAAGCACATACTCTCTACAAAACGAGTACGGAAGCAAAAGTGACTTGCCCAAGATCACCAGGAGCGTCAATGAGGGAATGATAGCCTTCTCTTTTAATTCTCAAAGTAATAAGCAACTTAATCCAACCACCAAACAAGCAGATCGCTGTCTTCACGCGCTCAGCGTTATTCTGGGATAATTCAAAATCAGTCGCAGGATGCCACACTCACAATTGCAACCACTTGTTTTCCCAGCAAAATCTTTGCTGCACTATGTAAAAATGCCATCTGAACAAACCCAGAACACATTTATTTATTGATTAGGATTTATTTACCATCTTTTTCAAGGCATTCACTCAAGGCAGTGTACAGCAAGAATAAGTCAAAAATAACCAATAAATAATTACAGCAGTTAAAAAAAAATATATATATATTTATTTATTAACATAAGAATAGCCCTACTGGGTCAGACCAATGGTCCATCTAGCCCAGTAGCCCATCTTCATGGTGGCCAATCCAGGTCACTAGTACCTGGCAAAAACCCAAATAGTAGCAGCAGTGGCGTACCTAGGGGGGGGCGGGGGGGGCGGGCCGCCCCGGGTACCAGCCCTAAGGGGGTGTTCCCGGCCTTGCCGTTCAGTCCCCCGCCACCCCCGAAGGACCGCTCGCCCCACTGACCTTCCCGCACCACCTGTGAAGCAGCCCGCAGCAGGATCGCGAAGTCAGCGTCAGCATCCCTGCGCTGCTTCATGCGCCGCGATCCCGCCCCTCTTCTGACGTCAGAGGAGGGGCGGGACCGTGGCGCAGGAAGCAGCGCAGGGATCGCTAACGCTGACTTCGCGATCCTGCTGCGGCTGTTCATAGGTGGTGCGGGGAGGCCAGGGGGGCGAGCGGTCCTTCGGGGTGGGTCGGGGCATCAGGCCTTCAGGGTGGGGCGGGCGGGCAGGCAAGCAGGCTTTCAAGGGGGAGGGGGTGACAGGCAGGCAGGCAGGCCTTCAAGGGGGGACAGGCCTTCGGGGGGGGGGGGGGTGCAGACCTTCAAGGGGTGCAGGCCTTCAAGGGGGGCAGGCAGGCCTTCAGGGGGGTGCAGGCCTTCGGGGGGGGTGTAGGCCTTTGGGGGGGTGCAGGCCTTCAAGGGGGGGAACAGGCCTTCAAGGGGGGAAAGGCAGGCAGGCCTTCAAGGGGGGGACAGGCCTACAAGGGGGGGGGACAGGCCTACAAGGGGGGGGACAGGCCTACAAGAGGGGGGGACAGGCCTTCAAGGGTGGGTGCAGGCCTTCAAGGGGGGTGCAGGCCTTCAAGGGGGAGACAGGCCTTCAAGGGGGGGAAAGGCAGGCAGGCAGGCCTTAAGGGGGGGACAGGCCTACAAGGGGGGGACAGGCCTACAAGGGGGTGGGACAGGCCTTCAAGGGGGGACAGGCCTACAAGGGGGGGGGGGAAGCTACAAGGGGGTGGGACAGGCCTTCAAGTGGGGGACAGGCCTTCGGGGGGGTGCAGGCCTTCGGGGGGTGCAGACCTTCAAGGGGGGGACAGGCAGGCAGGCCTTCAAGGGGGGGACAGGCCTTCAAGGGGGGTGCAGGCCTTCAAGGTGGGACAGGCAGACCTTTAAGGGGGGACAAGCCTTTGGGGGGGACCATGATTTAGAAGTACACGGAGGGAAGGGGGTGTTCAAAGAGACATGCATATGCCAAACTTTGGGGGGGGGGAAGAAATAATGGGTCTGAAAATAGAGGAGAGGGAGAGAGATGATGGACCATGGGATTTAGGGAGGGAAGGAACAGAAAGGGAGAGAAATTGGACACAAGGGATGGTGTGGAGGAGGGATAGAGATACTGGATAGGAGGGTAATTAGGAAAAGAAACGGAGAGATGGTGGACTCTGGGATGGTGGGGAAGGAGGGAGAGATGCCGGATGAAAGGGTATTTAAGAAAAGGTGGATCTGTGGAGGGAGATGAAAAAAAGGAAAGATACCAGACTTCCTGGGAAGGGAAGGGAAATGGAAAGGGAGGACAGAGTTGGCAGATGGATGGTTAGCATGCAGAAAGAAGGAGACCCTGGCAAGCAAGTTATCAGAAGAAAACCAGAGCCTTGGACCAACAAGATTTGAAATATCTTAAGAAACTTAAGAAAACTTAAGAAAAATAAGGAAATTCTTTGACAAAGAACACTACAGGATAATTGTACAATCCCTGGTACTAGGTCTCGTGGACTATTGCAATATCCTTTATCTACCATGCCCCACAAACATGATCAAAAAACTTCAAACTGTTCAGAACACAGCCCTTAGACTAATTTACTCACTCGGAAAATTTGACCACATCACCAATGCCTACCTAGACTCACACTGGCTACCGATTCGAGCCAGAATTCAATTCAAACTATACTGTCTACTCTTCAAAGTAATTAACGGTACTGCACCCACCTACCTAGATGACCGCCTAAACCGTAACCTTCCAACCAGAACAAGAAGAACACTGACATCATTCGCATACCCACCACTCAAGGGTACTCACCGCAAAAAGCTTTACGATAGCCTCCTGGCAACACATGCTGCAAAACTCGAACCCTCCATCACCAGATTGTTAACCACAACATCAGACCTCAAGACATTCCGTAAAGAAATCAAAACACTGCTGTTCAAAAAGCATATACAATCTACCTAACCTCCCTCACCCCATCCCCCAAGAAACCAAAACACTGCCGTCCAAAACATCTTCCGATGTTACTAAGTCTTTACTATCATTCTGTTATTAAGTCTCTATCCTCAAACTGTATTCTCTATTGTCATGTACCATCCTGGAAATGTCCAGTTCTCTTCTTATGTAATCCGCTTTGAACCGCAAGGTACAAGCGGAATAAAAATCACTAATGTAATGTAATGTAATGTAAATATAACCAGACAACAAAAGGTAGAAAAATTAATTTTATTTTCTGTTTTGTGATTATAACATGTCAGATTTGAAATGTGTATCCTGCCAGAGCTGGTGTTGGACTGCAAACGTGAGCTAGGATTTAACAGAAAGAGGAAAAGTCCTTTTTGTTTCTTTATTTTATTTACACCACAGCGCCAGTGTGGTTAGGAGAAGCCAAAGGGGGTGAAAAAGCTATAAAACCCACCAGGAGTTTTGAAAAAAATCACCCAACTGGGCAGGAAAATCGAATTGAAAAACCAATTCAATAGGGCTGAATCGAATCAAAATTTTTTTTTCCTGTATCTGGCAGCATTAGTTTGCGCTACTGTCTTAGACTTTAGGACCTGGGATTGGGGAGAGATGGCATCCTCAGTACTTTATAATGCAAGTGAAACGAGGATTTGGTCAGACTTTTGAAGGGTCTGCAGAAAAAAAATATTGTATAGGCCGGGGACATGAGACAGCAGGAAATGGGAACTTTTCTTCCTTCTATTTTTGTGAATGGAAAGGCTGAGGATGTCAGAGAGGTCAGTTAAAATATGTGCTTTATAAGAAAATATAATAATGTGTTTTATAAAGTTTATAGCATAGCTGGCCTACCCAGTGAGGTGTTCCTAGTGGTGATGGTGGCAGCGTGTCAATGTGTTGAGAGGAAGAGGTGGTCTGGGAAATTCTGCTGAGCAAACTCCAGGCCCATTTCCACCCCCCAGTTAGTCCACTCCACTCAACTGATTCACACACTGAGTGGGTCTTTGGGTGTTGTTTTGGGATCTCTTCCAGTGGTTTATCTCCTTCTGGTCCAAGGAAGGAAACTTTGTTATCCTTAGCATTGACCTACAGAATATGTTTGTAACAGCGCTGCTTGTGTGGCATTAGGCTATGTAGTGATCGAAAGAAAAAAACAGACCTTTGCACATTTTTGCACTATATGGTGGGTGTATGAGGAGATTCACATTTCCTGCACAGCTAAGTCCATGTGAAGTTACCTTGTGCTGTATTTGACATCTAGCAAGGTCTCTGTTTGAAAGGAAAGATCTAAACTTAAAAATGAAGTGGCCAGAAGTTATGGTAAAAGCAGATAGTGTAGCTGGTTTTAAGAAAGATTTGGACAAATTCCTGGAGGAAAAGTCCATAATCTGTTATTAAGACATGGGGGAAGTGTCTGCTTGCCCTGGATCGGTAGCATGGAATGTTGCTACTCTTTGGGTTTTGACCAGGTATTAGTGTCCTGGATTGGCTACCATGAGAATGGGTTACTGGGCATGATGGACCATTGGTCTGACCCAGTTAGGCTATTCTTATGTTATGTTCTCATCTGTAGGGGCCTTTGTTTTCACTTCTTATTTTAATGTATTTTTTTTCTGGGAACTTATCAGTGTTTTTTATAATGGGAACAAAAATGGAAGAGAATTAATGTGTGTGGAATGGGGGGTACCTAATTTCTTCAGCTAAATAATTCAATCCACTTCAAACAGACATAGGAGAACTTGTGCACCATTCACACACCCTCCAACCAAAAACGTCAAAAGAAAAAAACTGTTCGACAACCTCCTAGCCATTCGAGCTGCAACACTCGACCCCCAACTCTACAACCAATTGATATCAACCACAGACTGCAAAACCTTCAAAAAGAAATAAAAACCCTTCTATTCAAAAAACACATAAAACCGAACTAACACAATCAGAACTGTCCCAAGCATCACCTGCAACTACTCCATATGTACTTCTAATGTCATGACAATTTAGACATAATTTATGTTATGTTATGTTTGGAATAATGGTTACATATATGAGGTTCAATAAAAGAAAATTTTCACTGCCTGTTTCTATTCTGACCATTTATTCCATTTCATGGTTATTGCAAAAAAAAAAAAAATTTTTTTACATGGGGGGTGGGGGGGTGTCAAAAAATGATGGGCCCCGGGTGCCACATACCCTAGGTACGCCACTGAGTAGCAGCAATCCATGCCACCGACCCATGGCAAGCAATGGCTTGCCCCATGTCTGTCTCAATCGCCCCATGTCTGTCTCAATATACTCAACTTTTTCAGAACATTTTAAGGCTAGTTACTCTGCACACTAATGATAAGTGAAAATACTTACTGTTAAAATGATCAAATCTGAGACAAGTCCGAAAATTCTTTGAAAGAACACAATTCCAACTTATAGTACAATCCCTAATACTAGGTATATTGGACTACTGTAACATACTCTTCCTTCCATGTCCTGCAACTACGATAAGACAACTCCAAACAATCCAAAATACAGCTTTGAGACTCATCTACTCATTGAAAAAACATGACCACATCACTGAAGCCTTCATCAACTCACACTGGCTCCCAATCCAAGAAAGAATCCAATTCAAATTCTACTGCATATTATTTAAAACCCTACACGGAGACAGCCCATCATACCTGAACAATCGTCTCATCCAAGCACCCAGTACCAGACACAGAAAAACGCACTCCCCATTCATACCCCCCCCAATCAAGGAAGTAAAAAGAACAAAACTACACGACGGCCTCCTAGCCACTCAAGCCGCAAGGCTGGACAACCAGATCTCCAACCTTCTGATGACCACCCCAGACTATAGGACGTTCAGAAAAGAAATAAAAACCACACTTTTCAAGAAATTCCTGAAGCAGCAATAACAACACGACCTCTAAATGCTCTTAAGATCTACAACTTACCTCTCTAGCTAATCATTGTAACTCTGTTTTTTAAATTAACCTTTTGTAATCCGCCTTGAACCGCAAGGTAATGGCGGAATAGAAATCCCTAATGTAATGTAATGTAATGTAATATATCAATTACATTTTAAGTAAAATACTGGGGAGGAGGTGGAGATAAGGATCAGTGATTAAGACTAACCCATTTAGGGCTCCTTTTACAAAGCCGCGCTAGAACCTTAATGCGCGGAATAGCGCGCGCTAAGTTGCCCCACGTGCTAGCCGCTACCGCCTCCTTTTGAGCAGGCGGTAGATTTTCAGCTAAATCCGGTGCGTGCATTAAAAACGCTAGCGCACCTTTGTGAAAGGAGCCCTTAGTCTTGATATCACACATTTATGTGTTCCATCAAGCGGGTTTCTGAGACCCTTTACCCTCCTTTCTCATATTTGGCACTCCAAAGTGGGATAATTTGTGTTTGTGGACAGGTCCTAGTTGGGACCTCAGCTGTTTGTATGCATTGAGGCTTTTACACTAATAAATATCACTGTTGGATGATTTTGACATCTCGCTTGCCTTTTTTGCTTGTTCAAGTTTTAATAAGTCAGGCTAAAAGAGTCTTTGAAAAGAATTTCATCGAGAGGGCAAAAGCTAAGAACTTTTATTCAAGTATATTTGAATCATAATCTCATGAGGGGTCTGATTGTACCATTAGATGACTAAGGGGGTGAAAGAAGCATTTAGAAAGTGCAAGGTCGCAGCAGAAAATCAATATAAATTCTTTGCTTCAGTCTTTACTGAAAAGAATGTGAGGGAGATTTTTTTAAAAACCACTTTTTGATAGAGATGACTCAGAGGAACTGCAGCACACTTATGGAACAAACTGACAAACTAAAGAGTAACATATCACTGTGACTGGATGGCATATACCCCACAGTTCTGAGTACCTGAGAATTTAGAGGGTAGCCAGTCCTTACAAAGGACTCCAGAGTGATTTGGGACCCTAGAGAAAGGTAAGCCCTGATATTGCAGCTAAACAAAATGGTAGACGCTATTCTGAAAAACATTACAGGCCATGTGGATAGACATAGCTTAATGGGGCAGAGCCAACTTGGATCATTTTGAAGATATTAGTAAATATGGGGCTAATAGTGAGCAAGTTGATTTGGAGACGTATTTTCAAAGAACTTAGATTTACAAAGATACATAGAGGAACATTTTTGTTTGGATGTAAGACTTTCAAAGTTGGAGGCGAAGAAATGGCCATTTTCAAAACTGGCAAAACCAATAGACATCCCAATTTTTTTTTTTTTTTTTAAATCGCCTACTTAGATATCTTGGCTGCCAGGATGTCCAACCTCAGGACGTCCAACTTTATTCGCCATTTTCAACTACAAAACCATCCAAGTTCAAAACTTCCAAACCCAGACCATTTGGATGTGGGAGGGGCCAATATTATAGTGGACTGGCCAACAGAGCAGTGGGGCACCTTAGAGGGCACTGCTGTGAACATCATATGAAAGATGGCAGATGTATATCTCACCAAATACTTTTTTTTGGTGTATGATGAGCCCTCCAAAATTTCCCCCAAACCTACTATACCCACCTGTCTACCACCCCAATAGCCCTTATGGCTGCAGGTGACACCTATATAGCAGTATAGTAGAATTTTGGTGGGCTCATACTTTCCACCATAAATGTAGTGGTTAGAGTGGCTTATGGGCCTGGGTTCTCCTCTCTTACTAGCCCACTCACCAGGCTACTAAAGACACATACAAGATGCTGCTGTGCTTGAGAAAAGTATGTACTGTTTCATTCAGGGGGGTTTTGGGGGTAGGAGGGGGTTAGTGACCACTGGGGGAGTATGGGAGGTCTTAACTTAATCCCTTCAGTGGTCATCTGGTCAGTTTGGGTACCTTTCTGGCACTTAGACACTAAACATATCTAGTCTTGAATGTCTAAGTTCCATCCAGGACGTCTTGAGAAATGCTCAATTATTGCTGCAAGACATCCAAGTCTAAGCCCACCCAAAGCCCACCTAGAACATGCCTCCAACATGTTCCCCTTTAGTCTTGGACGCACAGCGGGTAGAACGCCTCACAAAATGTCCAAAAAAGGCAGTTTCAAAAATTGGAACTTGGACATCCTGATGATTAGGACGTTCAAGTGTCAATTTATGCCATTTTTTGGACATCTTAGTGTTTTGAAAAAGCTCCTAATAGTAACCTATAGAACTTTGTAAATTTAAGTGCTTTGAAAGTGAGCCCCATTGTCTGTCTGCATTTTCAGAAGCCATTTGATAAATTCTCCCATGAGAGACTTCTGATGAAAAGTATTATGGATTGTTTTTATGTTTCCTTTATAATGTACTCTCATTGTAGATCACTTTGATGTTTGTTTTGGAAGTAAATGTAGAAAGTGAACTAAATTAAACAAATGGTATGGAACAGAGAGTGGTCAGTTTTTTCAGTAAATAATGGATTGTCCCCGAGGTCTGTATTGGGACTAGTGTTTCTTAACATATTTACAAATGATTTAGAACTGGGAATAATAAGTTAGCTGACTAAACTGGTCAAAGGCACAAAAGTATACACCATTGTTAAATCATGAACAGATTGAGGACCTGGTATGTAAATGTCAGATGAAATGTAATGTGGAGAAGTGCAAATTGATATATACATGTATATGGGGAAGACTAATCCTAACAGGGTTCCAAGGTTAGAATCATGAAATCACTGTGGTCAATATGTTGGAAACCCTCAACTTAGTGTGAAGGGGTAAATCCCCCCTCCCAAAAACAACAACAACAATAAACAGAATGTTAAGAATGGTTTACAAAAGAATAACCAACAAAATGGAGAATCTCTCTCATTTCTCCCACATTCCCTCTAGGCACTCCACTCATCGGATAAGTCTCTCTTATCTGTACCCTTCTCCTCTATAACCAGCTCTAGAGTCCAGACTGCATGCCGCACAGGAAAAATGGCCTTAGTGTGCGGGAATGAGCAGGAAGTGACATCACTGGCCGAGGCTGCTTGTGCTTTTGAACATTTCAAAAGATATGGGAGGGTTGTAGAGAAGGAGAGGCACTGGCGCCCATGCCAAGATGGTGCCCGGAGCAATCTACACCACATGGCCCCCCCTTACTATACCCCTGCGTGTAAGTGTAGTCAAAAATCAATTTTGGAAGTAAGATTCTTTTTTATGCCATCACAGTTATCTATTTTGAGTGTTAGAAGAATTTCTACAGAGCCTTTACTTAGTGCCTAAGATGGCTCCCAATAAAATATCTAAAATATTAGTTTCTGTGTCTCTTAGTTTGCAGGAAACTCTTTTTCTTGCTTTAGATTGGTGTCTCTAATTTCTCCTTTACATTACTTGATGCTCCATCTAATAATTCTAGGACTTTGGGGAAAGATAATGTTATTGGGCCTAAAGTATCAGAATGAATCAAAAAATGTTGGTGCAGGGCAAATAAATTGTGCTTTTAATGATACATCCAAACAAATGGGTACCCAATTAATAACTATCCCCTCTTTTATCATGCCATGTTAGGGATTTTTTTTAATCGCAGTCTGCAGCAGTAAATGCTCCAAAAGCTCATAGGAATTCTATCAACGTCAGAACTGTTACCGCCATGGCCTGTAATAAAAAATACCCTAATGTGTCTTGATAAAAGGGGGGTATATTTCTACTAATGTGAAGAGTTTGTGAGGAGATTCAGCAATTCCTGAGAGCATAAAGCCAAGGCAGTAGAAACCATAGCATAGAAGGACATTTTCTTGACCTCTTAGGTGATCATCAACATATTAACATAACCATTTTTTCTTGCTACTCAAACCAAATATTTGTATTACTATTTCAAAGCTTTCTCAATATAAATAGGCTAACATCAAGAAATGGAGATATAGGATTTAAAAAAACCAACAATGCAAAATATGATATCAAATAAGGCTTTTGAAAAAAAAAAAATGCTTCCTCTCATACTTTTATAATAGACCATATTTTTTATACAAAGAAAAAAATGGGAAAACCCATATTTTGTTAGAATATCATAATATTGCATACCACATTCCCTTTTAATTAACATTAACACATTCTTTCATGTTTGTAGGCCAGTTTATTAGATACCATGTATAGAATGGTTTGTAAGAGCTATAAAAGTGACATCTTTATTCAATTAATGTAACCTATATAAGTGAAAGATTTCCTCTGCACTGATTACTTTTTCCTTAATTAACTTACAACATTTACATTTCTCTTCCCAGGATTAAGGCGATTTTGAAACTAGTGCTTCAGAAGTCAATAAATATTATTTAAGTACTTTGTACTCTAAAAAAATGAAATAATTCCTTACTGTCTACACTCAGGCTATAGTGCAGTATTCTTTATCTGAATGCTAAAGACATTTACATGAGGCGTTAATGGGCTCTATATCCTCTCTTACAGCATAATTATTTTATAACAAAGGCAGAGGAATGGTGTGGATCCACTGTCATCCTACCTTGGTAAAAGTTTGCCCCACATGACATCAGCAACTAGGGAGCTTAAGAGGAACAGGAGTAAAGGTTGTTTTCTTTGCCCTTTCAACCAAAAAGGTGTTCCATTACATTACATTAGTGATTTTTATTCCGCCATTACCTTGCAGTTCAAGGCAGGGTACATTAGAGGTTAGGTGGACAATTCCAGAAGAGATTACATAGTTGAGCAGTTTACTTTGGGGGATTAAGAGTGGAGTTAGTTTGTCTTGATGGATTTCTTGAATAGTAGGGTTTTAATTTATTTTCTGAAGGTTTTGTAGTCTGGAGTCATCATCAGTAGATTGGATAATTGGTGGTCAAGTTTCACTTCCTGAGTGGCCAGTAGGCCATCATACATTTTTTTGCATTTGACGCCTCTGATTGGGAGGTGCATGAATGGTGTTTGGGTTTTCCTTTGCCTGGTTGTGTCAGTTTGGATAAAGCGGTTTTTCAAGTAGGCTGGGCTGTCTCCATTGATTGCTTTAAATAGTAGACAATAAAATCTGAATTGTATTCTTGCTTGTATTGGGAGCCAGTGTGAGTCGAGGTATGCGATGGTGATGTGATCGTATTTCTTCAGCGAATAAATCAGTCTCAGGGCTGTGTTTTGTACTGTTTGCAGTTGTTTTATCATGACTGCGGGGCAGGGGAGATAGAGGATGTTGCAGTAGTCTAGAAGTCCTAGGACTAGGGATTGGACCACGAGCTGGAATTGTTTTCTGTCAAAGAATTTTCAGATTTGCCTTAAGTTTCTCATGACCGCGAATGAATTCTGTATTCCACTACCCCTATTTAATACTCCTTGTGCGTTATACAGATCCATGGTGAGACTTCACCTGGAGTAGTACTGTGTTCAGTTTTGGAGGCCACATTATCAAAAGGATGTGAAGAGAATGGAGTCGATTCAGCGAATGGCCACTAGGATGGTTTCAGGACTCAAGGATCTCCCATACATAGAATGTCTGAACAGGCTGCGTTTATATTCTCTCGAAGAGCGCAGAGAAAGGGGGGACATGATAGAAACATTCAAATACGTCACGGGCTGCATTGAGGTGGAGGAAGAAATATTTTATCCTACGGGTCCCATGGCGACAAGAGGGCACCCGCTAAAACTCAGGGGGGGGGGAAGATTTCATGGGGAACCAGTAAATACTTCTTCACCGAAAGGGTAATTGATCGATGGAATGGTCTTCCACTTCAGGTAGTTGAGGCCAGTACCACGCTCGACTTCAAGGGACGATGGGACCGTCTGGTGGGGTCGCTCCAGAGGCATGCTTAAAAGATGGATTCTCGAGGAGGGAGGGTTCTTGAGTGGGCAGACTTGTTGGGCTGTCGGCCCTTTTCTGCCGTCATTCTCTATGTTTCTATGTGCAGATGCAGAGGGGTTTTATTCCATTTACTATGATAGAGATAAAGGATGCTGTCACTTACCTGGGTCCTATATTCTTCCTCTAATGCCGCTCTTCTATTTTGCTTTTGACTATGTAATCTTTGCAGGCTGATGCCACCTTCCATGGGGGTCGGGCCCACGGGTAGCAATGATGTTGTGATGCTGAGAAGCCGAGATTACTCACGTGCATGTTTGCTTGGACAGACTGACTAGGATAGAGGAGCCATTATGTTCCAAATCCAACTTTCAGTGCCATTCTTTAATTTTGTCATTGATGACTTTTGAGGCTGGAAAGCCCCACTCCTTTGTAAGGTTAACACTATCTTTTGCAGGCCCATAGACAGGACAACCATTGGTAGGCTGCCCAGAAAAGGGTCACACCCCGGGACTCTTAGTGTGGTCTGCATATGGATTAAAGATGGGGTTAGATTACTGATTATGAAAGCTGTTTGTATTTTGTATTGTATGTTGCTATTATTATTGGGGGGAAAAAAAGCCAAAAATGTTGTCGCATTTTCATAGCAGTTCCTGTTGGATTTCTTCTTTCATTTCTCTGTTATTATTATTGTATTCACAAATCTTAAAACCAATGGAGGAATTGAAGTACACAATAATCTACAAAAATACAAAACCTCCAGTTATTTATGATGAATATATTGCCTTATTGCTCTCTGTCTGATATCAAACGTTTTTTTAAAAGGAGGAAAAAGGCCTCAGGAGCCGCCGAGAGCAATGCTACTCTGCAGCTATGAAGGGAAGAGGTGTACAAGGCACCTCCCCCCCTTAAAATTCGGGCAGGAGGGAGCCCAACCCTTCCTGCCCCCGACGCACCCCCCCAACCTCCCCCGAAACCCTGATCCCCGAACCCCGGATCGCCCCCCAAACCCCGCAACCCTCTGACCACCTACCCACCCCCGACACCCCCCTTACCCCTCTTCACTAACATTAGTTGGAGGGACAGACGGGTCCCAAGCCCGTCGTCCAAATGGCGGGCCTTAGGGCCTGATTGGGCCAGGTGCTCAAGGCTCCGCCCACAAAAGTGACCTTAGGCACCTGGGCCAACAGGAATTGGGGTTCAGGGGGGCCAATTTGGGGTTCGGGGTAGTCATGGGGGTACATCATGGGCAGGAGGGCCTGGGAATCCTCCTGCCTGTATTTTAAGGGGGGGGTCGCGGGGCTTATACCTTGGCAGGAGGGGTTGGGTCCCTCCTGCTGGTATTGGTTTGGGGGTACGAGGTGAATTGCAGCAGGAGAGTTTGGGCATCTCTCCTGCCACGATCGCGATCACTCCTCCCCCCGAACTGCCAAGAATCGAGGCAGGACAGATTGAGGTGGGGTGTGGGGTGTTTTTGAAAGACGCCGGTTACAGAATCCAGTTTTTAGGTGAAGGACTGGCCCCTCCTTCACCTAAAAGGTCTTGTTTTGGGCGTTTGGGACTTAGGCTAGTTTTTGGTTGATAATGTGTTGTAAGTTTAGACGTAGTGGTGGTCTGTTTGTTTAAACTGTTGAATGTAGAGGTAGGCCATTCTCAAAAAAAATCTCATTTTGGACATATTTTTGAGAATGGACATTTTCCCTGTTGCTACTTTCAGCATTTAGAGCAGGGATGTGAAACTCAATCATAAGGGGCCAAAATCCAAAACACAGGCTAAGTTGTGGGCTAGACCCCACTCCCATAATAATACTAACTATAATATTATTTTTTCCATTCATTTTTCATATATACACACACAATATAATCTTGTTAACACATAATGGTAATGGTTAACCACAAAATTAAACTACACAAAACACACTGTATGCTTCTCAACATTCATTCCTACCAGAACAATGCAAATATGGGACCAAAAACTAAAAGTACTAATATATTTTTAAAAAAACACCCTAAGATTCAAGATTCTGCATGCAGTACAACCCCCAGAGAAAAAGAAACAAATGTATTTCTTCCTGAGCAGTGCAAAAGATAGCAGATTAAAATGCTCATAATTGACATAATTCAAACACTAAGTTGAAAATAAAATCATTTCCCCTACCTTTGTCGCCTCCCTCCCTCCAAGCTGTGCCTCCCTCCGGTGGGTGTCTAACCTTCTGGCCGGCTCCAACCTGGCCATTTTATGCGACCCGCGGTCCGTTGCCCCCTGGTGTCATCTTGTGGCTGGCTCCCTCCTCCTCACAGCCGTAGTGTGCACGGAGCTATCCTCGTGCGTCCCGCATCTGAACCAGTAGCCTTCTTTCTGACATCGCAACATCAGAGGGAACTCTTCTGGATGAAGTGTGAGATGTGCGAGTAGTAGGGAGCCGGCCACAAGGTAAAACTGGGGGCATCGGACCGCGGGCCGCTTAAAACGACCAGGCGGGCAAGATTTGCCCCACAGGCCTTGAGTTTGACACCTGTGGGTTAGGGCCTTATGCCAAAAGGGGACTTACATGTTTTTATTATTATTATGCCCCTCCACGTCTTATGCTCAGAAAATGTCTACGTTTCCATTTTTTTTAACTGACAAAATGAATATCGCTGTCCAGCAAGAGTCCTGGGAAAATGAGTAGAGTGTATGGATGAACAAAGACTTCATTCCAAGGGGATCAAGAGAGTAATGCTGTTGTACTCTCGTATATTATTCTGTATCTGGTGAAGAAACAGTAACTACCTGAAATGTTCATTTTGCTACTATCCATCACGATTGATGCCTGTTCCTGATAGTTGACCCCATTGGACTACTGTTAAATCAGAGTTCTAGTTACTTGTCTGTGTTTCGAGTGGATTTATTTGTATCAACACTCCCCTCCCCTATGAGAAACCACATGGCAATCAGAAACTAGGAGAGCTCTAAAGATTGAGGACCTTGGAGAAAATCCCCCCTCCTCCTTTTCTAATTGCCACATTAATGCACTCTAGGACGTATACTCGTGTTTTGTTTTTTTTACTGAGAGAGTATGGCTTCATGGGCCAGGCTTTCAAACAACCGCCAGAACAGTCAAACGCTGGACTGTGCGTGTCAGTCTCTGTGTACAAAAGGTTCTAGCGCTCTAACGCAGACATTGCTCACTGGAAGAAGAGAGAGCAGGGACAGTGAAGCCATAGTGAGCTCACCCCTCCTGTTCCACGGAAAAACAAGGCATTAGTGAGAAGTGAGGAGGATAGAGGAGAAACATTGTTTTCTTCAAAGAGTCATGCGATTCCTGTTACTGGAAACACCTCAAAGCCTCATGCTTTCTCTCCACTTGATCAATGCCGGAAATGAATTTCACTTGAGGAGTCTTAATATTTTAACAGGTCTCTGTGCTCATTCATTAAAAGCTCCGTTCTCCCAGGGCTCAGTGAAGGAGGCTTTCAAAGAATAAATCAGGGCTGAAGCAAAACAGGAGCATGAATGATTTATTAAAGAAGCACAAATGGGAAGCTTAGGTAAGAATTAACCTAATGTTAATAAGGCCCAGAAATGTCCTTTCGATCCAACAGCACAAGCATACTAGGAGCTCTTTTACTAAACACCGGGTTTCCTTATTCAGGACTCATCCACATTATCTGGTGACTGTCACTTGCTACCTGTGACTTTTCTCATTAATTAGGATTGTCTCTATGTACCTGAAGCCGTCTCTCATTATCTGGGACATTCTCTTGCTTGATACGATTCTTCATAACTAAAACCAAAAATAGTAATCATCAGTGTGGAATAGTACTGTACTTACCTCTGTCAGTGATAGCAGGGCCACAGTCCTTCAAACTGCATTGTATGAATAATGCAGGCTATAAATTTGATAAATAAATAGATTATACAGCCATATTTTCAAGCTATCACCAGGACGTCCAAGTTCCGATTTTTGAAACCAACTTTGTGGATGTCTTGCTATGCATTCCAGAAGCTATGCATCCAAAATTCAATAGGAACATGTTGGAGGCATTTTATGCAGAAAATACAGGCGATACTACCTTCACAGGCATGAAAGCAGAGAAAAAGCAATGAAGGTGACTGATTGGTGTTCAATCTAGTATTTTAATTAAAAGACTCGACATGATCGTGTTTTGGCCCCAAACGGGCCTGTCTCAGGAGTTGGAATATATAAAGAGACAGTGTGCATGAGGGTACTCAATCTTCAATTCTTAATTCTGTACTCCAATTTGTAATGTCTGCCTGCAATGTGCACCGCTCACAGTGTGAAAACAAAACAAAAGATAAAGTATCCTCATGCACACTGTCTCTTTATATATTCCAACTCCTGAGACAGGCCCGTTTGGGCTTGGTCTTATACTGGCTTCAATGGCTTTTCCACAGGAGGATAGGTTCCACGCCTTAGTCCCAGCTAGAGCCACAGCTTCCAGTAATTTCTTCCAAAGAAAAGAAATAGAAACAAGGTTGCAATTAAGCCCAATCTTAAAAAGTAAGCGGTAATCTCCTCATTGTCCTCTGGTTGTACTTTATAATCCAATACAATTTGCTCCCAGTTTCACAAAGAATAATGAAACCATAAAAGAAAAGAAGAAAACTCCTGGGAGAAAAAAAATTCCTTTAAACAATCCAAAACACTCCTAAGCAGTCGGGCCTAGATTCACTAAACCTTCTGATCCTGTCCCGACAATCGCAAAATCAGTTTTGCTGGTTTTGCGATCGTTCCCCGACCCCGTCCCGATTCACTAAACGGCCCACAGCCCACTTAACAAACTGATCTGATCTAACCCATGCAAATTAGTAAAATCCCATGCAAAATAGCAAAGCGATTGATTCACTAACAATTGCTTGGCTATTTTGAATCGGATTTTACTATCCTAAAATCTGACTGCTGCAGACCTGTCGGTAACTGTGTTATCGACAGGTCTGCCTGGTTTAAAAAAAAACCCATTTTTTTTTTTTTTGAGTTCAATATTTTTATTAAAGTTTTCCAGAACAATGAATAGAGAGAACAAGGGAACAAAAAATACACCATGATACAGAACTGAAAACAGTGTCTACGAAGAGGCAGTAATTATCACAGGAAATGCAAATAATACAAAAAGAATAATAAGTACAGTCAAGGCAGATCTTATACCCATAGTATTATCTAATACATGTCTACAATAGGAGCCCAAGTTTTGTTAAAGGAGGTTAAGGAGTTATCTTTCTCAGCAGCTACCTTTTCAAATTTAGCGTAGAGGCACACCAGGTTCCACCAGAAAGCTACGTTTAGAGAAGCAGTGTCTTTCCTGTTAGACAGAATTGATTTGTGAGCTAGTTGCAATAGACAGCACAGTAGTCTAGATTGGTACTTGTCTAAGTCGTCAGGTAGGGCATAGGCACCAAAAAACACTGCAGCATAAGAGTGAGGTGATGTGATGGGTAAATATTCACAAATAAGCGCCCACACTTTGGACCAGAAGTCATATACATTTGGACAGTAGTAAACCATATGAGCAAAGGTTCCAACCTCCACAGCGCAGGACCAGCATTTGTTTGATAATTTGTTACCAGTTAATGAAAGCTTATGTGGGGTCCAATAAGCTCTATGAAGGAGGAAAAACATTTGTTGGGCCATAGCAGATGACTTGAGAGATTTTCTTGCAGAGACCCAGATCAGTTCCCATGTAAGGGGGGTAAGTACAACCTGAGTAGCCTCTTCCCAGTTGGTATGAAGAGGCAGGTGAGCAGGAAATTTATGATCCCGAAGGATGCGGTACCAGGAGGATGCTTCTTTCTTAGCGCCACTGTATTTCGTACACCAAAGTAAGATAGAGGGAGCCAGCGAAGAGAGGGAATGGGTCTTCAAGTATGACGACAGACAATGACTGAGTTGAAGCCAGCGGAAGTGATGGTCAATCGGCAGTAAGTAAATAGAGGCGAGGTCTGAAAAAGACATCAGTTTAGAGTCTGCCATTACATGTTGGAAGGACCAAATGTTCTTCTTTATCCATGATTTCCACTCCATGTAACGCCCTTGGATCTTGACCTGTGGGTTATTCCATATGGACGAGTGGGATGTTGAGTTCCAACATACATCAGCACAATTGTCTATTGCACGTATTGCAGCACTGGTAGAGGAGAAAATCACGTTGTCAACCGTGATGTGGTTAGAGGCCATAAATGATACATATTTCAGATGGTTTGCAGAGTGGAGGCTTAATTCAAGTAAGAGCCAGGCCGGTGGATATTCAGGAGGAGGTTCAATGAGCCATTTCGAACCTTGACGAGCAAGGAACGCCATGTGGTAGTCAAGATAGCTTGGAAAGTTCACCCCGCCATGTTCTTTAGTAGCCTTGAGTTTTTTCAATGCAATGCGAGGAGGTTTCTTTCGCCATAGGAATGAAACTAATATGGACTCCAACTTAGCGTATATCTTGGTGTCCAATAAAAAAGGAATCATAGAGAGGATATAGTTGAGTTTTGGTGTCAAAATCATTTTAATGATATCAAGCCTCCCCCACCAAGACAGTTTGAGGGGGGACCAACGTTCCGTCATAGAAGTAGCAATCTGGAACAGCAAGTCAGAGTTATATTTCTGGATATCTTCCAACGATGAACCAAAAAAGACACCCAGATATCTCAATTTATGAGAAACCGGTTGCAAGTTGAGACTCCGAAGAACGTCAGGGTCCACCAGACCATTGAGGGGTAGTATCTCAGTTTTGGAGATATTGAGCTTGTATCCAGATATTTGAGAGTACTTATCCAATAAAAGGAAAATATGTGGTAAGGAAGCGGGGTCGGCATACAACAACACATCGTCCGCGTAAGCAGACAGCTTCGCTTGAAAATCTCCATGGCAGAATCCGCGGATGGAAGGGTCAGATCTAATAGCAATGAGTAGGGGTTCTAGTGCAAGATTGAACAGTAATGGGGACAGCGGACACCCCTGTCTTGTTCCACGAGTAGGCTGAAAAGTAGATGAGTTGTGGTCATTAATACGAATGAAGGTGTGAGGGTTCGTATATAGAACTTGCACCATAGAGATGAACTTGTCTGAACATCCAATCCATTTCAAGACTGCAAAAACAAAAGGCCATTCTATACGATCGAATGCCTTTTCAGCATCCAAGGCTACAGCAACCAGAGGAGAGGATGATTTTTGAGCTTGAAGAATAATATGAGTAAACAGTCTGGTGTTATCCGAAGAGAGGCGGCCACACATGAAGCCACTTTGATCTGGATGAATGATGGAGGGAAGGACTGATTGTAGTCTGATTGCTAAGATTTTTGCAAAGATCTTCGCATCTATGTTGATCAAAGAGAGAGGACGGTAACTCTTGACATTGAGAGGGTTCTTATCTTGTTTCAATAAAACAATGATAGTAGCTTCAGTGAATGTGCCCCGAACTAAGCCAGTATCAATTAGGTGAGTATATAATTGTAGTAAGATAGGAGTAAGCAATTCATGAAAAGCCAGGTAAAACTCCACTGTAAGGCCATCGGGCCCCGGAGCCTTCTTTTTGGCCATGGAACGTAAAGCCTCAAGAATATGATCAGAAGTCAGTGGAGATGAGAGGCCCGTGTTTTGTTCTTCAGTTAGGGTATTGTGAGGTGTCACATCCAAGAATGATGTTATGGAGGATAAATCCGGGCCATCAGATGTGTAAAGCGTAGTATAAAATTGATGAAACTGCGAACATATATCAGCATTGGAAAGCCACGTTGAACCAGCGTCATCCTGAATAGCCGGTATCATAGTACGTTCTGATTTTATTTTAACATATTCCGCTAGTTGATGTCCACATTTATTAATATTGGCATAATAGTAAGCAGATTTCATGAATACATCTTTGGCTGCAGAAGAACTGAGCAGTAAGTTATATTCAAATCTCACGGACCTCAATGATTTTAACAGTGTTTGGTCATGTGGATGAGCTTTGTGAAGTTCTACCGCAGCATGTAATTTCTTCTGAAGGACGATTTCATGTTCCAGGATTTTCTTCTTCTTGGCCGCCGCATACGAAATGATCAGGCCTCTAATATAGGCCTTGAAGCAGTCCCAAGTTGTAGTCCAACTTGTTTCATCCACAGAGTTAAATTCAAAAAATTCTTTGATGTGACTCTGCATGGTGGGAACAAATTGATCATCGGATAATAAGCAGGAGTTGAAACGCCAAACCTTACTGTTAGGATGGACACCCATATTATTAAGGGTCAAGGTGATAGGAGCGTGATCCGACACTGCTATCACTCCTATGTCGGCAGATTCTACCTTGGCCATCAAATTGTAGCTAAGTAGAAAGAAGTCTATGCGCGAGTAGGAGGCGTGTGGAGCAGAATAGAATGTATAGTCCAACTCGTTGGAATGTAGAGTTCTCCATGGGTCGCCAAGTTTCAGATGCGCCATCAGTTCCTGCAGCTTGAACCAGGACCTTGATTTACGATAGGGAACAGTCGATTTCCTATCTACGAGAGGGTTCAAAATCATGTTAAAATCGCCCCCCAATATGTAGTGGGAGCCACATGTAGAAGTAATCATATCAGCAATATCATCAAAAAATGGCGGATAATCTACATTCGGTGCATATATATTAACAACACTTATCGGAAAATTATTGATGACCATATGTGTAGCCAACCATCTTCCCCCAGCATCACTAGTATGAGAAGTGATAACAAGATCAGAGCGTCTCTTCAAAAAGGTGACCACTCCACCTTTTTTATGTACTGCAGCGGAGAATAGTACTGGGTAAAATCCCTTTAGAGTCAATTTAGTGGATTCAGTGGCAGAGAGGTGGGTCTCTTGTAGCAGAATAATATCTGGGGAAAAGTTTGCAACATACTTCAAGATCTTGGTTCTCTTTACAGGGTTATTAAGACCTTTAACATTAAGGGATAAACACACTATAGACATGATAGATCAGGATGAGATTCACTAGGCATAGTAAATACAATGCGCAAAACAATGAAAATGCTTGCATACAATTGTACATCATCAAAGAGAAAGTCCTGTGATAAAGAAATGGCAAACTGTACATATTCTGTATCAATGTGGAAAGTTAGCAAACGAGCTAACATGGCCTATGGGTAAGTGAGTGGCACAGGCAACCAGCGAGCCTGCTACCAGAGAGAGAAAACAGACATGAAAAAAAAGTAAACATCACCATGTAAAACCAGGTAAAATCTTGGCTATAGATGGAATAAGTCAGGTATTAAACTATCTAATAGATACCAAACATAATGCATCAGGAACACAGTTCAGGTCTTGTCAATGGAGGAAGGCTGCACGGTCTCAAGGAACTCAGCCAGGACGGCAGGATCAGTATAGTCAGTGGTTTTGTTGTTGTAGGTGACCCTCATGCGAGCTGGAAAAAGAACTCCAAATTTTGCACCTATGTCTTTCAATTTTGGAATGTATGCCAGGAATTGCTTGCGTCTTTTAGCGGTCTCCTTTGCCAGGTCAGGAACAAAAAGTAGTTTAGAGCCTTCAAATATAATCGGGCCATGAATTTTTGCATGTTGCATGATCAGCATGGTCTGGCTATGGCGCAGCATGGTGACCACTATTGGTCTGGGAAACCGGGAAGACTGATGGCGCTGATGCGGCACGCGGTATGCACTGTCAAATTCTAGCTTGGGAGCATCAGTAAGCTTAAGGAGCTGCGGTAGTAAAGCGCTCAGAAATTCCACAATGTCGCAAGCCTCCCTCCCTTCAGCCAGACCAAGCAACCGGAAGCCATTCCGCCGGGCCTTGTTTTCAGCGTCTTCCAACGTGCGTTCTAGTACAGCAACACGTGCTGACTGCCGACGGAGAGATTTCAGAGATTCGTCAGTTGCAGCAGATTTCGCTTCCAGGGTGTCAATACGAGCAAGTACCTTAGTAAATTCACCTTTTAGATTGTTAAGGTCTTCTTTTATGTCAGAGACATCCTGTTTTGTGTCGGTGAGGAGCTCCCTGATGCCGCGGAGCTCTGCTAATATGGCCGACATTTCGTCGTCCGGTCTCCCTGCAGTCTGCTTGTGCGGCGAAGCAGGTTCAGCGTTCTTACGCTTTCCCGGTTTGGACGCGGACATTTTAGAGAGGCGCTGAGCCAAGTATTATCAAAAACTTACAGCTTTAAGTGAGGTTTTTTCGAGGCTCTAACGTGCAGGTCTCTGGAGCTGATTCGCTAGGCAGCCATTCGTGCACGCGCTCACTAGCGCCCCCCCAAAAAAAAAAAAAAAAAAATATAAAAAAAAAAAAAAAACATGCAAAATATCAGCCCAATTAAAATTTTTTTAAAAGCCCCCCTCCCAACAAGTGACCCCTCCCTCCCCGATGCCCGCCGACGCCACTTCAAAATTATAGCAGGAGGGATTCCCACTCCCTCCTGCCATTGGGCTGACTGCCGACTCCACCCCCTGTCACCGCCGATTCAAAATTATAGCAGGAAGGATGCCCACTCCCTCCTGCCACTGGACGCAGAAGCCCCCCTCCCTGTGTTTAAGTTTGTTTTGTTTAAAATTGTGTTTTTCCTCTGAGTCCAAGGCTGGCTAATGAACTGTGCAGATAATTATGAAAGGAAACCATAGGGCTGACCGATTTTCCAACAGTGATTGATTCACTATTAAGTTGCATGCAAATGATTTGCACAGAAGTGCAAATCATTTGCATGCAAACTCCCCGACTCAGTCACTCAGTGAGCGATTGAGTCGGGGCAGAGCCCTGACAGTAGTGACAGGAGAAGCTGTCACTGCTGTCAGGGCTCCCTTCCTCTCTCCCCGAACCCAAAAAAATGGCAGGAGAGATGCAGACTCCCTCTTGCCATCGGCGCTCCCCCCATACCTCTAAAAAAATGGCAGGAAGGATGCCGTCTCCTTCTTTCCTTTTACCCTCCCCAAAACAAATGAGGATGCCCCGGTCTCAGTCCAGTACCCGACTGCTGACTCTCTCCCCCCCCCCCCGTTGCCGCTTCAAAATTATGGCAGGAGGGATGCCCACTTCCGCCTGCCACTGGATGTGGAAGCCCCCCTCCACGTTCCCGTCCCCTCTCCATACCTGTACAAACGTTGGAAGCAGGAGGGGTGCTCAGTCCCTCCTGCTCCTCGGCCTCCTCTGACGTGACTGGGCCTTATGCCCCGCCCCGGTTCATCACGTGATGCACAGGGAGGGGCCTAAGGCCCTGATTGGCTCAACTGCCTCAGACTCCTCTGCCTGAGCCAATCAAGGACTTCCTTAGGGTTGAGCCTAAGGAAGTCCCTGATTGGCTAAAGCAACAGAGGACTTTGGGGGCCGCATGTGTCCCTGGGCTCCACACATTACAGACCACTGTCTTAGAGGGTAAATATAAGCTTGCTTTCTCTGTGGCCTTATTTAAATACTAAGCCTGGCCACTTAAGCTCCCATCACTGGCTTTTATTTTGGTGTTAAAGAGGCATTTTCAGCAGCGATGACTGGTAAATGCAGATGAAATGCCCAACTTGCCACTGAGACATGAGACAACCAGTCAGTGGCCATTCCTGGCTGGTTAACTCATGCTGAATTTTGGCCTCTGTGAGTCCAAGATGTAGCAGATGTAAAGCAAATTATGTACCGAGTGGAAAAACCCTCCAAAACTTTCTTCAACCAAACCGTGAAATTTGTCACAGGAGGACTTTGGAAAAGGTATAAACACGCCTGCACTTAAACATTTTCTGGAGAAAAAATTTATAAGCAATTATTAGCCAGGTAGGCTTGGGAAAATCCCTCCTTATACTTAGGAGTGAACAACAAGGAAAGGCTCTCTACTCTTGGGATCTGCTCTCATATTTCCAAGAGATCCAGATTGGATGGTGGGCTTGATGGATCTATAGTCTGATTCTGGATGGCACATTTTACAGTATATTCTTATGAACTGAGGTGCTCTGAGGTAATTCCAATAGCATAATGATGGAGCACTGTATCTCAAATAATATACAAGAGGAACTGGAAAAAAGTAAAGAGAAGGGCAACCAGAATGATTAAAAGGGATAAAACAACTCTCATATGATGCCTCTTCCTGGTTAGAGCTCTTCAGCTTGGCGAAGAGATGGGTGAGGAGAGATATGATAGAGCAATGGTTCCCAACTAAACAGTTGTGTGGAGACAGAAATCCTACCCGTCCCCGCAAAAATCCCACCTGTCCCCACTCGTCCCCGTGAGGAATCCCCTCCATCCCCGCCTATCCCTATAAACTTCAGAAATAGTTATTTCATTTAATTATGCTACTGAATTAAAGGATCTGGTAGAGACCCATTTACAAATAAGCAAAGACACTTTATTAATTTGGAAATATTAATTGGGAAGAATACATACTTTGTAAGCAGGTTTCTACCAGAGCCTCTAATGTAATTATAAAATATAAATACTCAGCTGATGAGAACCCCCAAGCTGTCAGCTGAGGACTTCCTTTGCAGTTGGCCGGGGGTCCCTTTTGCCAAGCTTGGCAGGCAGCAGTAGCGTCCCTGAATCACAGATGCTGGCACCTCAGTGGCTCATGGATGTTGCCAGCGACTGCTGTGGTTGTGGAGGGGAATTCTGGCCGTCTCTAGAGGAGGTCCTCTGCTGGCGGTGCTTGGGGATCCCCACCAGTCACAGCAAGGGTCAGCAAGTACTTCAACACTGTAGAAATAAAACTAGAAATGCATTTCCTTTTCTTTTGAACACAATACAAAGACATTTGCTATATACATTTCCCAAAGCTAACATATTTTAGTCAATAAATTCCGTTTTTTACCTTTGTTGTCTGGAGACTTATTTTTCCATAAAGTTGGTCCCAGTTTCTTTTTCCGCTTTCCCATCTTCTGTAAATTCTTCTGTTGCTGTCCATTGACTCTTCCTACCATGGTCCAGCATTTATCCTTTTCTCATATTTTGCCCACCAGTCCCATGCCAAACATTTGTCCTTCTTTCACCCCTCTCCAGCACCATGCCACATCTCTCCCTCCATTCCCTTCACCACTATGTCCAACATTCCTCCCTCTTGCATCCATTTCAATCTGTCCCACTGTTCCCTTTCCACCACAATATTTCTCCCTCTCATCTTTCTCTTTCCTTTCATCTGTACCTCACTCCCTCCCTATGACCAAAAATTCTCCTTTCTTCCATTCCCCATGTACACGACCATCTCTCTTTCCCTCTCACTGAAACCCCCATACCCTATTCTCCCTTTCCATTTCCTTCCCCAACTTGATATCTCTTTCCCTCCCTTCCTCCATCCTTTCTCCCAAGTTCATGCCTTGTGTCCAAAAACGCACTTCCTCCCCCCTTTTGTGTCCCGTGTTTGCCTCCAATGTTCGACCCCCTTCTGTCCCGCATTTGCCTCCCACGTTTGACCCCCTTCTGTCCAGTGTTTGCCTCCCACGTTCGTGTCCAGCCCTCATCTTCCAGCAAATTACTTTTCAGCAACTTTCTCTGAGAGGTATCTCGAGCTGTGAGGCTCGTCTTCTATTTCCTGCCTGCCCTGCAGCACATAGCCAACCAGAAGTCTTCCCCCGTGGTCAGCGCTGATGTCGGATGGAAGGCTTTGAGTCAGTCACATGCAGCATGCAAGGCTCGTTGCTCTACATGCTGGCACATAACTGACGCAAAGCCCTCCCTCCAACATCAGCGTTGACATCGGGGAAGACTTCCGGTCGGCTATGTGTGCTGCTGCAGGGCAGGTTGGAAAAGAAGACGAGCCTCACAGCTCGAGTTGCATCCAACCCCGCAGGATCCCCGAGACCACGAAGGGGGTCCCCACGGGATCCCCATGACCCGAGGGGGCGTCCCCACAGGATCCCCGTGACCTGCACTACATTGCCTCGTGCGCTAACCCCGCGCTACGTGCTAAAAACTAACGCCAGCTCAATGGAGGCATTAGCGTCTAGTGCATGCGTCATTGCAGCGTGCACTAAGCGTACGCTAAAACCACTAGTGCAGCTTAGTAAATGGAGCCCATAGTTATGATCTGAAATGTATTGCAGAAGTGGTAAAGCAGTTCATATAGCCGGGCTTAGAAAAGATTTGGACAAATTTCTGAAGGAAAAGTCCACAAACTGCTTTTAAGGTAGACTTGGAGAAACCCAGATATGGTATACCCCAGTATGGCAAATCTTATGTTGTTATGGAAGACGGATGCAGACAGTCCTTTATTTAAATAAGTTGCAAGTAAAGCGGTTTTTGAAAGTACAAAAGAACAAAACACTAACAACATGATCTCAGAGTGATTCTTAGAAATGTTAATGAAAAAGAGTTTAATAAATAGTACTATCCCTTTCTATGCTGGTATTAGTTTCCATTGATTTCCTGCTATATGCTGCCATTGTTAATCAATCTGTTTGATCCAGTGGACTTGAACTTCCTCTAGCAGTCAATACAAAATAACCAAGTCAAAACTGGAAAACCATTTATTATTAATTAAAAATACTATAGAATAACTGTCCTGTACTTCCTTTGTGAGATAGGATTCAAAGGTTCCATGTACAGAGCATGTATTACATGCAAGAAATAGCTGCTACAAAATTCTGCAAGTGAATGCACCAGTGTTCTGAAACCTTTTGACACCTATGGACCGGCGGTTGAAGAACACTGGGCTAAGTTGTGGGCTAGACCCCGCCCATCTCCGCCCCAGACCCCACCCCCATAATAGTACTAATTGTAACACCATTTTTCCATTCATTTTTTCATACACACACACACAATATAATCTTATTAACAACACATAATGGTTAACCACAAAATTAAACTACACAAAGCACACAGTATGCTTCTCAACATTCATTCCTACCAGAACACAGATAACCCCATGCAAATACAGGACCAAAAACTAAAAGTACTCATAGATACAAACAAAACCCTAAGATTCAAGACTCTGCATACAGTACAACCCCAGAGAAAAAGAAACAAATGCATTTCTTCCTTAACAGTGCAAAATACAGACAGCAGATGAAAATTCTCAAAATTGACAGTTTATTGGATCTGATTAATAAATTTGGAAAATTCTCTGGTTACAAAATAAACTGGAGTAAATCAGAAGTTCTTCCATTAAATGTACATTGTACAAAAGGATTATTTGATGAATTTCCTTTTATTTGGAAGGAAGACGGTATTCAATATTTAGGTATTTTGATTAAAAGTACATTGGAAGAAACGATGAAAACAAATGAAAAATCTCTAGTATTACAGAGATGTGTGAGCAATGGAACCCTTTATACTTGTCTTGGTGGGGGAGAGTTCAAACGGTCAAAATGATGATATTACCTGTGGTTTGTTACCAAATGGGAATGTTACCAGTTTATTTTCAAGGATCCTTTTACAAAAAGCTAAATGTTATTTTGACAAAATTTATTTGGCTAGGGAAAAAAAGCAAGAATTGCTTTAGTATCTCTACAAAAACCAATTGGGAGTACAAACCAGAAAGACAAGTTACCTAAAAGAGCCTAAACCCTCTTAAAATATCGAACTGTACATCGCCTAACAGCAGCTACTTCGTCATATTTATGCATAAGACAGACTCCCACCCACCACTCAGGAAAAGAAAGAACTGTACTATTTTTCCATTAACATAACATAACGTAATACTTCTTAACCGCATAACCATGAGTTCTACACGGTTTACAAAAGACTATAAACTAAAAACAATTTAAGGATGACAAAAAAAAAAAAAATTATATGACCAAGTATTTTGAAAAGAGATAAGTTTTCAGTTGAGTTCTGAAATATTTATAAGAACAAGCTCCAAACAATAACAGTCAAAATTATCTATCGTGTGAAACTGCTTGGAATGCTAAAGTATGGTCCAGAAATTTCTTACTTTTACAGCCCTGTACTGACAGAAAGGTGAATAGGGCATGAGACTTTTTACTATTTTTATACGATGCTAGAGAGAATCTATTAACTATATAAAATGGAGCGGTACCATACATAACCTTATAGCAAAAGCAACCCAACTTAAACAAAACACAAGCCTCCATTGGCAGTCAATGCAATTCAAAATGGAGTCACATGATCATATTTTTTTAATACCGTAGATCATTCTAACTGCTGTATTCAGTATTGAACCATATCTTTCTTGGGAATTGTTAAATACACAATATTACAATAATCCAAAAGACTCAATAATAAAGATTGTACCAGAAGTTTAAAAGCAGAAAACTCAAAAAAGGTTTAATGGTACGCAGTTTCCATGCTGATAAAACATGCTGAATTGCTAGACCCATAAGAACATCAAATAATTTGGCATTATATTTTTTTATCTAAATGCGGTAAGAAAGCAGAACACAAAATGACAATTTCATAAGTCATCTCTATACAGAATCCAAAGATTTATTGCACTCGTTGCCAGACTTCATCTCAAAACATTTTAACAGCATGGCATCCAAACAACATATGATAAAATGTGCCTACATCGGTTTTACAAGTCCAGCATAAATTAGATCCATGCGCTGACACTCTGGGGACTCTATAAGGTGTCCACTATGCTCGGTGAGCAACATAGAATAAAGATTGTGTTAATGATGCTGACATAGAACAGAAAACTGTCCCTATAACTTCATCAATTTCCATTCAGAAATCATGTTCCCACAACTGCGGCAGAGTAATACATGAATTTAATCTCTTAAATTTAACTTTTCGATAAACAACCATATTTAAGTAACTACTTAGTTCTTTGGGATCTTCAAATGGTAGGGTTGTCCTCATATGTGATGGATAGAGAAGCCCAAATTGTGCCCCCAGAGTTGACAGTCTCTCTCGCATTGCTAAAAACTGCTTTCTTCTTTGCACAGCTTCCATAGTTAGATCACTCACACACTCAGGCCCAACAAACTGTCACTTTTATTCCCTCCCTCCCTCCCTTCTATGTCCCAAGTTAGTACCCCCTTCCTCCCTCCCTTGTGTCCCAAGTTCATGCCCCCCTCCCTTCCTTCTGTGTCCTGAATTCGTGTCCCCCCTTCACTGCTTTCCAACCTTTGTCCCACCCCCTTCCTCCCTCTCCTGAAACTGACCCATGCCAAAGCCTGCCTGCCCCCCACTGAAGCCGCCACCAATTCCTCCCTGCCACCCGACATGCTACATCCTCCCCCCCCCCCTCGGTCCACCGCCACCACAGAACATGCTCTATCCAATCTGCCACCGCCACCGCGACTCCAGGGAAGGAAGGGCCAGGCACGTGCAGCGATTGCATACCGCCGGACCACAAGCCTTCCTCCCAATGTCAATTCTGACGTCGGAGAGAAGGTTCTGGGCCAGGGAGAGAAGGTTCCGGGGGAAGGCTTGTGGGCCGGCGGCGAGCAATCACTGTACACGCCTGGCCCTTCCTTGCCTGGAGTTGTGGCAGCGGTGGGTGATGATTGGATGGAGCATGTCATGTGGCAGCGGTGGGTGCTGCGGTGATGGTGGCGGTAGTAGATCGGGGGAGGGGTGGATGTTGCATGGCGGTGGCGAATCGGGGGTGGATGTAGTATGTCGGGGAAGGGAGGAATCAGCGGCAGCTTCAGCAGGGGGGCAAGCAGGGATCCTGGGTGGCAGCTAGTCCGCGTATCCCCAACAGGTGGCCCGCATACCCCTGGAGTACGTTTACCGCAGGTTAAACTGTGGCTCAGTCTACATATTTCTTAATTTTAGTTTGTGATTACTTATTCCATACTGTGTAACAATGGATCTGTGTTCAATGTGTATGATAAAGACATGGTCTTATTTTAGAATTGACTGTGCAGGATCCATCGATACTAATCTGGCTTTTATAGTTTTACAATGGGTTTATTGATGTCCTAGTGCTCACTACAGTGTTTAAGATACTGCCTTTTCCTAAGTACACCCTTGTTGTGTGACTCGTGGATTATTACAAAAAAATAAAGTTTTCAAATAGAGGAGGGCTTATTATAAAATGATACGCTCCGGGTGTCAAATATACTAGGTACACCATTGCAGTCAACTGATCTACTGGCATGTGCATATGGCTCAGTTTCTGTGGGGGTGCATGAAAAGGACAGGGCAGGGTGGGGTCATGTGTCCTCTTTCCTTCACAAATATGGTAACCCTGTTTCTATCCAAGTGCAACCTCTCCCCCTCTCCATGCCCTTCAATTCCATCCATGTGCATTTCTCCCCTCTCCCTTCCCTTCATATGCAACCATTCCCCTTCTCCCTTCCATGCCTTCCTATCCAAGTGCAGCCTACCCAAGTACAACATTTCCTCCTGTATGTCCAGCATCTGTCCTTCCCTTTGTAGACATCCTCCCTTCTCCCTACAGCAGGACCTACAATGTTGCCTGTTCACCGGTACTGCACACATCAGGATCTGTACAGCAGCTCTGTGGATTCTTTCCCTCTGTCTGTTCCTACTCAAGCAGCAACAGGAGGCTGACAGAGGAAAAGACCATGGGGCAGGCCAGAAAGAACCTGATGGTAAGCAGCGCTGGTAGCCCAGAAAAGACAAAAGTTTGTAGGGCCCATGCAGGGGTGGAGGGGAGGGATGGAAAAGGACAGAGAAAAAGGAAAGGAAAATCCTGCAGGAGGGAACTGGGGAGATAGACAGGGAGATACGGAGGCAATGGCAGACTCCTGCTGATTTTGGGGTGGCAAAGAGATGGCAAGACAATTTTAGGAGTGGACTTGCCATTACATAGTGATGCCTATGCATAGGGAGGGAGGGAGAGGCCATTGTGGAAGTGTCACATAGACAGTACCGTTGGCTGCAGAGAGAAAGGGAGTGATCTGTTCTGGCTGCTGAAGACTTGGTGATCCCTATCAACTCAGATATTATTTATTGGGAGGCTGCTGGGGTTTAGAGGCAGAGATAAGGGCAGGGGGAATTGGTTGCCTTCCCACATTGAGCTCAGGCCCACCCAAAATGGCATGTCTGGCTCTGCCACTACCCTTCCTTGAGTTTATCTTGAAGAGGTATTGTTTTTGCAAATGATGTGGTAAGCCCAGTTTAAAAGAGAACCCCATTAGCTTTCTTCTATTAATGGTTTTCTAACAATGGTTTTGTTTGTACTCTATAGCTAATTTATCTGCTTTATCAATTTTTGTATGTCATGGCATTGTCTGTTATGAAATATTTGTTGATAAAGATTATGTTTCACTATAACCCATTTTGAATGGGATATAAATCCAATTAAATAAATAAGTATAAATAAGATACAGTAGGAAAACAGCTCTTGTGTCTCTTTTAGACAATGTTTATAGATGTTTTATTCGATCTGTCAGCTGCTTTTGACACTGTCAGTCATGATTTACTGCTCAAACAATTGAAGATGATCAGCTTCGGAGAAACAGTTTTAAAATTGGTGTTCTTCTTTTCTACATGGAAGATCTCATATTGTAATTTTAGGTCAAACTCTTTCTGTCTCTTGGAATTTATCCTGCAGGGTTCCCCAGAGGACTGTGCTGTCTCAGTTTTTATTTAATATTTATATTGAACCACTGTGTAATATTATCAGGACAGCAGACATTTGCTATTATCTATTCACAGATGATGTATAGCTATATCTTCTGTTAGCTAAGGAAATTGAATGAAATTAACCATAGTTTAGCCTCTACTGTTACATGTCTCAGAGAGTAAAGGCTGAAATCTAATGTAAATAAAAGATGTCCTATGGATTGGAAATGCCCAAATTCTAATTAATGGCTCTGTCTTACCATTACAACAAAAAAGTTTAACCATGGGGCTGGTTTGACTCAGAATTATTCATGGTGTAGGCCCTGGCCTCCTATAGTACCCTGTAGCTGGTTATGTACATAGGGGGCAGGCCAGAAGAACACTATATGTAGAGTAATGCATTTGGGGATTAATAATTGGAAGGAATCGTATATGCTGGGAGGAGAGAAGCTGATATGCATGGACGGGGAGAGGGACTTTGGGGTGATAGTGTCCGAAGATCTAAAGGCGAAAAAACAGTGTGACAAGGCAGTGGCTGCTGCCAGAAGGATGCTGGGCTGTATAAAGAGAGGCGTAGCCAGTAGAAGGAAGAAGGTATTGATGCCCCTGTACAGGTCATTGGTAAGGCCCCACTTGGAGTATTGTGTTCAGTTTTGGAGACCGTATCTGGTGAAGGACGTAAGAAGATTTGAAGTGGTCCAGAGGAGGGCGACGAAAATGATAGGAGGCTTGCGCCAGAAGACATATGAGGAGAGACTGGAAGCCCTGAATATGTATACCAGGGGTGCCCACACTTTTTGGGCTTGTGAGCTACTTTTAAAATGACCAAGTCAAAATGATCTACCAACAATAAAATTTTTTAAAGACACAAAGCACACTGTGCGCATAGAAAATGTTAATTATCATTCCTATTCCAGGGTTTTTCAAAGAGGTCAAAGCAGATGACTCTATGCACTATCACCTCAGTAACAACCATACAAAAATAGACAAATATACCCCTCTCCCTTTTTACTAAACCACAATAGCAGTTTTTAGCGCAGGGAGCTGCGCTGAATGCCCAGCGCTGCTCTCGATGCTCATAGGCTCCGTGCGCTAAAAAACTCTATTGCGGTTTAGTAAAAGGGGACTTTA
This sequence comes from Geotrypetes seraphini, assembly GCF_902459505.1. Classification (NCBI taxonomy): domain Eukaryota; kingdom Metazoa; phylum Chordata; class Amphibia; order Gymnophiona; family Dermophiidae; genus Geotrypetes; species Geotrypetes seraphini. Next base: position 302,938,744 of record NC_047084.1, on the reverse strand, counting down.
GTGTAAAATATAGACAGCAGATATAAATTCAGGCACATTTTGATCACTAAATTTAAAATAAAATCATTTTTCCTACCTTATCTGGTGATTTCATGAGTCTCTGGTTGCACTTTCTTCTTCTGACTGTGCATCCAATCTTTCTTCCCTTCTTTTAGCCTGTATGCTTCCTCTCCTCCAGACCTCATTCCCTCCCCCAACTTTTCCTTCCTCTCTCCTGCCCTTTCTTTCTCTCTGCCTCCCTTTCTTCTTTTTTCTGTTTCTCTTCTTTCCTTCTGTCTCCCTGCCTGCCCTTTTTCTTTCTTTCTCCCTGCCCTCCCCCCAAGCCACTGCCACTCCATCGGGGACCAAGACCCAAACCACCACCAATAACAGGCCCGAAAGCCAACGATGCCCCAAGCTCTCCCTGCTTCAGACGAACAGCATCGCGATCGGCCTATTGGGGGAAATACTGCCGGGTCCTGCCTTCGCAGAAACAGAAAGTAGGCAGGACCCGGCAGCAAGAAGAGGAAATGCTTCATTAACCTGTCTCCCGCCTTAGCCCGTAGCGAATGCTTGCTTCAGGGCTCTCAACCTGTGCGTGCCGGCTTCCCTTCTCTCCCCCCCCCCCCCCGGACATAACTTCCGGTTTCGGAGGGAAGAGAAGAGAAGCCGGTACGCACACGTTAGAGCCCGGAGCATAAGTTCGCTACGGGCTGAAATCTCCAAGCCGGTTTTTTAAAAAAAAATTTCAGCAGCGGCGGCAGCAGCAGATGACAGCTGGGCTCTAGGGAGAATACAAAAGAAGGCTGATCGGCCCGGTAGATCAGGACGGCAACACGAGTCTAGCGATCGACTCACGTTGTCTTCCTGAGCTACTGGTCGATCGCGATCGACGTATTGGGCACCCCTGATGTATACCCTAGAGGAAAGGAGGGAAAGGGGGCGATATGATTCAGATGTTCAAATACTTCAAGGGTATTAACGTAGAACAAAATCTTTTCCAGAGAAAGGAAAATGGTAAAACCAGAGGACATAATTTGAGGTTGAGGGGTGGTAGATTCAAAGGCAATGTTAGAAAATTCTACTTTACGGAGAGGGTGGTGGATGACTGGAATGCGCTCCCGAGAGAGGTGGTGGAGAGTAAAACTGTGACTGAGTTCAAAAAAGCGTGGGATGAACACAGAGGATCTAGAATCAGAAAATAATATTAAAAATTGAACTAAGGCCAGTACTGGGCAGACTTGCACGGTCTGTGTCTGTATATGGCCTTTTGGTGGAGGATGGGCTGGGGAGGGCTTCAACGGCTGGAAGGGTGTAGATGGGCTGGAGTAGGTTTTAATGGAGATTTCGGCAGTCGGAACCCAAGCACAGTACCAGGTAGAGCTTCGGATTCTTGCCCAGAAATAGCTAAGAAGAAAAAATTAAAAAAATTAAATTGAATCAGGTTGGGCAGACTGGATAGACCATTCGGGTCTTTATCTGCCATCATCTACTATGTTACTATGTTACTATCAGGTAAAGGAGCGTAAAAAGGGCAAATAGAAAATTCCCCCTTTACCAGTATATTCAGGGTTCTGGGACGCTGATCCCCAGAGCTACAGATATATGCATAGAGGTGGCCTGCTGCTTAGAGAAATTCTCTGCTAGCTCCCACAAAGCTATTAACCAGAGAGAGACAAACTGTTTCTCCCTACTCCCTTCCTCTTCTGACTCCAACTACCTCTCTGAGCTCTGTATACTGTTTATCAAACAAAAAAAGACCTCTTGACTCTTTCAAAACAGCCAATAGTAGCTCTCTGCTCCAAGCAGTGGGAGGAGTCCACACAGTGTGCATTACAACCTTCCCAATAGAGAACCTCAAGATTCAGTGAACAAATTAATCCCCTCTCCTCACAATGGAAAAGCAGATTTCTTCTTTGGTCAGTTCTTCTATCATTTCAGGATCCGTCACTTCTTTCCTCACTCATACATGCCAGATTCTGGCCTATTTTTATCAAGGTTAGATTATTGTAATGCAGTGGATTCTGGTCTTCAGAAATCTTTGGAAAGAGTACAGATTTTACAACTCAGGGCTCACAGAACTGTTTTGGGCAGTCATTATTACTTTTATCCCAAAGTCTTGGCCTTCTGCTCTGGGATCCCAAGTGTACTGTTGTGCTTCAAGTTTTAATAATAAGAGACTGAACTCCGAGGACATTCTTAGCGATCTGACTCCACAGGTGACCCTTGAGGGGAGGAATGCTGACCTAGTGCCTAACCCTCAGTAAGCCTGGTTCTAAGAGAGAGGTTGTAGAGCAGGGGTGCCCAATACGTCGATCGCGATCAACGGGTAGCTCAGGAAGGCAACGTGAGTCGATCGCAGAGCCCATCCCGGGCTCCGTGATAGACTCGTGTTGCCGTCCCGATCTACCGGGCCTATCAGTCTTCCTCTCCCCGACGTCAAAGACGCCGACGCCGGGCATCCACTTTAGGCTGTTTTTTGTTATTTCGGGGAGGGGGGGGGCGTGGCGGCGGCAGCAGCAGCCTAAAAAATAAATCATCCTGGCCCAGGTCGGTGTCATACTCCGGAACTTCTACCTCTTCCAGCAGCCCTCTCCCTTCTACCTGCTTCCGGCTACACCCCCTGCTCCACGGCTCTCTTTGGCAACTCAGCAGCAGCGATCGACACAAGCTTCTGACGTCGGGGCCTACCCTCTGCGAGTCCCACTTGTTTCAACTTCCTTTTTCCAAAAAGGCTGGACTCGAAGAGGGAAGGCCTCGATGTCGGCAGCCTGTCTTGATCACCGCTGCTGATGAGTTGCTGAAGAGAGCCGCGGAGCAGGGGGAGTTGCCAGGTGCAGGTAGAAAGGAGAGGACCAGATGCAGGACTCGTGGGTGAGGGAGGGGAAGAGAGAGAGAAAGAGAGAGGGGAGGGAAACAAAAGGAAATATTTCATACTGGGCTGGGCCGGAGTGGAGGGAGGATGGAAAGATTCTGGCTACAGGGTGCATTAAAGGAAAAGGGGGGAAAGCTGAAAATGGAGATAGTGACAAAAAGAAGAGAAAGAGTAAGCAGGACCTACTGAATAAGGATAGAGATACAGAGGGGACATGAAGAGGAGGTGAAATGGAGACATAGAAGTAATGTTGAAAAAGGGGGGGGGAGGTAAAGACATTGAAAGGGCAAGCAGTGAACATGGGGTAAAGACAAGGACAGAGACAAATGATTCTGAAAAAGTGGTGAGATAGGGATATAGGTGAGATGGACACAAAGAAGGGTGATGCTGGAAAATAGGTGGAATGGTAATTCTGACAGACACAGAAGGGAAATGCTGGATCAAGGAGAGATGGGGCTCAGGCTGGATGGAATGGGGAGAAATGTCTTGTTGGCCCGGAACTTCCTCTCCTACATCAGAATTAACATCAGGGAGCGGAATGCTGGTCAGTGCGATGCTTCTGTAGGGAAAGCTTGGGACGGCGGTGGCTTGGGGGCTGTTCCCGATGGCGGTGGCAGCAAACCGAGAGGCTTGGGGGAGGGCACGGAGAAAGAAAGAAAGGGTGCAGACAGGGAGACAGAAAGAAGGGGGAACAGGGAGACAGAAAGAAAAAGTTGGGGGAGAGAATGAGGTCTGGAGGAGAGGAAACATACAGGAGGCTGAAAGAAAGGAAGAAAGATTGGATGCACAGTCAGAAGAAGAAAGTGCAACCAGAGACTCATGAAATCACCAAACAACAAAGGTAGGAAAAATGATTTTATTTTCGATTTAGTGATCAAAATGTGTCTGTTTTGAGAATTTATATCTGCTGTCTATATTTTGCACTATGGCTCCCTTTTACTAAACCGCAATAACGTTTTTTAGCGCAGGGAGCCTATGAGCATTGAGAGCAGCGCGAGGCATTCAGCGTAACTCCCTGTGCTAAAATCTACTATCGTGGTTTAGTAAAAAGGGAGGGGGTATATTTGTCTATTTTTGTATTTTGTTACTGAGGTGACATTGCATAGAGTCATCTGCCGTGACCTCATTGAAAAAACCCGGAATATGAATAATTAACATTTTCTCTGCCTTTCAGTGTGCTTTGTGTTTTTTTTTTAAATTTTATTGTTGGTAGATCATTTTGACTTAATCATTATAAAAGTAGCTCGCAAGCCCATAAAGTGTGGGCACCCCTGTTGTAGAGGCACAGCATTAAAGATAGTTTTCACAGTAACTTGTGAACTGCATATATAATTTGCATATATTTGCTTGAGGAGAGAGCTGTTGACTAAAAGGCTTCTTTGGATCTGTTTAGGACCTTTTTGAGACTTTGGGGAGTAGTAGGTGGGAGACAGGCCTGGAAAACTCTTAAATCAGGCCAAGCATATTATACTTTACAGGGCTGTGAATCCTCTCACCCTAACTGGTTTTAGCCTCTTAGTTTGAGACTGAACTCTAAGGATTTTCTTAGAGCTCAGACTCCACAGGTGACCCTTGAGGTTAATTCCTTCCCGTCCACCCCAAGGTAGAGCTTTTTTGGCTCTTCAGTCACCAGAAACAGGGCATTGCTTTGGTAGGATTTTTCTGTTCTTTCTTTTTTCTTCCAGATGTAATTACTTCTGCAACCACAGTATGACTAGGAAACATCATGTCAGCAAAGCTGCTGCTCTGATTACAGCTTCTGTCTCTGTGCAGATAGAAAACGTTATCCAGGTAGAGGGAGTGCAAGCTGTCTTCAGTTTGAATCCCTTATGAAGGAAGTAAAATAACTGAGAGAGGAGGTGGCAAGACTGAGATGCATCTGTGTGAATGAGAGGTACATCAATGAAATGGTTCATGAGGTCTCAAAGATTTCCAGCAGTGGGGAAGAAGAGGCTGTGCTGAGAAAAGACAGTTGGACTCAGATTACGGAACCTTGCAAGACTGGTTCTGTGACTTCATCTGCCCTTGAACTGAAGTGGAGGAGATGAGAGCATCCCAGGGACAGGAAGGACCAAAGCTTGAAATTCCAAAAATTGCTGGATCCATGACTACTAGGAGGCATAATGTAGTGATGGTTGGCAATTCCTTTCTGAGGGATACAGAAGCACTCATCTGCAGACCAGACATGATGTTCCGGAAGGTATTATGTCTGCCTGGTGCCAAAATCCAAGATGTTACGGAGAGATTGCGAAGACTCATCAAGCCTGATGACTATTATTCTATGCCGCTCATCCATGTTGGCACTACTGATACTGCCATTTATACCCTACAAACGTATCAAAAGTGACTTCATGGCTCTGGGAGAGAAGGTGATGCAGCTGGTATTCTCATCCATCCTCCCTGTCGAGGGTAAGGGCCAGATCAGAGAAGCAAGCATCCTGAAGATGAATGTGTGCCTATGTGGATGGTCTCATCGAGAACGTTTTGACTTCCTGGACCATGGGATGATTGTCCAGGGGCTGCTGAGCAGGGATGGTATCCATCTATCAAAGAAGGGAAGAAGTGTCATCGGTGGCAGGCTGGCTAATCTACTGAAGAGGGCTTTAAACTAGAAGTGATGGGGCAGGGTGATCAAAGCCCCCGAGTGAGTATAAGCCCTGAGGTAAGTAAACCACTGACTACGTCTACACGGATGAGAAAAGAGGGCAATGTCTGGAAAGCAGTATATACAAATGCTCGAAGTATGAGACACAAGATTCTGGATCTAGAAGCTCTGATGGAAGAAAATGAGTTGGATATAGTGGCGATCACAGAGACATGGTTCATGGAGAACCATGACTAGGATGTCATCATGCCAAGCTATAATCTGTTTAGGAAAAACAGGGTAGGAAGCAAAGGAGAGGGAGTACCGTTATATGTTAAAGATCATATTAAAGCCACACAACCGCAGGGAAAGGAAGAGGAAATGTGGATCAATTTGGAAAGAGGGAATGGTAAATATATTTACATTGGTCTCCTTCACAGACGGAAGAAGTGGACAGAGTTTTAATAGTGGGCATTCAGAATATATCTAAAAAAGGGGAAGAATTACTAATATGTGATTTTAACATGCTGGATGTTGATTGGGGTATCCCTATTGCGGGGTCTTCTAGAAGTAGGGAGATCCTGGATTCTCTACAAGAAGAACTGTTCCAGCAGTTGGTAATGGAACCTACACGAGATGGGATCATACCGGACTTAGTGCTTACAAATGGGGAAAGTGTTTCTGATGTTACTGTGGGTGATCCTCTGGCATTCAGTGATCACTGCTTGGTACGGTTTAATATAAAGACGGTATAAAGAGGGCTCATTCAAAAGTAAAGATTCTAGACTTTTAACAAAAACTAACTTTGTTCGGATGGGGGATTACGTCAAAGAATTGTTGTCTGGAGGGGAACATCTGAAAGGAATAGAAATGCAGTGGGCAAAACCGAAAGCAGTTATTATAAGGGCGACAAACCATGTATACAATACACACACACAACAAAATAAACATACAGAAGAAAGATATGCATTGTCTCTCCTCTGTCTCTCTCTCTCTCACACACACACATACATGCACACATACAGAGATTGAAAAGAATTCCATGTGCGGTGTTCTGCATTCTTTCCCCACGTATTTTCCTTTCTGTCTTCTCTCTTTTACACTGCTCTGCAATTTTCTTCTCTGCCTCCAGGGGGAGGCGAGTGGCCTATTTTTCCTGTGTTCCTGTGTAGCATGGGATAAGGAGGGTACACTACACATCTTTAGCTACACCCAGCAATTCTCTATCTAGCAGCGGCCATTTCAATCTGCTTTGTTTTTAACGCTCCTCGAGCTGCCACTGCTGGTTAGTGTGCTCAGAAAGGAAAGGATACATTTTGGTAATGTTATAGAAAAAGAAACAACAGGTTTTAGCAGAGCCAGCTCAAGAGGATTCATTTCCCTCCCCTCCCCTGTAATCTGGTACCTCTTAATATATACACACACACCCCTCCTTTCCCCTGCTTATGATCCAGTATTTCCACCTCTTTCTGAAGTCCTTCTCTTCTGCTGGACCAGGTGAGGCAGTGGCTTAGGGTGCTGGTGATAAAGGGTTCCAAAATTACAGCTCAGCATCTATCCCTGTAGAAGTCTGAAGGTAAACCAGCTGGGATTTTGGCACCCTTCATCATTGACATTTTGAGCCAGTGCCTTACCTGGCCCACAGACTGAGTCTACCCTGGGTTTTTGCAGTCTGTTGGATATGTTGTGCAGAAAAAGAGAGCAAGGAGTCAAAGATGAGAGAAAGTTGTCCACAGAAATAGAGAATAGGAGGAGAGGTGGGTTGATGATCATCAATATCATTCTTTCAAGATAAAATAGTTATAATGGTTGTATACCCTCCCTCCCATATATAGCACAAGAAGGCAGTGATGTAGGAAACATAGCTAAGGTGGAAATCTTTAATAAAATATAAAGCATGGGGAAGAAACACCCCAGTATTTCTGAATAATAATTATTTTATTTTTATATACCGCCCTACCACATAGTTCTAGGCCAGTGGTCTCAAAGTCAAACCCTTTGCAGGGCCACATTTGGATTTGAAGGTACTTGGAGGGCCTCAGAAAAAATAGTTAATGTCTTATTAAAGAAATGACAATTTTGCATGAGGTAAAACTCTTTATAGTTTATAAATCTTTCCTTTTGGCTAAGTTTTAATAATAATATTGTAATTTATAGTTAAAGAGACATATGATGAAGAAACTGTTTTATTTTACTTTTGTGATTATGATAAACATACCGAGGGCCTCAAAATAGTACCCGGCGGGCCGCATGTGGCCCCCCCCCAGCCACGTGTTTGAAACCACTGTTCTAGGCGATTCACATACAGTAAAAATTATACAATCAATGAATAAAATACACTAAAAAACAATATATAAAATACAATTTACTAAAAGTATATTAAAAACCGCTAAAATATGCAAACTATGAAAATAATATGCATTTTACCAGTCAGAATTCTAAAACATCAGTTTACAAATTTGTCAAATAAATCAGTTTTTAGCAGTTTCCTAAAGGACATATATGAATGAGCCTGAGAAATAATGGTACTTAACCATAAGTTCATTTTACCTGCTTGAAAGCCGAGCAATTTATCAAAAAATCTCTTGTAACGACAAAACTTGATAGTCGGGTGGACAAATGCATATTGCCCTCGAGTAATCCTATTAGGTTTATATTGTTCAAAGCATGAGGACAAATAAATAGGCACCATACCAAACAACACTTTAAAACATATACAACCAAATTTCATGAGCACTTTGCAACTCTTGGCCTGTGAGGAAGAATTAAAGGGAAAAGATGGAGAAAAGACCTGTGCAGGTGTTATAGGTGAAGATCCTAAGACCTCCACGAAACTGGGGGGTGAAGATAGATTCCTGTGAACCCTCTGACATGGTGATGACACACTAAGGGCTCCTTTTACGAAGCTGCGGTAGCGGCTTTAATGCGCGTGACTTTTAATCACGCGCTAACCCCCGCGCTAGCCGAAAAACTACCGCCTGCTCAAGAGGAGGCCGGTAGCGGCTAGCGTGGCCGGCAGTTTAGCACGCGCTATTACGTGTGTTAAACCGCTAACGCGACTTCGTAAAAGGAGCCCTAAGCCTAAACACCCTAAAACAAACTACTAGAAGATCATATTTCTCTCTCTCTATCTCTATCTCTCTCTGCCGGCATAAGCAGTTTCTGTGAGTAGTTCATCTTTAACCCAGAAGCTGGTAAACATCTGCTGACAATGACAAACATTTCGTTTATGAAAATGGAAATTAACACATAACTCCAGGTCCAGCTGACTTACCAGAAAATTATTATACCAACCACAAGGAAAAGAACTGATAACTGTGCAATCGAGCTCAGGAATAAGGGAAGGCCATGCTCGGAAATTGTTGACCCTGGTATTACAATAGCATATGTCAGGGAATTCGGAAAGTCAGATTAGCTCACCCCCTGTATTGCCAGAATTAATTTTTGAGATACTCTTTCTAAGAACAGTTCACATTCAGAAAAACGGAGCCATCTGGTTCACTAAGTTTCATGTGGATTGTGTAATTAGACAGACACGATAGGCTTCCTTTAAAGAAATTTAAAGTAGAAGTCTGATGTGAGCATTATGCTTTTCTTTAATCGTTCTGCTTTCCTTTTCAATAATTTTTATTGTAAACCATTTTGTTATCCAGACTGATGAGTGACGCTGCAAATCCGAATACGCATCAACATGCGCACCACCTCCAAGTGGAAAGGGTCATTTTCTCTTGTACTACTGGAGGCCGAGGATGAGAATGCAGAGGGAGAAAAGTCGGTATATTGTACCGACAGTCAATGCCTCTGACAGCCCAGGGAAATCAGTTCTCTCTCAGAGTTGGAAGGGAAGCACATGGAGGGACGCTCGAGGCAGAGGAGATGTTGGGTAATTGTCAGGCTGTGTTTCAATTAAAGATTTACAAAAGAAAACGGCTGGTGTTCTGCCCCGTCCTTTCAGTGCCAGTATCAAAAGAAGCGAAGCAAAAGCTTCATTTCTGCTAATTAAAGTCAACATTGCAAAGAGCTGCAGGGGGAGGGAAGGAGGGAGCAGTTGGAAGGCGAAGAATTGGCAGGGGTTTTTGGCGGACAGCACTACTGCCCTGAGGCTGCATCATTATTAGAGAAACCTGCTCTGTAAATCCCTCTTCAGCTCATCAAACATCTACTGCACATAGAAGGAGGAAAAAAGAGCAAGGAGGGTGATAGAAAGAGTGGAAGACAGAATGTTAGAGAGACAGAGTAAGAGAGTAAAATAACTATTTGATGTAACGGATAGGACATTTTCAAACGTTCTTTTCCCTACTATGGCCTAGATTCACTAAACTTACCAATTAGATCCACCCATGCAAATGAGTAAAACCCCATGCAAATTAGCCAAGTGATTGATTCCCTAACAATTGCTTGGCTATTTTGCATCGGATTTTACCATTGCAAAACCAGACTGCTGTAGACCTGTCGATAACTGCCTGGTTTTTTTTTCATTTTTTTGTAATGGCACTGATATTTTGCCTCCCCCTCCCCCCCCCCCGAACCCAAAAAAATGACAGGAGGGATGCCGACTCCCTCCTGCCTCCGGATGCGGAGGCCTCGATCCACGAACTGTGGGCCTTAGGCCCCACCCCAGTGCATCATGTGATACACGGGGAGAGGCCTAAAGCACTGATTGGCTCAGGCACCTTGGGCTTCTCCTGTGATGCACTGTGGCAGGGCCTAAGGCCCAAAGTTTGTGGATTGAGGCCTCCAGAGCAGGAGGGACTGAGCACCCCTCCTGCTCCCAACTTTTACAGGTAAGGGGAGGGGGGCGTGCTCATCTGGTGTCAGAAGGGACTGGGCATCCCTCCTTCCATTATTTTGGGTTCAGGGAGGGGGGAAGGGAGGGAGCGCTTTGTCGGGGGGAGGCTTTTTTCATTTTTTTTATTGGACAGCTATTTTGCATATGTAATACCTCCAGTCTTGAACTTTAGGAGGACTGACTTCAAAAAGAAGAACAATAAGTGTTAAGGATGCCCTACTGCAGTGTATCCACTGAAGGTCCTTGAAGCAGGAGATAGGTTGGCATCAGAAGCATAGCCAGGTTTTGGTATTGGGGAGCAGACAATGTAAAAATATAGGTGCCAGCACAAGTAGGGTTTTAAAAACCACATAATCCCAGTTTTCATTGAAAGTCCATGGGAGCAACTGCTCTCCTTGAACCCCCCCCCCCCCCCCCCCCCCCCCCCAACTATGCCTCTGGATGGTATACAGTTGAGGTAGTTTTTCATGCAGATACTATCTTATTCAGATTGATTGGGAATAGCTCAACATATTTGCATTTCTCAAGGACAGGAAGTGAATAACCCTGCCTTGTTGGGAAGTTGAGCTGCGGGGAGAAATGATTGAGGTCTACAAAATCCTGAGTGATGCAGAACAGGTAAAAGTGAATCGATTTTTTAATCTTTCAAAAACTACGAAGACTAAGGGATCCACAATGAAATGTGGTAACAGTGGTTAGTGTAGCTGGGTTTTGAGAAAAGGTTTGGACAAGTTCCTGGAGGAAAAGTCCATAGTCTGCTATTGGAACAGGCATGAGGGAAGCTACTGCTTTTCCCTGGGATTAGTAGCATGGAATATTGATACTATTTGAGGGTTCTACCAGGTATATGTGACCTGGATTAGCCTTTGTGGAAACAGGATACTAGGCTAGATGGACCAGTATCCAGTTTCCACAGTATGGCCATTCTTATGTCCTTATGTTATGTTCATAAGAGGAGAGGTCAAGATACTAGGTAAAACAAAAGGAGACTGTTACATATAATCAGGGCTGACATTTAGGATTGTGCAACCTGAGCTATTGCCCTGGGCATCAATATCATAGGGAATCATGAAAGGGCACTAAGCCTACCCAAAGTTGAAGGAGGCACAGATTGCCATAAGTACCGCAACGCTGGAGAAAAAAAAAAAAAGTACTTCTTTTTGTACTGAATGCAATCAGTGGCATAGCCACAGGAGTCCTGGGACCATGCCTCCAAAAATTACCCAACTCCCTTGCTCTGGTTAGTGGGGATTCTTAAGCCCTGCCAATTGAAAAACTCTTCCTCCTCGTCCAATCTGGCATCCAGATATCTCCAAGCTCTAAAGCCAGAGGCAGTGTCCCTGAGCTGCCACTTGGAGAGGTCTGGCTGATGGACTGCAGGAAGAGGTCTTTAGCTGGTGGGGTTGAGGATCCTTGTCTGCTCAAGTTTGAATTTGAGGAGAGGGAATGGGGGAGGGGAGGGAGAAAATGTCATGCCCACCCCATCAGCTATCTGGCTACACCATGGAACACAATACAAAAAGATCTGTGATACACAAATCCCAGAGTTAGCATATTCAAGTTAATGCATTCAAAATATAACATGTTATCTACCTTTGTTGTCTTGATATTTTATTTTTCAATCATGTTGGCCCCAGTTTTTCCTTTTCTGTTTTCCTGTGTTTTCTGCTAATTCTCTTTCTCTATACCTGTCTCAGATATGCTGAGCTTTCCCTTTCAGCTCTTTCCTCCTGTTTTGTTTTTATCTGTGTCTGTCCATTCAAATTTCACTCTCTAACCCTCAAATAGGGCGCTGATCTTTGACTTAAGGGCCGCCGCTTGAGCGGACTACTGGGCATGATGGACCACTCGTCTGACCCAGCAGCAGCAATTCTTATGTTCTTCTTTTTAGCTTTCAACTTCCTATCAATTTTCCATCTCCATTCATACCCTAGCTCTCCCATTTTGCATCTTACTCCTTCCCCATCTTCCAAATCCCTTTCATCTTTTATCTACTCCTCATTATCACATTTCTACTTCTGTACTCGCTATCCTCTCACTCATCTCCTTGCCACCCCTTCCTTGATTTCTCCTATATGATTCCACTATTTCTAGTATCTCCCCTCTTTCCACTCTTGCTGCATAACATCCCTCCCCTCCCTCATGGCCTGACATCTCCTTGTCCTTTTCCCTCTACCATCTTCCTGCACCATTTCTCTTCCCTTTTGCCCTTTCCCCATAGTCCATCATTTCTCATCCTCTCCCTTCTCATGGTCCAACATCTCTCCTTCCCCAATCTAACATCGCTCCCTCTGTTTCCTGCTTTTCTTCCCTCCTCCCATCCCATGATCAACATCTCCCCCTCCTACCTAACCACAGGTCCAATATTTCTCTTCTCTCTTCTTTCCCTCTCTCCCATCCCAGTGTCCAACATTCTCTCGCTCTCTCTCCCTCCTCCCCCCCTCTCTATTTCCAGGCCCATCATTTCTTCTTCCAGGCCCAACTCTAGTCTGTTATTTTCCCCTTCTCTCACCACCCCACTCCCCACCCCCAGGTTAACTTAAACAGCTTCAGAGGACTCTGAGATCTGGCTTCTCTTCCACTTCTCCCCAACATGGTCTGACATCTCCCTCCCATTCACAGGGGTCACCGTGGATTAGTGCACAGTTTTGGAGCACCTAAGTTTTTGCGACCAATATTGAATTTCCCCCTAGCACACACCATAACACATACCTGCACCAATCTTCTCCAATTACCCAAAAAGGGAAACAATACTGCAACTGCTTGGAACATTATTTGTATTTATTTACCACCTTTTCATGAAGAGATTCGCCCATAGCAGTTTACAATACATTAAATGGTGATCAGGTACTCTTAAGTATTTCCCCATCTGTGCCAGCAGGTTTAAAAATGAACTGTGGTACCTAGTGGAACGGGAGGGTTAAGTGACTTGCCCAGAGTCACAAAGAGCAGCACTGGGATTGAACTCACAACCTCAGAGTGCCGATGAAGAAGCTCTAAACACTAAATCACTCCTCCCGCTCATAAGATTTGGGTGTTAAGCTGTTTTGATTTATAAGGATGCACAGATAAGAAATGTTGCTGAAAAATGCCTTGGGTTGTTTCAGAAGCTGTCTGTAAACCCCGCTAAATGTGATTGAGAGACTTGTGATAAAAATCTCTGATGAGGAAAGGCATGAAAAGATGAGCCAGTGTCTAGTAGAACTCTTTAATCATCAAATGGACAGGGTTGGGGACATGTGTGTAACTGACTGAACCCTCTTTAAACAAAGTACCAATTGTCTGTTAGAACTGGGTAAATGTCACTGCAGGGAAAAGAGTCCAAGTGCACAACTGGGTATTTATGAGTGATGAAGGTTGAAGAGCGAGTTGAAGTGAAAAAGAAGTATGTTCTAGGGAAAGCAAGTAATAGCAAATATCTTGCAGGTGAAGTAATCATACTGGGAATTATTTTTAAATTTGTAACTTCCCTTTTGTGATTTTTCTTCTCAGAAAGTCATGCTTTGCTTTTCGTGGCATGGGCAGCTTTTGACCAGGAAATCCACAGCCTTTCTTGCTGCCAGATATTCATGTACAGACAGTACTGTAAGAAGGGATAAACTCCACACTTGTTAATATATTCAAATACACACACAAAAACGTGTGTCTGTCGAACTAGGGCTTCTGATCCTAGGGGTTTCAAAATTGCAACTTTATATAGAAAACATCACAAAATAAAATGAACTAATTAGGCACGCTTTTAGGTGGATTCATATTTTGCTTATATCTTTACTAAAATTCTAAACTTCATATGGAAACTGTGAATCCTCATCTGAAATCTACACAGCCAAAATGACATAAATAAATTATAATGGACTGAACATGAATATTGCCTTACTGAAACAACTTTATAGCCACATGAGCTCAGGGAGAAGTCTGATCTCTGAGGGTGTCCTCTGCCACTGTTGCACCTCACCTGACAAAGTAGTTGGCCAGGTCTTCCGATACTGCAACCAGGTTCTATTTTCACATATATTAAGTGCTAATTGGCATTCATTACCAATAATTGTCTATAATTGCAATTAATTGGTGATGATTGGCACTGGATTGCAATTAAGCACATAAACACACATTCATAATTCTATTAACTTAGCGCATAAGTTTTTAACACATAACTGCTAGGGGGTAGATGTGAGAGGGGTATGGGGAGTTGAGGCATTGTCCTCTCTAAGCTGCCTCCACCTACAGTCCAGCCAGTAAGGGGTGCTGTTTGACTATCACATTTTCAATAGTGAGAGGACAGGCAAGTTCTGTAGAACTCCAGAGAACCTGCCTGTTTCTACCGTGTTTCCCTGAAAATAAGACACTGTCATATTAATTTTGGGCCCAAACAAGGCACTAGGTCTTATTTTCGGGATGTCTTATTTTTTTTCATGTACCATGATCATCTCTCCCTTCCTCTCCTCCACCCCAATTCTTCCTATTTCCTTTCTCTCCCCCACATGTGCAGCATCTTTCCTCCCCTCTCACCCATCCCTTGTGCAGCACACCTTACAGCTTAAATCCTTCCCTCCCATCCCTGGTGCAGCAGAACCCTTGCAGCTTGTATCCCTCCCTCCCATCCCTTGCAGCTTCTATCCTTCCTTTCCTCCCATCCCCCATGTAGAATCTTTCTATCCCCACCCCCCACTGCCACCCCCCTCTCCCGCTGCCCCATCTCTCCCTCCTATCCGAACCACGAGACTAAATGTACCTTATAACAAACCAGCAGCATCGGCAGCAATGTAGAGAGGCTCCTTCGTGGACTGGGCCATTCTTTTGCCGCGAAGGAGCCTGTCATCAGTGATGGGACAGAGGAACAGCCCAGGCCGCGAAGGAGGCTGTCTAGATTGCTGCCGACACTACCGGTTTGTTATGAGGTACATTTGGTCTCGCGGTTCAGATGGGAGGGAGAGATGGGTCGGCAAGGGCTTATTTTCGGGGTGGATCTTATTTTTGGGAACTGAAAACACATAATTGAAGCATCACCTCCCACTGGCAGCAATGCATTTTGCAGTCCCCTGCTCAGGAGAAACAGTATGAGGTCAGGGACATGCCCAGAACTTATGCACTGAAGTTATAGAAAGCTGTCAGTTATGTGCCTAACTGCGTTTACACCAGCCTTTGACACGGTGTAAGTGATCGCACCTAAAGTTAAGCACATAAATGCACTAACATTCTACAACAGCAATTAAGCATGTAATTGCCATTATAGAATTTGTGCTTAGCGCACATCCCTTAGGCACCTAAATTTAGGTAAACGGTACACAATTACCCCCATGTTTTTATAATTCTGGCTCCTATTTAGAGTGTGGCTGACAGCACTACCAGGAAAGCTCTGAAGCCTGAAAGATTTCTCAGAGAATTAACCCCCTTCCTCCCCCCCCCCCTTTTATAAAACCATACCACGGTTTTTAGCACCGGCCGCAGCGGTAATAGCTCCATCACTCATAGAAATTCTATGAGTGTCAGAGCTGTTACCGCCATGGCCGGCACTAAAAACTGTGCTAGTTTTGTAAAAAAGGGAGGGGGGGGTATAAATACAAAATATGATGAAATAAAAATATCTGTTTTCATTAGAAAACATGAAAAAAAAAAATTTAATTAATTCAAACTCCAGCATTTTGCAATGTAATATAAAATGTAATCAATGAACCTTTGGTAGCATGAGATAGAATCATACTGCCACCACTACATATAAAGTTAGGCCTGATGAAACAATTTGTAAAGGCTTTGAATAAAGACGGTTCGTGTATGTTACCTGGACTAACCATGGAAAAACTGAAGGCAGGAATTTTTGATGGTCCACAGATTGGTCATCTAATAAATGACCCCCATTTCATAGCATCGATGAATGAAATCAGATCATGTGCCTGGTCTTCATTTTTTTCTTGTTGTGAAAAACTTTCTTGGCAACATGCAGGCAGACAACTAGACACAATAATTAGAGGATATGCTCTTTCATTTCAACAGGCTTAGCTGTAACATGAGTGTTAAAGTCTAATATCTGCACAGTCACTTTCCAGAGAACCTTGGTGACTTAAGCGAAAAGCAAGGTGAAAGACATAAAATCCAATGGAAGCCAGATACCAAGGAAGATGAGATGCACACATGATGGCAGACTATTGTTTGGAATCTTATGCGGGATTGTCCTGGCAGATCCCACTCTCGGAAGTCTTACAAAAGGAGCTTCTTGTGTGTTGAATGACGGGAAAGTTTGTATCATACACTTGTGCTTTTGGTATGAAATAAGTAGATTTTCATGTTGCACACTTTTCTTTTAATTTTTAATGTTTCCTTCATGCTTAAAAGATATCAATTTCAATACTACATTAAAATATCCTGATTTTGTAATGGATGAGCAGAGTGAAGAGTAGTACATGGCACATGTTCTATATCTCAAAAACTAGAGCTGATAGGAGAAAATTGGTGCCATTTTTGGAATCAGCAGGTCTAATATACTTAGAAACAGGCCTAACATTTGAGGCACCAAAATGAGTATTGGCCAGTGTAATATATGCACACTAGAAGGTAGACTGCCTCTTATCTAGCAAAAATATGTAAGAACCAAATGTAAATATTTATAACCAATGTTATAATAAAAAAAAAATAATTTAAATTCCTGGGTCCAGGATGTTTTGACCCAATTAGCTGGGCAGGAGTTGTTAGATGCTTTGTGCCAGCATTTTAAAGCCGATCGTGTCGGGCTGCTCCCAGTGGCGTACCTAGCATATGTGACACCCGGGGCCCATCATTTTTTGACACACACATCCCCCCCCCATTTGTATGAAAAACATGATTTTTAGTAACAAGTCACATGTCACACAAGAGTGTACCTAGGAAAAGGCAGCATCTTACATACTGCAATGAGCAGTACAACATCAATACACCCATTGTAAAACTAAATAACCCAGACTAGTACAGATCAATCCTGCCGTCAATCCTAACAGAAAACCATGTCTTTCGAACACACAGAACACAGAAAACACCTTCACCTAGTATGGAATATGTAATTACAAACTAACCCCTCCCTCTTTTACAAAACTGTAGTGTGGATTTTAGCCATGGTGGTAATAGCTCTGACGCTCATAGAATTCTTAGCATCAGAGCTGCTATCACCATGGCTGGCGCTAAAAAATGCTCCAGTTTTGTAAAAGGGGGGATAAAATAGAAATACATAGACAAAGGTTAAATTGAACCAGCAAGAAGCTGGACTCTGCATACAATACACCACAGAAACAGTAACACATGTCTCCTAAAGCAATAAATAAATATAATTTTTTTTCTACCTTTGTTTTCTGTGGTTTCTGTTTTCCTCATCTTCTTGAAACTCTCTTCCTTCCATCCACTGTCTGCCATCTCTCTTCCCCATAAGGCATCTTCTCTCCTTCTATGCCCCTTCCAGAAACTGTATGCCTCCCCCTTCCATCTCTCCTTTCACCCCTATTGGTCTGGTATCTCTCTCCTCTCCTTCCCTCTCCCACAACTTTCCTCTGCAATCCCTTTCTTCCCTCATTTTCCTTTTCAATTTATTTTCTGCATCTGTCTAGATTACGTTCTTACTACCCTCTCATCAATTTCCTTTTTTACTGTCTACCTAAAGCTTGCTACCTCTTTCCCTCACCCCTCCAGTGTTTCCTTAACTCAATCCTTTTCTCCACATCATGTGCCCTCCTTTTATTTATCCCCTCCTTCCATCATGTACCCTCTTTCTCTAATCTTTCCATCTAGTACCTTCTCCTCTCTCTGTCCACTTCCATCCAGCGTCTTCTCCCCTCTTTCTCTCCTCCCATTTCCTTCTTGCATTTGCTCCCTTATCTCTCCCATCTGCACTTCCATCCAGCATAGGCTCCCTACTACCATCCAATGTCTGCCCTTTCTCTCTCCATCCACCCCTCTTCAATAAGCATCTGCTCCCTTTCTTTCCCTCCAATATCCTTCCCCCTTAAATCTCTCCTTTTTCTCTGTACATCAATTCCATACCACCCTGCCCCCTTTCTTTCCCTACACCACTCTTCCATTCCAGCAGTCCTGCTCCTTTCTCTCCCTTCATGCAGCAATGTCCCGCGATGACTGTAGCTGCTGGCTGCAAGTCCACTCCACTACGACGTACTTGCACTGCAGCGGACTCGGCAGCCGCATGCTGGAAGATCCCACGATGACTCGTCTACTGGCTCTGCTCTGGAAGAAGTAAGTTACGTCAGAGGGAGTGGACCTGGCAGACGCAGGGAGTTGCGGCAAAGTCCCGAAATGACTGTGTCTGCCGGGTCCACCCCCTCTGACGTAACTTACTTCTTCCGGAGCAGAGCCAGCAGACAAGTCATTGCGGTACCTTCCTGCACCTCAGCGTGGCTGCCAACTCTGCTGCATAGAAAGTAAGTCAGAGGTAACGTGATCATTTAGTTTTTTCATCAAAAGGGTACATCCTTTCTTTCATTTCTTTCTTCACTCAGGCCCATTTGTACTTTTCTATTCCCTCCCTCCTTCCTTCCCATGTCCTTAGTGCCCCCAGTGCCTCCGACCTGTGTCCATAATGTCCCCCAGTGCCTCTGTCCTGTGTCCATAGTGCCCCCAGTGCCACTGTCCTGTGTCCATAGTGCCCCCAGTGCCTCCGTCCCATGTCCTTAGTGCCCCCAGTGCCTCCGTCCTGTGTCCATAGTGTCCCTAGTGCCTCCGTCCTTTGTCCATAGTGCCCCCAGTGCCTTATTCCTGTGTCCATAGTGCCCCCCAGTGCCTCCTTCCTGTGTCCATAGTGCCCCCAGTGCCTCCTTCCTGTGTCCTTAGTGCCCCCAGTGCCTCTGTCCTGTGTCCATAGTGCCCCCAGTGCCTCTGTCCTGTGTCCATAGTGCCCCCAGTGCCTCCTTTCCATGTCCTTAGTGCCCCCAGTGCCTCCTATCCATGTCCTTAGTGCCCCCAGTGCCTCCTTTCCATGTCCTTAGTGCCCCCAGTGCCTCCGTCCTGTGTGCATAGTGCCCCCAGTGCCTCCGTCCCGTGTCCTTAGTGCCCCCAGTGCCTCCTTCCTGTGTCCTTAGTGCCCCCAGTGCCTCTGTCCTGTGTCCATACTGCCCACAGTGCCTCTGTCCTGTGTCCATAGTGCCCCCTGTGTCTCCTTCACGTATCCTTAGTGCCCCCAGTGCCTCTGTCCTATGTCCATAGTGCCCCCAGTGCCTCTGTCCTGTGTCTATAGTGCCCCCAGTGCCTCCTTCCCGTGTCCTTAGTGCCCTCAGTGCCTCTGTCCTGTGTCCATACTGCCCCCAGTGCCTCCGTCCTGTGTCCATAGTGCCCCCAGTGCCTCCTTCCCGTGTCCTTAGTCCCTCCCTGCCGTGGAAAAAAAAAAGCCTCTCTCCTTCCTTTCCCCCGGTCTGCGCCGCTGCAGTCTTACCTCCCCGCTGCTGCTGCTAATTGCCAACAAGAAGTCTTCTTTCCGACGTCAATTCTGACGTCGGAGAGGACGTATCGGGCCAGCCAGGCAGTGATTGGCTGGCCCGGAATGTCCTCTCCATCGTCAGAATTGACATCGGAAAGAAGACTTCTTGTCGGCATTAGCAGCAGCAGCGGGGAGGTAAGACTGCAGTGGCGCGGACTGGGGAAAAAGAAGGAGGTGCAGGTCCAGTTGCACAATAGGGCAGGAGGACCCGGACCTGGCCAGCTGTGTACCCCCCCCCCCCCAAGATGTGCATCCGGGGTGGACCGCCCCCCTTGGTACGCCAGTGGCAGCTCCTTTTCCATAGCCATGCTCGTTGCTGTGGAGTGCCGCGGAGTTGCTATGGGGTGAAGACACAGTTGGGCAGTGCTGGCAAGCGCAGAAGTCAGCCTGTCTAAAGATGCGTCAGCCCTATAGTGTGGGAGGAGAGCAGAGAGCGGGACTGCTTAAAGTTGTGGCTGCTGGAGAGCCACGGGAGATAGCTAGCACTGCTCGCAGCTTCAGGGAGATAATCACGGTGGGAAAGTTTAGGGAAATTTTAATTGTTTCTCTGGGGTAGCTAGTGAAAAGTAAAAACAAATTCAAATTGTTTCATAGGGTTTTACGTCCTTTGAGTTTTTAAAGTTAGGTAGTAGGTTTCATTTGGGGAAAGTTGTTCTGGCCAAGGAGAAGTAATTGAACTGGATACCCACCTGTTTGCAACTGAAGAAAATCTGTCTGGCGAATATCTGTAAGAGAAAATTTAGAAAAGAATCAAATTCTTTATAACTGTTGAGCAATTGGCTTTGAAATAAAATCTATACTATTTAATTAAAATAAACATATACTCATCTGATAGGGTTAAACATCATCTGATAGTGTTGATTGTTAATGTCTAGAAAAATAAACCATTCTTTTAACATTTACTTTGTTTCACCTGTTATATGTTTCTATTTGGGTGAAGGTAAATTTTATTTGTACAGTATGTCTTACATGTGGCTGGTTTCCAATAACAAATGTATCTTCTCATTTCTGAGGTAATTGTTACATTTCAGCTGGTAACTTTGAGTATAATTTCTTATCCTAATATTTTACTTACTAGTCATTAAGCCCGTTACATTAACAGATGCTAGA